>NC_054474.1:21661224-22286224 GCF_017639515.1 Carcharodon carcharias
GCTTCTCTACCTCTCTTTCTTTCATTTAGATGCTCCTCACCTGCCCTAATATCTCCTTACATAGCCCTGTGCCAAGTTTTATTTGATATCACCCCTGTGGAGCACTTTGTGAAGTTTTACCATGCTGAAGCCTCAATATAAATGCAAACAATTGTTTTTGAATCCCTCTGAAGTTGAGGTAAAGCCAAAGGAAAATGAGAATGTATTATTTAAGTGTTTTCAACCATGGGACTGAAATGCCAGTGCAGTCCTCAAAGGGTTACACTCTGTCTCCCCCAGTGTTTGCTAAAGCAGTCAAGAGCAAAGAAAGAATGCAGCAAATTAGACATTGAATGATTCGTAAAAGCGGAATAAGCTTCTGAGAAAAAGAATCCACTAGTGATTGAACGATGAGTGACTGTTTTTGAACTTCAGACCCTTTGCAGCATTGTGGATGAAACAAAACTTTTAGGAAATCATAACAGTCATTCACTGGTGTATTGATTCTGCAGTGTTTACACGACCTGGTAATAAAATCTCACCCCAGGCACTAGACCTGTCATAGCTGAATCCAATAGTCTAATGCCTTTCCTCCATGTAGAAAAGGAAGAGCTATAACATTCACAGCTCCAGTTACACTCATAGGATGGAAGCATCACACACACATTCGAGTTCCATTGGCTTGTTTTCCACTTTGCTTATCATTTCACATCTTAACTCCTTGCTTCCTGGAACATTTTATGTTTTAGGACCTTGCAGTTATCTTCCACCTCCCAGGCCTCTGTAATTAGCTGCTGGAAGTTTTTGTTATTCATTCTCAGGATAGTGGCCTTGCTGTCAAAGCCAGCATTGACTGCCTATCCTCCGCTGACCCTTGAGAGGGTGGTGGGCCTTCTTTCTGCATGACTGAAATCCGTGTGGTGAAGATCCTCCCACAATGCTGTTAGACAGGGAGTTCCAGGGTTTTGACTCAATGACGATGAAGGAACAGTGATAACTGCCAAAGCTGGGATGGTGTGTGACTTATGGGAGGCATAGAGGTGATGGTGTTCCATGCGTTTAGCAAAGCAATTTTCTTTGTTCCACCATTGGCAGCCGTGCCTTCAGCTGCCTAGGCCCTAAGCTCTGATATTCCTTCCATAAACCTTTCCATCTCTCTACCTCTTTCTCCTCCTTTAAGTCGCTCCTTAAAACATACTCCACCTGTCCTATTACCTTCTTATTTGGTTCGTTGACAATTTTTCTCTGATAAATCTCCTGTGAAGCACCTTGGGCTGATTTACTATGTAAAAGGCTAAATATAAATAATTAAATGTAAATATATAAATGCAAGTTGGTGGAGTCCGCAGGTCTGAGTGCTGCATCATGAGAGGTCTTACGACATCTTCTAGCGGCTCAATAGTTTCTTTGCAGATTTTTGTCCATTTTACATGTGAGAGCCTTGGCAGTATCAGTTGACAATGAAGGTATTAGGACTCACGCCCATTGGCGTATAGTTTTGCTATGCACAGCGCCTGGTATTCTTACCTCACTGTTACCATTTGAACCATTTGTGTGGTATTTCCTGTATTCTTCACATTACCACCGACTGTCAATGGCAAGCTAATGCACATGATGGGAAGTTGAGTGTGGTAATAATGCAAACTAAACAATGTAGCTTGATCTTCGTTAAACAGTAAAGCTGTCCCCACTGGCAGTAATGGTAAAAACACACAATGCAGCACCAACTTAACATACAGCCATCTTTGAAATGAGAAGTTTCATATTTCATACACCAGCACTTTGCTGAGAGAATGTTACACTGTAGGAAGTGCCGTCTTTGGAACGAGACACTGAACTGAGACTCCTTCTGCACTCTCAGCTGGGCATGAAAGATCCCAAAGTACTATTTCAAGCTTCCCACTATAGTGACTAACATTTGTGCCTCAATCAACATCAATAAAAGATAATATGGTTATTAATTACATTGCTGTTTGTGGGACTTTGCTCTGTGTAAATTGGCTGCTCTGTTCCCCACATCACAACAGTGAATGCACTTTCAAAGTACTTAATTGACTGTAAAGTGCTTTAGGGATGCCCTGAAATTGTGAAAAATACTCTAGAAATGCAAGTTCTTTCTTTCCTTTTGTCAAAGTAATTCAATCCTGGGCCAGTGGATGATGATGGTACATGTTTCCAGTGCCGTACTAACCCGTTCAAACCGGAAAGACTCAGGTTTAATTCACAAGTGAGTTTTGTGTTAGCTGGTATTTTCTGAGACATTATTTGGAGCACACCAGCTATGGAGAGGTCAAATTAACCAGCTTTCCATGTTCCAACTGATATCAGTGACTCCTACTGGAACCTACATGTTATTGGAGAATAGAATTAGGCTTTGATGTGATACTATGGACAGCTGAATAGCCTGATAACATTCAGTGCTGGGCTGATACACAAACACTAAGATGGAATATTGAAAGACTGCTGGTTCTTCTGGAGACATACCCAGCAAGGGTCAACACTTGCTGGAAAGAAAATTGGAAAAACAGGGATGAAATTGTGCATTACAAATCACCTAGCCCTACACACAATCAAATTGCCCTGTGTGACAGTAGCATATCTTTAAATTGAGTTAAAATACCAGACGGAGGAATTCCAGACAAATGCATTAAACATGGAAAACTGTACGGTGCAATGTTCCCTGACATCCGGAAAGCATTTGCCCAGATTCTGAACAAAAGAACTACAATTTCAGCTTCAAAAGTGGTAGAGATTCAGGGTTAAGCCTGGGACAGAGCAAACAACTGGTTGATGGGTAGGAAAGAGCTAGCATGCTTTAGAGGAGATGGTGGGGGAAGCCGGGGCATGGTGGGGGTAGCTGGGAGCTGCTGGTTGTGGGATTACAGAAATTAGTGTTGGGATTTCTACTGCTCCCAATTTTCCTTCAGGGCAGGGATTCAGGAACTCAATGAAATTTGCAGGTGATAGCAAACAGAAAGGGTCAGTGAGGAAGCAGTCAGGAACCATAGACAGTGTTTGGATAAAACATGTACATGAATAAAACAATGGAAGATGAAAGGTAACAGGGACTAGTGTAAAGTATGGCACTTAGGAGGAAGAGAAAAATAGGTGATACAAGTTCGTGTCAAAATAACTATGGACGGAAATGAAAGAAATCTTGATATTTTGGTAGAATTGAGATTCAATGGGCTGAATTTTGCCGTCGGTGAGCAGGGGGCGGGGCCCACTTGCTGACACGCAAAATGACGCAGGATGACATTGGGCAGAACCCTCGATGTCATCCCGCCCCATTTAAATCTTCAGGAAGGTGGTGGGGGGCGCAGCAAAATCAGCTGTGGGCCTGCCGACCTGTCAATGGCCCATTGAGGCCATTGACAGGATCATTAAAACAATTAAAGGACCTGCCCGTCCAACCTTAAGGTTGGCGGGTCGGCCAACAGCCCCGGCGGGGAATAGAGAAAACATGAAACCTCATCCACCAGCAGGGTGAGGTTTCATGTAGGGTTTAAAAAGTTTATTAAAGATGTACTGTAATTAATGAACATGTCCCATCTCATGAGGGGGACATGTTAAGGATGTTTTTTTTGCTATTTTCAATATTTTTAAAGCTGTCAGCGATCTCCCTGAGGCTGCACTTAGCCTCAGGGAGATGTGCTCCTTCGTGCGCATGCGCAAAAGAGCACACTCTAGCTTTTGGGGAATCCCCCCTCCCGCCTGCACAGGGAGCGCATAGCGCTTCCCACTGGACGTCACGCTGGGTGGGCCTTAATCGGCCCGCCCATGTAAAATGGCGGCAGGGCCCGCTTCTCCGGTGGGGATTGGCTCCCCGCCCGTCGGAGATTGAGTCAGGCCCGCCCGCTCAGCAGGCAAAAAATTCTGCCCAATATGTTTGATCCCTGCACAGCAACCAAGCAACAAACAAATATTGCACTGAAATATATATCCCACACTGTAGAGTATGAGTCAGTCTACATCTTGTAGTTATTTTAAATTTGTTCTCAGGATGTGGATGATATTGTCCATCTTAAAGCCTCCTTTCAGGATATGAGAGTGCAAACTATCCCACTGGGTGGGGTGTTAAGTTTCCTTCCTTGAAGAGCATTAGATTTCTATGTCAGTCTGTCACCTTTTATGGTCACTTCTATCTTAGGACCACATTTATTGAATTTAATTCCATATGATCACAGTAGGATTTGAACTTGCCCTCTTGCTTACTCGGCCAAAATCTTGGCCTCTATATTACTGCATATAAAAAATGGGAAAGATTCAAGTTCGAGAAGTAGTTCAAAGAGCATGAGTTGCTAAAGGACTTTCAAAGAAGGAGAGTTAACACTTTGAAATATTCAGCTTCACCCGAACAAACATTATAAAAGCTGCTGTGTATTTAAACTTTTGATGATGATTCTTCTTTTTTATCATTAAGATGTTGCTTTGGAATAAAACATGTTTCTTCTTTGACCACCCATTGTTCACACCTCGATCATGTGTTGTATGGATCAGCTGCTGAGCAACAGCTGGCCTGAGCTTTGGCTCTGTTGCAGCACTCTCATCTCTGGCTCATAAAGTTTAAGCTCCACTCCGGAGAATTGAGCACATAATGTAGGTTGACACCTCACTGGAGCACGGAGGGAGTGCTGCGCTGTTGGAGGTGCCGTCTTTTGCACTGAGGCTGTATCTTCCCCATCAGAGAAGAGATCACATGGCACTATTTGAATAAGAGCACATGAGTTCCCCTGGTGCCCTGGCCGATGTTTATCCCTCAACCAATATTAATCAAATAAATGAGCTGGCCATTATCTCATTGCTATTTGTGGGAAACTTGCTGTGTGCAAATTGGCTGCACATTTCGCTGTGTTACCTGCAGTTACTACACTTCAAATTTACTGCATTGGCTGTAAAATACTTTGGTACGTCCTGAGATTGTGAAAGGTGTTATATAAATACAAGACCTTTCCTTTCCTTCACAAGCCTCTTTGCTCTGCCAAACAATGTGCCCTCAGGTAAGTAAGCAGAAGCGTTAGGATAATTATTGTTTGTATTTCCTACATTGGCCAAATTTGCAGCTCTTTGAATAAAATTAACAATGTAGAGTGGCAATTTATGGTGAACTATGGTCAGTTTGAGCTCGCTCACTTGAACTGCATTGACAGAGGGCAACTTTCTTTCAGAGATGATTATTAATCTCAGAGACTTTCTTCCTGGTGGTCTGGGCTGAATTTGAACACAGGTCCTATATGTAAAAGGTTAATGTGAAAACTTACATCAAAATATTTTTATTGGGAGAAAAATCATTGAACTAGTCAATTGCAGTTCTTTTATGGGTATCCATAATTCCAAATGAAAATACAAAAAAAAAATTCTAAATGAAAATAGCTTGCTAATTGATTCCAAGATGGTTGTTTAAAGGATGGAGTAAAAATTGCGCTTGAAAACAGGAAGAAATACCATGTAACATGGGCAAAGAGTGTGCAAGATGCGTTTTGGATAGTTTCACATGAATTTCTCTATAGGTAGTCAACATTGGCCGTCAACTGGATTTCTTTTTTTACTCTTTCTCTCCACCAACTTTGCTCCCCTCACAGAGTAGATAGAACTGCTCCCATTGGCAGAGGGGTCAAGAACCAGAAGACACCAAATTAAGGTAAGTGGCCAAACAACCAATGACAACATGAGGAAAAACCTCTTTATGCAATGAGTGGTTAGAATCTAGAATGCACTGCCTAAGAGCATGGTGGAGGCAGATTCAATCATGGCTTTCAAAAGGGAATTGGGTAAGCACTTGAAGAGAAAAAAAATTGCAGGGTTATGAGTGAAGGGTGTTGGGATGGGGGTAGTGGTGAAGTGGGACTAGCTGAGTTGCTCTTGCAGAGGGCAACAGGAAGAAATACCATGTAACATGCGTGAACACGGACATGATGGACTGAATGGCCTCCTTCTGTGCTGTAACCATTCCATATTCTACGATTCACACATCTCCTGCTTGCTTGCTTGATATGGCTCCATAGCTGTTGGCTGCTCTCTGCTAGTCAAAGCCTTAACAACGAAAGCCCAGAGCTATATCTTCATAGAAACATCACAGCCAGATGCTGTCCTTTTCTGATGTTCACTGAAGCGTACTTTTAGCAGGGGCTGCTAAAATGGTGATTTTCCAGTTGCACTAGACCTACTGCTGTTGTGGACGAGATCAGCGAACTCAGTGTAAGACTGCAAATCAAACATTCCTGGATCGCTATTATCCAACCACTGACTTAAAGCACCATGTTAGGTGATCAGCAAATTTGTGTCCCCAGTGAAAATAATTTCATTTGCCCTGTATCAAAATTGTGGGGATACTTTTTAAAACTGCCTGCAAAGTCCAATTTTGTTTTACGGGAGGAGGATCAGTTTTGGATCCATCCAAAGGTTCTGTTTCCAATTACTGAACTAGCAACAAGATCATTTCCCCACCCCACCCCCGCCATTAGGGATTATTCATGCCAGGCTGTGACCTGTAAAATGTTAAAAGTTTAGGCCTTAGGCCTACTCTCTCACTGTCCTTCACAAACTCCAGCAGAGGAAATAATTAACCTTCTTCCAGGCTCAACTGTCATTATAATATCTGCTCATAAAACCAGCAGGCAGCTCGCACTTCCAAAGTGACAAACCCAATCGTTACTTATTTAATTTTTGTTTTCCTCCTGGCGACTGTTCACACAGTCAAATGGCACTGATCTGTGAACACTGAGCAAATCAACATGGCTTTCCAAGAATTTACTCAACAGATAAGACAGCCTGGCATGTGACAGGCATAATGAAAATAAATCCATAAGTGCATAGGTTGCCCAAATAGAAATTGATCACAGAATCACAGAATTTTAACGGCACAAAAAGAGGCCATTCGGCCCATCGTGTCTGCACCAGCTCTCCAAGTGAGCATTGTGACCTACTGTTATTGCCCTGCCTTCTTCCCGCGCTCCTGTACGTTGTTTTTATTCAAATAATCATCCAATACACTCTTGAATGCCTCGATTGAACCTGCCTCCACCACACTTCCAGGCAGTGCACTCCAGACCCGAATCACTCGTTTCGTTAAAAAAAAACAAATTCTCACATGACATTTGCTTCTTTTGCAAATCACCTTAAGTCTGTGCCCTCTCGTTCTTGATCCCCTTGCAAGAGGGAACAGTTTCTCCATATCTACGCTGTCCAGCCCCTTCTTGGTTTTGAACATCTCTATCAAATCTCCTCTTAGCCTTCTTCCCTCCAAGGAGAACAGTCCCAGCTTCTCTAATCTATCGTCATAACTGAAGTTTCTCATCCCTTGAACCATGCTTGTAAACCTCTTCTGCACTCTGTCAAATGTGTTTACATCCCTCCTACAGTGTGTTACCCGGAACTGTACACAATATTCCAGCTGAGGCCTAACGAGCATCTTATATAAATTCAGCATAACCTCCTTGCTCTTTACTCTCTATGCCCCTATTGATAAAGCCCAGGATACCATATGTTTTATTAACTGCCCTGTCCACCTGTTCTGCCACCTTCAATGATCTATGGACATACACACCCAGGTCTTTATGTTCCTGCACCCCCTTCAAAATTTCACCTCTTATTTTATGTTGTCGGTCTATGTTCTTCCTACCAAAGTGCATCACCTCACATTTCTCTGCATTGAGCTTCATCTGCCACCTATCTGCCCACTCCACCAATTTGTCTATGTCCACTTTAAGTTCCACATTGTCCTCCTCACAACACTCCAAAGCACCTTATCATCCGCAAACTTTGAAATTGTCCCCTTCGCACCAAGATCTAGATCATTAAGATATATCAGGAAAAGCAAGGGTGCTAATACCGACCTCTGGGGAACTCCACTACAAACCCTTCCTCCAACCAGAAAAATATCCATTGATCATTACTCTCTGCTTCCTATTTTTCAGCCAATTTTGTATCCACGTTCCTACTGTCCTTTTTATTCCATGAGCAATAACTTTTCTCACAAGTCTGTTGTATGATATTACAATTAAAGCTCAAGGAATACCATTCTACCAGGATGGTTCCAGGGATGATGGATTTTTGCTACATGGTTAATTTGGAGAAGCTGGTGTTGTTCTCCATGCAAAAAAGAAGATTGAGGGGAGATTCAATAGGGCTGTACAAGATTAACGGTTTAGGTAAGAAAAGCTGCTCCCATTAGCTGAATGTTCAAGGACCAGTGGACTCAGATTTTGGGCAAGAAATGCAGCGGAGACAATGGGTGAGTAAGAATGTTTTTACACAGCAAATGGCAATGACCTGGAACTTGTTGCCTACAAAGCTGGTGGAAGCGAAGAAGATGAATGATTTTGAAAGAAAATTGGATGGGGGCTTGAGGGAAATAAACTGACAGGGCTACGGAGATAGACTGGGGGAATGACTGGTTTACTTGGCAAGAAGCAACGTAGACTCAAGGGACTGAATGGCTTACTTCTGATTATGAATGAATATTTTTGGTCAGATTATTAATACTTTAACACGTAGAGCCAAAACTAAGTTACATGTTCATTTTCTGCCTATGCCCTAAATCCTTGCTACAGTGAGGAGTTTTTGGCTCACCCCCAAAGTGTAAGTTGTAATTAAGATAACTGCTGACAGAGTGGAATCTACTGTACTCCCATTGTCTTATTTTCCCTATCCACCTCAGGCAATCTTGTTTGTTGGAACATTTCTTACTTTCCTGAAAAATGTATTTACTTTCTGCCTTTCTCTTAAATGCAGAGACATAGGCACAGAAAATAAAACATCCACAAAAAAGACAAACATCCACACCCACACCCACAAACACCCAGTCACACAAACACCCATTCACACAAACACCGATTCACAGAAACACCCAGTCACACAAACACACATTCACACAACACCCACTCACACAAACACCCACTCACACCAACACCCACTCAGAAAAACACACATTCAGACAAACAGCCACTCAGACAAACACCCACTCACACAAACACCCATTCACACAAACACCCATTCACACAAACACCCACTCACACAAAACCCACTGACACAAACACCCACTCACAAAACACCCACTCAGAAAAAGACCCACTCACACAACCACCCACTCACAAAAACACGCCTTCACACAAACACCCACTTACACAAACACCCATTCACACAAATGCCCACTCAAACCAACACCCACTCACACAAACACCCACTCACACAAACACCCACTCACAAACACACACACTCACACAACACCCACACACACAAAAACCCACTCACACGAAAACCCACTCACACAAAAACCCACTCACACAAACACTCACTCACACAAACATCCATTCACACAAACACCCTTCACAGAAACACCCAGTCACACAAACACCCATTCATACGACACCCACTCAAACAAACACACACTCACACCAACAGCCACACACACAAACACCCATTCACACAAACACCCATTCACAGAAACACCCAGTCACACAAACACCCACTCACACAAACACCCATTCACACAAACACCCATTCACAGAAACACCCACTCACACAAACACCAAATCAGAACAACATCCACTCAGACAAGCGCCCACTCAGGCAAACACCCATTCACACAAACAACAACTCACACAAACACCCATTCACACAGACACGCACTCATAGAAACACCCACTCAGACAAATACCCACTCACACAAACATCCACTCACATAAACACCCACTCACACCCAAAACCCATTCACACAAACACCCACTCACACAAACACCCACTCACACAACAGCCACTCACACAAACACCCACTCACACGAACAGCCACTCACACAAGCAGCGACTCACACAAACACCCACTCACACAACAGCCACTCACACAAACACCTGCTCACACGAACACCCACTCACACAAAAACCCACTCACAAAAACACCCACTCACACAAACACCCACTCACACAAACACCCACTCACACGAACACCCACTCACACAAGCAGCGACTCACACAAAAACACAGTCACACAAACAACCAGTCACACAACACCCACTCCCATAAACACACATTCATACAAACACACATTCACAGAAACACCCACTCACACAAACACCCACTCACACAAACACCCATTCACACAAACACCCATTCACAGAAACACTCACTCACACAAACACCAAATCAGAAAAACATCCACTCAGACAAACGCCCACTCACACAAACACCCACCCACACGAACACCCACTCACACAAGCAGCGACTCACACAAAAACACATTCACAAACAACCAGTCACACAACACCCACTCCCATAAACACACAATCATACAAACACCCATTCACAGAAACACCCACTCACACAAAGACCCACTCACAAACACACCCACTCACACAACACCCACTCACACGACACCCACTCACACAAACACCCACTCACACAAACACCCATTCACACAAACAACCATTCACACAAACACCCATTCACAGAAACACTCACTCACACAAACACCCACTCACACAACACCCACTCACACAAACACCCTCTCACACAAAAATCCACTCACTCAAACTCCCACTTGCACAAACACCCATTCACACAAACACCCGATCACAGAAACAGCCACTCAGACAAACACCCACTCACACAAACACCAACTCACACAAACACCCAATCACACAAACACCGACTCACAAAAACACCCTCTCACACAAAAAACCACTCACACAAACACCCATTCAAAGAATCACCCACTCACACAATACCCACAGACACAAACACCCATTCACAGAAAAACCTAGTCACACAAACACCCATTCACACAACACCCACTCACACAAACACCCACTCACACCAACACCCATTCACACAAACACCCAGTCACACAAACACCCAGTCACACAAACACACACTCAGAAAAACACCCACTCAAAAAAACACCCACTCAGAGAAGCACTCATTCACACAAGCAACAACTCACACAAACACCCACTCACACAAACACCCACTCACACAACACCCACTCACACAACACCCACTCACACAACACCCACTCACACAACACCCACTCACACAACACCCACTCACACATACACCCACTCACACAACACCCACTGACACAACACCCACTGACACAACACCCACTCACACATACACCCACTCACACAATCACCCAATCACACAAACACCCACTCACAAATACACCCACTCACACAAACACCCACTCACACAAACACCCACTCACAGGAACACCCACTCACACATACAACCACTCAAACAATCATCCAATCACACAAACACCCACTCACAAATACACCCACTCACACAAACACCCACTCACACAAACACCCACTCACACGAACACCCACTCACACAATCAGCGACTCACACAAAAACACATTCACAAACAACCAGTCACACAACACCCAATCCCATTAACACACATTCATACAAACACCCATTCACAGAAACACCCACTCACACAAACACCCACTCACAAACACACCCACTCACACAACACCCACTCACACGACACCCACTCACACAAACACCCACTCACACAAACACCCATTCACTCAAACAACCATTCACACAAACACCCATTCACAGAAACACTCACTCACACAAACACCCATTCATACAACACACACTCACACCAACACCCATTCACAAAAACACCCACTCACACAAACACACACTCACACAAACACCCACTCACACAAACACCCATTCACACGAACACCCAATCACAGAAACACCCACTCAGACAAACACCCACTCACACAACACCCACTCACACAAACACCCTCTCACACAAAAATCCACTCACTCAAACGCCCACTTGCATAAACACCCATTCACACAAACACCCAATCACAGAAACACCCACTCAGACAAACACCCACTCACACAAACACCAACTCACACAAACACCCAATCACACAAACACCGACTCACAAAAACACCCTCTCACACAAAAAACCACTCACACAAACACCCATTCAAATAATCACCCACTCACACAATACCCACTCACACAAACACCCACTCACACAAACACCCACAGACACAAACACCCATTCACAGAAAAACCTAGTCACACAAACACCCATTCACACAACACCCACTCACACAAACACCCACTCACACCAACACCCATTCACAGAAACACCCAGTCACACAAACACCCAGTCACACAAACACCCAGTCATACAAACACACACTCAGAAAAACACCCACTCAAAAAAACACCCACTCAGAGAAATACTCATTCACACAAGCAACAACTCACACAAACGCCCACTCACACAAACACCCACTCACACAAACACCCACTCACAAACACACGCACTCACACAACACCCACTCACACAAACACACACCAACACCCACTTACACAACACCCAGTCACACAAACACCCATTCACACCAACACCCAGTCATACAAAGACCCACTGACACAAACACCCACTCACACAAACAGGCAGTCACACAAACACGCACTCACACAAACAGCCATTCACATAAACAACCACTGACACAAACACCCACTCACACATACACCCACTTACACAAACACCCACTCACACAGGCACCCACTCACACAGGCACCCACTCACAAAAACACCCATTCACACAAACACCCACTCACACACCACCCACTCACACAACACACACTCACACAAACACCCAAACACAAAAACACCCACTCACAAACACACCCACTCACACAACACCCACTCACACGACACCCACTCACACAAACACCCACTCAGACAAACACCCACTCACACAACACCCACTCACACAAACACCATTTCACACAAACAACCATTCACACAAACACCAATTCACAAAAACACTCACTCACAAAACACCCATTCACACAACACACACTCACACCAACACCCATTCACAAAAACACCCACACACACAAACACCCATTCACACAAACACCCATTCACAGAAACACCCATTCAGACAAAGACCTACTCACACAACACCCACTCACACAAACACCCTCTCACACAAAAACCCACTCAAACAAACGCCCACTTGCACAAACACCCATTCACACAAACACCCAATCACACAAACACCCACTCAGACAAACACCCACTCACACAAAAACCCACTCACACAAACACCCATTCAAAGAATCACCCACTCACACAACACCCACTCACACAAACACCCACTCACACAAACACCCATTCAGAGGAAAACCGAGTCACACAAATACCCATTCACACAACACCCACTCACACAAACACCCACTCACACCAACACCCATTCACACAAACACCCATTCACAGAAAAACCAAGTCACACAAACACGCATTCACACAACACCCACTCACACAAACACCCACTCACACCAACACCCATTCACAGAAAAACCAAGTCACACAAACACGCATTCACACAACACCCACTCACACAAACAGCCAGTCACACAAACACCAACTCACACAAACACCCAGTCACACAAACAGCCACCCACTTAAAAAACACCCACTGACACAAACACCCACTCACACAAACACCCATTCACATAAAAACCTAGTCACACAAATACCCATTCACACAACACCCACTCACACAAACACCCACTCACACCAACACCCATTCACACAAACACCCATTCACAGAAAAACCAAGTCACACAAAGATGCATTCACACAACACCCAGTCACACAAACACCCAGTCACACAAACACCAACTCACACAAACACCCAGTCACACAAACACCCACCCACTTAAAAAACACCCACTCACACAAACACCCATTCACATAAAAACCTAGTCACACAAACACCCATTCACACAACACCCACTCACACAAACACCCACTCACACAAACACCCACTCACACAAACACCCATTCACATAAAAACCTAGTCACACAAACACCCATTCACACAACACCCACTCACACAAACACCCACTCACACCAACACCCATTCACAGAAACACACAGTCACACAAACACCCAATCACACAAACAACCACTCATACAAACACCCATTCATACCAACACACACTCAAACAAATACCCATTCACACAAACACCCTTTCACAGAAACACCCAGTCACACAAACACGCACTCACAGAACACCCAGTCACAAAAACACCCACTCACAGAAACACCCATTCACACAAACACCCACTCACACAAACACCCCCTTCACACAAACACCCACTCACACAAACACCCACTCACACAAACACCCATTCACACAAACACCCACGCACACAAACACACATTCACACAAACACACATTCACAGAAACACCCACTCAGAAAAACACCCACTCAGACAAACAACCACTCAGACAAACACCCAATCACACAACCCCCACTCACACAAACACCCACTCACACAAACACCCATTCACACAAACACCCACTCACACAACAACCACTCACACAAACACCCAAACACACATACACCCACTCACACAAACACCTATTCACAGAAACACCCAGTCACACAAACACCCACTCACACAACAGCCACTCACACAAACACCCACTCACACAAACATCATTTCACACAAACAAACATTCACGCAAACACCCATTCACAGAAAAACTCACTCACAAAACACCCATTCACACAACACACACTCACACCAACACCCATTCACAAAAACACCCACTCACACAAACACCCATTCACACAAACACCCATTCACAGAAACACCCACTCAAACAAACGCCCACTTGCACAAACAACCATTCAGACAAACACCCATTCACACAAACACCAACTCACACAAACACCCATTCACACAAACACCGACTCACAAAAACACCCTCTCACACAAAAACCCACTCACACAAACACCCATTCAAAGAATCACCCACTCACACAACGCCCACTCACACAAACACCCACTCAAACAAACACCCACTCACACAAACACCCATTCAGAGAAAAACCTAGTCACACAAATACCCTTTCACACAACACCCACTCACACAAACACCCACTCACACCAACACGCATTCACACAAACACCCATTCACAGAAAAACCTAGTCACACAAACACCCATTCACACAACACCCACTCACACAAACACCCACTCACACAAAGACCAACTCACACAAACACCCACTCACACAAACACCCATTCACCCAAACACCCATTCACACAAACATCCACTCACACATACACCCATTCACACAAACACCCTTTCACACAACACACTCTCACACAGACACCCTCTCACACAAACACCCACTCACACAAACACCCACTCACACAACAACCATTCAAACAACACCCACTCAAACAAACACCCACTCACACAAACACCCACTCACACTAACTCCCACTGACACACACACCCATTCTCACAAACACCCTTTCACACAACACCCACTCATACATACACCCACTCACCAACACAGCCACTCAAAGAACACCCATTCACACAACACCCACTCACACAAACACCCACTCACACAACAGCCACTCATACAAAGTCCCATTCACACAAACACCCAGACACACAAACACCCAATCACACAACAGCCACTCACAGAAACACCCAGTCACACAACACCCACTCACACAAACACCCACTCACACAACAGACACTCACACAAACACCCATTCACACAAACACCCAGACACACAAACACCCACTCACACAACACCCACTCACAGAAACACCCAGTCACACAAACACCCACTCATACAAACACCCTTTCACACAAACACCTTTTCACACAAACACCCACTCACAACACCCACTCACGCATACACCCACTCACACAACAGCCACTCACAAAGTCCCATTCACACAAACACCCAGACACACAAACACCCACTCACACAACAGCCACTCACAGAAACACCCAGTCACACAACACCCACTCACACGAACACCCACTCACACAAACACCCATTCACAGAAACACCCTTTCACAGAAACACCCATTCACACAAACACGCATTCGCACAACACCCACTCACACAAACACCCAGTCACACAAATACCCACTCACAGAAACCCCCATTCACAGAATCACCCATTCACACAAACACCCACTCACACAAACACCCACTCACACAAACACCCACTCACACAAACACCCACTCAAATAAACGCCCACTCACACAAACACCCATTCACACAAACACCCATTCACACAAATACCCACTCACACAAACGCACATTCACACAAACACCCACTCACACAAACACCCACTCACACAAACACCCACTCACAAAAACACCCACTCACAGAAACACCCACTCACACGAACACCCAGTCACACAACACCCATTCATAGATACATCCACTCACACGAACACCCACTCACGCAAACACGCATTGACGCAAACACCAATCAAACAAACACCCAGTCACACAAACACCCACTCACACTAACACCCATTCACACAAGCACCCATTCACAGATACACCCAATCACACGAACACCCACTCACACAATACCCACTCATAAAAACGTCCACTCAGACAAACACCCACTCACAGAAACACCAGCTCACACAAACACCCATTCACACAAAGACCCATTCACGGAAACACCCGGTCGCACAAACACCCACTCACATAACACCCACTCACACAAACACCCACTCACACAAACACCCACTCACACAAACATCCACTCAGGAAAACACCCACTCACACAAACACCCACTCACACAAACACCCACTCACACGAACACCCATTCACACAAACACCGACTCACTCAAACACCCACTCACACACACACCCATTCACACAAACACCCACTCACACAAACACCCACTCACATAAACACCCACTCACACAAACACCCACTCACACAAACACCCACTCACACAACATCCACTCACACAAACACCCATTCACACAAAACCCAGTCACACAAACACCCACTCACGCACCCACTCACATAAACACCCACTCACACAAACACCCACTCACACAAACACACACTCACAGAAACACCCACTCACACAACATCCACTCACACAAACACCCACTCACACAACACCCAGTCACACAAACACCCACTCACACAACATCCACTCACACAAAAACCCACTCACCCAAACAACCACTCACACCATCACAATGTCACACAAACAACCACTCACACAACACCCACTCAGGAAACCACCCACTCACACAAACACCCACTCACACAAACACCCACTCACACAAACACCCATTCACACAAACACCCATTCACACAAACACACATTCACAGAAACGCCCAGTCACACAATCACCCACTCACAGAAAGACCCCCTCAACCAAACACCCTCTGACACAAACACCCACTCACATAAACACCCATTCAGACAAATACTCATTCACACAAACACCAATTCAAACAAACACCCACTCACACAAACACCCACTCACACACACACCCTTTCACACAAACACTCACTCACACAAACACCCACTTACACAAACACCCACTCACATAAACACTCACTCACACAAACACCCACTGACATAAACACCCACTCACACAAACACCCAATCACTAAACACCCATTCACACAAACACCTACTCACACAAACACCCACTCACACAAACACCCACTCACACAAACACCCATTCACACAAAAACCCACTCACATAAACACCCATTCACATAAACACCCATTCACACAAACACCCACTCACACAAACACCCAGTCACACAAACACCCACTCACACTAACACCCATTCACACAAACACCCATTCAAAGATACACCCACTCACACGAACACCCACTCACACAATACCCACTCATAAAAACGTCCACTCAGACAAACACCCACTCACAGAAACACCAGCTCACACAAACACCCATTCACACAAAGACCCATTCACGGAAACACCCGGTCACACAAACACCCACTCACATAACACCCACTCACACAAACACCCACTCACACAAACACCCACTCACACAAACACCCACTCAGGAAAACAACCACTCACACAAACACCCACTCACACAAACACCCACTCACACAAACACCCACTCACATAAAGACCCACTCACACAAACACCCATTCACACAAACACCCATTCACACAAACACCCACTCACACAAACGCACATTCACACAAACACCCACTCACACAAACATCCACTCACACAAACACCCACTCACAAAAACACCCACTCACAGAAACACCCACTCACACGAACACCCAGTCACACAACACCCATTCACAGATACACCCAATCACACGAACACCCACTCACACAATACCCACTCATAAAAACGTCCACTCAGACAAACACCCACTCACAGAAACACCAGCTCACACAAACACCCATTCACACAAAGACCCTTTCACGGAAACACCCGGTCGCACAAACACCCACTCACATAACACCCACTCACACAAACACCCACTCACACAAACACCCACTCACACAAACATCCACTCAGGAAAACACCCACTCACACAAACACCCACTCACACAAACACCCACTCACACGAACACCCATTCACACAAACACCGACTCACTCAAACACCCACTCACACACACACCCATTCACACAAACACCCACTCACACAAACACCCACTCACATAAACACCCACTCACACAAACACCCACTCACACAAACACCCACTCACACAAACACCCACTCACACAACATCCACTCACACAAACACCCATTCACACAAAACCCAGTCACACAAACACCCACTCACGCACCCACTCACATAAACACCCACTCACACAAACACCCACTCACACAAACACACACTCACAGAAACACCCACTCACACAACATCCACTCACACAAACACCCACTCACACAACACCCAGTCACACAAACACCCACTCACACAACATCCACTCACACAAAAACCCACTCACCCAAACAACCACTCACACCATCACAATGTCACACAAACAACCACTCACACAACACCCACTCAGGAAACCACCCACTCACACAAACACCCACTCACACAAACACCCACTCACACAAACACCCATTCACACAAACACCCATTCACACAAACACACATTCACAGAAACGCCCAGTCACACAATCACCCACTCACAGAAAGACCCCCTC
This sequence comes from Carcharodon carcharias, assembly GCF_017639515.1. Lineage (NCBI taxonomy): Eukaryota > Metazoa > Chordata > Chondrichthyes > Lamniformes > Lamnidae > Carcharodon > Carcharodon carcharias. Next base: position 21,680,237 of record NC_054474.1, read on the forward strand.
AGCCAAACACCCTCTGACACAAACACCCACTCACATAAACACCCATTCAGACAAATACCCATTCACACAAACACCAATTCAAACAAACACCCACTCACACAAACACCCACTCACACACACACCCTTTCACACAAACACTCACTCACACAAACACCCACTTACACAAACACCCACTCACATAAACACTCACTCACACAAACACCCACTGACATAAACACCCACTCACACAAACACCCAATCACTAAACACCCATTCACACAAACACCTACTCACACAAACACCCACTCACACAAACACCCACTCACACAAACACCCATTCACACAAAAACCCACTCACATAAACACCCATTCACATAAACACCCATTCACACAAACACCCACTCACACAAACACCCAGTCACACAAACACCCACTCACACTAACACCCATTCACACAAACACCCATTCAAAGATACACCCACTCACACGAACACCCACTCACACAATACCCACTCATAAAAACGTCCACTCAGACAAACACCCACTCACAGAAACACCAGCTCACACAAACACCCATTCACACAAAGACCCATTCACGGAAACACCCGGTCACACAAACACCCACTCACATAACACCCACTCACACAAACACCCACTCACACAAACACCCACTCACACAAACACCCACTCAGGAAAACAACCACTCACACAAACACCCACTCACACAAACACCCACTCACACAAACACCCACTCACATAAAGACCCACTCACACAAACACCCATTCACACAAACACCCATTCACACAAACACCCACTCACACAAACGCACATTCACACAAACACCCACTCACACAAACATCCACTCACACAAACACCCACTCACAAAAACACCCACTCACAGAAACACCCACTCACACGAACACCCAGTCACACAACACCCATTCACAGATACACCCACTCACAGGAACACCCACTCACAAAAACACGCATTAACGCAAACACCAATCAAAGAAACACCCAGTCACACAAACACCCACTCACACTAACACCCATTCACACAAACACCCATTCACAGACACACCCAATCACACGAACACCCACTCACACAATACCCACTCGTAAAAACGTCCACTCAGACAAACACCCACTCACAGAAACACCAGCTCACACAAACACCCATTCACACAAAGACCCATTCATGGAAACACCCGGTCACACAAACACCCACTCACATAACACCCACTCACACAAATACCCACTCACACAAACATCCACTCAGGAAAACACCCACTCACACAAACACCAACTCACACAAACACCCACTCACACGAACACCCACTCACACAAACACCCACTCACACGAACACCCATTCACACAAACACCCACTTACACAAACACCCACTCACACAAACACCCACTCACACGAACACCCATTCACACAAACACCCACTTACACAAACACCCACTCACACAAACACCCACTCACAGAAACACACATTCAGACAAACACCCTCTCACACATACACCCACTCACACAAACTCCTATTCACAGAAACACCCAGTCACACAAACACCGACTCACACAACACCCACTCACACAAACACCCACTCACACAAACACCCACTCACACAAACACCCATTCACCCAAACACCCACTCACACAAACATCCACTCACACATACACCCATTCACACAAACACCCTTTCACACAACACACTCTCACACAGACACCCTCTCACACAAACACCCACTCACACAAACACCCACTCACACAACAACCTTTCAAACAACACCCACTCAAACAAACACCCACTCACACAAACACCCACTCACACTAACTCCCACTGACACACACACCCATTCTCACAAACACCCTTTCACACAACACCCACTCATACATACACCCACTCACCAACACAGCCACTCAAAGAACACCCATTCACACAACACCCACTCACACAAACACCCACTCACACCACAGCCACTCACACAAAGTACCATTCACACAAACACCCAGACACACAAACACCCAATCACACAACAGCCACTCACAGAAACACCCAGTCACACAACACCCACTCACACAAACACCCACTCACACAACAGACACTCACACAAACACCCATTCACACAAACACCCAGACACACAAACACCCACTCACACAACACCCACTCACAGAAACACCCAGTCACACAAACACCCACTCATACAAACACCCTTTCACACAAACACCTTTTCACACAAACACCCACTCACAACACCCACTCACGCATACACCCACTCACACAACAGCCACTCACAAAGTCCCATTCACACAAACACCCAGACACACAAACACCCACTCACACAACAGCCACTCACAGAAACACCCAGTCACACAACACCCACTCACACAAACACCCACTCACACAACAGACACTCACACAAACACCCATTCACACAAACACCCAGTCACACAAACACCCACTCATACAAACACCCTTTCACACAAACATCTTTTCACACAAACACCCACTCACAACACCCACTCACACATACACCCACTCAAACAAATACCCATTCACACAAACAGCCATTCACACCAACATCCACACACACAAAACCCACTCACACAAAAACCCACTCACCCAAACACCCACTCACACCAGCACCCACTCACACGAACACCCACTCACACAAACACCCATTCACAGAAACACCCTTTCACAGAAACACCCATTCACACAAACACGCATTCGCACAACACCCACTCACACAAACACCCAGTCACACAAATACCCACTCACAGAAACCCCCATTCACAGAATCACCCATTCACACAAACACCCACTCACACAAACACCCACTCACACAAACACCCACTCACACAAACACCCACTCAAATAAACGCCCACTCACACAAACACCCATTCACACAAACACCCATTCACACAAACGCCCACTCACACAAACACCCACTCACACAAACACCCACTCACAAAAACACCCACTCACAGAAACACCCACTCACACGAACACCCAGTCACACAACACCCATTCACAGATACACCCACTCACACGAACACCCACTCACAAAAACACGCATTAACGCAAACACCAATCAAACAAACACCCAGTCACATAACACCCACTCACACAAATACCCACTCACACAAACATCCACTCAGGAAAACACCCACTCACACAAACACCCACTCACACAAACACCCACTCATACGAACACCCACTCACACAAACACCCACTCACACGAACACCCATTCACACAAACACCCACTTACACAAACACCCACTCACACAAACACCCACTCACACGAACACCCATTCACACAAACACCCACTTACACAAACACCCACTCACACAAACACCCACTCACAGAAACACCCATTCAGACAAACACCCTCTCACACAAACACCAACTCACACAAACACCCACTCACACAATCACCGACTCACCCAAACACCCGTTCACACAAACACCCACTCACACACACCCCTTCACACAAACACTCACTCACACAAACACCCACTCACATAAACACTCACTCACACAAACACCCATTCTCACAAATACCCACTCACACAAACGCACATTCACACAAACACCCACTCACACAAACACCCACTCACACAAACACCCACTCACAAAAACACCCACTCACAGAAACACCCACTCACACGAACACCCAGTCACACAACACCCATTCACAGATACATCCATTCACACGAACACCCACTCACGCAAACATGCATTGACGCAAACACCAATCAAACAAACACCCAGTCACACAAACACCCACTCACACTAACACCCATTCACACAAGCACCCATTCACAGATAAACCCAATCACACGAACACCCACTCACACAATACCCACTCATAAAAACGTCCACTCAGACAAACACCCACTCACAGAAACACCAGCTCACACAAACACCCATTCACACAAAGACCCATTCACGGAAACACCCGGTCACACAAACACCCACTCACATAACACCCACTCACACAAACACCCACTCACAGAAACACCCAATCAGACAAATACCCTCTCACACAAACACCCACTCACATAAACACCCATTCAGACAAATACCCATTCACACAAACACCAACTCACACAAACACCCATTCACACAAACACCGACTCACTCAAACACCCACTCACACACACACCCATTCACACAAACACCCACTCACACAAACACCCACTCACATAAACACCCACTCACACAAACACCCACTCACACAAACACCCACTCACACAAACACCCACTCACACAACATCCACTCACACAAACACCCATTCACACAAAACCCAGTCACACAAACACCCACTCACGCACCCACTCACATAAACACCCACTCACACAAACACCCACTCACACAAACACACACTCACAGAAACACCCACTCACACAACATCCACTCACACAAACACCCACTCACACAACACCCAGTCACACAAACACCCACTCACACAACATCCACTCACACAAAAACCCACTCACCCAAACAACCACTCACACCATCACAATGTCACACAAACAACCACTCACACAACACCCACTCAGGAAACCACCCACTCACACAAACACCCACTCACACAAACACCCACTCACACAAACACCCATTCACACAAACACCCATTCACACAAACACACATTCACAGAAACGCCCAGTCACACATTCACCCACTCACAGAAAGACCCCCTCAGCCAAACACCCTCTGACACAAACACCCACTCACATAAACACCCATTCAGACAAATACCCATTCACACAAACACCAACTCAAACAAACACCCACTCACACAAACAACCACTCACACACATACCCTTTCACACAAACACTCACTCACACAAACACCCACTTACACAAACACCCACTCACATAAACACTCACTCACACAAACACCCACTGACATAAACACCCACTGAGACAAACACCCAATCACTAAAAACCCATTCACACAAACACCCACTGACACAAACACCCACTCACACAAACACCCACTCACACAAACACCCATTCACACAAACACCCACTCACATAAACACCCATTCACATAAACACCCATTCACACAAACACCCACTCACACAAACACCCACTCACACAAACACCCAGTCACACAAACACCCACTCACACTAACACCCATTCACACAAGCACCCATTCACAGATACACCCAATCACACGAACACCCACTCACACAATACCCACTCATAAAAACGTCCACTCAGACAAACACCCACTCACAGAAACACCAGCTCACACAAACACCCACTCACACAAAGACCCATTCACGGAAACACCCGGTCGCACAAACACCCACTCACATAACACCCACTCACACAAACACCCACTCACACAAACACCCACTCACACAAACATCCACTCAGGAAAACACCCACTCACACAAACACCCACTCACACAAACACCCACTCACACGAACACCCATTCACACAAACACCGACTCACTCAAACACCCACTCACACACACACCCATTCACACAAACACCCACTCACACAAACACCCACTCACATAAACACCCACTCACACAAACACCCACTCACACAAACACCCAATCACACAACATCCACTCACACAAACACCCATTCACACAAAACCCAGTCACACAAACACCCACTCACGCACCCACTCACATAAACACCCACTCACACAAACACCCACTCACACAAACACACACTCACAGAAACACCCACTCACACAACATCCACTCACACAAACACCCACTCACACAATACCCAGTCACACAAACACTCACTCACACAACATCCACTCACACAAAAACCCAGTCACCCAAACAACCACTCACACCATCACAATGCCACACAAACAACCACTCACACAAACACCCACTCACACAAACACCCATTCACACAAACACCCATTCACACAAACACACATTCACAGAAACGCCCAGTCACACAATCACCCACTCACAGAAAGACCCCCTCAGCCAAACACCCTCTGACACAAACACCCACTCACATAAACACCCATTCAGACAAATACCCATTCACACAAACACCAATTCAAACAAACACTCACTCACACAAACACCCACTTACACAAACACCCACTCACATAAACACTCACTCACACAAACACCCACTGACATAAACACCCACTCACACAAACACCCAATCACTAAACACCCATTCACACAAACACCTACTCACACAAACACCCACTCACACAAACACCCACTCACACAAACACCCATTCACACAAAAACCCACTCACATAAACACCCATTCACATAAACACCCATTCACACAAACACCCACTCACACAAACACCCAGTCACACAAACACCCACTCACACTAACACCCATTCACACAAACACCCATTCAAAGATACACCCACTCACACGAACACCCACTCACACAATACCCACTCATAAAAACGTCCACTCAGACAAACACCCACTCACAGAAACACCAGCTCACACAAACACCCATTCACACAAAGACCCATTCACGGAAACACCCGGTCACACAAACACCCACTCACATAACACCCACTCACACAAACACCCACTCACACAAACACCCACTCACACAAACACCCACTCAGGAAAACAACCACTCACACAAACACCCACTCACACAAACACCCACTCACACAAACACCCACTCACATAAAGACCCACTCACACAAACACCCATTCACACAAACACCCATTCACACAAACACCCACTCACACAAACGCACATTCACACAAACACCCACTCACACAAACACCCACTCATACAAACACCCACTCACAAAAACACCCACTCACAGAAACACCCACTCACACGAACACCCAGTCACACAACACCCATTCACAGATACACCCACTCACACGAACACCCACTCACAAAAACACGCATTAACGCAAACACCAATCAAACAAACACCCAGTCACACAAACACCCACTCACACTAACACCCATTCACACAAACACCCATTCACAGACACACCCAATCACACGAACACCCACTCATACAATACCCACTCATAAAAACGTCCACTCAGACAAACACCCACTCACAGAAACACCAGCTCACACAAACACCCATTCACACAAAGACCCAGTCACGGAAACTCCCAGTCACACAAACACCCACTCACATAACACCCACTCACACAAATACCCACTCACACAAACATCCACTCAGGAAAACACCCACTCACACAAACACCCACTCACACAAACACCCACTCACACGAACACCCACTCACACAAACACCCACTCACACGAACACCCATTCACACAAACACCCACTTACACAAACACCCACTCACACAAACACCCACTCACACGAACACCCATTCACACAAACACCCACTTACACAAACACCCACTCACACAAACACCCACTCACAGAAACACCCATTCAGACAAACACCCTCTCACACAAACACCAACTCACACAAACACCCACTCACACAAACATCCACTCACACAAACACCCACTGGCACAAACACCCACTGAGACAAACACCCACTCACATAAGCACCCATTCACACAAACACCCACTCACACAAACACCCACTCACACGAACACCCACTCACACAAACACCCACTCACACGAACACCCATTCACACAAACACCCACTTACACAAACACCCACTCACAGAATCACCCACTCAGACAGACACCCTCTCACACAAACACCCACTCACACAAACACCCACTCACAAAACATCCACTCACACAAACACCCAGTCACACAACACCCAGTCACCCAAACACCCACTCACACGACATCCACTCACACAAACACCCACTCACACAAACACCCACTCACCCAAACGCCCACTCACACCATCACACAGTCACACAATCAAGCACTCACACAAAACCCACTCAGGAAACCACGCACTCACACAAACACCAACTCACACAAACACCCACTCACACAAACACCCATTCACACAAACACGCATTCACAGAAACACCCAGTCAAACAATCACCCACTCACAGAAAGACCCCCTCAGACAAACACCCTCTCACACAAACACCCACTCACATAAACACCCATTCAGACAAATACCCATTCACACAAACACCCACTCACACAAACACCCATTCACACAAACACCCACTCACACAAACACCCATTTACATAAACACCCATTCACACAAACACCCACTCACACAAACACCCACTCACACAAACACCCAGTCACACAAACACCCACTCACACAAAAACCCACTCACATAAACACTCACTCACACAAACACCCACTGACATAAACACGCACTGAGACAAACACCCACTCACATAAACACCCATTCACACAAACAGCCACCTACACAAACACCCACTCACACAAACACCCATTCACACAAACACCCACTCACATAAACACCCACTCACATAAACACCCATTCACACAAATACCCTCTCACACAAACACCCACTCACACAAACACCCATTCACTCAAACACCCACTCACTCAAACACCCATCACACAAACACCCAATCAGACACACACCCATTCACACAAACACCCACTCACACAAACAACCACTCACACAAACACCCATTCACCCAAGCACCTACTCACACAACATCCACTTACACAAACACCCGCTTACATAAACACCCATTCAGACAAATACCCATTCACACAAACACCCACTCACACACACACCCATTCACATTGACACTCACTCACACAAACACCCACTGAAACAAACACCCACTCACACAAACACTCACTCACACAAACACCCACTGACGTAAACACCCAGTGAGACAAACACCCACTCACATAAAAAGCCATTCACACAAACACCCACTCACACAAACACCCACTCACACAAACACCCATTCACACAAACACTCATTCACACAAACACCCACTCACATAAACACCCACTCACATAAACACCTATTCACACAAATACCCACTCACACAAACACCCACTCACACAAACACCCACTCACGCACACACCCATTCACACAAAAACCCACTCACACAAACACCCACTCCCTCACACACTCACTCAGACAAACACCCATTCACACAAACACCCACTCACACAACATCCACTCACACATAGACCCACTCACACAAACACCCACTCACACAAACAGCCATTCACACAAACACCCTCTCACTCACACACCCATTCACACAACCACCCACTCACAAACACCCACTCACTCAAACACCCACTCACACAAACACCCACTCACATAAACATCCATTCACACAACACCCACTCACACAAACACCCACTCAGGATAACACCCACTCACACAAACACCAACTCACACAAACACCCACTCACACAAACACCCACTCACACAAACACCCACTCACACAAACACCCACTCACACGAACACCCATTCTCAAAAGCACCTCTCACACGAACACCCATTCACACAGACACACACTTACAAAAACACCCACTCACACAAACACCCACTCACAGAAACACCCACTCAGACAAACACCCTCTCACACAAACACCCACTCACATAAACACCCATTCAGACAAATACCCATTCACACAAACACCAACACACACAAAAACCCATTCACACAAACACCGACTCACCCAAACACCCACTCACACACACACCCATTCACACAAACACCCTCTCACACAAACACCCACTCACATAAACACCCACTCACACAAACACCCACTCACACAAACAACAACTCACACAAAACCTACTCACACAAACACCCAGTCACACAACACCCAGTGACACAAACACCCACTCACACAAAATCCACTCACACAAACACCCACTCACACAAACACCCACCACACAAAAACCCACTCACCCATACACCCACTCACACCTTCACACAGTCACACAAACAACCACTCACACAACACCCACTCTTGAAACCACCCACTCACACAAACACCAACTCACACAAACACCACTCACACAGACACCCATTCACACAAACACCCATTCACACAAACACACATTCACAGAAACACCCAATCACACAATCACCCACTCAAAGAAAGACCCCCTCAGACAAACACCCTCTCACACAAACACCCACTCACACAAACATCCACTCACACAAACACCCACTGACACAAACACCCACTGAGACAAACACCCACTCACATAAGCACCCATTCACACAAACACCCACTCACACAAACACCCACTCACACAAACACCCATTCACACAAACACCCACTCATATAAACACCCACTCACACAAACACCGACTCACACAAACACCCATTCACACAAACACCCACTCACACATACACCTATTCACACAAACACTCACTCACACAAACACCCACTCACACAAACACCCACTCACATAAACACTCACTCACACAAGCACCCACTGACATAAACACCCAGTGAGACAAACACCCACTCACATAAACACCCATTCACACAAACACCCACTCACACAAACACCCACTCACACAAACACCCACGCACAGAAACACCTACTCAGACAAACACCCACTCACCTAAACACCCATTCACACAAATACCCACTCACACAAACACCCATGCACACAAACACCCACTCACATAAACACCCATTCAGACAGATACACATTCACACAAACACCAACTCACACAAACACCCTCTCACACAAACACTGACTCACCCAAATACCCACTCACACACACACCCATTCACACAAACACCCTCTCACACAAACACCCACTCACATAAACACCCACTCACACAAACACCCACTCACACTAACACCCACTCACACAAACAGCCACTCACACAACATCCACTCACACAAACACCCACTCACACAAACACCCACTCACACAAAAAGCCACTCACCCAAACACCCACTCACACCATCACACAGTCACGCAAACAATCACTCACACAACACCCACTCAGGAAACCACCCACTCACACAAACACCCACGCACACAAACACCCATTCACGCAAACACCCACTCACTCAAACACCCACTCACACAAACACCCACTCACACAAACACCCACTCACACAACATCCACTCACACATAGACCCACTCACACAAACACCCACTCACACAAACACCCATTCACAGAAACACCTAGTCACACAAACACCCACTCACACAAACACCCATTCACATAAACACCCACTCACACAAACACCCACTCACACTAACACCCACTCACACAAACACCCACTCACATGAACACCCAGTCACTCATACACCCACTCACACAAACACCCACTCACAAAAATGCTCTTTCACACAAACACCCACTCACACAAACACCCATTCACACAAACACCCATTCACAGCAACATCCACTCACACAACACCCACTCACACAAAAACCCACTCACCCAAACACCCACTCACGCCATCACACACTCACACAAACAACCGCTCACACAACACCCACTCACACAAACAGCCATTCACACAAACACCCTCTCTCTCACACACCCATTCACACAAACACCCACTCACACAAACACCCACTCAATCAAACACCCACTCACACAAACACCCACTCACACAAACAGCCATTCACACAAATACCCTCTCACTCACACACCCATTCACACAAACACCCACTCACCCAAACACCCACTCACTCAAACACCCACTCACACAAACACCCACGCACTCAAACATCCACTCACACAAACACCCACTCACATAAACACACACTCACACAACACCCACTCACACAAACACCCACTCAGGAAAACACCCACTCACACAAACACCAACTCACACAAACACCCACTCACACAAACACCCACTCACACAAACACCCACTCACACAAACACCCACTCACACGAACACCCATTCACAAAAACACCACTGACACGAACACCCATTCACAAAAACACCCACTTACACAAACACCCACTCACACAAATACCCACTCACAGAAACACCCACTCAGACAAACACCCTCTCACACAAACACCCACTCACATAAACACCCATTCAGACAGATACACATTCACACAAACACCAACTCACACAAACACCATCTCACACAAACACTGACTCACCCAAATACCCACTCACACACACACCCATTCACACAAACACCCTCTCACACAAACACCCACTCACATAAACACCCACTCACACAAACACCCACTCACACTAACACCCACTCACACAAACACCCACTCACACAACATCCACTCACACAAACACCCACTCACACAAACACCCACTCACACAAAAAGCCACTCACCCAAACACCCACTCACACCATCACACAGTCACGCAAACAATCACTCGCACAACACCCACTCAGGAAACCACCCACTCACACAAACACCAACTCACACAAACACCCACTCACACAAACACCCATTCACACAAACACCCATTCACACAAACACACATTCACAGAAACACCGAGTCACACAATCACCCACTCACAGAAAGACCCCCTCAGACAAACACCCTCTCACACAAACACCCGCTTACATAAACACCCATACAGACAAATACCCATTCACACAAACACCCACTCACACACACACCCATTCACACAAACACTCACTCACACAAACACCCACTGACACAAACACCCACTCACACAAACACTCACTCACACAAACGCCCACTGACGTAAACACCCAGTGAGACAAACACCCACTCACAAAACAGCCATTCACAAAAACACCCACTCACACAAACACCCACTCACACAAACACCCACGCACAGGAACACCCACTCAGACAAACACCCACTCACATAAACACCCATTCACACAAATACCCACTCACACAAACACCCACTCACACAAACACCCATTCACACAAACACCCATTCACACAAACACCCACTCACATAAACACCCACTCACATAAACAACTATTCACACAAATACCCACTCACACAAACACCCACTCACACAAACACCCACTCACGCACACACCCATTCACACAAAAACCCACTCACACAAACACCCACTCCCTCACACACTCACTCAGACAAACACCCATTCGCACAAACACCCACTCACCCAACATCCACTCACACATAGACCCATTCACACAAACACCGACTCACACAAACAGCCATTCACACAAACCCCCTCTCACTCACACACCCATTCACACAACCACCCACTCACAAACACCCACTCACTCAAACACCCACTCACACAAACACCCACTCACATAAACACCCACTCACACAAACACCCACTCACACAAACAACCACTCACACAAAACCTACTCACACAAACACCCAGTCACACAACACCCAGTGACACAAACACCCACTCACACAAAATCCACTCACACAAACACCCACTCACACAAACACCCACTCACACAAAAACCCACTCACCCATACACCCACTCACACCTTCACACAGTCACACAAACAACCACTCACACAACACCCACTCTTGAAACCACCCACTCACACAAACACCAACTCACACAAACACCACTCACACAGACACCCATTCACACAAACACCCATTCACACAAACACATATTCACAGAAACACCCAGTCACACAATCACCCACTCAAAGAAAGACCCCCTCAGACAAACACCCTCTCACACAAACACCCACTCACACAAACATCCACTCACGCAAACACCCACTGGCACAAACACCCACTGAGACAAACACCCACTCACATAAGCACCCATTCACACAAACACCCACTCACACAAACACCCACTCACACAAACACCCATTCACACAAACACCCACTCATATAAACACCCACTCACACAAACACCGACTCACACAAACACCCATTCACACAAACACCCACTCACACATACACCTATTCACACAAACACTCACTCACACAAACACCCACTCACACAAACACCCACTCACACAAACACTCACTCACACAAGCACCCACTGACATAAACACCCAGTGAGACAAACACCCACTCACATAAACACCCATTCACACAAACACCCACTCACACAAACACCCACTCACACAAACACCCACGCACAGAAACACCTACTCAGACAAACACCCACTCACCTAAACACCCATTCACACAAATACCCACTCACACAAACACCCACGCACACAAACACCCATTCACGCAAACACCCACTCACTCAAACACCCACTCACACAAACACCCACTCACACAAACACCCACTCACACAACATCCACTCACACATAGACCCACTCACACAAACACCCACTCACACAAACACCCATTCACAGAAACACCTAGTCACACAAACACCCACTCACACAAACACCCATTCACATAAACACCCACTCACACAAACACCCACTCACACTAACACCCACTCACACAAACACCCACTCACATGAACACCCAGTCACTCATACACCCACTCACACAAACACCCACTCACAAAAATACTCTTTCACACAAACACCCACTCACACAAACACCCATTCACACAAACACCCATTCACAGCAACATCCACTCACACAACACCCACTCACACAAAAACCCACTCACCCAAACACCCACTCACGCCATCACACACTCACACAAACAACCGCTCACACAACACCCACTCACACAAACAGCCATTCACACAAACACCCTCTCACTCACACACCCATTCACACAAACACCCACTCACACAAACACCCACTCAATCAAACACCCACTCACACAAACACCCACTCACACAAACAGCCATTCACACAAATACCCTCTCACTCACACACCCATTCACACAAACACCCACTCACCCAAACACCCACTCACTCAAACACCCACTCACACAAACACCCACGCACTCAAACACCCACTCACACAAACACCCACTCACATAAACACACACTCACACAACACCCACTCACACAAACACCCACTCAGGAAAACACCCACTCACACAAACACCAACTCACACAAACACCCACTCACACAAACACCCACTCACATAAACACCCACTCACACAAACACCCACTCACACAAACAACCACTCACACAAAACCTACTCACACAAACACCCAGTCACACAACACCCAGTGACACAAACACCCACTCACACAAAATCCACTCACACAAACACCCACTCACACAAACACCCACTCACATAAAAACCCACTCACCCATACACCCACTCACACCTTCACACAGTCACACAAACAACCACTCACACAACACCCACTCTTGAAACCACCCACTCACACAAACACCAACTCACACAAACACCACTCACACAGACACCCATTCACACAAACACCCATTCACACAAACACATATTCACAGAAACACCCAGTCACACAATCACCCACTCAAAGAAAGACCCCCTCAGACAAACACCCTCTCACACAAACATTCACTCACACAAACATCCACTCACACAAACACCCACTGGCACAAACACCCACTGAGACAAACACCCACTCACATAAGCACCCATTCACACAAACACCCACTCACACAAACACCCACTCACACAAACACCCATTCACAGAAACACCTAGTCACACAAACACCCACTCACACAAACACCCATTCACATAAACACCCACTCACACAAACACCCACTCACACTAACACCCACTCACACAAACACCCACTCACATGAACACCCAGTCACTCATACACCCACTCACACAAACACCCACTCACAAAAATGCTCTTTCACACAAACACCCACTCACACAAACACCCATTCACACAAACACCCATTCACAGCAACATCCACTCACACAACACCCACTCACACAAAAACCCACTCACCCAAACACCCACTCACGCCATCACACACTCACACAAACAACCGCTCACACAACACCCACTCACACAAACAGCCATTCACACAAACACCCTCTCACTCACACACCCATTCACACAAACACCCACTCACACAAACACCCACTCAATCAAACACCCACTCACACAAACACCCACTCACACAAACAGCCATTCACACAAATACCCTCTCACTCACACACCCATTCACACAAACACCCACTCACCCAAACACCCACTCACTCAAACACCCACTCACACAAACACCCACGCACTCAAACACCCACTCACACAAACACCCACTCACATAAACACACACTCACACAACACCCACTCACACAAACACCCACTCAGGAAAACACCCACTCACACAAACACCAACTCACACAAACACCCACTCACACAAACACCCACTCACACAAACACCCACTCACACGAACACCCATTCACAAAAACACCACTCACACGAACACCCATTCACAAAAACACCCACTTACACAAACACCCACTCACACAAATACCCACTCACAGAAACACCCACTCAGACAAACACCCTCTCACACAAACACCCACTCACATAAACACCCATTCAGACAGATACACATTCACACAAACACCCACTCACACAAACGCCCACTGACGTAAACACCCAGTGAGACAAACACCCACTCACAAAACAGCCATTCACACAAACACCCACTCACACAAACACCCACTCACACAAACACCCACGCACAGGAACACCCACTCAGACAAACACCCACTCACATAAACACCCATTCACACAAATACCCACTCACACAAACACCCACTCACACAAACACCCATTCACACAAACACCCATTCACACAAACACCCACTCACATAAACACCCACTCACATAAACAACTATTCACACAAATACCCACTCACACAAACACCCACTCACACAAACACCCACTCACGCCCACACCCATTCACACAAAAACCCACTCACACAAACACCCACTCCCTCACACACTCACTCAGACAAACACCCATTCGCACAAACACCCACTCACCCAACATCCACTCACACTTAGACCCATTCACACAAACACCGACTCACACAAACAGCCATTCACACAAACACCCTCTCACTCACACACCCATTCACACAACCACCCACTCACAAACACCCACTCACTCAAACACCCACTCACACAAACACCCACTCACATAAACACCCACTCACACAACACCCACTCACACAAACACCCACTCACACAAACACCCACTCACACAAACACCCACTCACACAAACACCCACTCACACGAACACCCATTCACAAAAACACCTCTCACACGAACACCCATTCACACAGACACACACTTACAAAAACACCCACTCACACAAACACCCACTCACAGAAACACCCACTCAGACAAACACCCTCTCACACAAACACCCACTCACATAAACACCCATTCAGACAATTACCCATTCACACAAACACCAACACACACAAAAACCCATTCACACAAACACCGACTCACCCAAACACCCACTCACACACACACCCATTCACACAAACACCCTCTCACACAAACACCCACTCACATAAACACCCACTCACACAAACACCCACTCACACAAACACCCACTCACACTAACACCCATTCACTCAAACACCCACTCACTCAAACACCCATCACACAAACACCCACTCAGACACACACCCATTCACACAAACACCCACTCACCCAAACACCCACTCACACAAACACCCATTCACCCAAGCACCCACTCACACAACATCCACTCACACAAACACCCGCTTACATAAACACCCATTCAGACAAATACCCAATCACACAAACACTCACTCACACAAACACCCACTGACGTAAAAACCCAGTGAGACAAACGCCCACTCACATAAACAGCCATTCACACAAACACCCACTCACACAAACACCCACTCACACAAACACCCACGCACAGGAACACCCACTCAGACAAACACCCATTCACACAAACACCCATTCACACAAACACCCACTCACATAAACACCCACTCACACAAATACCCACTCACACAAACACCCACTCACACAAACACCCATTCACGCAAACACCCAATCACTCAAACACCCACTCACACAAACACCCACTCACACAAACACCCATTCACTCAAACACCCACTCACACAAACACCCACTCACACAAACACCCACTCACACAACATCCACTCACACATAGTCCCACTCACACAAACACCCACTCACACAAACATCCACTTACACAAACACCCACTCACACAAATACCCACTCACAGAAACACCCACTCAGACAAACACCCTCTCACACAAACACCCACTCACATAAACACCCATTCAGACAAATACCCATTCACACAAACACCAACTCACACAAACACCCTTTCACACAAACACTGACTCACCCAAATACCCACTCACACACACACCCATTCACACAAACACCCTCTCACACAAACACCCACTCACATAAACACCCACTCACACAAACACCCACTCACACTAACACCCACTCACACAAACACCCACTCACACAACATCCACTCACACAAACACCCACTCACACAAACACCCACTCACACAAACACCCACTCACACAAAAACCCATTCACCCAAACACCCACTCACACCATCACACAGTCACACAAACAATCACTCACACAACACCCACTCAGGAAACCACCCACTCACACAAACACCAACTCACACAAACACCCACTCACACAAACACCCATTCACACAAACACCCATTCACACAAACACACATTCACAGAAACACCGAGTCACACAATCACCCACTCACAGAAAGACCCCCTCAGACAAACACCCTCTCACACAAACACCCGCTTTAATAAACACCCATACAGACAAATACCCATTCACACAAACACCCACTCACACAAACACCCACTGACACAAACACCCACTCACACAAACACTCACTCACACAAACGCCCACTGACGTAAACACCCAGTGAGACAAACACCCACTCACATAAACAGCCATTCACACAAACACCCACTCACACAAACACCCACTCACACAAACACCCACGCACAGGAACACCCACTCAGACAAACACCCACTCACATAAACACCCATTCACACAAACACCCATTCACACAAACACCCACTCACATAAACACCCACTCACATAAACAACTATTCACACAAATACCCACTCACACAAACACCCAGTCACACAAACACCCACTCACGCACACACCCATTCACACAAAAACCCACTCACACAAACACCCACTCCCTCACACACTCGCTCAGACAAACACCCATTCGCACAAACACCCACTCACCCAAGATCCACTCACACATAGACCCATTCACACAAACACCGACTCACACAAACAGCCATTCACACAAACACCCTCTCACTCACACACCCATTCACACAACCACCCACTCACAAACACCCACTCACACAACACCCACTCACACAAACACCCAATCACATAAACACCCACTCACACAAACACCCACTCACACAAACACCCACTCACACAAACACCCACTCACACGAACACCCATTCACAAAAACACCTCTCACACGAACACCCATTCACACAGACACACACTTACAAAAACACCCACTCACACAAACACCCACTCACAGAAACACCCACTCAGACAAACACCCTCTCACACAAACACCCACTCACATAAACACCCATTCAGACAAATACCCATTCACACAAACACCAACACACACAAAAACCCATTCACACAAACACCGACTCACCCAAACACCCACTCACACACACACCCATTCACACAAACACCCTCTCACACAAACACCCACTCACATAAACTCCCACTCACACAAACACCCACTCACACAAACACCCACTCACACTAACACCCATTCACTCAAACACCCATTCACTCAAACACCCATCACACAAACACCCACTCAGACACACACCCATTCACACAAACACCCACTCACACAAACACCCACTCACACAAACACCCATTCACCCAAGCACCCACTCACACAACATCCACTCACACAAACACCCGCTTACATAAACACCCATTCAGACAAATACCCATTCACACAAACACCCATTCACAAACACACCCATTCACACAAACACTCACTCACACAAACACCCACTGACACAAACACCCTCTCACACAAACACTCACTCACACAAACACCCACTGACGTAAACACCCAGTGAGACAAACACCCACTCACATAAACAGCCATTCACACAAACACCCACTCACACAAACACCCACTCACACAAACACCCACGCAGAGGAACTCCCACTCAGACAAACACCCATTCACACAAACACCTATTCACACAAACACCCACTCACATAAACACCCACTCACATAAACACCTATTCACACAAATACCCACTCACACAAACACCCACTCACACAAACACCCATTCAATCAATCACCCATTCACTCAAACACCCACTCACTCAAACACCCACTCACACAAACACCCACTCACGCACACACCCATTCACACAAACACCCACTCACACAAACATCCACTCACACATAGACCCACTCACACAAACACCCACTCCCTCACACACTCACTCAGACAAACACCCATTCACACAAACACCCACTCACACAACATCCACTCACACATAGACCCACTCACATAAACACCCACTCACACAAACAGCCATTCACACAAACACCCTCTCACTCACACACCCATTCACACAGCCACCCACCCACAAACACCCACTCACTCAAACACCCACTCACACAAACAACCACTCACATAAACACCCACTCACACAACACCCACTCACACAAACACCCACTCAGGAAAACACCCACTCACACAAACACCAACTCACACAAACACCCACTCACACAAACACCCACTCACACAAACACCCACTCACACTAACACCCACTCACACGAACACCCATTCAGAAAAACACCACTCACACGAACACCCATTCACACAGACACACACTTACAAAAACACCCACTCACACAAACACCCACTCACAGAAACACCCACTCAGACAAACACCCTCTCACACAAACACCAACACAGACAAAAACCCATTCACACCAACACCGACTCACCCAAACACCCACTCACACACACACCCATTCACACAAACACCCTCTCACACAAACACCCACTCACATAAACACCCACTCACACAAACACCCACTCACACAAACAACCACTCACACAACAACTACTCACACAAACACCCAGTCACACAACACCCAGTCACACAAACACCCACTCACACAACATCCACTCACACAAACACCCACTCACACCATCACACAGTCACACAAACAACCACTCACACAACACCCACTCTTGAAACCACCCACTCACACAAACACCAACTCAAACAAACACAACTCACACACACACCCATTCACACAAACATCCATTCACACAAATACACATTCACAGAAACACCCAGTCACACAATCACCCACTCAAAGAAAGACCCCCTTAGACAAACACCCTCTCACACAAACACCCACTCACACAAACATCCACTCACACAAACACCCACTGACATAAACACCCACTGAGACAAACACCCACTCACATAAACACCCGTTCACACAAACACCCACTCACACAAAGACCCACTCACACAAACACCCATTCACACAAACACCCACTCATATAAACACCCACTCACACAAACACCGACTCACACAAACACCCATTCACACAAACACCCACTCACACACATACCTATTCACACAAACACTCACTCACACAAACACCCACTCACACAAACACCCACTCACATAAACACTCACTCACACAAACACCCATTGACATAAACACCCAGTGAGACAAACACCCACTCACATAAACACCCATTCACACAAACACCCACTCACACAAACACCCACTCACACAAACACCCACGCACAGAAACACCCACTCAGACAAACACCCACTCACATAAACACCCATTCACACAAATACCCACTCACACAAACACCCACTCACACAAACACCCATTCACGCAAACACCCACTCACTCAAACACCCACTCACACAAACACCCACTCACACAAACACCCATTCACACAAACACCCACTCACACAAACACCCACTGACATAAACACCCACTGAGACAAACAGCCACTCACATAAACACCCATTCACACAAACACCCACTCACACAAACACCCACTCACACAAACACCGACTCACACAAACACCCATTCACACAAACACCCACTCACACACATACCTATTCACACAAACACTCACTCACACAAACACCCACTCACACAAACACCCACTCACATAAACACTCACTCACACAAACACCCATTGACATAAACACCCAGTGAGACAAACACCCACTCACATAAACACCCATTCACACAAACACCCACTCACACAAACACCCACTCACACAAACACCCACGCACAGAAACACCCACTCAGACAAACACCCACTCACATAAACACCCATTCACACAAATACCCACTCACACAAACACCCACTCACACAAACACCCATTCACGCAAACACCCACTCACTCAAACACCCACTCACACAAACACCCACTCACACAAACACCCATTCACACAAACACCCACTCACACAAACACCCACTCACTCAAACACCCACTCACACAAACACCCACTCACACAACATCCACTCACACATAGACCCACTCACACAAACACCCACTCACACAAACAACCACTCACGTGAACACCCAGTCACTCATACACCCACTCACACAAACACCCACTCACAAAAATGCTCTTTCACACAAACACCCACTCACACAAATAACCATTCACACAAACACCCATTCACAGCAACATCCACTCACACAACACCCACTCACACAAAAACCCACTCACCCAAACACCCACTCACGCCATCACACAGTCACACAAACAACCGCTCACACAACACCCACTCACACAAACAGCCATTCACACAAACACCCTCTCACTCACACACCCATTCACACAAACACCCACTCACACAAACACCCACTCAATCAAACACCCACTCACACAAACACCCACTCACACAAACAGCCATTCACACAAATACCCTCTCACTCACACACCCATTCACACAAACACCCACTCACCCAAACACCCACTCACTCAAACACCCACTCACACAAACACCCACTCACATAAACACACACTCACACAACACCCACTCACACAAACACCCACTCAGGAAAACACCCACTCACACAAACACCAACTCACACAAACACCCACTCACACAAACACCCACTCACACAAACACCCTCTCACACAAACACCCACTCACATAAACACCCACTCACACAAACACCCACTCACACTAACACCCACTCACACAAACCCCCACTCACACAACATCCACTCACACAAACACCCACTCACACAAACACCCACTCACACAAAAACCCACTCACCCAAACACCCACTCACACCATCACACAGTCACACAAACAATCACTCACACGACACCCACTCAGGAAACCACCCACTCACACAAACACCAACTCATGCAAACACCCACTCACACAAACACCCATTCACACAAACACCCATTCACACAAACACAGATTCACAGAAACACCGAGTCACACAATCACCCACTCACAGAAAGACCCCCTCAGACAAACACCCTCTCACACAAACACCCGCTTACATAAACACCCATACAGACAAATACCCATTCACACAAACAACCACTCACACACACACCCATTCACACAAACACTCACTCACACAAACACCCACTGACACAAACACCCACTCACACAAACACTCACTCACACAAACGCCCACTGACGTAAACACCCAGTGAGACAAACACCCACTCACATAAACAGCCATTCACACAAACACCCACTCACACAAACACCCACTCACACAAACACCCACGCAAAGGAACACCCACTCAGACAAACACCCACTCACACAAACACCCACTCACACAAACACCCATTCACACAAACACCCACTCACACAAACATCCACTCACATAAACACCCACTCACATAAACACCTATTCACACAAATACCCACTCACACAAACACCCACTCACACAACATCCACTCACACATAGACCCACTCACACAAACACCCACTCACACAAACAGCCATTCACACAAACACCCTCTCACTCACACACCCATTCACACAACCTCCCACTCACAAACACCCACTCACACAAACACCCACTCACATAAACACCCACTCACACAACACCCACTAACACAAACACCCACTCAGGAAAACACCCACTCACACAAACACCAACTCACACAAACACCCACTCACACAAACACCCACTCACACAAACACCCACTCACACAAACACCCACTCACACGAACACCCATTCACAAAAACACCTCTCACACGAACACCCATTCACACAGACACACACTTACAAAAACATCCACTCACACAAACACCCACTCACAGAAACACCCACTCAGACAAACACCCTCTCACACAAACACCCACTCACATAAATACCCATTCAGACAAATACCCATTCACACAAACACCAACACACACAAAAACCCATTCACACAAACACCGACTCACCCAAACACCCACTCACACACACACCCATTCACACAAACACCCTCTCACACAACACCCAGTCACACAAACACCCACTCACACAACATCCACTCACACAAACACCCACTCACACAAACACCCACTCACACCAAAACCCACTCACCCACACACCCACTCAAACCATCACACAGTCACACAAACAACTACTCACACAACACCCACTCAGGAAACCACCCACTCACACAAACACCAACTCACACAAACACCACTCACACAGACACCCATTCACACAAACACCCATTCACACAAACACACATTCACAGAAACACCCAGTCACACAATCACCCACTCAAAGAAAGACCCCCTCAGACAAACACCCTCTCACACAAACACCCACTCGCACAAACATCCACTCACACAAACACTCACTGACATAAACACCCACTGAGACAAACACCCACTCACATAAACACCCATTCACACAAACACCCACTCACACAAACACCCACTCACACAAACACCCATTCACACAAACACCCACTCACATAAACACCCACTCACACAAACACCGACTCACACAAACACCCATTCACACAAACACCCACTCACACACACACCCATTTACACAAACACTCACTCACACAAACACCCACTCACACAAACACCCACTCACATAAACACTCACTCACACAAACACCTACTGACATAAACACCCAGTGAGACAAACACCCACTCACATAAACACCCATTCACACAAACACCCACTCACACAAACACCCACTCACACAAACACCCACGCACAGAAACACCCACTCAGACAAACACTCACTCACATAAACACCCATTCACACAAATACCCACTCACACAAACACCCACTCACACAAACACCCATTCACGCAAACACCCACTCACTCAAACACCCACTCACACAAACACCCACTCACACAAACACCCATTCACACAAACACCCACTCACACAAACACCCACTCACTCAAACACCCACTCACACAAACACCCACTCACACAAACACCCACTCACACAACATCCACTCACACATAGACCCACTCACACAAACACCCACTCACACAAACACCCTTTCACAGAAACACCTAGTCACACAAACACCCACTCACACAAACACCCACTCACATGAACACCCAGTCACTCATACACCCACTCACACAAACACCCACTCACAAAAATGCTCTTTCACACAAACACCCACTCACACAAACACCCATTCACACAAACACCCATTCACAGCAACATCCACTCACACAACACCCACTCACAAAAAAACCCACTTACACAAACACCCACTCACGCCATCACACAGTCACACAAACAACCTCTCACACAACACCCACTCACACAAACAGCCTCTCACACAAACACCAACTCTCACTCACACACCCATTCACACAAACACCCACTCACTCAAAGACCCACTCACTCAAACACCCACTCACACAAACACCCACTCACACAAACACCCATTCACACAAACACCCATTCACACAAACACACATTCACATAAACACCCAGTCACACAATCACCCACTCACAGAAAGACCCCCTCAGACAAGCACCCTCTCACACAAACACCCACTCACACAAACACCCAATCACACAAACACCCACTAACATAAACACCCACTGAGACAAACACCCACTCACATAAACACCCATTCACACAAACACCCACTGAGACAAACACCCACTCACACAAACACCCATTCACACAATCACCCACTCACATAAGCACCCACTCACATAAACACCCATTCACAGAAATACCCACTCACACAAACACCCACTCACACAAACAGCCATTCACACAAACACCAACTCTCACTCACACACCCATTCACACAAACACCCACTCACACAAACACCCACTCACTCAAACACCCACTCACACAAATACCCACTCACTCAAACACCCATTCACACAAACACCCATTCACACAAACACACATTCACATAAACACCCAGTCACACAATCACCCACTCACAGAAAGACCCCCTCAGACAAACACCCTCTCACACAAACACCCACTCACACACAAACACCCACTCACACAAACACCCACTCACACAAACACCCATTCACAAAAACACCACTCACACGAACACCCATTCACACAGCACCCACTTACACAAACACCCACTCACACAAACACCCACTCACAGAAACACCCACTCACATAAACACCCATTCAGACAAATACCCATTCACACAAACACCAACTCACACAAACACCCATTCACACAAACACCAACCCACCCAATCACCCACTCACACACACACCCATTCACACAAACACCCACTCACACAAACACCCACTCAAATAAACACCCACTCACACAAACACCCACTCACACAAACACCCAGTCACACAACACCCAGTCACACAAACACCCACTCACACAACATCCACTCACACAAACACCCACTCACACAAACACCCACTCACACCATCACACAGTCACACAAACAACCACTCACACAACTTCCACTCAGGAAACCACCCACTCACACAAACACCAACTCACACAAGCACCTACTCACACAAACACCCCTTCAAACAAACACCCATTCACACAAACACACATTCACAGAAACGCCCAGTCACACAATCACCCACTCACAGAAAGACCCCCTCAGACAAACACCCTCTCACACAAACACCCACTTACATAAACACCCATTCAGACAAAACCCATTCACACAAACACCAACTCACACAAACACCCACTCACACAAACACCGACTCACCCAAACACCCATTCACACAAACACCCACTCACACACACACCCATTCACACAAACACTCACACACACAAACAACCACTCACACAAACACCCACTCACATAAACACTCACTCACACAAACACCCACTGACGTAAACACCCACTGAGACAAACACCCACTCACAGAAACATCCATTCACACAAACACCCACTCCCGCAAACACCCACTCACACAAACACCCACTCACACAAACACCCACTCACATAAACACCCACTCACATAAACACCCATTCACACAAACACCCACTCACACAAACACCCATTCACTCAAACACCCACTCACACAACATCCACTCACACATAGACCCCCTAACACAAACACACACTCTCACAAACAGCCATTCACACAACTCCCACTCACACATACACCCACTCACACAAACACCCACTCACACAAACACCCGTTCACATAAACACCTAGTCACACACACTCCCACTCACACAAACACCCATTCACATGAACACCCACTCACTCATACACCCACTCACACAAACACCCACTCACACAAACACCCATTCGCACAAACACCCATTCACAGCAACATCCACTCACACAACACCCAATCACTCAAAAACCCACTCACCCAAACACCCACTCACACCATCACACAGTCACACAAACAACCTCTCACACAACACCCATTCAGGAAAACACCCACTCACACAAACACCAACTCACACCAACACCCACGCACACAAACACCCACTCACACAAACACCCATTCACATAAACACCCATTCACACAAACACACATTCACAGAAACACCCAGTCACACAATCACCCACTCAAAGAAAGACCCCCTCAGACAAACACCCTCTCACACAAACACCCACTCGCACAAACATCCACTCACACAAACACTCACTGACATAAACACCCACTGAGACAAACACCCACTCACATAAACACCCATTCACACAAACACCCACTCACACAAACCCCCACTCACACAAACACCCATTCACACAAACACCCACTCACATAAACACCCACTCACACAAACACCGACTCACACAAACACCCATTCACACAAACACCCACTCACACACACACCCATTTACACAAACACTCACTCACACAAACACCCACTCACACAAACACCCACTCACATAAACACTCACTCACACAAACACCTACTGACATAAACACCCAGTGAGACAAACACCCACTCACATAAACACCCATTCACACAAACACCCACTCACACAAACACCCACTCACACAAACACCCACGCACAGAAACACCCACTCAGACAAACACTCACTCACATAAACACCCATTCACACAAATACCCACTCACACAAACACCCACTCACACAAACACCCATTCACGCAAACACCCACTCACTCAAACACCCACTCACACAAACACCCACTCACACAAACACCCATTCACACAAACACCCACTCACACAAACACCCACTCACTCAAACACCCACTCACACAAACACCCACTCACACAAACACCCACTCACACAACATCCACTCACACATAGACCCACTCACACAAACACCCACTCACACAAACACCCTTTCACAGAAACACCTAGTCACACAAACACCCACTCACACAAACACCCACTCACATGAACACCCAGTCACTCATACACCCACTCACACAAACACCCACTCACAAAAATGCTCTTTCACACAAACACCCACTCACACAAACACCCATTCACACAAACACCCATTCACAGCAACATCCACTCACACAACACCCACTCACACAAAAACCCACTTACACAAACACCCACTCACGCCATCACACAGTCACACAAACAACCTCTCACACAACACCCACTCACACAAACAGCCTCTCACACAAACACCAACTCTCACTCACACACCCATTCACACAAACACCCACTCACTCAAAGACCCACTCACTCAAACACCCACTCACACAAACACCCACTCACACAAACACCCATTCACACAAACACCCATTCACACAAACACACATTCACATAAACACCCAGTCACACAATCACCCACTCACAGAAAGACCCCCTCAGACAAGCACCCTCTCACACAAACACCCACTCACACAAACACCCAATCACACAAACACCCACTAACATAAACACCCACTGAGACAAACACCCACTCACATAAACACCCATTCACACAAACACCCACTGAGACAAACACCCACTCACACAAACACCCATTCACACAATCACCCACTCACATAAGCACCCACTCACATAAACACCCATTCACAGAAATACCCACTCACACAAACACCCACTCACACAAACAGCCATTCACACAAACACCAACTCTCACTCACACACCCATTCACACAAACACCCACTCACACAAACACCCACTCACTCAAACACCCACTCACACAAATACCCACTCACTCAAACACCCATTCACACAAACACCCATTCACACAAACACACATTCACATAAACACCCAGTCACACAATCACCCACTCACAGAAAGACCCCCTCAGACAAACACCCTCTCACACAAACACCCACTCACACACAAACACCCACTCACACAAACACCCACTCACACAAACACCCATTCACAAAAACACCACTCACACGAACACCCATTCACACAGCACCCACTTACACAAACACCCACTCACACAAACACCCACTCACAGAAACACCCACTCACATAAACACCCATTCAGACAAATACCCATTCACACAAACACCAACTCACACAAACACCCATTCACACAAACACCAACCCACCCAATCACCCACTCACACACACACCCATTCACACAAACACCCACTCACACAAACACCCACTCAAATAAACACCCACTCACACAAACACCCACTCACACAAACACCCAGTCACACAACACCCAGTCACACAAACACCCACTCACACAACATCCACTCACACAAACACCCACTCACACAAACACCCACTCACACCATCACACAGTCACACAAACAACCACTCACACAACTTCCACTCAGGAAACCACCCACTCACACAAACACCAACTCACACAAGCACCTACTCACACAAACACCCCTTCAAACAAACACCCATTCACACAAACACACATTCACAGAAACGCCCAGTCACACAATCACCCACTCACAGAAAGACCCCCTCAGACAAACACCCTCTCACACAAACACCCACTTACATAAACACCCATTCAGACAAAACCCATTCACACAAACACCAACTCACACAAACACCCACTCACACAAACACCGACTCACCCAAACACCCATTCACACAAACACCCACTCACACACACACCCATTCACACAAACACTCACTCACACAAACAACCACTCACACAAACACCCACTCACATAAACACTCACTCACACAAACACCCACTGACGTAAACACCCACTGAGACAAACACCCACTCACAGAAACACCCATTCACACAAACACCCACTCCCGCAAACACCCACTCACACAAACATCCATTCACACAAACACCCACTCCCGCAAACACCCACTCACACAAACACCCACTCACACAAACACCCACTCACATAAACACCCACTCACATAAACACCCATTCACACAAACACCCACTCACACAAACACCCATTCACTCAAACACCGACTCACTCAAACACCCACTCACACCAACACCCACTCACACAAACACCCACTCACACAACATCCACTCACACATAGACCCCCTAACACAAACACACACTCTCACAAACAGCCATTCACACAACTCCCACTCACACATACACCCACTCACACAAACACCCACTCACACAAACACCCGTTCACATAAACACCTAGTCACACACACTCCCACTCACACAAACACCCATTCACATGAACACCCACTCACTCATACACCCACTCACACAAACACCCACTCACACAAACACCCATTCGCACAAACACCCATTCACAGCAACATCCACTCACACAACACCCAATCACTCAAAAACCCACTCACCCAAACACCCACTCACACCATCACACAGTCACACAAACAACCTCTCACACAACACCCATTCAGGAAAACACCCACTCACACAAACACCAACTCACACCAACACCCACGCACACAAACACCCACTCACACAAACACCCATTCACATAAACACCCATTCACACAAACACTCATTCACAGAAACACCCAGTCACTCAATCACCCACTCACAGAAAGACCCCCTCAGACAACCACCCTTTCACACAAACACCCACTCACATAAACACCAATTCAGCCAAATACCCTTTCACACAAACACCAACTCACATAAACACCCACTCAGACATACACCGACTCACCCAAACACCCTTTCACACAAACACCCATTCACACAAACACCCACTCACACAAACGCCCAGTCACACGAACACCCACTCACATAAACACCCGTTCACACAAACACCCACTCACATAAACACCCACTGAGATAAACACCCAGTCACATAAACACCCACTCACACAAACACCCATTTACTCAAACACCCACTCACTCAAACACCCACTCACACAAACACCCACTCACACACACACCCATTCACACAAACACCCACTCACACAAATACCCACTCACTCAATTACCCACTCACACAAACACCCACTCACACACACACCCATTCACATAAGCACACATTCACACAAACACCCGTTCACACAAATGCCCACCAATACAATTGTAACAACAAAAACTTGCCTATTTCGTGCTCTTAATAAAATAAAATGTCCCAAGGCATTTCACAGTGGGACTATAAATCACAATATCACACTTACCCGCATAATCAGATATTAGGGCAGAAAATAATCTTGGTCAACGGAGCTTTATTGTCTAAAAGAGGAAATTGCGACAGAGGTGGAGAGGTTTAGGGAGTGCATTCAGGAGATTGTGACCTAGGGAACTGAAGGCACAGCCACCAATGTTGGAGTGATTAAAATCAGGGGTTAAAGACCAGAATTAGAGAAGTGCAGATATCTGAGAGAGTTGTGGGGTTGGTAGAGATTATAGAGTCAGGGAGAGGTGAAGCCAGGCAGTGATTCAAAAACAAAGGTGAGAATTTTAAAATTGAGGCATTTCTGAACTGGAAGCCAGTGTTACTCAGCAAGGGATAATGGGTGAATGGGTCTTGGTGCAATTTCCAAGATGGACCTCAAGTTTATAGAGGGTAGATCATGGGCCAGGAGTGCATTGGAGTCATCAAGTATAGAGGTGACAAAGGTATGGATGAGGTTGGGGTAGCAGGTGAGCTGATACAGGGGCTGAGCTAACCGATGGCACAGAGATGGAAATAGGTGGTCAGTGATGGCATGGGTATGTAGTCATTTCAGAGGCAAATATAACACTGAGCTTGTGAGCAGTCTGGTTCATTGTCAGGGAATTGCCAGTGAAAGGGATGAAGTTGATGGCTAGGGAATGAAGTCTGTGATGGGAACCCATGCCATATACAAAATATGCACAAACACATAAACACCCACACACATACAAATACACACGTCCATACAAACAAACAAGTACACACACAAACATACACAAACACATACACATGTGCACACTTAGCCTTTTCTTTGTCCTACAATTTAAAGACTTGCAAAGGTGAAATTTTGCAGTATCTTTTCACTGCTTCTTTACTTATCTCTTTCCTTCTCCTTTCCATAGCTGTATTCTGCACTGTATATTTTGGTTCTTCATCTAGGTTTTTTGATAAAACAAATACATGTTACACACTTACATGCGTATATATTGGGGGCAATATATTGGGGGTAATGTATTGGTATGGACTGAGAATTGGTAAGCAAACAGGAAACAGAGAGTAGCAGTAAACGGGTCTTTTTTGGAGTGGCAGGCCATGACTAGTGGCGTACCACAGGGATCAGTGCTTGGGCCACAACGATTCACTATATTTTCACAATATCAATGAATGGGATGAGGGAACCGAATGTAATGTTTTCAAGTTTTCTGACAAGACAAAATTTGGTGGGAATGTTAACAGTGAGGAAGGTGTTAAGGGGCTCCAAAGCAATTTAGACAGGCTGTGTGAGTGGGCAAGTACATGGCAGATACAGTATAGCATGGATAAGTGTGAGGTTATCCACTTCGGTAGGAAAAACAGAATGGCAGAGTATTATTTAAATGATGATAGATTGGGAAATGCTAATGTACAAAGGGACCTGGGTGTCCTTATACACCAATCACTGAAAGCAAGCATGCCAGTGCGGCAAGCATGTAAGATGGCAAATGGTATGTTGGCCTTCATTGTGAGACGACTTGACTACAGGAGCAAGCATGTCTTACTGCAGCTGTACAAGGCCTTGGCCCGACCACACCTGGAGTATTGTGTGCAGTTTTGGTCTTTTTACCTAAGAAAGGATATACTTGCCATAGAGAGAGTGCAGCAAATGTTCACCAGACTGATTCCTGGGATGGCAGGATTGTCGTACGAGGAGAGATTGGGCCGACTAGGCCGGTTTTCGCTGGAGTTTAGAAGAATGAGAGGGAATCTCATTGAAATGTATAAAGTTATGACAGAAATGGACAGACTGGAGGCAGGGATGATGTTTCCTCTGGCTGCGGGGGCTCTAGAACAAGGGGTCACAGTGTCAGGATACGGGGTAGACCACTTAGGACTGAGATAAGGAGAAAGCTCTTCACTTAGAGGGTGGTGAGCCGATGGAATTCTCTACCACAGAAGGCTGTGGAAGCCAAGCCACTTTTTGTATTTAAGAAAGAAATAGGTAGATTTCTGGACTCTAAAGGCATCAAGGGGAATGGGGAGAGCGGGGGCATGGTGCTGAGATAGAGGATCAGCCATGATCATATTGAATGGTGGAGCAGGGCCGAATGACCTACTCCTGCTCCTATTTACTAATGTTTCTATGCACCAGGTCACACCTTTTCCCAAATATTCTTGCTTTTTAAAATAATTAATGGAGTTTGCATTGTAATTAACTTTAGAATATGATTCACATCCTATATAGTTTATTGCCTCTCAGTAGTGCGTGCCAGCGGATACATCCTCCCAGAGTAGATGCTGGGAAGATGTTTCCCTTGGCTGGGGAGTGTAGAACTACAGGTCATAGTTTAAGAATAAGGGGCCGGTGTTTCACACTGAGATGAGGAGAAATTTTGTTCGCTCCATGGGTTGTGAAGCTTTGGAATTATCCATCCCAAAGAGCTGTTGATGCTCAGTTGTTGAGTATATACAAGACAAAGATGGTTAGATTTTTGGGTTCTAAGTTAGGACAGGAAAAATGAGTTGAAATCGAAGATCAGCCATAGTCTTAATGAATGGCAGAGCAGATTTGAAGGGTTGAATGGCCCACATCTGGTTCCTATTTCTTAAATTCTTATGTGAGATTTGTCCAATGCCGAGGATGAGATTTTTTGCCACAAAACCTCATTTTGCATCGTGTGCAGAATCAATCTTTAAATCAATGAACGTCAATTATTTCATTAGATGTGCTTTATAATTCCATTCCAGTATCAAGGTTGGCACATGGAGCCATTTGATTTATTGTTGTATAAGGCACAAATAACAATATATATATATACATTTGATAAAAATGTTTCTTGCATCACAGAATCACAGAATAGTTACAGCACAAAAGGGGGCCTTTCAGCCCTTCATGGCTGCGCTGGCTCCCTGAAGGAGCAATCATTACACTACAAGTGACCACACTTCAAAACTACTTCCTTGGTTGAAAAGCACTTTGGAACCTCCTGAGATCATGAAATGTGATACATAAATGCAAGCCTTTTACTCTGTAGAATTATTTTGAATTTTTTTGAGTCAGAATGGTAAAAAGTTAATTAATACTTAAAAAGGCAAATTCTCAAAAGGAGAAAAAAAGTCCCAGTAATAAGCATAAGATCTGGAAATATGGAATGTTAATCATAAAAGGATGCCATTTGGCCATCCTTGCTTCAGCTAAATTTACAACCCTCTTTGGGATTGATTATAAACAGCGTCATTTTTCTGCCTTCTTCCCAAATGGATTCCATTTTCCCACTCCCTGCCCATACTCTGTAACATTCTTTATTTCAGATAATTATTCCGTATTCTTTCCCAATGATGTAATTGATTTAACATAAAATTACCACTTGTGGCAATATTCGGTTAACTCTTTACACTGGAATAGTTCTTTCTAATCCCCCTTTCTCCTGTTTCTTCAGACTCCTCTTGTCTTTGGCCATGCTGCCAAAAGCAATAATCATAGCTTATCTTGTTTATTCCATTTTTTTCATTTACGTACTTCAAATCACCCCTCAAGGTTCTCATTTCAAGAGAATGTATCCTGTCTTTCTCCTGTCTTTCCTGGTAACTCAGGCTATCATCAAATTGTTTCCGAAGAATATTAAATGCTCAGTGAATAAATACACCACCTGGTGTAGTACTGAATCAAGCTCAGGAGAAACACCTTCAGCGATGAGAATGTGAAATTCTCTAATATGAGTGAATAGCATAGATACATTTAACAGGGAAAAAGGAATTGAAGGTTATACTGAAAGGGGTGAAGAGGGATGCGGACCATAAATACTGGCATGGTCCAGTTAGGCCAAATAGCCTGTTTCTGTGCTTTAAATTCTATGTAACTCAGAGAAGTTGTGAGGTATGAATGGAGGGAGGAAAGGAAAGCGTGGGGTTATAGAAATAAGTACATCAATTTGTAACAGCTTGCCCTGGAGAATCGTGATAGAAATCGAGGCACAGATTCTTTGAAGGTCCTACTTGCTGAGTAATGGCAGAGGGAAAAGCTATGAAGAGAACAGAAACTGATTAACAAATGGGGAAGAAGGCATGAAAAATATATC
Source organism: Carcharodon carcharias (assembly GCF_017639515.1). Classification (NCBI taxonomy): domain Eukaryota; kingdom Metazoa; phylum Chordata; class Chondrichthyes; order Lamniformes; family Lamnidae; genus Carcharodon; species Carcharodon carcharias. Next base: position 21,716,117 of record NC_054474.1, read on the forward strand.
AAGCAAAATCATCTCACTTCTTTTGCATTCAAGCAGATCAGAAGCTACAGAGCAGCGTTAACCAATGCCATTCTGCTAAATCACACCCGTGATTAGTACATTTAAGGTTAACCTCAGGAGATCTTTCTACATGTGGCTAACACAGCTTCAAGAGTGTTGTTTGTATGTTTAGGGGTCGGGTGACTATAAACAGTCCAGAGAGGTGGTCAATACATACTGCTGGTCTCTGTGCAAGTGGTTATTAAATTTGGGAAGCCTCTCTATTCAGTTGGGCTAACAGTTGAGGCAAATATTGTAATGCTTAATGTAGAATGCCACAGTCACATGTTGCCCCATTAGTTTAATTATATCCTTTCTTGGACCTCCTCTTCAGACAGAGAGTATATAGGAAATAGAGGGCTGTTCATAGAAAAAGCTAATTCACATGTAACTAGCTGTCTACTCCATACATATCCCAATTAACATCCCCTGATTTATATTAAAATTATTATTTCACTGTAGGAAGTACCTTTTGCGTGCTCGGCTGTGTCTCTGTGGCACAAGCCTTCATTTCTTATCAGAAGTGTCACCTTTCTATCCTGACTGGTTGGAACCAGTTTTCTCTGCTTTGACCTTTATTTATGGTTATTAAGAGAAGGAAGTGCTGGAAGGGGTTCCTGGAAAACCTGCCTTTCATTTCATTTTACAGGCAGTCACGGGCATATTTACCAGTACAGCTGCTGCTCTTATGCAATAGTTGCAATAGGATTGAGTTTACATTCTTGAAAACGGGCCTCATGTTATAAATGCAACCTCAGAACTCTTACATTACAGCTAACATTTTCATACATTACTGTATAGTATTGTCCCTCCAAAAAAAAATCCTTGTTGATTCTGGGAAAGATAGGTAAATATTTGAAATTTTTGTCCCTTTGATTTTTTCCCTCCTGATATTTTTTGTATCATTTTATATTGCAGAATTATACAGTATTTACAGTGCAGAAACAGTCCATTTTGCCCAACTGGTGCAGTTTGATGTTTTTGCTCCACCCAGCCGATTCCCGCTCCACATTGTCTAACCCTATTAACATATCCTTCTATTCCTTTCTTCCCCCATGTACTTATATATCATCCTCTTAAATGCATCTATTCTATTTGTCCCACCTTCTACATAGCAATTTCCTGCACCTAGTATTGTTTTATAGGCACCAGCCACTCCCTGCTACCTAACCCACATGACCAGTCTTTATTAACAGACTCAATGAGCTTTAGAAGGCCATTCAATAATGAAGCATTGATATCACAATTGAGCTGGATCCTGCCATATCTGAGTACACATATGCAGTGTTCACTAAATAGTGATCAGGAATGTGAACCCCTTCCTTTCCAGGGTTAGGAGTCTTCTGAATACATGGTTCAATAACATTTGTGTGTTAGATGCCGGGTGAGGACATAATTGGGAGAAGCTATGATGCCTACCTGTCTAATAATGCCAAATCACCCACACTGAGTCCTGGTCTTCCTCTCCTATCCACACCACTGGCTCCTGTTGTATGTTGGTCAGCCTAGTTTCAAAATGATTACTGAGATGTTGGTATGTTCAAACAATAACTGGTTTATTTTATACAACTGAACTATTTACAACTATCCATGACTAGGCGATACACTGCTGAAGCCATGACCTTTCATGAATGAAAAACTATGGATGAAGACTTGGAGGAGTGGGATGGAGAGATGTAGCATCAGGAGTTGTAAGGGTTAATGTGTGGGATTGTGTAAATAGCATCTCCCATGATGATGATTTAAGAAACACATGATGAGGAGTCGAGAGGGAGAAGGTTCATGGCTTCAGCAGTGCAACACCTAGTCATGGATAGCTGTACATTGTTCATTTGTATATAATTAACCAGTTTTTGTTTGGACATGCCAACGTCTCGGTAGTCATTCTGAAGCTAGACTAACCAACATTCAACAGCTCCCTATTCCCCAACAGATCCAATTTAATACCCTGACTTTCAATTCACTCCATGACCTTTCCCCAACTCCACAACTCTGCAACCTCCTAGATCCATACCTCCCTCCTACAACCTGCAGTCCTCAGGCTTTCTGCCTGTTATGTATCGCCACCCCTTTCCTTCCACCTACCATTGATGACAGATTTTTCAGTCACCTTGGCCCTCCTCTATGGAACTCCCTCCCCAAATTCCTTCACCTCTCTACTTCCTTTGCCCACCTTCAGACACATTCTTCAATTTCACCTTTAAAAGTAGCCTTTTCTTCAACCCTTCTTCTATGGCTCAGCATCCATTTCCCCTTACATCTTGCACCTTAAAGGCAATGAAATAATTGAACTAAATTGGCACTAGTGATGAGGGACTTCAGTTAGGAGGAGAGACTAGAGAAGCTAGTCTTCGAGCAGAGAAGGTTAAGGGGAAATTTAATTCAGGCATTCTAAGTTATAAGGGGTTTTGATAGAGTAAATAGGAAAAAAAACAGCTTCCACTTGCAGGAGGGTCAGAGTAAATTGCAAAAGAGCTAGAGGGGAGATGAAGCGAACCTTTCCAATAACAGACATGGGCACGATGGGTTGAATGGCCCCAATCTGTGTTTTATGATTCAATGAATAAATGCAAGCTGCCATGGCTGTTTAGCTCAAATGACAGGAGAACAGAATCTAACTGACGTCTTGCCAGCTGGTTTACACCGCTAAAACTGCTTTCTTTATCTTGACGGCAGAAACACAAATGTTCCAGTCAGTGCTGGAAAAGGTGAGTTAGTCACAGGAAAATACTTCAGAGCCAAAGTAGATACATAGTAAATTCTGGAGCCTGCTTGGCTCCAACCACCATTCCGTTTGCACATCATGGTTGCCGTTGCCAGTATAAACTTGTTTATATATAACACGCTGATACTCTGTTATTATGCACATGCATTCAGCCAAAGTAGTTACTCGATAGCAGAACAGGGTCATATCTTTTTGATCATTGTTAATTCTTTTAAAGTCTTTTTTTCCTTCTTCACAAATTTTACTTGCTTCTAATTGCATTCAATAGGATGCTGGAGCTGCTGTCTCCCCAGGGACAGGTCATGGGCAACTGCCGGAGTAAATTTATTAGATTAATAACGATCAGCTGCTAGGAAGGCCTGTTATTACTGGGTCTCCCCGACAGCCAGCCTTAGCGAATCAGGTATGTTTACTCTGGAGTTGCTACTTGGTGTGCAAAAGGTTCACATTGGGAGCTAGTGGTATAAATATACCACTGTGCCAAATATGCAGGGACCTTAACTCTTCAGGAAGGATGTCAGGGGCTTGGAGAGAATGCAGAGAAGATTGACTAGAGTGATACCAGCTCGGAGTTATCCTTGCTCTCCTGGCCAATATTTATTCCTCAGTGAACAACAAAAAAGAGGAGATTATCTCATCATTATCAAATTGCTGTTTGTGAGAGTTTGATGTGTTTCATGCATTACAACAATGGCTACACTTCAAAAGTACTTCAGTAGCTGTAATGCACTTTTAGATGTCTGGTAGTCATGAAAGGCAGTATATAATGCAAGTCTTTCTTTGCTGTGGAGAAAGTGCAGACATGGAACTAATTGAATAGCTCTTAAAAAGAGCTAGGATAAGGAACGATGGACTGACTAGCCTCTTTCTGTGCTGTATGATTCTATTGCTCTCCACTCCTTGGGTCCTGAATGTGTTGACATGCTGTTGATGTACTGCTCCACAATTGCTCACCCTCATGTGAACCTTGGCAATGGGTATCAGCAAGTTATTCAAGCCTTGCCTTGTCCTGATCTGACATCCACACAGGTGCTTTCTTGAATGCACATTGAGGCCAACATAGCACTTCTAATGCACGCCATGTCAGATGATCTAATTCTGTGTGAAAGAGATGATCAAACTCGAGACCTTCATAACCTTTATAGCTCAGCTACTCACTGAATGAATTTACCCCAAGCTATTTAGGGTGTTATACAATTAAATCTTTGAACCTATTCTTGATTGTTGAACAGTATTTTATGTTGAGAAATCTTACATTTAATGAAAGCCAAATGAGGAAAGGGGCAAGTTTTAATTTTATTTTCTCTTTCGCCCCTATGTTAACACACACTTACATGCACTGCAAAGTTAGGGTTCCCAACCCTCCAGGATTGGCCTGGAGTCTCCAGGAATTGAAGATCAGTATCCAGGACACTGCTGTGTGCAATCCTGGATGAAAATCATAGGGACATTAAAAAAGATTTTTAAAATATTTTCCTTGAACATTTCTCATTACCACACATATAAACATTGAAAATAGGAAAAAGAGGTTGTTTGGCTGACAGTCAAGCATTATCCCATTGGATAATAAGTCTTTTTGCTTTCCAATTGCTGTAGGAAGGCAGTGTGTCACAAGCATGGATGTCTTGGCCAACTAATGGCTGGAGCCATATGATGAAAAACCTCCAGGAATACATTTAAACACTGTTGGCAACCCTATACTCAGTAGGAATGACAAAATAGTCCAACTCACCAATCTGGACATCTCCATTCGTCAACCCATGAGATTCCTTGAATGGAGGTGATTTTTCTCTGGTTCATTTTTCTCTTTTCCAAATTCTAGGAGTGTAATAACTTTCAAACTGGGCTAATAACCTAAAAGTCATATGTTCAAATCCCACTCCAATACATTGCTGAGCTAGCTGGTGTTGACTTCAATAAAACTATTAGATTATGGACAAACTTCAGAAAAAAAGGCCATGAAAGCTACCCAATTGATTTAAAAGCCCATGTGTCTTGCTAATATCCTTCACCCTACATGAATCTAGTCCCACATGATGATGTTGAAAATAGCTTGGACAACCTGCATTTTTTGTATGTTATATGCATATGTTCATATGTCCTTTGCCTTTAGACAAGCATCCCAAGGTAGTTTCCAGAGGTGTAAGGAATAAACAGCTGCTGAATCAAAGAAGAAGATATTAGTAGGGGTAACCAAAAGCTTGGAGAAGCAGATGGGTGTTAAGGAGTGACTTAAAATAGAGCAGGTAATGGGTTTTTGGAAGGGAATTCCAAAGCTTGGTATTTAAGATAGCAGAATGCACACTAACAATAGTAAAGCAAAGGGTAGGGAGGAATATACAAGAGACCAGTTAGAGGAGCAGATAATTAAGGGAGTGGGGGTTATTGTAAGGTTGAAGAAGCACAAGAGATAGGGAGAAGTGAGCCTATGAAGTGACTTAAATACAATGATCAGAATGTTAAAATGAAGTGTAAGGCAATGTGGTCAATTTGGGTCATAGAGGACAGGAGTGATTTATGATTAGGGCATGGTGCAGGATACATTGTAGGCAGCAGAGTTTTGGATGAGCTGAAGTTTACATATGGTGAAAGTTGTGAGGCCGGCTAGAAGAACTTTAGATGAGTTTGGAGGTGATAAAGGCATGGATGAGAGGTTCAACAGCAGATGGGCTGAGCAAAGGTAGGTGACTTTATAAGATGCAGCCTTTGCAGAGGGTGTGGTGTTCAAAGCTCATGATTGAAGGAAATGCTGAGGTTGCTAGCAGTTTTGGCTTAGCCTGTGACAATGGCTAAAGATCAGGATAGAGTTAGTAGCGAGACTATGGACTGGATTTAACCAGCCATCTAGGAATGGTCTAGGAGTTCTGTAAAATGGTGAGGCAAGATGGGGGTGGGGGGGGGGGGGTGTGAAATGCCCATTGTCTTCCTGCCACCATGGCATTTTGCCGTGGTGGAGGAGGTGGAGAATGGCCCGCCTGCCCAGAGGTCAGTTGGGCCAATTGAGCTCCTTCAGTGTTGCTGGAGTTGCCCTTATCTTGCAAGTGAAGAATATTTCATCACACTCCTGACCGTGCCTTGCAGATTTTGGGGAATCAGGAGATGAGTTACTTGCAACAGAATCCCCAGCCTCTGACCTGCTCTTGTAGCCACAGTGTTATATGGCTGCTCCAGACATGTTTCTAGTCAATAGTGACCCGAGGATTTTGATGGGAGGGGATCAACAATGGTAATGCTGTTGAATGTTTTGGGTAGATTATTTCACTCTCTAAGCTAATGTTTTTGGAGATTAAAATTATCCATGATGACTCTATGATTTATTTAGCATCCTTAATGAACAAACCATCCAAAAGTGTTTTATATTTTGAAACCAGACCCAAACAGGGGGAAGTACCATCAGATTAGACCTCTGGTCTATGAGTCACAAGGTTTTGGTTCAAGCGTCCACTTTAGAGTATGAAAGCATAATCCGAAACTGTTAATTCAGTTCAATATTGATGGAGTGCCGTGTTCCAATAGAGCTATTGGCATCTACCCGACAATGTGGAAAGTTGTCCAGATACGGCCTGTCCACAAAAGGCGAACAAATTTAATCCAGCCAATTACCAGTCCATTAGTCTACTCTCAATTAGCAGCAAAGGGCTGGTGTCACATCGATAGTGCTATGAAGCAGCGTTTACTCAGCAATAACCTGCTCACCAATGCCCAATTTGGATTCTGCCAGGACCACTCAGCTTCAGACCTCATTACAGTCTTGGTCCAAACATGAACAATAGAGCTGTGGTGAAGTGAAAGTGACAGCACGTGACATCAAGGCAGCATTTGACTGAGTATGGCATCAAGGAGCCCTTGCAAAGTTGATGTTAAAAAGAAACAGTGGACCAACTCACCACTGGCTGGAGTCAAACCACAAGGGAAGATGGTTATGGTTGTTGGAGGTCAACCATGTCAGTCCTGGGACATCACTTCAGGAGTTCCTCAGGGTAGTGTCTTAGGCCCAACTGTCTTCAGCTGCTTCATCAATGACCTTCTACCCATCATAATGTCAGAAGTGAGGATGTCTCGCTGATGATTGCACAATGTCCAGTGGCATTTGCAACTCCTCAGGTAAACAGCCTGTGCCCACATGCAGCGAGACCTGGAGAACATTCAGGCTTGGCCCGATAAGTGGCAAGTGACACCCTTACCACACAAGTGCCAGGCAATGACCATCTCCAACAAGAGATAACCTGATTATCTCAGCTTGACATTAAATGGCATTCCCATCGCTGAATCCCCCATCATGAACATCCTGGGGAGGTTAACATTGACCAGAAACTGAACTAGACCAGCAATGTAAATACTATAGTTAAAGCAGGTCAGAGGCTGGGAATTCTGTGGTGAGTAACTCACGCAAATCATGTTTAATGAATCCATTGGAGTTCTTTGAAGGAATCACATATGCTGTGGATAAAGGGGAACCTGTGGATGTACTGTACTTAGATTTCCAGAAGGTATTTGATAAAGTGCCACAACAAAGGTTATTGTGGAAAATAAAAGCTTATGGTGTAGGGGGTAACATATTGGCATGGATGGTAGATTGGCCAGCTAACAGGAATTGTTGGCATAAATGGGTCTTTTTCTGATTGGCAGGATGTGATGAGTGGTGTGCCACAGGGGTCAGTGTTGGAACTTCAACCATTTACAATTTATATAAATGACTTGGATGAAGGAATTGAAGGGATGGTTGCCAAATTTGCTGATGATACAAATATAGGAAGGAAAGTAAATTGTAAAGGTGACATAAGGATGCTACAAAGGGACATAGATAGATTAAATGAGTGGTGAGTGGGCAAAGATCTGGCAAATGGAGTATTATGTGGGAAAATGTGAAACTGTTCATTTTGGTAGGAAGAATGAAAAAGAAGCTTATTATCTAAATGCTGAGAGATTGCAGAGCTCTGAGATTCAGAGGGATCTGAGTGTCCTAGTACATGAATCACAAAAGGCTAGTATGCAGGTACAGCAACCAATTTTGAAAGCTAATAGAATGTCATCATTTATTGTGAGGGGAATTGATTACTAAAGAAGGGAGGTTATAATTCAGTTGTACAGAGTGCTGATGAGACCACATCTGGAGTACTGTGCACAGTATTGGTCTCCTTATTTAAGGAAAGATGTAAATGCATTGGAAGCAGTTCAGAGAAGATTTACCAGACTAATACCTGGAATGGGTGGGTTGTCTTATGAGGAAAGGTTGGACAGGTTAGGCTTGTATCCACTGGAATTTAGAAGGGTAAGAGGTGACTTGATTGAAACTTTTAAGATCCTGAGGGGTCTTGACAGGATGAACGTGGAGAGGATGTTTCCTCTTGTGGGAGAATCTTGAACTAGGGGTCACTTTTTAAAAATAAGGGGTCACTCGTTTAAGACAGAGATGCAGAGAATTTTTTTCTCTCAGAAGGTAGTGAGTCTTTGGAACTCTCTTCCTCAAAAAGTGGTGGAAGCAGAGTCTTTGAATATTTTTAAGGCAGAGGCAAATAGATTCTTGATTAACAAGGGGTGAAAGGTTATCGAGGATAGGCAAGAATGTGGGGTTGAGGTTACAATCAGATCAGCCATGATCTTATTGAATGGCGGAGCAGGCTCGAGAGGCTGAGTGGCCTACTCCTGCTCCTAATTTGTGTGTTCCTGACTCCCCAAAGCCTGTCCACCATCTGCAAGGCACTTGTCATGAGTGGTGGAATACTTTCCACTTTTTACCTGGATGTGTGCAGTTCCAACAACACCCAAGAAGCTGGGCATCATGCAGGACAAATAGCTTGCTTGTTGGCACCCAAACCTCCACCTTAAACATTCACTTCAGCAGTGTGTGCCATCTACAAGAGGCACTGCAGAACTTGCCAAAAGTCCTTAACAGCACCTTCCAAACCCTTGACCCCTATCGCCTAGAAGGACAAGGGCTGCACGCGCATGGGAACACCATTACCTGCAAGTTCCCCTTCAAGTCAATTATCACTTAGACTTAGACTATGTTGCTGTTCCATCACTGTCACTGAATCAAAATCTGGGAACTCCCTCCCTCATAGCACCTTGTGTGTACCCACACCAGATGAACTGCAGTAGTTCAAGAAGGTGGCTCACCACCACTTCCTTCAGGACAATTAGGGATGAACAATAAATGTTGGCCTTGCCAGTGATGCCGACATCTCATGAAAGAATAAAAAAAGTGTTATTGGTTGGTGCTGTCTTTCTGATGAGATATCAAATGCTGTAATTATTTCGCCCTCATTAATTTTCTTGCTGAACACTGATCTATTTCCTAATGTTTTTCCACTGTAAATCCACCTGACCACAAAGGGGGCAGTCTGCAAGTTGGGGTTTAATATAAAAGACAGAATTGAAAAAGGAGCAGGTTGTTCATGTGCTGTCTTGGTCAACATTCCTCCCCCAACTAACATCACCAAAGAAGCAGATTAAACAGTGATTTACCACATATGTGGGGTTAGGTGTTCACACACTGGCTGCCACATTTGCCTACACAACAACACTCAATACTTTATCTTTCTTAAGCTTTAACAATTGCTGTACTTAACTCTCTCTGAACACATCTTGTATCAAAATTCTTCCCAAATCTCAGATCCACTTTATGCCTCTGATCTCCCTACATTTCCATCTATAATTACACCATGCTTTGCAACTTATTGTGAGACACACTTTGGAGGATCCACTGGCCGCACTGAAAATGATGCAGCTGTCCAAAATAATAAAGGTTTGCGAAACGCTTTTCCTTTAGGCCCATAGCACCCCTTTAAATCGACTTCAAGTTCAGCTTCGGGGTTAAGCTACGACAGCACCATGTGCTCCAGAGTCTGTGCAATCCAAACAGTTCAGTTATAAAAACAGACAGATTACTGCCAGGACAGGATGTTGGACTATTAAAATTGTACAACTTTTTAAAAAGCAAACACACGGAATCAAAGTACCAGATGCTGTAATTATTTCTCCCTCATCAATTTTCTTGCTGAACACTGATCTATTTACTAATGTTTTTCCACTGTAAACCCACCTGACCACAAAGGGAGCAGTGGTTTAGTGATGTTTGGATTTGTGAAATGGATGTGAAATTGATAATCAGATGATTGGGGAAATAAGTGTCACTATAGCTGAAAAGGACATTGTAATGCTCCAGTTTCCATATATCTTTTAGTCAAAATGAAAATATTATAGATATAACCTGAAATATGACCGATGGCTATTAAATTTGAACTTTCTTGATGCCTTCACACAACATGAAATCCTAAATCATAAAGTACAGAAAGCCTTTGATTTGATTTTTATTCTGGACTGTTAGCTAAGCTCAGTGAAGGTGACACTTAAAATGCCTCAACAATCTTAATCTTTGACACGAGTGCTGCCTCGTGATTTCTAATGGAATGTGTGATGTGCATTAGTGCGCGCGTGTGAGTGCATGTGTTTGTGCATGCACGTGTGCATTTGTGCATGCTGTGCATGAGCATGTGTACATTTGTGCATGGGTGTGCACATGCATTTGTGTGTGCGTTTAAGCATATATGTATATGTGTATTTGGGTGTACACATATTTGCATGTGTCTCTCTGAGTGCGTACATTTGTGTGTTCGTACATTTGATTGAATTTTTCGAAAAGGTGACCAGTTGTGTAGACGAGGGCAATGCATTTGACGTAGTCTACTTGGACTTCAGCAAGGCTTTTGATAAGGTCCCGCATGGGAGACTGATAATGAAGGTTGGAGCCCATGGGATCCAAGGTAATTTGGCAAATTGGATCCAGGACTAGCTGAGTGGCAGGAAGCAGAGGGTGATGGTCGAGGGTTGCTTTTGTGACAGGACGCCTGTGTCCAGTGGGGTTCCACAGGGATTGGTGTTGAGACCCTTGCTGTTTGTGGTACATATAAATTATTTAGACTTGAATGTAGGAGGGTTGATCATTAAGTTCGCGGATGACACGAAAATTGGTGGAGTGGTAAATAGTGAGGAGAGTAGCCTTAGATTACAGGAGGATATAGATGGGCTGGTCAGATGGTCTGATCAGTGGCAAATGGAATTTAATCCAGATAATTATGAGGTGATACACTGGGCAGGACAAACAAGGCACAGGAATATATGATGAAAGGTAGGGCCCTGGGAAGTACTGAGGATCAGAGGGACTTTGGTGTGCATGTCCACAGGTCCCTTAATGTAGCTGGACAAGCAGTTAAGGTGGTTAAGAAGGCATATGGGATATTTGCCTTTATTAGCCGAGGCGTAGAATATAAGAGCAGGGAGGTAATGCTGGAACTGTATAGAATGCTGGTTAGGTCACAGCTAGAGTGTTGTGCGCTGTTCTGGAATCCGCATTATAGGAAGGATGTGATTGCACAAGAGACAGTGCAGGGGAGATTTACCAGGATGTTGCCTGGACTGGAGAGTTTTAGTTATGAGGAGAGATTGTTTAGACTGGGGTTATTTTCCCTGAAGCAGAGGAGATTGAGGGGGGACATGATTGAGGTGTACAAAATTATGAGGGGCATGGATAGGGTAGACAGGAAGGAACTTTTCCCCTTGGTGGAGGGATCAATAACCAGGGGGCATAGATTTAAGGTAAGGGGCAGGAGGTTTAGAGGGGCTGTGAGGAATTTTTTCACCCAGAGGGTGGTGGGAATCTCGAACTCACTGCATGAAGGGGTAGTCGAGGCAGAAACCCTCATAACCTTTAAGAAGTATTTGGATGTGCACTTGGGATGCCATGGCATACAAGGTTATGGGCCTTGTGCTGGAAAATGGGGTTAGAATAGTTAGGTACTTATTTGACCGGTGCAGACCCGATGGGCCGAAGGGCTTTTTCCTGTTCTGTAGACCACTGTGACTCTATGACTATGTGTGTGCATTTGTTTGCCCATGTGTGTAGCATGTGCATTTGTGTGCGAACTTGTGCGTGTACATTTGTGCATGTGTGTGTGTGCATATGTGTGTATGTGTATGTGTGTTAGTGTGTATGTGTGTGTGTGCATGTGTGTGGGGGGATGTCGGATGAAGTTAGGATTGGGCTTCGCTGTGATCGATTTCATGTGGAGTTGTTTTCTGATATTCACTCTGTCACTTTCTTGCCAGTTCACACAAGGAGAACACTCTGTGAGGTCTGCAGGTCCCTGGGGAACCAATCCTCATGCTTTCAGCAGTGGAGTGGAGAAAACAGGAGCTAACTAAAATTTTAAATAAAAGGAAGAAGTAAAACTTCCCTCACTGATCACTTGTTTCCCATTGGTATGACCCTAGAGTCACCGAAATGTCACAGGTGACCTATAGTCACTTAGAGTTCCCTAGCTTGCTAGTTGCTTGACAACAGAGATGGCTGTGAGCAGCATTAATGTCATATAGTATCAAATTAAAACTGAGCAAATGCAGGCAGCACATTACCAGCAATCAGATGTTCCCCATTTACTATCCCTTCTTATTGAGAAGTTTAATTGCTATCAAAAACTGTGGTGCAAGTGAATTCAAGTACAATGTCTCCCAATTACAAATTAAAACAGGCATTAAGTTGTTTCATTAAAGACTCCTGATGACAGGTCAGGTAAACATGTGGCACTGAGCCATACAGACCAGGGAGGTCCTGGGTTTGATCTTTGGACTATGCTAAACTGGTTTTCTCAAGTTAGAAAAATACTTTCACATTCATGAAAGAATTTAATTAAATAGAATTATATTGTCACAGCATTAATTGTGCAGCTCTGTTCAAGAACATTAAAATTGCAGTTAGTGGGTTCTGCATTCAATCTCTTCCTTGCCTCCATCTCTGCTTCAAGTTAGGACACATGACAGATAATAATGCCTTTTCCTTGTCTTAATTTTCTCCCCTGAAACTGTTGTTAAAGTTCCACAGGTCCTGGCAAACCTCCTGACATTGAGACAAATTCAATTTACAAAAGGGGTCATTAGGACAGTAACGAGGAACCAACATCATGCTAAATGTATTCCCCCTAGCCTGGGATCCTTGAAGTCATTGCTGACATCCTTAACACCACCCTCCCAGAAATCATCAGTTAACTCAGCGCAGGTCAGGGATCAAACATGAGGTCTTCTTGGTTTATATGCCTCAATATCACACTTGCCGTGGAATCTTGGCGTTGTACTCAGCCTTGCATTACTCCATTCTGCCTCACCTTTAGCCTATTCCTAAGACAAAAACAGAATTACCTGGAAAAACTCAGCAGGTCTGGCAGCATCGGCAGAGAAGAAAAGAGTTGTTCTTCTCCGCCGATGCTGCCAGACCTGCTGAGTTTTTCCAGGTAATTCTGTTTTTGTTTTGGATTTCAGCATCTGCAGTTTTTTGTTTTTATTCCTAAGAGAGCCTGCTTCAAAATGTCATCTACCTCTATCCTTGCTTCTTGTGGTAACTGGAAGTATAATCACTCCCTCCTGCCAATCACGGGTCATCTGAGGTACTGTGGGGGCTACGACCAGTGAACTCTTAGCGCAGGCAATCCATAGGGCAGGGCTTTCCAATGACAGATCTGGCCAAGTGTATAAATACTAAAAATGCCTCTGCAATTAAGTTTAACTGTTTCTCCATTATTCAAAAAGGGAGGGAGAAACACAATTATTCAAAAAGGGAGGGTGACAGAAAGCGGGAAACTACAGCCCAATTTGCTTATCATCTGTTGCTGGGAAAATGTTGGAAGTTATTATTAAAGAAGTTATAGCAGGGCACTTAGATAAGCTCAAGGTAATCAGGCAGAGTCAACATGGTTTTGTGAAAGGGAAATCATGTTTAACCAACTTATTGGAGTTCTTTGAGGAAGTAACATTTGCTGTGGATATAAGGGAATCAGTGGATGTACTGTACTTAGATTTCCAGAAGCATTTGATAAGTGTCACATCAAAGGTTATTGTGAAAAATAGAAGCTCATGGTATGGGGGGAACATATTGGCATGGATAGGAGATTGGCTAGCTAACGGGAAGCAGAAAGTAGGCTTAAATAGATCTTTTTCAAGTTGGCAAGATGTAATGAGTGGTGTGCCTCAGGGATCAGTGCTGGAACTTCAACCATTTACAATTTATATAAATGACTTGGATGAACAAATGGATGGGATGGTTGCCAAATTTGCTGATGACACAAAGATAGATAGGAAAGTAAGTTGCGAAGAGGACATAAGGAGGCCACAAAAAGATATAGATAGGGGTTAAGTGAGTGGGTGAAGAACTGGCAAATGGAGTATAATGTGGGAAAATGTGAAATTGTCCATTTTGGCAGGAAGCATAAAAGAAAAACATATTATCTAAATGGTGAGAGATTGCAGAGCTCTGAGATGCAGAGGGATCTGGATGTCTAACGCATGAATTCTAAAAGGTTAGTAGGCAGCAAGTAGTTAGGAAAGCTAATAGAATGTTATCATTTATTGCAAGGGGATTTGAATACAAAAGTAGGGAGGTTATGCTTCAGTTGTACAGGGCACTAGTGAGACCACATCTGGAGTACTGTGTACAGTATTGATCACCTTACTTAAGAAAGGATGTAAATGCATTGGAAGCAGTTCAGAGAAGGTTTACCAGACTAATACCTGGAATGGGGGGTTGTCTTATGAGGAAAGGTTGGATAGGCTAGGCTTGTATCTACTGGAGTTTAGGATAGTAAGAGGTGACTTGATTGAAATGTAAGATCCTGAGGGGCCTTGACAGGGTGAATGTGGGAGGATATTTCCTCTTGTGGAAGAATCTAGAACTCAAGTTCACTATTTAAAAACTCAGAGGGTCGTGAGTCTTTGGAACTCTCTTCCTGAAAGGCAGTGGGAGCAGAGTCTTTGAATATTTTTAAGGCAGAGGCGAATAGATTCATGGTAAGCAAGGGGGTGATAGGTTATCGAGAGTAGGTGGGATGCAGATTTCTGGTTACTGTCAGATCAACCATGATCTTATTAAATGGTGGAGCAGGCTTGAGGGGCTGAATGCCCTACGCCTGTTCCTTGTTCATACGTATGTTCGTATGTTCTTGACGAAACCAGTCTGCTCCATAGAGACATCATACTTCTATTTGCAGAAACCCACATCTATTCCTTGATCATCTCAAGACTCAACAGAGGTGAAGTTTGCCTTGGGATGGGGTAGGATGGCTGGAGGTAGCACAAAACAAGTTCTGGATCATCAGGAAAGGATATCTGCTGCATTCCTCAGATTGCAGGGCACGACGGAGGAGTATGTTCGCCTTCAGGCTGGGATAATAGCGCTGGCATACCAACACACTGAAGTCAACCATGGTAGGAGTGTTGGCACCATGGAGACCTTAGCCCAGGGCATTGGTCTTGCACTGCTGCACGGAATTCACTCCATCAGTGTCAATGCAAGAGGGGTGTGGGGCAGCTCGACTTCACTCCAGCTTCCCATTCTCCTCAAGGAGTCAGTCAGGGGCCCTCAGGCACCCATAGGGAGGAGGATCAGCAGGTGCACACTCCAGGCCCATTCATCCAAGTGACTCCCGAAGTGTCCAGCTCCTCCAAATCCCCTTATCCTGTGACCCCAGCAGCTCCAGCTCCAAATCCATATAGGGTGCCACTGCCACACAGCTGGACCCCAAAAGCAGGCCGGAGAACTCCAGGCCTCGGCCCTCCAGAGGATGCCCACCAAGGACATCACGGATAGGGCGTAGCAGTCAGCAGGCTGTCTCCACCTCTGCTATGGATGTCAGGGGAGCACCAAGACGTGGCGGCAGGGTTAGGAAGGTTAAGAAAATGTAGTTACACAGCCTGGGCATGGGTGTTAATTACTTGTAAATAAACTCCCAAGAATGTCTCCTTGTCTATGGCTCCTTGGTATAATGAGCAGTGTTCATGTCACTCCGATGTGAAACCTGGGTTCCCGCACAAGATAAAGGCAGGTGTCTCAGTCCTGGGCCTCTTCCCTGTGCAGGGTGTAACCTTCGGATCAAAGTGATGGTCTGGCTTCACACTCATTGGGCACATTAATGATACCTGCACCTCGATGGTGCTTGCCATTGCTGCCAGAATGTTGTGGGCAGGCATCACAAAGTTCCGTCATTCTCTCAGTGTGCTCTCAGCACCTCTGGGATGGAGCTGGGCCCCCATCTCTTCAGCATCTGTGACTGGTGATGCTGTGCACCACCAGGTGCTGAAGGCGGACAAAGGATCAGGTGTATTTAAAGTTTCACGGTTGCATCTCCATGATATGACCCTGATCACAGAGCGCAATCGATCTGCCCCCCAGCCAGACAGGAGTCAGTCTTTCACAGAGGCTATGTGAAGATCTATGGAGTGTTCTCACTGCGTGTTGTCATCCTTCTGGAACCTAATGACTATTAGGGCCTCCGCTGCGTCTCCATGACATGAGCCTGAGCACCGAGGGTATGTGCACTGTCATCAGCCACACAGGAGTCAAACATTCACAGATGCAAGGTGAGGATGTTGTGGCTATGAGGGCCTCCCGAGTGCACCTATCTCGTCTGGCTAGTGCAATGGCCTCATCAGCAGTACCCTCGACTTCGAGGACCTCGTCAACCTCATCCCCTTTGATGTCCTCCTCATTTGATGATACATGCAGCTCCTCCATCTCCTCCTCAACCAGGTCCTCCCCCCATTGCAGCACCAGGTTGTGGAGCGCGCAGCAAGCAATAGTGGTGGGTGACACCCTCTGGGCACTAGGTTGCAGTGCTCCACCTGACCTGTCGAGAACTAGAACCTCATTTTCAAAATGCCTATCGATTGCTTCACGCAAGTTTGGTTCGTGGCATGGGCCATGTTATACTATCTCTCTGCTGCAGTCTGAGGTGGCCACACAGCGTCATCAGCCACATCCTCTGTGGGTAACACTTGTCCCCACGAAGCCAACCCTGCAGCCTCTCTGAACCCTGGAAGATTCAGAGGCCTGAGACTGGCTAAGGATGTGGGAGTTGAGGAAGCTCCCTGGGAATCGTCCACAGACCTATAGGAAGCATTTGTAGTTGTTGCACACCAGCTGAACATTCAGTGAGTGGAAATCCTTACGGTTGACGTAGTTGACTCTTTGTTGCCATGGAATGCAACCGATTGCACCCTGCATCTGTGAAATACCAGAGATCTGCACAAATCCCAGTGCTCTTGCTTCCTGGCTTTCCTGATCACGGGCGAATTGCACAAAGTTCTTCATCTTTGTAAGGATGGCGTCCATGACTTCCTGGCCACAAGTCACCTGTGGATCCCTGACTGCACCGAGGCTACCTTTCGCAAGGGGATTGTGCAACTGCCCAGTCAGCCAATTGCTCTGCTGCCCTCTAAAATGCAAATTAATTTTCAGTCTGCACTTGAGATGTGAAAAAATCTGGTGCATTTGGTGGCACACTCATGTTCTTGCTTTGCTGAGTGGCCAGAAAAGCTTCAGAAGCCCGACTCCAAGTCAACCCCCCACCCCCCTGGCATGTTCTTGAGTATTTCCTCCAGCCTGTGCTGCCTTGGCCCCCACCCCCAACCACCACCAGTCTGACCCGCACTGGAGCCCTCGCCCTTACGCTATACTGAAAGCCAGCCGGGAAAAGGTGACTTGCCTGTGCCCCCCATGAATGCCCGGCGTCTCTTCCTTGGTGTCCTATAGGCGATGCTCCTTGAGTGCTGTGCACAATTGTGTACACTCACCTCCAAATTCCTCTTGGAGTTCAGGTCACCAGGTGCATACCTTTTAAAAACAGTCTTGAAGCACACCGTTCTGAAGTCACAATGCAGTAGGCAGTAAGTTTGATGTGGGGGGATGATTCTGGTGAGCAGAGCTTATAATTAGATACAAATGTATTAAAATGTATTCCCAACGTGCGACCTGCCATTGATGGATGGAGCAGATGATTGCAACCTGGCTTCACGATGGCGTAAAACCAATATGTGGCCTTCTCGCCATATTGTTCCCCCTGCTGCCTATCATGATGGACAACACCAACAGGGTTGGAAAATTCTGGCCTGGGCAACCAAATTAGCAATACCACTGTGGTGGATAAATTCCAGGAGCGTGTACGAGATGGGATTTTAGATCAGGGCGTCGAGAAAGCAACTAGGGACCAGGCTATCCTAGATTTGGTATTGTCTAATGAGAAGGGATTAATAAATAATCATGTTGTGTGGGGTCCTTTCGTGAATAGTGACCATTACACGATAGAATTCTTTATTAGGGTAAAAAGTGAAGTAATCCAATCCAAAACTGGGTGCTAAATGTAAACAAAGGAAACTACGAAGTCATGAAGGGTGAGTTGGCTACGATAGATTGGGGAACTTCATTAAAAGGCATGATGTTGCATAGGCAATGGCTAATATTTAAGGAATGAATTTTTGCACTGCAGTAGTTATATATTCCTTTCTGACGCAAAAACAGAACAAAAAAAGTGGCCTGACCATGGCTAACAAAATAAATTAAGGGTAGTATTAGATCCAAAGAGGAATCATATAATGTTGCTAGAAAAAGTGGCAAGCCTGAGGATTGTGAACAGTTTAGAATTCAGCGACGGAAGAGCAAGAGATTGATTAAGAGGGGAAGATTAGTGTATGAGAGTAAACTTGCAAGGAACGGAAAAATGGATTGTAAACTCTTCCAAAGGTATGTAGAAAGAGAAAGATTAATGAAGACAATTGTAGGTCTCTTACAGTCTGAATCGGCAGAATTTATAATGGAGAACAAAGTATTGGCAGAGCAATTAAACAACTACTTTAGTTCTGTCTTCATGGAAGAAGGGACAAATAACTTCCCAGAAATTCTCGAGAACCAAGGATCTAGTGAGAAGGAAGAATTGAAGGAAATTGGTATTACTAAAAATAATGCTGGAGAAATTAATGGGACTAAAAGCTGGTAAATCTCCAGGGCCCGATAATCTACATCCCAGGGTACTAAAGGAGGTGGCCATGGAAATAGTGGATGTGTTGGTTGTCATCATACAAAATGCTATAGATTCTGGAACAGTGCCAGCAGATTGGAGGTTGGCAAATGTAACCCCACTATTTAAAGAGGAGAGAGGGAGAAAGCAGAGAATTATAGACCGGTGAGCCTGACATCAATAGTAAAAAAAATGGTAGAGTCTATTAAAAAGGATATGATTATAGGACACTTAAAAAATATCAACGGGATTAGACAAGGTCAACATGACTTATGAAAGGGAAATCATGTTTGATAAACCTTCTGGAGTTTTTTTAAGGACATAGCTAGCAGAATACATAAGGGAGAACCAATGGATGTGGTGTATTTGGATTTTCAGAAAGCTGTTGATAAAGTCCCACGTAAGAGGTTAGTGTGCAAAATTAATGCACATGGGATTGTGGGTAATATATTGGCATGGATTGAGAATTGGTAAATGGACAGGAAAGAGAGAGTAGGAATAAACAGGTCTTTTTCTGAGTGGCAGGCAGTGACTAGTGGAATACCACAGGATTGGTGCTTGGGCTCCAGATATTCACAATATATACCAATGATTTGGATGAGGGAACCAAATGTAATATTTCCAAGTTAGCTGATGACAAAAAACTAGATGGGAGTGTGAGTGGTGAGGAGCATGTTTAGAGGCTTCAAGGTGATTTAGACAAGTTGAGTGAGTGGGCAAATACATGGCAATTGCAGTATAACGTGGATAAGTGTGAAGTTATCCACTTTGGTAGGAGAAACAGAATGGCAGAGTATTATTGAAACGGTGATAGATTGGGAAATGTTGATGTACAAAGGGACCTGGGTGTCCTTGTACACCAATCACTGAAAGTAAGTATGCAGATGCAGTAAGCAGTTAAGAAGGCAAAGGGTATGTTGGCCTTCATTGCCAGACGACTTGAGTACAGGAGCAAGGATGTCCTACTGCAGCTGTACAGTGCCCTGGTGAGATCAACCTGACGTATTGTGTGCAGTTTTGGTCTCCTTACCTAAGAAAGGATATACTTGTATTAAGACAAGTCCCTGGGTGAAGTCCCCCAATTTGTTATGATCCCGGATGAGATACCCCAAACTGTTAACTTCCTGAACGGGACTCCAATTTTCTTATGCTCCCAGGTGAGGAGGATCGAGCCTTATTTATTCAACCCCTCTCGGTTGGTTGCAACAAGGTTAATTTAAAAAGGATGCCTTCTCTCATGGATATGTTTTCCCAGTCCAAATATATTTATGTTTTAGACTGAGCCAATTTAACCAGGCATTCTTGAGTCAAAGTTGGAGTAAGTTTATTAATTACTGAACACCAAAGAAAAAATAATAAAAGTGCAACACACATACACACAGATTAAAAATAGGAAGTTGAGTCCAAAAATAAAAGTTAAAAAAGATATATGAATTAGTCTTGGCTTGTCCGTGAGGAGTAGAGATGGTGAAACATTGTGCCTGTTAAGTTGGGTGATTCCAGTAAAGCTGACTTTGGCAGTTGAGCAGTTGGTTTGGAGACACTGGGTTCTGCAGGTTAGCTGAAGGAGCTGTCCTACTTCCTTTTGGACTGTGGCTTTGCTGACTTATCTCCAGCAACAGAGAGATGGTTTTGGATGCCTCCTGAGTTGTCGTAATCGGTCTCCATTGTCTCCGCGGCCACAGGAGATTAAAGTTCAGTCTTTTGCATTGCATCTCTTCCTTTCAAGTTTCTCTGTCTGAAGTTGACCTTGACACCTTTTTAGGTGCAACATTTCATGGTCTCTTTGGGCTAGTCGGTCAAGTATAATCCACACAGGAATTTTCCAGAAAGTGGTTACGATACATTCTCAGCCAGCTTTGATTGAATGTCTTTTAAAAAAATACATATCTTCCTGTAAAAAGTTCAATATGTCCTTAAGTAATCTGGGTCTGTGATCCGCTCTTGTGACACTTGCCATAGAGGGAGTGCAGTAAAAGTTCACCAGACTGAATCCTGGGATGGCAGGATTGTCGTATGAGAAGAGATTGGGTCGACTATATTCGCTGGAGTTTAGAAGAATGAGAGAGGATCTCATTGAAACATATAAAATTCTGATAGAGTAGGACAGGCTGGATGCAGGGATGATGTTTCCCCTGGCTAGGGGCTCTAGAACAAGGGGTCACAGTCTCAGGATATGAGGTAGGCTATTTATGACTGAGATAAGGGGAAATTTCTTCACTCAGAGGGTGGTAAACCTGTGGAATTCTCTACCACAGAAGACTGTGGTGGCCAAGTTGCTCAATATATTTAAGAAGGAAATAGATTTCTAGCCTCTAAAGGCATCAAGGGGTATGGGGAGAGAGCGGGAGCATGGCGTTGAGATCGAGGATCAGCTATGATCATATTGAATAGTGGAGCAGGCTCGAAGAGTTGAATGACGTACTCCTGCTCCTGTTTTCTATGTTTCTATAGATGGAGATGCAGAGCCTGAATAGATTATTGTTGTATAAACAGATTCCACAGGGGTGTCGTGTCATTGAATATACAGCAGCAATGCTCAGGAATGTGAAGATTGCAAGTTCTCACTACAAAGGCTGTTCCATATAATTCATAAATCTGCGTTTAAGTCTGAAAAGCTTTTGGTAAAATCAATGCCCCATTCTGAAGCAAAAATAACAAAATGAAGAAGAGGCTGAGAAATGGTAGGAGGAGGGTAGATCAAAGAGGAAAAGAAATATATGAGCCAAGAAAAGCTAAACACAATGCAAAGTAAAGGCCAGGCCTCAAAGCAAAATTCTTTTCTCTCCTTCCCCCCAAGCTATAAAACAAAGACAAGAATTCCAAACCCTGAAAAAATCCCATAATAACAGATGAACAATTTGGAAATACATTAGCAGGGCACCCCTCAGGAATGACACTGGCAAGCACTGAATTAAGAGAGGTATTCTAGTCTTGAGCTGAGCTTTTTAGATATCTTCACTCTGCGTTTCTTCTGGAATACATAGGAAATACATAGGAATACTTAGAAGTTACCATTTGCAAACATTTGGTCCAATCAGCCCTTGTGATATTTGCAACAACAACTTGTATTTATAGTGTCTTTAACATAAAATGTTGCATGGTAGTACAGAACTTGAATATTGCTGAAAAGAGAGACGTGTTGCTGAAGCTTTTCGTCTTATACTCATCAGGACAAATGCAAGGATGCGAAATTTCAAACGATCTCAACAATTTATACTACAGGAGAAAAAGATGCTGATTGGCAATACCTATTGAAGATACCCTAGCAAAACTGAAGTTAATGGAAATCAGGGGGAAAACTATCCCTGGGTTGCCATCATACCTAGCACAAAGGTAGATGGTTGTGGTTGTTGGAAGCTAATCATCTTAGCCCCTGGACAAGGCTGCAGGAGTTCCTTAGGGTACTGTCCTAGGCCCAACATTTTTCAGCTGTTTGTTCAATGACTTCCTCTCCAACATAAGGTCTGAAGTGGAGATGCTCGCTGATGAGTACACTTTGCTCACTGCCATTCATAATGCCTCAGGTGTTGAAGCAGTCTATGTCCACATGCAGCAAGACCTGGAGAACATTCAAGTTTGGGCTGATAAGTAGCAATTGACATTTGTGTCACACAAGTGCAAGGCAATAACCATGTCCAACAAAAAGAATCTAACCATCTCCACTTGACATTCAATGTATTACCATTGCTGAATCCCCATCATCAAAATCCTGGGGATTACCATTGACCAGAAACTAAACTAGATCAGTCACATAAATACTGTGACTACAAGGGCAGGTCAGGGTTAGGGTATAATGTAGTGAGTGACCCCAGGTTCTTTCCACCATCTAAATGCACAAGTCAGGACCATTATGGAATACTCGCCACTTGCCTGGATGAATGCAGCTCCACCGACACTCAAGAACCATCCAGCAAAAAGCAGTCTGCTTGACTGACACTCAACCCGTCACCTAAACGTTCACTTCTTCCACCAGTGGTACACTGTGGTGGCAGTGTACGCCATCTAAAACATAAAGAACAGCAACTCAAAAAGGCTTCTTCAATGGCTCCTCCCAAACCCTTGACTTCTACTGAGTTGATGGATAAAGGGAGCAGGTTTATGGGATCTGACTTGGAAATTAATCGTCCTTCCTTCATTGTGGCTGGACCTCCCTATTTAAGAGTGTTGTAGGAACAGGGACACCACATGGACTAAAGTAGTTCAAGAAAGTGGCTCACTGCCTTCTTCTAAAGGGAAATTAGGGATGGGCATTGATCCTGGCTTTTCCAACATTGTCCATATCCCATAAATGAATAAAAAAAATTCATCCATGCAGGCAGCTTCTAATTATTTCCTCTTCATCTACGTATGTGGTAATTTTATCCTTAATTAGAGATTCTAACATTTTCCCTACCACCAATGTTGAATTGGCTTGTAATTACTCAGATTAGCTCTGTCTCCCTTTTAAAAAAATGGGTACCAAATTAACTATTCTCCATTCCTATGGCAGACAACCACGGTCAATAATAGGGCCCTGAAATAATTTCTAGGTTACTGACAATTTCCTCCCTCATCAACCTCTGGATCTTAGAATGTATCCTGTCAGGCTTTGGGACTTCCGTTAGGCTAACTAACTCATCAAAACATATCCCATTGTAATGTGGCTCAACCTACTCTCAACCACATCAGGATTCACCTCATCTCTGACATCCTTCCCTTTGGTAAAGACCAGTGGAACTGAATAAATACATGTGTGATATTATGATCATCATCTAAAAATTGACAATCCTCTCTTCTCAGGGGCATCCAGTTTGGTTTTAACAATTCTTCTTACCCTGATATATTTGTGAAATATTTCACTGTTCCTTTTCATCTTCTGGCGTAATTTTTTTCCACATATTCTTGTTTACCATTCCTTAATCCACTCAATCTCTTTCCCTACTTCTCATATTCCGCTTTATCTTCTCATTTTATTTTCGCTCTTGTAGTCCTTATAGTTTCTCTTTATTAGATTTACATGGTTCCTGACCTCTTTATTTACCTGTGGCATCATAAACATAATATGAGTTTCCTCTTTTAAAATGGAATATACTTTGTCTGTACCTTTGAAATCTCCTTTAATAATCCTGTTGCTCTCCAATTCTATGTGCCAATTTTTCCTTCCACCTCATCTGAGCCAACTCATTCTTCACCTGTCTAAATTCTGCCATAGTTCACTCTGGTTTTAGTTGTACAATTTTTTTTTCCTTTACTCTCATTGGATCTTAACCCTTAAGATCCATAGGCGACCATGACTCTCAAGGTGCTCACTCACGTTTCAATGTCCAGTTAGGTGGATTAGCACTCTGCAGTGTGTGGAGTTCAAAGATCTGTGATGACCAGAAACCTCTTCTCATATTCCTCTGCTCTGAACACATGAGAAAATGGACCTTTCACAAAACACCCAGAAATTAAAATCCGCTTCCAACCAGCGCCCACAGCACAACAGTTCCCACATTGACTAAGATCAACAATGAGACCCTGGAAAATGTGGACCATTTTGGGTACTTTGGGAGCCTCCTGTCGATGAAGGCAGACATAGTCGAAATTCATCATCGCCTTTATGTGCCTGACTGAGGTAAAGAGTATTTGAGGAACAGGGTCGCAAGCCCATGACTAAAGTTATGGTTTAGCGAGCAGCAGTGATTTCCCATGCTCCCATATGCTTTGGACACTTGGACAACCTACAGCAGGCACCTCAAAGCACTGGAGAAGTACCACCAGCGGTGCCTTAACAGGATTCCTGAAATCTGGTGTCAGAAAAGGTGGTCCAATGGCAGCAATCTCTCCCAAGCCAACCTGCCCAGCATTGAGGCACTAATGACTCAAAACTGACTCCGCTGGGTGGGACACATAGTTCGTATGTCTAACATGAGACTCCCGAAGCAACAGCTCTACTTGGAATTCATGGCAGAATACTCCCAGAATAAAATCAGAAATGCTTTAGGGATGTCTCAAAGCATTCCTGAAGCAGTCAAACATACCTTCCAACTCACTGGAATCCCTGGCCCATGATTGATCAAAATGAAGAAGGCTCACCCGACAAGGTAGATGAGGGGAGGAGCCATTGGTATAGCAGTAATGTCACTAGACTAGTAATCCAGAGGCTCAGGGTAATGCTCTGGGGATGTCGGTTCAAATCCCACTGTAGTAGCTGGTAGAATTTAAATTCAATCAATAAAGGTGTGGAAAAACAAAGTTAGTGTCAGTAATGACCACAATAGCTGTCATCAATTGTTGCTAAAAAACCCAGCTGGTTCACTAGTGTCCTTTAGGGAAGGGAATCTGCTATCCTTACCTGGTCAGGCCTACATATGACTCCAGATCCACAGCAATATAGTTGACTCTTAACTGCCCTCCAAAAATGAACTAGCAAGGTTCTCAGTTCAACAGCAATTAGAAATGGAAGACAAATGCTTGCCATGTTTGGGATGTGAGAGGTGGTGGCATAGTCACTGGACTAGTAAACCAGGGACCTGGAGTAATGCTCTGGGGACGTTGGTTCAAATCCCACTGATGGTAGAATTTGAATTCAATTAAACATCTGGAATTAAAAGTCTCATGAAAGCATTGTCAATTGTTGTAAAAATCCACCTGGTTCACTAATGCCCTTTAGGGAAGGAAATCTGCTGTCCTGGTTGAGCCTAATGTGACTCCAGCTCCACGGTTGACTCTTAACTGCCCTCTGAAATGACTGCAAGCCATTTAGTTCATGAGCAACAAATGCTGACTTTGCCAGCCATGCCCACATTTTGTTATTCTTTGATGTGGGCATCACTGGCAAGGTCAGCATTTGTTGCTCATCCCTTTTGAGTGACTTGCAGTCATTCCAGAGGGCAGTTAAGAGCCAATCACATTACTGTGGACCTGGAGTCAAATTTAGTCTCAACCAGGTAAGGACTTTTACAACAATGCTTTTATGTTTACTCATTAGACTTTTAATTCCAGATGTTTCATTGAATTCAAATTCTATCAAGACATTCCACCATCTGCCATGAGTGGGATTCAAACCAAGGTCCCCAGAGCATTACTCTGGGTCTCAGGATTACTAATGCAGTGACGATTCCACTACACCACCACTTCTCACATCCCAACCAATAAAGGAAGGACTTTGTCAGAAATGTGCCACGGTGAAGTTGAGATGTTGGAAGGAGTGCACAAACAACCTGCCTACCCAACCCTTCAGTCACCACCCTCCAGCAGATGTGGCAGAGTCTGCACACTGTGCATTGGCCTTATAAGCTGTGGTAATTATGGTTTTATCTAATGTGTAATATACCTTTAAGAAGAATGTTATAAAGGAAGATCACATGATCTTGAGTAATGAATAGAAGAGTAGCACGGGCTATCTCTGTAGTTAGTAGTCAATAGGATAGAGATAGGGTTTACTAGTTCTGGGGGAAGGGATGGCATAGTGGTATTGTCACTAGACCAGAGATCCAGGGTAATGTTCTGGGGACCTGGTTTTGAATCCTGCCACAGCACATGGTGGAATTTAAATTCAATAAAAAATGTCTGTTTAGGGAAGGAAATTAGCTGGTCTGGCTTATGTGTGTGACTTCAGACCCAGACCCACAGCAATGTGGTTGACTCTTAAATGCTCTCTGAATAAGGGCAATAAATGCTGGCCTAGCCAGTGATGCACACATCCAATGAATAAAAAAGGTGAAAGTATGTTTGTAAATAAACATAACATTTTCCACCAAAGCAGTGTCTGCTGATCAACTTTATCTATAGTACCAACTTGGCATCTTGCATGGAACCCACCAATCCAGGCGTGCCATCCACTGTAGGTACACCCACAGTGCTGTTAGGAAGAGAGCTCCAGGATTTTGAATAATTAAAAAAAGTTTATATGGCTAGTCCAGTTCAGTTTCTGGTCAATGATAACTCCCAGGATGTTGATAGTGGGGAATTCAGCGATGGTAATGCCTTTGAACGTCAAGTGGCGATGGTTAGATTCTCTCTTGTTGGAGATGGTCATTGTCTGGCACTTGCATGGTGCAAATGTTACTTGCTGCTTGTCAGCTCAAGTCTGGATATTGTCCAGGTCTTGCTCTATTTGGACAAGGACTGTTTCAGTGTCTGAGGACTTGCAAATAGTGCTGAACATTGCAATTATCAGTGAACATCCCATTTCTGATTTTATGATGAAAAGAAGCTCATTGATGAAGCAGCTGTAGGTGATTGGGCCTAGGACACTACCCTGAGGAACTCCTGCAGTGATGTCCTGGAGCTGAGATGACTGACCTCCAACAATCAAAACCATCTTCCTTTGTGCTAGGTGTGACTCCAGCCAGTGGACACTTTTCCCCCTGATTCCCATTGACTCCAGTTTTGCTAGGGCTCCTTGATGCCACGCTCAGGCAAATACAGCCTTGATGTCAAGGGTAGTCACTCTCACCTCATCTCTGGAGTTCAGCTCTATTGTTTGAACCAAGGCTGTAATGAGGGCGGGAGCTGAGTGGCCCTGGCGGAACCCAAACTGGGCATCAGTGAGCAGGTTATTGCTAAGCAAGTGTCACCTGATAGCACTGTTGATGGCCCCTTCCATTATTTTACTGATGATGGAGAGTAAACTGATGGGCTGGTAATTGGCCGGGCTGGATTTGTCCTGCATTTTATGCACAGGACATACCTGGGTAATTTTCCACATAGCTGGGTAGATGCCAGTGTTGTAGCTGTACTGAAACAGTTTGGCTAGAAGCGCAGCAAGTTCTGAAGCACAAGTCTTCAGTACTATTGCCAGAATAGTGTCAGGGCCCACAGCCTTTGCGGTATCCTGTGCCTTCAGCCATTTCTTGATATCATCTGGAGTGAATCGAATTGGCTGAAGACTGGCATCTGTGATGCTGGGGACCTCCAGAGGAGGCCGAGATGGATCATCCACTCGGCACTTCTGTCTGAAGATTGTAGCAAATGCTTCAGCCTTATCCTTTGCACTGATGTGCTGGGCTCCCCCATAATTGAGGATGGGGATACTTGTGGAGCATCCTCCTCTAATCAGTTGTTTCATTGTCCACCACCATTCATGACTGGATGTGGCAGGACTGCAGAGTTTAGATCTGATCTGTTGGTTGTGGAATTGCTTAGCTCTGTCTATCTCTTGCTGCTTATGCTGTTTGGCACGCAAGTAGTCCTGTGTTATAGCTTCCCCAGGTTGACACCTTATTTTTAGGTATGCCCGGTACTGGTCCAGGCATGCCCTCCTGCACTCTTCATTGAACCAGGGTTGATCCCCTGGCTTGATGGTAATGGTAGAGTTGGGGATATACTGGGCCATGATGTTACAGATTGTGTTCGAGTACAATTCTGCTGCTGCTGATGGCCCACAGCGCCTCATGGATGCTCAGACTTGAGTTGCTAAATCTGTTTGAAATCTACCCCATCTAACATGGTGGTAATGCCACACAACATGACAGAGAGTATCCTCAATGTGAAGGCGTGACTTAGTCCTCATAACAACTGTGCAATTGTCATCCCTACAGATACTGCCATGGACAGATACATTTGCGGCAGGCAGGTTGGTGGGGATGGAGTCAAGTATGTTTTTCCCTCTTGTTGGTTCCCTCACCATCTGCTGCTGACCCAGTCTAGCAACTATGCTCTTTAGGTCTCGGCTAGCTCGGTCAGTACTGGCACTACCAAGCCTCTCCTTGTGATGGACATTGAAGTCCCCCCACCCAGTGTACATTCTGTGCCCTTGCCACCCTCAGTGCTTCCTCCAAGTGGTGTTCAACATGCAGGAGCCGGTGGGACAGGACATACCCAGGGATGGTGATGGTGGTGTCTGGGACATTTTCTGTAAGATATGATTCCGTGAGGATGATTATGTCAGGCTGTTGCTTGACTAGGCTGTGAGACAGTTCTCCCAATTTTGGTACTAGCCCCCAGATGTTGATGAGGAGGACTTTGCAGGGTCGACAGGCCTGGGTTTGTTTGTCATTTCTGGTGCCTAGGTCGATGCTAGGTTGTCCTTCCAGCTTTATTCCTTTTTTAAGACTTTGTAGCGGTTTGATGCAACTGAGTGGCTTGCTAGGCCATTTCAGAGGGCATTTAAGAGTCAACCACATTGTGGGTCTGGAGTCACATGTAGGCCAGACCTGGTAAGATCAGCGGATTTCCTTCCCTAAAGGAAACTAGTGAACCAGGTGGGTGTTTAGAACAATCGACAATGGTTTCGTGGTCATCATTAAACTTTTAATTCCAGATTTTTATTGAATTCAAATATACTTAGCTATGTCCTGCTGGGAGTGGACACAGGTAGATTCACGAGGTGTTTCTGCATTTGAGATTCCAGTCGACAGCAAAGGTATGGGTTGTCCTCATGTAATCTGGCCAATATACTTCTTCTCCGTAGCACTAGGGACGTCACTTTTTTAGTGGGTTTTATGAGAAGAAAAAATATAAACATGGTAATTAAGGTGTTTGCAGTATCATTCTTCTGAAAGCCTCACTGCGATGTGAAAGTATTTCAGGTGGGGACAACCAGGATTGCTGCAATGCTTATTTGGGCAAGGTACCCAATGGAGGTGCACTTCTGGCGTGAATCATCATGTTCTAGACACGAGGAGATGAGGGACAAATCACTGGGAAAAAAATCATTGATCGTGACAATGTTGTGTGAAATGTGAGAAGGAAAAAGTTCAAATACATTTTAAAAAAAAACTAAAGGAACAAATAATCTCATGCAATACATTTCAAGATTAAATTAAAAACTAGAACTTAAAAATTACTGTTGGCAAAAGAAGCGGGTGAACACCTAATTCATTTGTCTGACAAAGATAAAAGTAAAACATTGTGGATGCTGGAAATCTGAAGTAAAACCAGAAAATGCTGGAAAAACTCAGCAGTTCTGGTAGCATCTATGGAGAGAGAAACAAAGTTAACATTTTGAGTCTGTCTGACTCTTCTTCAGAGCAGTTTTGGACTCGAAACATTAACTCTGTTTCTCTCTCCAATGATGCTGCCAGACCTGATGAGTTTTTCCAGCATTTTTTGTTTCTATATCTGTGACATTTGTTTGTCGACATTTTGGTAAAAACATTTAAAATAAATGAGTTAATGCTTGTGATAAAATGGCAAGAGATAGGAATCAACCAATATGCTACAAGCAGTCTATCGCTGCTATCACCAGCAGTAAAGTCTAGGCTTTAATGGTGGATTAGCATTGTAAAATGACCTGTTTACAGGTCCCAACCTCAATGTTTTAATCTGATTGCTACAATCATCCGCTGTGCCTTGTTCCAGCTGCTGGTTTTCCACAGGACATTGACATGACAGAATGTGCTAATAACAAAATCTTTTTCTCTCCTTCTCATGTGTGTAACGTAAATAGAGCTGCTTCTGAACCCATGTACCTCAGAGACTTTGCACCAGGTTAGTAGTGTAAATTTATCGGGATGAAAATAAATTCATTTTTAGAATTTCGCAATTTACAGAATGGAGGGCCATATAGTATGCAGGAGCTCTGAATGGCTCTAAAATTAGTCTTCTTCTCTAATTCTCAGGCAGTCCCTTGGGATCGAGGATGACTTGCTTTCACTCCAGGTTTGATGGGTCTGAGATGGCTGATAAGTCCAATGTGTGATCGGCAGATTTTGCCACATGGGGGGAAAGTGGTGCTTGAAGTGTGGGGTAGATGAGTTGGGTGGAGGTTTGTTGTGCACTCTCACTGATGCCTGTACTTTTCCTCTGCTTGCTCCCAATGAAGCCTCTCAATGTACTTGGTGCCTTCCCGAATAAACTTTCTCCATTTTGGTTGGCCACAAGCCAGGTTCTCCCATGAGTCGGCGGGGATGTTTTGAGGATATCCTGAAGGCATTTCTGCAGTCCTCCAGGAAGTTTCCTGCTATGACTGAGGTCCAAGTAGAACAGTTGCTTCAGGAGTCTGGTGACAGGCACACAAACTATGTGTCCAGCCCAGTAGAGCTGGTTTTGAATGATTAGCACCTCAATGCTGGGCAAGTTGGTTTGGGAGGGGACTCTGCTGTTGGACTTCCTTTCTTGCCACTCGATTTGGAGGGTCTTACAAGACACTGCTGGTGGTACTTCTCCAGAGCTTTGAGGTGCCTGTTGTACTTTGTCCAGGTCTCCAAACTATATAGAAGTATGGGCATCACTGCTGCCCAGTAAACCATTGCTTTAGTTTTGTGTTTGAGATTCTGGTCCTCAAATAGCCTTTTCTAAAATTAGTGGAGTGAAGCTGATTGTCAAATTAATGCTGGGGTATACCAACGCCACCTCTGGGGCACTAACTTTGGCCTCAGTACCTTGAGGCTAAGAAGAGAAAATAATGTGAGAAACATAGAGGGAAAGAAAGAATGAATGAAGAAGCTTGCATTTGTACTGTGGCCTTTATGACTTACGACATATCCCATAGTGTTTTGCAGCCAGTTAGATACTTCTGAAGTGCAGGGAAATGCAGAACCAAGCACAGCAATATCCCACAAACAGCAATAAGGTGAGTGACTAGTTAATCCACTTTACGTTGGTTAAGAGATAAACGTTGGCCAGAACACTCTGAGAACTGCCCTGCTCATCTTAGAATAGTGCAATGGAATTTTTTATATTCTGAGTTAGTGATGCTCCTGAAAGATGGCACCTCCGTCAGTGCAGCCCTCCCTTCAGTACTGCATTGTAGGTGTGCTGTACTGCCGGAGGTGCTGTCAGAATTCATGGTGGGTTTAATGGTGGGCGGCGAAGGGGGGGACAGTGCGGCGGGAGCCAAAAAGCTGGTTTCCCGCCGGTGTGAAATGATGGCAGGAACGTGTGGTCCCATCCATCCTGATGGGTCGCCATTCCCGCCAGAGGTCAGCATCCCGTTAATGGGATGTTAGTTACACAACCAGAATTGAAGGCACAACCAGAATTGCACCACCCCCACCACCGCCCCCCCCCCACCACCAACAACGCCAACTCCCAAGCTGCCTGATCATCCACGCCACCAATGGGTTTTTATGCCAGCCTAGAACATGCCTGGACCAATGTGTCATGCAAATGTCAGCACTTAGCTGAAGAAGGCCTGAGGCAGAGCCCTCCAGCGGAGATTGGGGCAGAGCCCTCCAGCAACCATGGATGTTGGATCAGTGCAGCAGGGGGTGGGTAGAGCTTCAACCACGTGCATCCTCTAGCTGCAGCGACTTCCAGGATTTGGAATGTCAAGCAGCGGCTTCTTCACCTGCACAGGATAGAGGGTGATGGAGGAGCGGTGATGGAAGGTTAAGTGTTGCATCAGGTTGAGGGGCGGGGGGGGGGTGGGGGGGGTCGGGGGGTTGGGGGGGGTGGGGGGGGGGGGGGGGCGGGGTTGGTGGGGGGGGCGGTGGGGGTGTGGTCAATGGTTATGGGCAGGAGGGTGCGGGTCACATGGGAGGGCTAAAGGTATTTGACTGGATGTGGAAGGCCATGACAACCATGGCTGCTCTGAACTATGCAGAACCTCACGGGTGGAGATCTTGAGATGCAGTTTCGGTGTCGGGTCATTGGGGGTGGGTGGAGATGTAGGTCAGCTGAACTGGACAACTGAAAGGGAATCCAGGAGGTGGATTTTCAAGCTGCAGGAGGCACTGTTGGGCGGCGATGGTCTGTGCTGGGAGGGGGATTAAACGGAAAGGAGAGGAATGAAGAGGCAGGGTAGGAATGCACGGAGCTGCAGGTCATCCCAACTGGACAATTGAAGGGGAACCCCAGCATGCAATATTTACAATGCTAGGGTATTGGGCCAGAGGAGCGTGTGTTGGGCAAAGGGTCAGCATGCACGCGAGGCTTCTTGCACAGGCCTTGCAAGGACCCTGGCAAATATCCTTGCCTCCCTGCACATGCATGATTCCGGGAGACATTGACCCAGCCTGGGGTATCCCTTGGAAGATGTTGGGTGGGTGGGTGGGGCATGCACAGGCTTAAGGACTAGATGGCAAATAAACCACATCAGACCTCATTAAAGCGCAAATGGGCTATATTTATTAAAAAAAAATATTCATTCATGGGATGTGGGCATCGCTGGCTAGGCCAGCATTTATTGCCCATCCCCAATTGCCCTTGAGGAGGTGAGCTACCTTCTTAAACTGCTGCAGTCCATGAGATGAGGATATACCCACAGGGCTGTTAAGCAGGGAGCTCCAGGATTTTGACCCAGTGACAGTGAAGGACTAGTAATATATTTCCAAGTCAGGAAGGTGAGTGGCTTGAAGGGGAACTTCCAGGTCGTGGTGTTCCCACGTGTCTGCTGCCCTTGTCTTTTCAGGTGGTAGCATTCATGGGTTTGGAAGGTGCCATCTAAGGGGCCTTGGTGATTTACCTCCACGAACCACAACCATCTTCCTTTGTGCTAGGTATGACAGCCAGTGGAGAGTTTTCCTCCTGATTCCCATTGACTCCAGTTTTGCTAGGGCTCCTTGATGCCACATTTGGTCAAATGCTGCCTTGATGTCAAGGGCACTCACTCTCACCTCACCTCTGGAGTTTATTTCTTTTGTCCATGCTTGAGCCAAGGCTGCAATGAGGCCAGGAGCTGAGTGACCCTGGCGGAACCCAAACTGAGCATCAGTGAGCAGGGTATTGCTAAGTAAGTGCCACTTGATAGCACTGTTGATGACCCCTTCCATCAAGTTACCAATGATCAAAAGTAGACTGTTGGGCAATTGGCTGGGTTGGATTTGTCCTGCTTTTTGTGTATAGGACATACCCAGGTAATTTTCCACATTGCTGGGTAGTTGCCAGTGCTGAAGCTGTATTGGAACAGTTTGGCTAGGGGCACGGCAAGTTCTGGAGCACAAGTCTTCAATACTATTGCTGGAGTATTGTCAGGGCCCATAGCCTTTGCAGTATCCTGTGCCTTCAGCCATTTCCTGATATCACATGGAGTGAATTTAATTGGCTGAAGACTGGCATCTGTGATGCTGAGGACCATGGGAGGAGGCCGAGATCGATCATCCACTTGGCACTCTGGCTGAACATTGCTGCCAATGCTTTAGCCTTATCTTTTGCACTGATGTACTGCTCCCCCATCATTGAGAAAGGAGATATTTGTGGAGCCTCCTCTGCCAATGAGTTGTTTAATTGCCCGCCACCATTCATGACTGGATGTGGCAGGACTGCAGAACTTAGGTCTGATCCATTGGTTGTGGAATCGCTAAGCTCTGTCTATCACTTGCTGCTTATGCTGTTTGGCACACAAGTAGTCCTGTGCTGTAGTTCACCTGGTTGACACTTCATTTTAAGGTATACCTGGTGCTGCTCCTGGAATACCTTCCTGCACTCTTCATTAAACCAGTGGTGATCCCGTGGCTTGGAGGTCATGGGGGATATGCCGGGCAATGGGGTTACAGGTTGTGTTGGAGTACAATTCTGCTGCTGCTGATGGCCCACAGTGCCTCATGTATGTCCTGTTTTGAGTTGCTAGATCTGTTTGAAATCTATCCCATTTAGCACGTTGGTAGTGGCACACAGTACGATGGAGGGTATCCTCAATGTGAAGGCAGGACTTTGTCTCTACAATGACAGTGCAGCAGTCACTCCTGCCAATACTGTCGGAGACAGCTGCATCTGCGACAGAGCTTAGCGATTCCACAACCAATGGATCAGATCTAAGTTCTGTGGATGAAGTCAAGTATGTTTTTCCCTCTTGTTGGTTCCTTTAGGATTCGGCCAGCTCGGTCAGTAGTGGTGCTACCGAGACACTCTTGGTGGTGGACATTGATGGACCCAGAATACGTTCTGCACCCTTGCCACCTTCAGTTCTTCCTCCAAGTGATGTTAAACAAGGAGCAGTACTGATTTATCAGCTAAGAGGGGACAGTATGTGGCAACAGCAGGAGGTTTCCTTTCCCATGTTTGACCTGATGCCCTGAGACTTCATAGGTTCTGGAGCTAATGTTGAGAACTCCCAGGACAACTCTCTCCCGACTGTAGAGCTCTGCTGAGTCTGTTCTGCCAGTGGGACAGGGCATACCCAAAGATGATGATGGTGGTGTCTGGGACATGATCTGTAAGGTATGATTACGTGAGGATGACTATGTCATGCTGTTGCTTGACTGGTCTGTGAGACAGCTCTCCCAATGTTAGCATAAGCCCCAAGATGTTAGTAAGGAGGGTCAATGGTTCTGAGTTTGCCATTGTCGTTTCCAATGCCTAGGTCGATGCAGGATGGTCCATCCAGTTTCATTCCTTTTAGCGGTTTGATTCAACTGAGTGGCTTGCTAGGCCATTTCAGGGGGCATTTAAGAGTCAACCACATTGCTGTGGGTCTGGAGTCACATGTAGGCCAGACCAGGTAAGGATGGCAGATTTCTTTTCCTAAAGGTTGGTAATGAACTAGATGGGTTTTTCTAACAATCAACAAAGGCTTCATGGCCATCATTTAACATTTATTTCCAGATTTTTATTGAATTCAAATTCCACCATTGAACCTGGGTCCTGAGCGCATCACCTTGGGTCTCTGGGTTACTAGTCCAGTGACAATACCACTTTGCCACCATCTCCCCAGTGCCATTAAAGTGCCATTAGCTTAACAATCATAGTGCACCCATGCAAACACATGCAAAATCAAAACTTCTGAATCTTGCATTCCCTTCCCCTTCTTCTAGGTGCTTCCCTGACATCCTCAGCAGGGGTGGAGGCAGCCTGCTGACCTGTTTCCCCTGTTGTGTTGGATGACTTTGGCAGCTGCCCTCTGGAGACCTGGCACCTGGAGGACACAGGCTTACTTTGGTTGCCCTGCTGTGGGGCAGCTGCTCCCTGTGTGGTCACAGAGGATGAAGCTGAAAAGGTCACAGGCCAGGAAGATCCAGAAAGGCTGGATACCCTCAAGGAGTCCTGAGTGGAGGTCCCAGGGGTGTCGAACAGCTGTTCCCTCTCCCTTTGGGTGCCCGAGGGCCCCTGCCTGACTCCTTGAGGGAAAGGGGCACCTGGAGTAAGGTCAAGGTGCCCCATCTCCCTCTCATGTAGCCACTACAAAAGCTCACCCATGACTACAGCAGTGGAGTGCAGGGTGTGCGCATCTCCTGCAGAAACTGGGCATTCTGCTAGACCAGGTTCTCCATGATGTCCACTACCCACCACATGGAGACGTCAGTGAGCACATGTTGGCACCATTTCATCAGCCAGCAGGAGGACGGACTTTTCCGCCTCTTGTGCCACTCTGTTGAGGACCTCCAACACCTCTGCCTAATATTTCCCCACCTCTTGCAGCTTCCCCAGCATCTTGTGGATGGTGCATTCCAGAGGCTTGTCATCCAACTTGGATGTCGCAGATGCCCCTTTCCTAGCAGTGTCTGAGTGCCAGTGAGCTTGGCTGACCCTGTTGTGGACACGTGCACATGCAATGATCACCAGATTGAGAGACCAGGCCTGAATTTAGTACCTATATTTAGTACCCACCAACATGTGTGTCTCTGCACTGGTGGAGGGTGCAGGTGACTGCTGTGACATCTCTACAGGTGCACTTTCTTCCTTCTCCCCAATTTCCTTGGTCCTCTGTGGGCTGGAGGTATTGCTGGACAGGGTCTCCTCTTCTTCTATTTCCCTCTTCCTGCTGGCATCTGTAAGTGAGGGAGGAGAGAACGAATGACTGCATGAGCTGCCTCTGACATGGAGGAATGCATGACTCTTAAGTTTCTATGGGTGGAATTTTTCGTGTTCGTTGGCATCAGGCGCCATCGTGGGCATGAGCGGACAATATGGCGGGAAGGCCAAAAACCAGCTTGTGATCGTCCGCTGTGCCCATCAATGGCGGGCTGTGTTTCCTGCCACAGCACATCAGGAACTTCATTCTATTCCATCCGCATCTCATTATAAGCCCAGCTGGCCGGAATCATCCCCCACGCTGAATCATCCGGGCGATCCCACCAACATGTTTCACAGCTGAACATAAGCGACATGCACCTGGCGAGCTGCACTTTGCTCGGGACTTCAAGTCTGTTTGCCTGCCTTGCTTCAGGCAGCACTCGCGGTCATCAGCGCCAGGCTTTGCAGGAAGCACCACATCACTTTTAGGTGGGCTCACAGGCAGGTATCTACTTACGAGACCAGCCATGAGGTGGAGGTGGCTTTTCAATGGCTGCAGGGCTAGGGCTTGCTTTGGGATGGGGGAGAAGTGGCCTCAGGCAAGGGAAGAGGCTGCAGATTGAGGGCTGTACTGGGCAAGGGTATCCCAGGATATGTGTACGGGCACAAGCTGATCTGCGCAAGTGGCCTCAAGAGGGTGAAGGCTGAGGAGGCAGTCTCCAGAGGAGATGAGGCCAGATGGAGACATGAGGGACTGTGTGAGAGAATGAGTTGTGATGTCCCTTGAGCCGACAGTGAGTGAGATGCCAGTGCATGTGTGATGGGCTTGAGAGTGTGTGAGTTTAGAGTGATGAGATGGTTGCCTTACCCAGGTGACACGGATGAAATCACTCATCCTCTTTTGGCATTGGATGGCGAACCTCTTCTGTGCAGTTTTGGCACTGACCACCTCTGCCACCACCTCCTAAGTCGGAGCAGTGATACTGATGGGCCTCCTGCAGCCAGAGCAGGGGTAGAGGACATTGCGGCGGGCTCCAGCGGTGTCCAGAAGGTGTCCCAGGGATGAGTCACTGAATCGGGGGGGCTGTAGTCTTCTTACTTCTCGGGGCCACGTCTTCTGTGCAGCCGTCCTGGGCTGGAAGCACTGAGAGGTGTGCGCTCAGCTACACTTTAAATGCGGCACCTGGTGTGAGGAAGTGGCGAGGAGATGGTGTGGCGGGCGAGTCGGAGGCCACATGCCAACAAAATGGCCTGTTTCCTGGGAACGCATGATTAATGAGGCGGGAGCGGGATGATACGACATGAAAACCCTTTGCGGCCGGGGGGTAAAATGTTCTTGTTCCCGTCCGCTACTACACTTAGTGGAAATCTGGGATGATTCCGCCCAATTGACTGCATTATGCATGGATCCTTACAGGATGGAGGCTGCCCGCCGCCCTTGCTATCACCGCAGGCTTGGCCTGGTTCCTCCCCAGCCAGCTGGGCTGCCTGTGGCTCGAATTCAATGAGGTTCTTGAGGTCAGACCTGCCCCACCACCCCCCCAACTCCTGTCTTCTCTCTTTCTCTCTCTCTCTCTCTCCTATTGTGCCTCAACTTTTTCTGCGCAAACGGAGAAGATGGGCAATTGAGAGCAGTTTCTAGTATCTTTTTCATGCTTCCAGTCTTACAAATAACCCTCTGGATTGTGTGCCGTATGAATGATGCACTGCAGGTCTTCCACAAGGGTTCTGGGGAAGCACCCTCTAGAGGAGTGAGCCCGTGCAGATAGAAGGATAAGACTCACAGAGGCATGTTGCTAGTGGTGCCTGGTTTTGCCCTCAACACCCGCCCCCCCCGCCCCCTCCCGCAGTGCCTAACCCTTTTTCCCTACCACCCAAGCACCCCCCAATCCCAGACAACATGTGAGCTCCCTGTGTGGAAGAGTCAGGGATTCACAGTGGTCTCCACTGTGCAGTCTCCACCTGCAGACTAAATGGACTCCAGTGGGGCTATGAGGCATCACCTTATCACATTGAGTAGCTCTTTTATGTATGGACTGCATGGATTGTGCCCTTGCCACTGAGGCCCATGTCCCCTCTACAATTCAGTGAGGTGAGTGAGAGCAGTCGAGGGCTCATTTACCCTTGCAGAGCGGATGAGGTCATCCATGCATTTGTGGCATTGTAGGGCCATCCTCTGGTGGAGACGCTGGGCACTGACCTCCCTGGAGACTTCCTCCCATGCTGGGTTGTGTGACAGCTCGGCCTCCTCTTTCCATCCTCTGGCCAGAGGATGACCCTTCTGGCCTTCACTTCATGGAGAAGGACCTGCTTCACTGAACCTGGGGAAGTAGGGGTGGGGGCAGAGGTTCCTGTGATCAACAGGCTGTATCCTCCTTCAACAGTGGGTGAGTGTGACGCCTTTTAAATATGGCGCCTGGATCTGACAGTGGGTCACATATCATCTAGTCTGCCCGGCCGCAAAAAATATCAGGAAACCCCCGAGTGCATAATTAAGAAGGCCGGCATCGTGCAATATGGTGCAAATTCCCACTACCGTCTGTGACGGGAAACACTCCCGATTCCCACCCCTGCCACGCGACTTAGTCCCGGAATGGAAAATTCTGCCCCCCTCCCCCCCAATTATGATTGCTTTGCAGTGAGTCCTACCCGAATGTCTTGTTTATGGGTATGTTGGATAAGGACAGGTATAGTTCCCCCCCCCACGCTCCCCCCCACACACCCCCCCCCCACCCCCACGCTCCCCTCACCATCCCACCTCCCAGTTGAAAATAGTTTCTCATGCTCACTATCCTGTGCTTTTTTTATTCTTTTCCTTCCCTGTTCTCTGGAGCCACTGACATATACTGGAAGTCCTGTTATGTGCATGCAAGCAGCTCCGGGGTGGGGTGAGGGGGAAGTGGTAATGTTAACCTCACTCAATGGGCAGGAAATCCATAGGATCAGGCGCGGACACTGGTTTTCCACCCTGCCCAACAATGCTCTTCGCTATCTTCAGTGGAGAATAAAATCGGGTAGGCCAAAAATAAAAGGGTTGCGGCTGATTCCATCTGTTACTCAGCAGGTCGGTTCGGTTAAAGCTGCTCTTGGTGTTTGGAAAGTTATTCCTTGCATGTGGGACCATTAGAAAGTTAGAGGTTATTTAATCATTATTGGGTGGGGCGGGGGATGGGCATGAAACAAACCTGTTTCTGTCCTTTTCTCACCTCTATGCAGGTGCACAGGTAACATAAGGAACAGGAATCCTGGCTGTGTTTTGCTATTCCACGATGGGATGATGCTAAATATAGTATTCATTTCCAACACCCTGATTAGACTCAGAGATAAAAACAAAAAAACTGCGAATGCTGGAAACCCAAAACAAAAACAGAATTACCTGGAAAAACTCAGCAGGTCTGGCAGCATCGGCGGAGAAGAAAAGAGTTGATGTTTCGAGTCCTCATGACCCTTCGACAGAACTTGAGTTCGAGTCCAAGAAAGAGTTGAAATATAAGCTGGTTTAAGGTGTGTGTGTGGGGGGCGGAGAGATAGAGAGAGAGAGAGAGAGGTGGGGGGGGTGGGTGTTGTGGTTGTAGGGACAAACAAGCAGTGATAGAAGCAGATCATCAAAAGATGTCAACGACAATAGTACAATAGAACACATAGGTGTTAAAGTTAAAGTTGGTGATATTATCTAAACGAATGTGCTAATTAAGAATGGATGGTAGGGCACTCAAGGTATAGCTCTAGTGGGGTTTTTTTTTAATAATGGAAATAGGTGGGAAAAGGAAAATCTTTATAATTTATTGGAAAAAAAAAGGAAGGGGGAAACAGAAAGGGGGTGGGGATGGGGGAGGGAGCTCACGACCTAAAGTTGTTGAATTCATTATTCAGTCCGGAAGGCTGTAAAGTCCATAGTCGGAAGATGAGGTGTTGTTCCTCCAGTTTGCGTTGGGCTTCACTAGAACAATGCAGCAAGCCAAGGACAGACATGTGGGCAAGAGAGCAGGGTGGAGTGTTAAAATGGCAAGCGACAGGAAGGTTTGGGTCATTCTTGCGGACAGACTGCAGGTGTTCTGCAAAGCGGTCGCCCAGTTTACGTTTGGTCTCTCCAATGTAGAGGAGACCACATTGGGAGCAACGAATGCAGTAGACTAAGTTGGGGGAAATGCAAGTGAAATGCTGCTTCACTTGAAAGGAGTGTTTGGGTCCTTGGACGGTGAGGAGAGAGGAAGTGAAGGGGCAGGTGTTGCATCTTTTGCGTGGGCATGGGGTGGTGCCATAGGAGGGGGTTGAGGAGTAGGGGGTGATGGAGGAGTGGACCAGGGTGTCCCGGAGGGAGCGATCCCTACGGAATGCCGATAAGGGGGGTGAAGGGAAGATGTGTTTGGTGGTGGCATCATGCTGGAGTTGGCGGAAATGGCGGAGGATGATCCTTTGAATGCGGAGGCTGGTGGGGTGATAAGTGAGGACAAGGGGACCCTATCATGTTTCTGGGAGGGAGGAGAAGGCGTGAGGGCGGATACGCGGGAGATGGGCCGGACACGGTTGAGGGCCCTGTCAACGACCGTGGGTGGAAAACCTCGATTAAGGAAGAAGGAGGACATGTCAGAGGAACTGTTTTTGAATGTAGCATCATCGGAACAGATGCGACGGAGGCGAAGGAACTGAGAGAATGGGATGGAGTCCTTACAGGAAGCGGGGTGTGAGGAGCTGTAGTCGAGATAGCTGTGGGAGTCGGTGGGTTTGTAATGGATATTGGTGGACAGTCTATCACCAGAGATTGAGACAGAGAGGTCAAGGAAGGGAAGGGAAGTGTCAGAGATGGACCACGTGAAAATGATGGTGGGGTGGAGATTGGAAGCAAAATTAATAAATTTTTCCAAGTCCCGACAAGAGCATGAAGCGGCACCGAAGTAATCATCGATGCACCGGAGAAAGAGTTGTGGAAGGGGGCCGGAGTAGGACTGCAACAAGGAATGTTCCACATACCCCATAAAGAGACTGGCATAGCTGGGGCCCATGCGGGTACCCATAGCCACACCTTTTATTTGGAGGAAGTGAGAGGAGTTGAAGGAGAAATTGTTCAGCGTGAGAACAAGTTCAGCCAGACGGAGGAGAGTAGTGGTGGACGGGGATTGTTCGGGCCTCTGTTCGAGGAAGAAGCTAAGGGCCCTCAGACCATCCTGGTGGGGGATGGAGGTGTAGAGGGATTGGACGTCCATGGTGAAGAGTAAGCGGTTGGGGCCAGGGAACTGGAAATTGTTGATGTGACGTAAGGTGTCAGAGGAATCACGGATGTAGGTGGGAAGGGACTGGACAAGGGGAGAGAGAAGGGAGTCAAGATAACGAGAAATGAGTTCTGTGGGGCAGGAGCAAGCTG
Organism: Carcharodon carcharias; assembly: GCF_017639515.1. NCBI lineage: Eukaryota > Metazoa > Chordata > Chondrichthyes > Lamniformes > Lamnidae > Carcharodon > Carcharodon carcharias. The sequence goes on from NC_054474.1 coordinate 21,757,602, forward strand.
AGACGATCAGTCTACCGGGGCAGTTCTGTTTGTGGATTTTGGGTAGGAGATAGAAGCGGGCCATCCGAGGTTGGGCGACTATCAGGTTGGAAGCTGTGGGAGGGAGATCCCCAGAGGATATGAGGTCAGTGACAGTCCTGGAAACAGTGGCTTGATGTTCAGTGGTGGGGTCATGGTCCAGGGAGAGGTAGGAGGAAGTGTCTGCGAGTTGACGCTCAGCCTCCGCGAGGTAGAGGTCAGTGCGCCAGACAACAACAGCGCCACCCTTGTCAGCGGGTTTGATGACAATGTCACCCTGATGATGCTACATTCAAAAACAGTTCCTCTGACATGTCCTCCTTCTTCCTTAACCGAGGTTTTCCACCCACGGTCGTTGACAGGGCCCTCAACCGTGTCCGGCCCATCTCCCGCACATCCGCCCTCACGCCTTCTCCTCCCTCCCAGAAACATGATAGGGTCCCCTTGTCCTCACTTATCACCCCACCAGCCTCCGCATTCAAAGGATCATCCTCCGCCATTTCCGCCATCTCCAGCATGATGCCACCACCAAACACATCTTCCCTTCACCCCCCTTATCGGCATTCCGTAGGGATCGCTCCCTCCGGGACACCCTGGTCCACTCCTCCATCACCCCCTACTCCTCAACCCCCTCCATGGCACCACCCCATGCCCACGCAAAAGATGCAACACCTGCCCCTTCACTTCCTCTCTCCTCACCGTCCAAGGACCCAAACACTCCTTTCAAGTGAAGCAGCATTTCACTTGCATTTCCCCCAACTTAGTCTACTGCATTCGTTGCTCCCAATGTGGTCTCCTCTACATTGGAGAGACCAAACGTAAACTGGGCGACCGCTTTGCAGAACACCTGCGGTCTGTCCGCAAGAATGACCCAAACCTCCCTGTTGCTTGCCATTTTAACACTCCACCCTGCTCTCTTGCCCACATGTCTGTCCTTGGCTTGCTGCATTGTTCTAGTGAAGCCCAACGCAAACTGGAGGAACAATACCTCATCTTCCGACTAGGGACTTTACAGCCTTCCGGACTGAATAGTGAATTCAACAACTTTAGGTCGTGAGCTCCCTCCCCCATCCCCACCCCCTTTCTGTTTCCCCCTTCCTTTTTTTTTCCAATAAATTATAAAGATTTTCCTTTTCCCACCTATTTCCATTATTAAAAAAAAACCCCACTAGAGCTATACCTTGAGTGCCCTACCATCCATTCTTAATTAGCACATTCATTTAGATAATATCACCAACTTTAACTTTAACACCTATGTGTTCTATTGTACTATTGTCGTTGACATCTTTTGATGATCTGCTTCTATCACTGCTTGTTTGTCCCTACAACCACACCCCCCCACCTCCACCTCTCTGTCTCTCTATCTCTCCGCCCCCCCACACACACACACCTTAAACCAGCTTATATTTCAACTCTTTCTTGGACTCGAACTCAAGTTCTGTCGAAGGGTCATGAGGACTCGAAACATCAACTCTTTTCTTCTCTGCCGATGCTGCCAGACCTGCTGAGTTTTTCCAGGTAATTCTGTTTTTGTTTTGACCCTGATTAGACTAACCAGCTGAGACCAAGAAGCATATCTAGTTTAGCCTGTACAGTGTCATGTGCTGAATTCAGCTTCTGAGCCATCAGGAGGTGACTAGGTTGCAGAATGGGAGACTGCAGAAAGTGTAGTAGTGTAAACACAGAGGAAATCACAGGGGGCTCATCTAACATGGCATGTTGCTGTCCGTTATGGCACACTGAAGATGCAGTGAAATGATACCTCTTAGAAACAAACCTGTTTGGTACAAAATGAGCATTGACTCAAAATTGCACTAAAAATTTTGTGTTTTCTGTCCAGAAATTGGTTTGAAGGGAAAATTTTTGGTCATTGTAGCTGTAAGAAGATGATGCGATACAAGGCTATTTTAATAAGATCAGATATCTCGGCTTTATCACTTCTGAGCTGATCTTACCTACAAATACAGAATTACCAGTCTGCACTGTCAGCTTTTATTTCTACCAATAAGCAAATAAATTTCACATTTTTTGTGTGTGGGATGTTGAATCTATAATCTCCTTGATGTTATAATTCCTTTCTGTTCTTTCATTCTCTTTCTAATGCTGTAGCTGTTCTCTTTTTCTCTCTCACATGCTGCCTTTCACTGCTTCTTTCATTCTTGTTTCATCTCTCTCATTTTCTCTCTGTCTCAGTCATTAATTTTTCCCCCGGTATTTCTTTTCCAGTCTTTCTTTCTCTCTCTCTTTCTCCCTTTGTCCCATGCAGAGTCCCAGAGAGGAGCTGAATCTACAATGAAGTTTCATGTTTCATTTGATGAATAAAGCACATGCCAAATTCAATTAAATTCAATGTGAGCGGGTAACAAAATTGTCCCAAATGATTCAGTCACACAACAAACAAGAGTGTATTTGAAATTTCACAGCAACTGGAGCTCAAAAAGCTTAATAAGTGCTTTCCTGTAAACAGCGTGGGATGGCAAAGAGGTTAAGGCCCCAGCCAGCCTTAGGCAATCACACAGAGACACTCTAACGGTCTCTTCAGCTTCTGATGGAGATGATAAGCTTTGTGACAAAAGGCCATTGTGATCAAACCTTAATAGAGGCGTGGGGAGATGCCAGTGGCGAGACCACCTACCTGTGTTCCTGTCATCCTAACACCTGCTCTCCAATGCCCTGGATACAGGAAATGCTGAGTTTATGATTTGTGAAGGCCAGGCCCTGATATGATAGTTACGGCCCTGCTAGGAAGTTAACAATTTGGGCCGTGACATTTCCTCTTCAGGATGTTGGTTTAACTCTTTAGCCCCTATTAACATTACAGCTGTGAATCTTTGCTGTGTTTTCACCTTGTCCCCGAGAAAAAAGTATTGCTGGTGTAATAGCCCTTTTATACCACTTGGAATGTGCTCATGAATGGGCTGGCACTCCAGTGAAGTGCTGAGGGAATGCTGCATCTGTGGAGGTGCCCTCCTTCAGAATAGACAATAAATCTTCTCAGAGGAATGCAAGACATCCTATTTTGAGGAAGAGCAGTAGAGTCCTCTCCGGTGTCCTGGCCAATATTTAGTCCTCAACCAACATCAATAAAAAATAGATTATCTGATCATGATCACCTTGATATTTGCTGGAGCTTCCTGTATGCAAATTGACTGCTGTGTTTACTTCATTACACAGTGACGACATTTCAAACGTAGTTCATAGGCTGTAAAATGCTTTGGGAGGTCCTAAGGCTGGGAGAACTCAGATACAAGCTTTTCTTTTTTCCTTTCATGTACTCATTGGGTAAGATTTCAGAGCACCGAAGTATGTGCTGTCGATTGTTACAAATGCAAGTTTTTATTAGATGATTATGATTTGGGACTGTGCCTTTAATTTAAGGGCAAAATGGAGAATGAAGGGGGTCATGTGACCTGTTTTGAATTCTGCAGACAAAAGCCTGGGTGGATTCATTGCTAAAGGTTAAAAGGGGACTCAGGTGGCTTTGCTGGGAAGAAAGTGCAAGATATTCAAACCTGTAAAAAATGAACAGAGTGGCTGTGGTGACGGTGGATGGATTGTTAGTCTCTAAGTCCCAAAGGGTTGTTAGGCTTTGTAAACGATTATACTTTAAACTATTTAATTCTAAGATATAATTGCGTTGGGAGGCCAGAGGATAGCTAATTAGTATTTCTACCAGGATACAAGGCCCATGAGGGTCACTTTGCCATGGAGATGGGCTTTGAAAGGGGGAGAATCCATAGGAAACCACTGTAGGATAAGATTGCCGATTTTCCACAATATCAATAAACCCCACAGACAAGGGTCAGTCTGCAAGAATCCGAGAGAGAGAGAGAGAGCAGAGTGACGGAGACAGCAAGTCTCTGTTGTACAACCATGCAAAGTATGGGTGCGAGTTTGCACTCAGACTGAAGAGACCAAGGACATGAGAGTTTCAATAAAACTACCTTTGGCTAGAGGGAAGGATCTCCAGGGTAACCAACACCATGAAAGTTAGGTTGGGGATTGGAAGTTATCCAGCTGGAACAGAAAAACGAAGCTAGGAATCACTTTGGTCTGGTTGCCGGAGAATGAAGTAATAAAGTGTACCATAAAGTATAAAGTGTAAATAGAGATCCTTTGGTGGTTTTAAACGTTAAATTCTGTAATTTGGGGTATAAGCTGCCTACCGAAATGGTGTTTAGTCAATGTTGCTTTTAGTTTGTGTGTTACAGTAAAAGTCTTAAAACTTGGAGTCTTGTCATGTGATCCTTTCAGCCATTCACTGAAGTTCAAATTTCTTTTTTGCTGTTGGTCTCTACAGAGATCGTAACATGATTAAAAGTCATGAATGTGACTTGCGCTATCTGACCATGGACACCCTTAGTTTGTGACCAGCTTAACTTGCAGCCCAATTTCCCAATGCAAAGTAAAACCCAGTGATAGCAGTGGCAGCCATTTTCTAACAGTGGCACTGCTGCGGAAATAGGATACTTGGAAATCTGACACTTGAGGCGGCTACTTCATTCTTCATTCTGAAGAAGAGTCATATTGGACTGAAAACGTTGACCCTGTTTCTCTCTCCAAAGATGCTGCTGAACCTGCTGAGGTTTCCAACACTTCCTGTTTTTATTTCAGATCTCCAGCATCAAAAAGGACATTTCTTTGCCAAGTAGTTGATACTCTGCCTAGATTTAATACTCTGCCAGTATTTAATGGAAAACATGTTTCATGCTTTCAAATAATGGTCAAATAAGGGTGCTCATGTTATTTTCCTATTTTTTCTCTCCAGCGGTAGGTACCACTTTGTCAAGTCGGTACACCAGGGCAACAGGTCAGGGGTCAGGGCTCAAGTTCTGAAATTTACAACCATGTTGCTACGGTAACAAACTCATGTAGCAGCTTTATTGCAGAAAAATGTCCCAAGGCATTTCACAGAGGTCTGAGGAAGTACAGATGCAAAGACAAAGAAGGAATAGATTGGGGAGGATGATTAAGAGCTTGGTCACACAAGTAAGTTTTACAGAGAGTCTTAAACAAGAAAAGGGAGGTGGAAAATTTTAGGAAGTGAATTCCAGAACATAGAAGTCAAGTTGCTGAAAGCATAGCCACAAATAGTGAGGTGCAAGGGGTGGGATTACACAAGAGGAATAGAGTTCAAGGGCTGTTGTAGGGATGGAGAAGATATGGGGCTTATACAAGAGGACCAGAATTCTGAGATATTGAGGAGGCCATAGAGGAAATTAAATGTGAAGACCAGAATTTTGAATTTGAAAACAGGAGCCAAGAATCTTATAGCCTGGAATGCACTGAATATCATGCACTATTGGGTCCTGCTCTCATCTACCAAAACTGCTTCAGAATCGTCTAACTGCTTTCCTCTACTGCAAATCATCTTCCTAAACCCGTCACTGCTGTCTCTTCCACCCTCACCTACAACAACAAATGCGAGATGCTCATGGGAGTTCTTTGCCACTAAGCTTGAGACCAACTACCTCTGCCACTTTTCTCCCTTCCCCTAGACCACAGGGCCAAACTTCATGGGCAGAATTCTTCCCTTAGCGTGCAAGATCAGTGGGGGTGGGCGAGGGCAGTTGGGAAGCCAACCGCCGCCCGCAATCAGCAGTGCACTGCGATTTTACACTGGTGGGCCAATTAAGGCCCGCCCAGCATGAAACGTGGCTTTCGAATGAGTGAGAAGGGGCAGACGGGGGAGGGGGCATGATGTCCGACAGGTCCAATGGCGACCTGGTGGCCGATTCAAAAGTGGCCTCCGCAGCTCCTGAGAGGCTGCCACAGAAGGACACTGAAGGCTGCACATTGCGATCTGTTCTGGGTGGACACGGCAGGCAGGCCAGCAAGTCAGCAGGGTAGTCGGCACCGTGTCTCTCAGACGAGTGTCTCGCTGCCCTCCTGGAGGAGGTGGCAGCGAGGAGAGAAACACTTGTCCTCAGAGGTGGGAGGAGGAGGCCCACCCCACACCTCACCAAAAAGGCCCTGGAGGAGGTGGCATTCAGGGTCAGTGGCCATGATGTGGTTGGCACACATGGTGCTCCAGGCACTCAGTCAGGGGTATCTGTGGATGCGCTTGGACACGCAAGCCTTCACACTTGCAATGATCTCAACTGGTCAGTGTCAGTGTGGGAGATGGATTGGGCACCCAGTATCCCAGCTAGGTGCCCATCCATCAGTGGTGAGCAGGGAGGTCTAAAGCGACCTGATATTGGCGCATGAGCTGCCTGTCATCTCTGCGGGCTCCTCTCAGGGCGCTCCAGATGATGGCAGCAGCTCCTCCGCCTCTCTGCCAGTGACCATGGCATCTGATAAGGCTGCAGTGACTGGGGAGATGCCAGCCGAGGCACTGGCCAATCCCTCCCAGGTGGGGCCAGCACAGGCTCCATGGGCTAGAGGATAACTGCCAAGGTCATCAAGGCCAACAAGACAGCAGAGTGAGCAGGCTGTCTCCAATGCCGGTGCCAGTGAGGGGGGAGCACCTAGACATAGCACACACAAACGAAAACTTAAAGCACCTTAAGCGTAACACAGCCTTATCATGGGCGATATTCTGTTCCCCCGTTTTTCTTTACATTTTTTCATGGTGTGATTGAAAACACCGGTTAATGTTAATTTCAGCAATGTTTCACATTCACAAGTAAATGAGATGTTATTTTGTGCAATTGGCCTCTGTTATGCTTCATTTGTTCTATAGGTGCAGAAGAATATAAGAACTAGGAGCAGGAGTAGGCGATTCAGCCCCTCAAGCCTGCCCCGCCATTCAATAAGATCATGGCTGATCTCATTTCGGCCTCAACTCCAATTTCCCACCCTCTCCCCATAACCTATCAACCCGTTACTAATTAAAAATCTGTCTATCTCCTCCTTAAACTTATTCAGTGTCCTGGCATCCACTGCAGTCTGAGGTAGTGAATTCCACAGATTCATGACCCTTTGAGAAAAGTAATTCCTCCTCATCTCTGATTTAAATCTATCACCCCTTAGCCTAAAACTATGGCCTCTCTCTCTAGAATGCCCCACAAGGGGAAATATCTGCTCCACGTCTTCTTTATCTATCCCCTTAAGCATCTTATATACCTCAATTAGATCTCCTCTCATCTTTCTAAACACCAGCAAGTATAGGCCTAAACTGCTCAATCTCTCCTCATAAGACAAGCCCCGCATCTCTAGAATCAATCTAGTGAACCTCCTCTGAACCTCCTCCAATGAAACTACATCCTTCCTCAAATAAGGGGACAAAAACTGAGCACAGTACTCCAGGTGTGGTCTCACCAATGCCTTGTACAGTTGCAACAACACTTCTCTATTTTTATACTCTATTCCTTTAGCAATAAATGCCAAAATTCCATTTGCCTTCCTTAGCAGGGAGCAGGGTGCTCTGAGGTGCAGGGTAGGCCATGATGTTATGTTGGACGTTTGTCTCCTGATGCTTTATTGCAAAGGCACAGAGTGTATGTTGTTGACCAAGGAAATGGTCCTGTCAGGGAATGAATATGGAGCCCGCAGCCCTGGCATGTGGTGGTGGTTCTTGCTTGGTAGGTTAGCTGAAGGAGCGTTGGATCAAAGCGACCCTGGGTGTCCCTGCCTCCTTGGAGGTTAGTGTCCATGCTGTCAGCATAATACTGACCGTGCTCGTCCTCGGACTCATTACTGGACTCGTCATATATTGTCTGTGCAGCTGCATCAAGATCTTCTTCCTCCACTGCGTTCCCCTCTTGCAAGTGCCAGATTGTGGAGAGCGCAGCATGCAAACACTATCACCGACACATGATCTGGGGGGTATTGGAGTGAGCCCTCTGAACGATCCAGGCATTGGAAGGGCATCTGGGGAAGACCTATGGTTCTCTCTACCACCGCCCTTGTGGACCCATGGCTTCTGTTGTACCACTGCTTGGCCTCTGTTCTTGGGTGGTGGAGAGGCATCATGAGCCACATTTTCAGGGGATAGCCCTTGTCACTCAGCAGCCAGACACCCAGTCGAGCACTGAAGGGCCTCAGCACTTGGGAGTGTCTCAGGATGTGGTCGTCATGAGAGCTGCCTGTGTACCTTGCACAGACTTGCAGAATCTGCGTCCTGTGGTCACACACTATCTGCATGTTCATGGAATGGAATCCCTTTCTGTTGACGAAGGAACCCGGCTGACCCACTGGTGCCTTGATGGCCACATGTGTGCAGTCAATTGCACCCTGGACGCGGGGGGACCCAGCAATCGCTGCAAAGCCTCTGGCTCGCTCTGCCTGGCTGGCTTCGTCCCTATGGTAATGAATGAAAGTCAATGTACACCTGAACAGAGCTTCTGTCACCAGCTTTATGCAACTGTGGACAGCTGTTTGGGACACTCCACAATGGTCCCCCACTGACCCCTGGAAAGAGCCGGAAGCATAGAATTTGAGGGTCACTGTCACCTTCAGCACCACTAGCAAGGGGTGTCTATCCACACAGTCGAAACTGATCTCAGGGCCGATCCTCTAACCAATGGAGGTCAGTCTCACCCCTGAGAGATGGAGCCTCCTTTGGCATTGCACCGTGGACATATTGAGGTAGCTGCATCACCGCCTGTAAACCCTGGCAGCAGGATAATGGCGTTTTCTGTGGCCCCTTCCGCCTTGGACTTCCTGTTGGCCCTGCGCCCCTTGTGCCTGCGCTTCTCCTCCCACAGGTCCCCCCCCAGAAGCTGCATTGGGACACCTGGTATCCTCCCCCTTTCTGGCCCTCTCTTCTTCCTCAGAGGAGATGCCTCCAGCGGAGACCACAATCCCCATTATCAGGGTAAGGGAGGGCAGTTGGATACCTGGAAAGGCCCACATGGTGTGAATCCTCCAGGGGCCAGGAAAACAACACTGAGTCCTGATCTGAAGCTTCTAAAATATCTGAATGCAGCTCTGAAACGAAATGAAGCTGTCCTGTTCACAGAAGCAACCAGCAACAAGTGATATCCTGCGCTCCTCACTAATCACACTGACACTGACCTCTCTTATCCTGCCTGTGGATACGGTTTTGCAAATGGTGGCCTGTCCGCCTGCCCACTTTGCTCGTCTGACAGCCTAAAAATCGCACGGGCTATGTAAAGTCGCAGACAATTGGTGTCTCAAGGGCCTTAACTAGCCATTTAGTTAATGGTGGGCGCGCCTCCGTCTCCATCACCCACCCGCCTAGCGAGATATTGTGAGAGTGCACATTGACGTCGGCGCGCTTTATTTAGCGCTCGAGCGAGTCTGGCGCACCCGCCCGCCCACGAGCTACAAATTCTGCCCTAAGATTTGACGCTGACAACTAGGGAACAGTTGCTGATGGCTGTGACCTCTGGAGGCTGACTGGAAGGACATGAGGAGAAATGGAAAGCTCCGTTGGCCGAGAAGATCAAGGAGCCCAGAGAAACAGAGGCCGGCAAATCCTATACCTTCTCAGCCCACTGTCTTCCTCTGCAGCAAATGTGCCAGAAACTGCCATGCCAGAGTGCTGTTCCTGAGTCCCACCAAGTGATGTTTAAAATAGAGTTGGCCACCAAGGTGCAAATTATCATCTCGCAAGAAGGAAGGTTGCCATAGGGGTCTTTTAAATGTGCAAATTAAACAATGTATATCGGTTTCTGTCATGCCTAACCTGGCTATATTCTTCAAGCTATTTCAGCTGTGGTGTTTTGCAGTGAAACTAACTTGGACGCAGATTTCAAGATTAACAGTGAAGTGACAGCACTAATTTTGATAGCGAAAGAGAGCTGACTATGAAGATTTAGTGATGAATGCGGTGTGAATTTCCCATCTTCTGATGTTAGCTTGAATCTGGCGCTAAGTCAAGGGGATCTGCAGGCACCCAGCCACAATGATGTCACTAAGCAGGGTAAGTAGCCAATCTCACTGAAGTATTCTCACAGACAGCAAACCAGGAAGTAAAATGCGCTAATTATTCTTCACCTTTAATTAAATTTTACAGAGTGAGAAAAATGATTGTGACACCCATGTGGTTGGGTTGAAATATCAGAAACAAACATGTTAAAAAATTTATTGGGCTGTAACCTTTGGCTAGCTTCGGAAAGTGCTGGTCCACAGGACTTAGAAGAAATAAATATCTACCTAACTGGTCTTGAAAATTACGTTGCCATTTCTGTTTGCTGGAGTTGCTTGTGGCCTGTATCGAAAGAGTCCTTGCAGGCCCAGCGAAGTGTACCTCCAGCCTATTCAAGGAGGTCAGGCTCCCTTTTTTAAGGCACTGGCTGCCATAAATCAGGTAAGTTTAAAGGGCCAAGGAAATTGACAGGTCAGGAAGAAGGTAAATGTATTAGAATTGTGGAGTAGGGGTGTCCAGGAGTGGTCTGAGGGGGGTGGGGAGTCGGTCGGACATCCGGGGTGGGTGTGGGGGTTGGTCTGAGGTCTGGGGCGAGTGGGACAGTCGGAGGTCCAGGGAAGGGGTCAGAGGCCGGTGGTGGGGGGGGGGGGGCGGTGTCGGAGGTTAGGGGTGTCAGAGGTCGGGGGGCATTGGGGGTTGGAGGGGGGAGTGGGGGTCCGGGGGATGGGGGTGTCAGGGGTCGGGGGTGGGGGCGCGGGGGGTTGGAGGGGGGTGGGGGTGTCGGAGGTCGGGGAGGTGAGGGGTAGGGGTGTTAGAGGTTGGGGGTGTGGGGGAGTCCTGTAGGGTTGGTCTGGGTCTTTTCAATAGTTACTCAGAAGTTAGAAGATGTTTTAATTCTCCTAACTTTTCTGAGTAACTATTGGTATAACCCTGGCGGAACCATACGAAGTTAATGATTTCAACCACATTTTCAGATGGTTTCCAACGCAGCGCAATTGTCCAAAGGAAGTGGGTAGTTGCCATGCAAACCCTTACCTGGAAACTTCCCAGAGGGATTCCCCAGCACATCTTTGGGGTACACCCCAAATCAGACACTGGGGAGCTTGGAAGTTACAGGTCATTATTTTTAAAATATGTGTAATTTTGATCTTGTTCTGAATAAGCAAAAGCAAGACAGCTGCATCCATATACAGAGCAGTTCACCACAATCAACAGTTGCGAGAGGGGAAACTTAGAGGTGTATGTAATAACAATTAGGACTGGGTTTAATTCAATAGAATATACTCCCCTGTAAACCAAAATCTAGAAAGTCGCTGGCCATGCTGCCTTGACTTACAGAGCAAAAAAGTTACCAGAGCTCTCCTCCTGGTCTTCACAGCAGGTACATGTTTATGAATATTGGGCAAGGGCAGAATTGCATTCAGTAACTATTTCCCCTCATCCTGTTGCTGACTCTCAATGTCAGACGTAAAGGTGTTCACTTCAGAAGATACTGAAGAGGTATCACTGTTCTACTCTTAAAGGTAATGACTTCTTACCCATTTCACATACTTCAACATAATCATAGAGGAGAGGAGAACAGGGTAGAAAATGAAATGTTGCAAATCTTTAAGTAGAGATTTCATTATGTACAAATTCCATTACAAATAGGCTTTTCTTGTCACAAATATTTACGTATAAAATAAATTAACAAAAGAGTTTCACTATTAGTACCCCTTCTAAATATTAAATGTATTTTCCTATTTTTCTTTTTTAGATTATCTCTTTAATCGAAAATACTGATAACGTAAAGTGGAAAACAAATATAGAAATATCAACGAGTCTGATAGCACAAGTGAGCCCAATGAACACCCACAGTTAGAACGGCAGCATCGTTGATGTGTACACAGTTTTTGTTCACCATTTTATATATATATATATAAAAACAAAAAACTGCGGATGCTGGAAATCCAAAACAAAAACAGAATTACCTGGAAAAACTCAGCAGGTCTGGCAGCATCGGCAGAGAAGAAAAGAGTTGACGTTTCGAGTCCTCATGACCCTTCGACAGAACTATATAGTTCTGTCGAAGGGTCATGAGGACTCGAAACGTCAACTCTTTTCTTCTCTGCCGATGCTGCCAGACCTGCTGAGTTTTTCCAGGTAATTCTGTTTTTGTTTTATTCACCATTGTTGGATTCAGCTCCCTCCCTTATTGTGTGGTGTGGTCCCCATCTTCATTCCCTCCAGTCCAGTGGTGCAGACATGAACACATCTGGCATTCTACTGATTTAGCCATCCATTGCCAGATCTGACTGGGTTACATCAGAAGCTATTGGACCTTGTTCTCTTCTACCAGAGCTGTTCACAAGGCCAGGATCACTACGGAGAGCAGAGCTTCTTTTATCTGTACCAAGTGTTTCCTTAAACTGCTCTCCTCAGCTGCCCCTCCGCCTTCACCTTCAACAAACGTGAAGAGTTTACTTTCTACTCAGATTGAGACCATCCACTCAGCTGCCTCTGTGGCTTCCCCCCTTCTTCTTGCCCACCAAGCCAAATCTCTCCCAAGGATCCCCTCTACCTTAGTCCTTAAACTGCATATTTCTTTATTTTCTCTTCTATTTTCCCTCATTCCTTCCAAGCTCACCTTATCAATGGGCCTCACTTCCTGCTCCCTTGATCCCATTCCGACTAAACTGTTTCCCTTGGGCCCCATGTTAGCTGACATTGTAAATGGTTCTCACTGGTGCTGTCCTCCTTTTTAAAAATTCTCCCTCTGTCATCACTCCTTCTCAAAACCCCATATTCTGCCCTTGTCAATGATTGTGCTATCTCCAGCCTACCTTCCTTTACTAAGTCTTTGAGTGTGCTGTCATTCCCGAAAACGTGCCCACCTTTTCGGCAACTCCATGTTTGAATCCCTCCAGCTGTCCTACCATCTTTTCAGTTTCACCTCTCCAACCATAACTAGAGCATCTCAGCACCTCTGATCCTTCAAGGTTACTTCTGCAGTCCTCTAATAATCTGTCTTTAATTATCTCCTCTTCCTCATCTACATGTTGCTATTTGGTAACTCTGTCAAAGACATTGGGTCAGGATCTACATGTACACTGCTGGTAATCGGCTCTACCTCTTCACCACTTCTCTCGACTCCTTCACTACATGACACTGTTTTCCTGACATCCAGTCCTAGCTGAGTTGCGATATCCACCTGTTAAATATTGGGAAGACCAAAGCCATTGCAACTCAGCCTTACAAACAAGGCACCCTTTTTGACCCAAGGCGAGCTCCCAAAACTGTATCCTCTCCATCATGAAGACCATTTGTTTCCAACCTATATGTTTCTGGAACTCTCATCCATTCCTTTGTCACCTCCAGATGTGACAATTCCAATGCTCACATCGTTGGGCTCCCATTTTCTACCCTCTATAAACTTTAACTCATCCAACACCTATCATCCTATCCTGCACCCTGTGCACCCATCACCTCTGGTGTTTAAAAGGTTGCCAGTTCCTACATGCCTCAGATTTAAAATTCTCAGTCCCATGTTTAAATTTGTTCGTGATCTCAGCCCTCCCCACCTTCTCCAGCCCTACAAATCTTTGAAAACTCTGTGTTCCTCCTTTTCTTGTGCATCCAAAATCTCATTGCCCCATCATTAATGAGCGAGCCTTCAGTTGACAGACCCATATGGACTTCACTCCCTGAATTCCTTTGTCTCTTCAACTCCCTCTCCCTACCTTTAAGACAACCATTAAAGTCACCCCTTCAGTTAAGCTTTTAACCTGAATTTTCCAGTTGTTTTTGTCATTCTGGCAGCCTTGTGAGTGTACTTGTATATCCCAGGCTGCAGCTTCTGACCATCCAGTTGTGGTTAACCAGCTGCCTCGATCTTCTCCCCCTTCTGGTGAACAAGTCTCTATAGTTTTCTCCCTACCAATGGAAACTTTCTTCCTAAACCACTCCAACATCTCCAATAGTCTGCCTCTGATCTTTCCCCCATCATTTCCTGTCTCCTGTTTGGCTCCCTTCCCTTTGTAAATATCTCTGAGATATCTTTGCAGGAGGAGCGGAACTATATAAATGCAAGTTGTTGGTACTGTTGAGTATTACCAAGTAGGAACCTCGTAGCCCTACTGAGCCTGCCCTCACATGACATGCTCTTTCTAGTTAGTAAATAGCAAGCAGGATTGTAGTTTTAGCTTCCTTAGTCCACATGTGTTGGAGCACCAACTGCCAGTGTGGTTGAGATCATAGAGTTGAGACCTAACCAATAAATTAACCTGATGCCTTCAGCTGCTATTCATTGGATATGTTGTTTAATACTGGGGGAGTCCCAAAAGGTAAAGAGTTGTTATCGCCATGTAAATTGTATAAGCATTCTCCTAAGATCAAGCAGCACATTCATACATACCATGGAACAACTAAAAGGCAGGTTTCAATTTCAGAATTGTTTGGGTTAAATGAAGGGAAAACCTCACACAGCAAGCAATAAACTTCAATGCATTTAAATACATTTATTCACAACTGGTAGTTGGAGTCACATCTCTGTGACCATCAAGTTCCACTTGCAAATCAATAGAGAACAATTAGAACTGGAAGAAATTACTCTACACAATAAAGACTGGTGACAAACATATTTGAAATGCCCTGAAAATGAAGCCTTGCCAATCACTATGAAAGAGCAAAAGTAAAGAATGGAATTTTCATGACATTATTTTTTAAGACGGGCAGTAACATCCTATTCACAATGTTATATTTGACACACAGAAAAATAGTGCGTGTGTGGTGTGCAGCCACAACAAATTCCAGGCAGACCAATTCCTCACAAATTAAAATAGACCTAACAGGAGCAGTGGCGATAGATTGAAGGACCAACTCATTCTTAAGAAAAGAACATTTACATAGGAACGATTTCTGCAATTGAAAAATGGGAGAAGTCAAGATGAATGAAAACTTTAAACTACCTCAAAGAAATCTGTGATAACAATAATTCAGCTGCGGCTGCAGAACTTATTGATGAAGAGAAGGATGCTAGTAATCTAGAGCATCAAACTTATAGGAAGGCATGCCTAGCCTGAAACTTCCCAATAGATAGAACATCATTAAAAGCTTCTCAATAAAGCAGAGCAACCAGTAGTGAATGGCCACTTTATATGATATTGGAAAAAAACCCTGGTGGCAAGATAGACTTTGACTCCCTGACATTTAGGCCTTGGCTAATGGAATGGTAGGATATACCAGGTTCTGAGATCTCAAAGGTACCATTTTGGAGAGTTTCCAGTATACTTATGGTGATTGACAAAAGAGACAGCAGTGACATGAGGAAAAATTTCTTTACACAGTGAGTGGTTCAGATCTGCAATGCACCGCCTGAGAGGGTGGTGGAGGCAGATTCAATTGTGGCTTCAAAAAGAGAATAGGAACATTATCTGAAGAGAAACAAATTGTAGGGCTATGGAGAAAAGGTGGGCGAGTGAGACTAAGTGAGTTGCTCTTGCAAAGAGTAGGCACAAACAAGAATGGCCTCCTTATGTGCTATAACCATTCTATGATTCTACATTTGCAATACTCTGTCCCAGAGATTAATGAATATTGCGAATTCCATAAAGTCTGTGTTCCCAAAGAACAGCTGTAACCATTACTCTGATCCCACGCATAGTGGGAGAACAGGAGGTGAAGGCCGGAATTTTCTGGCTTCATTGGTGTTGTGCATCATGACAGGCTGGGAGTGGGGGAGCAACATGGCAAGACGGCCAAAAATTGGTTTCACGCTGTTGTGAAACCAGTTTGTAATCGTCCGCTCCACCCGTCAATGGTGGGCCAGGTTTCCTGCCGCCGGAGCGTCGTTTTAATACATTTGCATTTATTTATAAGCCCTGCTTGTTGGAATCAACCCCCACAACAAATTTACTGCCCACGTGGGCGTGACTTCAGAATGGTGTGCTTCCTGAATGCCTTTAAACAGCATGCACCTGGCGATCTGAACTTCAAGAGGGACTCAGAGACGAGTGCACACAACCTTGTGCAGCGCTCGTAAGCATCACCCATAGGACATCAAGGGAGAGGTGTTGTACACACGTGGGGGGCACAGACAAGTTGCCGTTTCCTGGCTGGCTTTCAGTGCGGTGCCGAGGCAAGGGCTCTAGTGCGGGTCAGACCGGGGGTGGGGGGGGATGGTGGCGGGGGGGTGGGTGGGGGGGAGGTATTAGGCAGCACAGACTGAAGAAAATACTGAAGCACATGCTCAGGGTTGGGGGAGGGTGAGGGAAGCGGCCACACACTTGCAAAAGCTTGTCAAAAGTGAGCATTCTTCTGCAGCTGTGACCGTTCAGCTGCAGCTCCATTGACATTCTTGGAGTCTGGCCTCTGAAGCATTTCTGTCCACTCAAGCAATGCAAAAGCATGAAAGTTCCACCAAATGCTTCAGAAATTTTCACTCCCTGGGCGCAGACTACAAATTAATTTGCATTTTAGGGGGCAGCAGAACAATTGGACCAGAATCTATTATGGTTCAAGCTAATGGTGCAGCTTTGTGGTACCGGTTAGGAGAATGTCTCTGTCTTAGCTGATAGCACAGTGTGCAGTCCAGCGGCTGAAGCTGCTTCCAGTTGGTCAAGAGAAGTGGGTCGGAGGTGGATGGGGTTTCAGACAGCTATGAAGCGCACTACACACTAGTCATCCAATTGGTGGCCAGCACTCTCCTGCAGGCGTGAAGGGGCCTTCATACTTAACCAAGAGAGGTTCTCTGAGGACACTAATGCTAACCCACATGTCCCTCTGTTTGATCCTGCAGGAGGAGAACATCAGGATCATGGAGCCTGGTGATTTAGCGGTCTGCCTCATGCCTCACAGAAACCAGAGAAGAAGAAGATTGTGGTGGAGGCGCCTGGTTCAGCAAAAGGAGGAGCACCTCTTCAAGATGAAGGGGTGGCAGGGCCTGCTGCACACGCAGCTGAATATCCACAAAGAGCCATCTCTCGTAGGCGCTTCACTAGATCCAGGGCCTATAGACAGCGCCTGTCATCCCTGCAGATGACCGAGAACCAGTACCACCAAAGACTGTGCATGTCTAAGGAACTGGTTGGGCACATATGCCACCTGCTGCAGGATTTGGCACCATGGGGACATGGAGGGCATCCATTGCCAGTGGTCATGAAAGTGACTGCAGTGCTCAATTTTTGCACCAGTGGCTCCTTCCAGGGCTCCACAGGTGACCTGTGCGGTACCTCACACGTCTCCACACACAAGTGTATCCAGAAGATTATAGACGCCATCTTCAAGAAAGCACACAACTTCGTGTATTTCGGCTGGAATCAGGAAAGGCAGGAAGCAAGAGCACTGGGATTTGCACAGATCTCAGGTTTCCACAGATGCAGGGTGCTATCGGCTGCACTCACGTAATGCTTAGATGTCCGTGCTAACAAGCCAAATCAACTATGTCAATCGCAAGGGCTTCCACTGGCTGAATGTTCAGCTGGTGTGTGACCACCACAAATGCATCCTGCAGGTCTGTACACGATACCCAGGGAGTGTCCGTGACTCCTACATCCTTCGCAGGTCTCAGATCCCTGACATCTTTCAGGGTCCAGAGAGGCTGCAGGGTTGGCTCCTTGGGGACAAGCGCTACCCACAGAGAAAGTGGCTGATGACACCTGTGCAGCCTCAGACTAGAGCAGAGCAACCGTATAATGAGGCTCCTGTGGCGACCCAAACTTTGATGGAGCAAATGATAGGCATTTTGAAAATGAGGTTCCGGTGCTTTGACAGATGTGGTGGGGCACTGCAATACTGTCCCCAGATAGTGTCGCGCATCATTGTCGATTCCTGGTGTTGCAATGTGGGGAGGACCTGGCTGAGGAGGAGATGGAGGAGCTGCATATCTCCTCCAGTGAGGGGAATATCAAATGGGGATGATGGTGATGAGGTTCTTGAAGGTGAGAGTGCTAGCAATGAGGCTATCACACTGGTTAAATGAAGCAGGCATTCGGAAGGCCCTTGTAGCTGCAAGATTTGTGGGGGATGATGACGAGATGGGGTGAGGACAGTCCTGACGTTCTCACTTTGCATCTGTGAACATTTAACTCCTGTATGGCTGATGTCAGTGCACATACCCTCTGCAATAAGGCTCCTGTCATGGAGATGCAGTGGAGGCCCTAATAGTAGCTCGATTCCAGGAGGATGATGACGACATGAGGTGAGGAGACTACATATATCTTCACATTGCCTCTGTGAATATCTGACTCCTGCCTGGCCGAGGGCAGGTCACTTGCGCTCTGCGATCAGCGTCATATCATGGAGACTCAGCCATGAAACTTTAAATACACCTGATCCTTTGTCAACCTTCAGCACCTGACCACTTCAGGAGCATCACTGGTCACAGATGCTGAAGAGATGGAGGCCAGCCCCACCTCAAAGGTGCTGAGAGCACACAGAGAGAATGATGGAACTCTGTGATGCCTGCCCATGACATTCTGGCAGCAATGACAAGCACCATTGAGGAGAAGGCATCATTAATATGTCCAGTGAGTGCTAAGCCGGACCATTACTTTGGTCTGAAGGTTATGCACTGCACAGGGAAGAGGCCCTGGACTGAGACACCTACCTTTATCTTGTGCAGGAACCAAGGTTTCACATCGGAGTAACACAAACACTGCTCATCCTAACAAGGAGCTATAGGCAAGGAGGCATCCTTGGGATAAAAACAAAAAAACTGCGGATGCTGGAAATCCAAAACAAAAACAGAATTATCTGGAAAAACTCAGCAGGTCTGGCAGCATTGGCGGAGAAGAAAAGAGTTGACGTTTCGAGTCATGTTCTGTCGAAGGGTCATGAGGACTCGAAACGTCAACTCTTTTCTTCTCTGCCGATGCTGCCAGACCTGCTGAGTTTTTCCAGGCATCCTTGGGAGTTTATTTACAAAAGTGAACATGAAGTACAAGTGCTTAATACCTGTGCCCAGGCTGTGCAACTACATCTTCTTAACCTTCCTAACCCTGCCGCTACGTATGGTGCTCCTCCGACATCCACAGTGGAGGTGGAGGTAGCCTGTGGGCTGTTGTTTGTGATGACATTGGCGGGTGTCCATTGGAGGGCCTCGGCCTGCTTTCGGGGTCCTGCTCTGCGGCAGTGGCACTTTCCTTGGCCTGTGAAGCTGGAGCTGCTGAGGTCACAGGAAGATGGGACCCGGATTGGCCAGGCACTCCTGAAGTGAGTGGATGGCCCCAGGGTGTGCACCTGCTGGTCCTCCTCCCTACGGATGCTCGAGGGCTGCCGGCTGACTCCTTGAATAGAAGGGGAAGCTGGCATGAGATCGAGCTGCCCTGCACCCCTCTCATCTTGAGTGTTGGAGGCCAGCTGTGACATCAGCAATGAGGTTTTGCCTGCCAGCAGTGCAGGACTGATGCTCTGGACTAAGGTCTTCCCATGGCAACCACCATCCTACCAGTGTTGGCCTCAGTGCATTGGCATGCCGATGCTATTACCTCAGACTGAAGGCGGGTGGACTCCTCCAATTTGCCTTGCAATCTGAGGAGTGCCACAGGCATCCCTTCCCAATGTCCCCGAATTTGCCTTTGCAGCTCCAGTGAATGAGGTATGACTGAGTCCAGAGGCTCATCATCTGACTCAGACTCAGCAGATTTCAGTCCCCCAGAGTTCTTCCGAGTGCTGGAAAACTGGGAAGTCCCTGCCTCCATCTGCTGTGGACCAGACAGTGTGCTGTGCTCACCAGATTGTGATCTCGAGGCTACTCTAGAGCTAGCCTTGACCAAGGCATTTCACTCTGCTGATGGAGGGTGTGGGTGAGTGCTGTGATGGGCCTTTAATTAAGGTGTCATCAGATTCTTCTTCCGAAGTGTCTTCAGGGCTTGAGTCGAGGGCCTGGGTTGTGGACCTTCCCCAGCTGATTCCCAGATGTGCCTGTGAAAGCAAGGAGAGATAATCAGTGCATGGCAGTGGACTGCAGAACTGGGGAACTTGCTCACAGAATTGCTGTCTGATGGATGTTGCACTGCTGGATCCTAACTTGATTGGGCACCACTGACCTCACTGTCAGCACAGGACTAATCTAGATCATTGCCGGCTAGCTGGATGACTCTATTTTCAAAGTCTGTGAGGACCTAGATGTCGGGCATTCCTTTACCAGTCTGCGACCTCGGTTTTGTTGTGTGCCAGCTTGTCCTGCATGAAGACAGATGGAGACAGTGTAAGCAGGATGCCTTCCAGGGCAGATGAGAAGGATGCCTGGCATGTGTGGGTGGTGAGTGGTGCCATGGACAAGATGTGAACACAATCTACAGGGCAGATGAAGGTATGTGTGAGAGAGTGGTTGGTGATATCCCTTGAACTGGCAGTGAGTGACATCCCTGTGAATGTGTGATGGGTTTGTGAATGCATGAGTTGAGACCGATCAGAGGAGTGATTTAACCTGGCAGAATGGAGGAAATGATTCACCCTCTTTCAGTGCTGGGTGGCTGTCTCCCTATGCAGGGTGATGGTGCTGACCCCCACTGCCACCGCCTCCCATGCTAGATTGATGACCTTGATTGCTGGTTTTCACCCAGAGGGAGTATAGAGGCTTTCACGGTGGCCCTCCACTACATCCAGTAGGTGCACGAGGGAGGTGTCACTAAACTTGGGGGCAGCAGGGTTCCTCCCTTTGGCAGCCATGACTTTGCAGCAGCTTCCGATCCCTTAGAGAGAGCTAGCTCTGTGCAGGGGCACCCTTCAAATATGACATCCGGATTAGTGAAGGCCTGAGGTGACGGCGGGGCAAGTGAATCAGAGGCTGCTCCGCCAATGATCTGGCATGTTTCCTGGGAATGCATTGTTAATGAAGCGGGATGCAATGTGAATGGGACGATATGGTGCGAAAACCGCCATTGTGGCCAACAGGTATAAGGCCCTTTTTCCTGTCTGCTACCACACTTTGTGTAAACCTGGGACGATTCCGCCCTAGGGGTGCTCCCTTTCTGCAGGACTGCAGCATGTGAGAGTTCTGCTCTTAGTGCATGCAGCTAGCATTAACAGTGGAAAAAAATATCAGTAGACTGTGTCTCCGAAGTCCTGGTTCCATCCTGAAAGTAAATCCATTTTCATCACAAGAAGCCAACTGCATCATAGACTCCAGGCTCTTGGGCAACACTTCGGAGAAATGTCAAACCCGAAATAAGGAAAAAGTGAGATGTCACAAGGGAAATACACACTGGTGATTCTGAATTACTTCTTTATTTGATCGTTCATGGGGTATGGGCATCACTGGCTAGAGCAGCATTTATTGCCTGGCACTTGTGTGGTATGAATGTCACTTGCCACTTTTCAGCCCAGGCCTGAATATTGTCCAGGTCTTGCTGCGTATGGACACGGCTGCTCAGTTATTAAGTTCCAGAATCCATATGGTTGTTTCTGTTGTCAGAAATATGCCAATGATGTTTATCATTTTTCCACTGGAAACTTTACATAGCATGGAAACTGAAAAATAAATTGTGGACTTGGGACTCTTCTGGAAATCCTGCTCTTAGCAATGAATGAAAAGAAAGAATTTGCATTCGTATAGTGCCTTTCATGTCTTCAGGATGTCCTGAAGCGCTCAGCCAATTAAATACTTTTCAAGTGTGGTCACTGGGATACCGTCAGAAAATGTGACAGACGATTTGCATATTTCCCACAGAAAGCAATGAGACCATGTCCATGTAATGTGTTTTAGTGATGTTTTATGAGGGATAAATAATGGTCAATATACGAGGAAAACTCTTCTGCTTTCCTTGGAATGAGATATTTTACGTCCACTATAGAGGATGGACGGAGACTTGACTTAACTTCTCATCCAAAAAGCAGTATCTTCAGCAATGCAGCACTCTCTCTGTACCTCTGTGAAGTGTCAGCCTGGATCATGCTTTGGTTCGGGGCATGAGAACATAGGGGCAATGAAATAGCAAGCACTGCATATGACAGGCGGCCGGTTCAATATCACCAGTTTTTGCACGACAGCCGGAGATTAATTTCTCTCCATAAGCTTCTGCGAGGAGAGCTATGCTGACAAACAAGTATTCTGAAGGTTTGTACGTTTGAATTACACAGAACTTGCTGGTTCTTACAGATGTTGTATAGCTATAATATGATCACATGTTATTGACATTATTGTAAGGTTCTGCTGAAACTGTTTTGCAGCTCTCCCTCCCAGGAGCTGTCTGTGACCCTGCTGTGGCCTTCTCATGTCTGACTTCCTCTGTCTTGGGGGGTGGGGGGGTGGGGACGGGGGAATGGTTTGGCTTTTGACTCTGTCTCCTCCTCGGGAATCTCAATTTTCATGCTTTCTTGAAGAACAGGATTGCTGCGGACACAGCAGGTCACCACAGTTCACGAGGTAACATCGGAGTTGCAGCGAAAGGACTCCTTTTGCCTATCCAAGCACCTGAATCTTCCTTTCAGCATGCACTCAGCTGATTTAATCTTAATTTAATTGCAGATGCAAACCTTATTCCAACATTCCTCCACTTTATTAGCGATCATTCTCGATGGAGTTAGCTGCCACGCAATAGTTTTGGTTAGCCATTATCTCCAAAATCCAGTCAGCACCCTCTTCAACTCTGAAAACTAGTGCAACAGCACTACGCTGGAAAAGGATAAATGAACCATACCTCCCTGTGCACTGGGCAAGATCCGTATCTATAGTCAGATCCTAATTGGACTACAAGAGTGCAAAATCCTTTCTTGTTTCCATCACAGTGTGTGTTGGCATTTCGGACTTGCATGGCTGCATTATTGCAAACTGTAGTCCCAGGAATTCATAGGAACAGATGCTATGAAAATGAAAGGCCTGCTGATACACAATTGTCTCACTCCTGTGCCAAATATAATGAATTTGTCTGCTATGGCAAGCAGGGCACTAATGCAAGAATGATCAGCTCACTGACTGATCTGAATGTTGCTCCTTGGAAAGAACCCATTACCAAAAGAATTAAGCCTGTAGTGACGTGTGAGCCATAGTAAGATTGGTGCCAATCCTTGAAGAATTTTGCAAATCTCCCTATAAGATGGTGCAAAGCTTTTCCAGGACATCTGGGGGCTGCTACAGCCTCCTTACAACTCCAGTGAAATATTCAAAATTGATCTAGGGGCTGGGTAACTGGGCATCTTATGATGCTGCATTATAAATCTGGCTGTTCATCTTCTTCTTTGCCCTCTAAAAATTAAGTAATAAAGACAGGAAACGTGGGGGGGGCGGGGGGTGGGGGGTGGAGGGGGGTGGGGGAGGGGGAATAATTTGCAGCCTCCCCTTCAAACAAGAAGGAGGCCTCCAAAGAATGTAGCAGCCTCCAAAATAAAGAAGAAAATAAAAAGCTGACTAAAAACCGATGTAAAGCAATGAGTCTCTGATTAACAGCATTATGAAACACAGCAATTCACCTTTAAACCCTAGCACCACCCTTCTTCAGTTATTGGTCAGAGTTACACCTGTCAATCCCAGAGATTAAGCGTTGGAATTGAGCACTTACAATATCACCTTGACCTGAACCCATCATTTGCATGGTTGCACTTTGGCCAGGGTGGGCTTATCTTACACCTCCGTCAGAGTTTAATGTGGGGCTCAAAGATGGCATAAAATCGCCATGTCCTCTCAAGTCCCAAATTGTAACCACAACCACCACATGCCTCCACCCCAGCCACCTCCCCATCACCCATTAGCCTGTTTCATATGCTATTACCTAATTTAGTTCCCCAGTGATAAAACTTAAAACTTTTGTCTTGAGCAGTCAGTAACATTTGTTCTGCTCTCAGTTCACCTTTCGCATACTAAGAAGGCAGAGAGTGATTCATTTCCTAATGTTTGCTACTGTTCTGTAACCTGGCTCTAGGGGATGTGTAAGAGTATTATACATTGATTGACGAGAGTAAATAAAGAGAAATTATTTCCACTGATGGGTAGGTTATTAATAGCAGAGGACACAGATTTAAGGTACTGGCAAAGGAATCAGAGGGGAGATAAGGAAACTTTTTTTGATGCAGTGAATCATTGCCTATAAAGAGTGGTGGAAGCAGATTCAATAACTTTCAAAAGGGAATTAGATACATACTTATGAGGGAAAGAATTGCAGGGCTATGGGGAAAGCAGAAGTCTTGTGGCACAGTGGCAACGTCCCTACTCTGGGCCAGAAATTCCGGGTTCAAGTCCCATTTCAGGTTTATTTAGCCATGGAAGATGTGTTCATAATATGGCCGAACAGGTTGATTATAGCCTGTAAATCCTTCCAATGTGCTGATGACCAAACATAATCATGGACCATTCCAATGGAAGCCCATGGTCACCAATGGCCTCTTAGGGCATGGTACCTGGAGGAGGAGGAGTGGGACTAATTGGATATATCTCTGAAAGTGCCAACACAGGCATATGGGCTGAATGCCTCAATTTTCTGTTCTGTTTTTTTTGGGCCTATTTTCATCTGCCTGTCTTTCTCTCCCGAAGATATTGAGCTTTGCTCGGGGTATGGTTTCACTGGCAATATTTGTACTGTTGTAGTTACTCAAATGCCATCCTTCGTACACAAAGGGGCAGAACATATCTGCTGCTGATGCATCATCCACATGTGAATGTGCCATTGGGACTGGGCACCTTGGTTGATTTTAATCACTCCAGGGACACTGAGGGATTGCTGCCCTGTCTTAGGTAAACTAATCAGCACAGATGATGCTTTGTATGTCTCAGTTGCTTTCTATGTTTACCAGGTGAGCCATCGGGGAATTTGATTTGATTTTCTCCTATTGGTGAGGCCCAATTCCACTCTTCATGCAAGCTGTGGCTCACTTGATAGCACTTGCACCTCAAGTGAGAGAGTCTTGGGGTCAAGTCCCACTCTAGAGACCTAAGCACAAAATCTAGGCCAACACCTCAATGCGGTGCTGAGGGAGTACACCACTATTGGAGGCACCATGCTGTCTTCTGACAACAAGATAAACTGAGGTTCTGTACCCTCAGGTAGATATAAAAAATCCTACATGGCATGTTTTTGAAGAAGAGCAGGGGAGTTCTCCCCAGTGTCCAGTGCAATATTTATCCTTCAACCAACATCACTAAAAAAAATGCATTATCTGGTCATTATCATATTGCTGCTAATGGGTGCTTGCTGTTTGCAAAATGGATACATTATGCCCTGGCTTCAGATCTTCAAGCACTACACCATAAAACTACAGCACTGGTGAAAACTTCACTGGAATCAAATACAACAGAACTTTTAAACAGGAAAAATAGCAAAAGTTAAAGCTAATCAGATTAAAGAGTGGTGCGTATGAAACTAATGCCTTTTTCTCAGTTACTGTGAACGCTGGTAAACCACATCTCATCTGTTATATCAAAAGTCCCTTCAGAGAACTAGTAAATTTGAGTGGCCATTTTACCATTTCCTATAGCGTCAGTTTTTCCAACCTCACAACAGTCTTACTGCAAAACTCGAGATCTTTATCTTTGGTGGTACCAAAGCTATTTTAAACCAGTGAACATAGTTGTTTTTTCCATATGTTTGTTTAGCTTTCACATTTGGTCACATTTCGTAAAATTAATATTCATGTAGAACTTCTGGCAGCGAAAGATAAGAGTTTCAAACAGTCTCAGCAGAGATTTCATCAGCCTGAGCAAACCTTTTTTAATTCTCAGGTGTTTTGACTGATGGCACTAAAAATAATTTCTGGAGTGGTTTGGTTCCTTGGCTCAGTTTTTGGAGGCTCTGTACCACTCCTTGTTGAATTAGTGAAACATTTTGTCATTAAAAAGTACTAGTTACACATGAGCTATCAGTCGCTGAACATCTGTGGAATGCAATGCCCAGCCGGCAGGCTGGAGTTATGCTACAGCTGCAGGCAAATTGAGCAGAGGTCAGTATGAAAAGGGGCTCTGTCCCATGCTTGGATGCAGCTTTGTATTATGAGTTTGGCTTCGTTAAACAATCTCAGGCTTACTGCTCTTGAAGACCAGATCAGGATTCAGTCCTGAGTTATGCTGTCACCTTTGTGATAATGAACAATCTAAACCACTTCATGGCAAAACACAAATGATTGCATAACTGCACTTTAAGTCCTTGTCACATATCAAGAAAAAACAATTACACTTCTAAATTTTGCCTAATCCAAAAGCTGTTGGCATTGGTGGAGAAGGCTGGGCTTGTATCTTAAATTCTCTGACTGTGTGCAGTCTCTTTACCCCATGGTTGAACTTTCAGGTGTCTGTTGTCCACCCCTGTGGTTTCTTCTCTAAATCTCTTATCTCCCCACCTCTTTCTCCTCCTTTGTAATTAATCCCTGACAAAAGTTTCAGTCAATCTACCCAATCTCTCTCATACTGATTTAATGTTTACATTCAAAAAGGACTTCCATTTATATAGTGCCTTTCCTGACCTCAGGATGTCCCAAAGCGTTTACAGCCAATGAAGTCTCTTTTGAATGTAGTCACTGTTGTTTGTCTGTCTGTAAAACACCTTGCAATGTTTTAAAATGAAAAGTATGATATAAATGCAAATTGTTGTTGCTGGACTAAAGATAGTTCATGTTATTGAAATGGAAAATACTTTTTCAAATGCATTCAGGAGTCGCATCCTGGATCAATGTGTTTCTCATCCATTAGTGGAGGAAGCATTGAGATAAAAACAAAAACAAAAAAACTGTGGATGCTGGAAATCCAAAACAAAAACAGAATTACCTGGAAAAACTCAGCAGGTCTGGCAGCATTGGCGGAGAAGAAAAGAGTTGACGTTTCGAGTCCTCATCGAAGGGTCATGAGGACTCGAAACATCAACACTTTTCTTCTCCGCCGATGCTGCCAGACCTGCTGAGTTTTTCCAGGTAATTCTGTTTTTGTAGTGGAGGAAGCATTGCTTGATTTAGTTCTCGGGAACAAAGTGGGCCAAACAATGATGTGAAAGTATGAGAACAATTGGAAAGTAGTGACCAGAATGTCATTAAATTCTATGTAAGAACAGGAAGCAATTATGCAAAGTCAAAGATAAGGGATGCTGGATGTGAACTGCAGCGGTTCAAGAAGGCAGCTCACCAACACATTAGCAAGGGCAGTTAGGGATGGGCAATAAATGCCGGCCTAGCCAGCGACACCTACATCCCATGAATGAATAGAAAAAAGGCAAAGTTCAGCAAGATAAAAGGAAACAGTCATTTGGTAGCACAGAACTTGAGTACTGTTGAAAAAAGAGACATGTTGAAGTTTCTCATCTTGCACTCATCAGGGTACTTCGCAAGAATACCAATATAAGGGGAATTTGTACTGTATGAGAAGAGTGCTGATTATAAAAGGAAGATAAAAGGAGAGCTGCCCAAACCAACCAAGCAGATAAATTAGCAAATGGGTTGACACATCAGCAGTGGTAACCTTTCAGTTTAATAAGGAAGTGTACAGAGTGCAACATTGGTTAGGTCACACTGGGAGAACTATGTATAACAAAAACAAAAATACCTGGAAAAACTCAGCAGATCTGGCAGCATCTGCGGAGAGGAACACAGTTAATGTTTCGAGTCTGTATGACTCTTCAACAGAACTACGTAAAAATAGAAAAATGCCTAGTCAGAAGATGAGGTACTGTTCCTCCAGTTTGTGTTGAGCTTCACGTGAACAATGCAGCAGGCCAAGGACAGAGATGTGGGCATGAGAGCAGGGTGGAGTGTTGAAATGGCAAGCGACAGGGAGGTCTGAGTCATGCTTGCGGACTGACCGAAGGTGTTCTGCAAAGCGGTCACCCAGTGTGTGTTTGGTCTCTCCAATGTAGAGGAAACCACATTGGAAGCAACAAATGCAGTAGACTAAATTGAGGGAAGTGCAAGTGAAATGCTGCTTCACTTGAAAAGACTGTTTGGGCCCTTGGACAGTGAGGAGGGGGGAAGTAAAGGGTCAGGTGCTGCACCTTCTGCGGTTGCATGGGAAGGTGCCATGGGAGGGGGTTGAGGTTTAGGGGGTGATGGAGGAGTGGACCAGGGTGTCCCAGAGGGAACAATCCCTGTGGAATGCCGCCAGGGGTGGTGAAGGGAAGATGTGGTGGCATCATGCTGGAGTTGGCGGAAATGGCGGAGGATGATCCTTTGAATGCGGAGGCTGGTCGAGTGATAAGTGAGGACAAGGGGGACCCAATCATGTTTCTGGGAGGGAGAGGAAGGTGTGAGGGCAGATGCGAGGGAGATGGGCCAGACATGGTCGAGGGCCCTGTCGACCACCGTGGGTGGAAAATCTCGGTTAAGGAAGAAGGAAGACATGTCAGAGGAACTTTTTTTGAAAGTGGCATCATTCAGAATAGATGCGACGGAGGTGAAGGAACTGAGAGAATGGGATGGAGTCCTTACATGAAGCGGGGTGTGTAGAGCTGTAGTTGAGGTAGCTGTGGGAGTTGGAAAGCTTGTAATGAATATTGGTGGACAGTCTATCAACAGAAATTGAGACAGAAAGGTCAAGGAAGGGAAGGGAAGTGTCAGAGATGGACCACATGAAAATGATGGAGGGGTGGAGATTGGAAGCAAAATTAATACATTTTTCCAGGTCCAGACGAGAGCATGAAGCAGCACCGAAGCAATCATTGATATACCGGAGAAAGAGTTGTGGGAGGGGGCCAGAGTAGGACTGGAACAAGGAATGTTCCACATACCCCATAAAGAGACAGGCATAACTGGGGCCCATGCTGGTACCGATAGCCACACCTTTTATTTGGAGGAAGCGAGAGGAGCTTAAGGAGAAATTGTTCAGTGTGAGAACAAGTTCAGCCCGACGGAGGAGAGTAGTGGTGGATGGGGATTATTCAGGCCTCTGTTCGAGGAAGAAGCGGAGATCCATCAGACTAACCCGGTGGGGGATGGAGGTGTAGAGGGATTGAACGTCCATGGTGAAGAGGAGGCGGTTGGGGCCAGGGAACTGGAAATTGTTGATACGATGTAGGGTGTCAGAGGAATCACGGATGTAAGTTGGAAGGGACTGGACAAGGGGAGAGAGAATGGAGTCAAGATGGCAAGAAATGAGTTCCATGGGGCAGGAACAGGCTGACATGATCGGTCTACCGGGACAGTCCTGTTTGTGGATTTTGGGTAGGAGGTAGAAGCGGGTCTGCCAAGGTTGGGAGGCTATCAGGTTGGAAGCTGTGGAAGGAAGATCTCCAGAGGAGATGAGGTCACTAACAGTCCTGGAAACTATGGCTTGATGTTCACTGGTGGGGTCATGGTCCAGAGGGAGGTAGGAAGAAGTTTCTGTGTCCGTTATCTCAGTTCCAACCCTGACATTGTTATCAAACATGCTGACAAGGGTGGTGCTGCTGCTGTCTGGCACACTGACCTCTACCTCGCAGAGGCTGAGTGTCAACTCGCACGCACTTCCTCAACCATGTCCGGCCCATCTCCCATGCATCCGCCCTCACACCTTCCTCTCCCTCCCAGAAACATGATAGGGTTCCCCGTGTCCTCACTTATCACCCCACCAGCCTCCACATTCAAAGGATCATCCTTCGCCATTTCCGTCAACTCCAGCATGATGCCACCAACAAACACATCTTCTCTTCAGCCCCCCGGCGGCATTCCGCAGGGATCGTTCCCTCTGGGACACGCTGGTCCACTCCTCCATCACCCCCTACACCTCAACCCCTTCCCACAGATCTTCCCACGCAACCGCAGAAGCTGCAACACCTGCCTCTTTACTTTCCTTCTCCTCACTGTCCAAGGGCCCAAACACTCCTTTCAAATGAAGCAGCATTTCACTTGCACTTCCCCCAATTTAGTCTACTGCATTCACTGCTCCCAATGCGGTTTCCTCTACATTGGAGAGACCAAACGCACACTGGGCGACAGCTTTGCAGAACACCTGCGGTCTGTCCGCAAACATGACCCAGACCTCCCTGTCGCTTGCCATTTCAACGCACCACCCTGCTCTCATGCCCACATGTCCGTCCTTGGCCTGCTGCAATGTTCCAGTGAAGCTCAACACAAACTAGAGGAACAGCACTTCATCTTCTGACTAGGCACTTTACAGCCTTCCGGACTGAATATTGAGTTCAACAATTTTAGATCATGAACTCTCTCCTCCATCCCCACCCCCTTTCTGATCCTCCCCTTTTTTCCCAATAATTTATATGGATTTTTCTTTTCCCACCTATTTCCATTATTTTTAAATGTATTTCCATCCATTGTTTTATCCCTACCATTTAGCCTATTTCGATTCCTTCACCCCACACCCACTAGGGCTATCTGTACCTTGCTTGTCCTGCTTTCTACCCTTAATTAGCACATTCCTTAAATAATATCACCACCTTCAACACCTTCAACACCTTTTTGTCCTTTTGTCTATGACACCTTTTGGCTATCTCCACCTATCACTGGCCCTCTAACCAGCTCTACCTGCCCCCCCACCCCCCTTAAACCAGTTTATATTTCACCTCTTTTCTATTTTTACTTAGTTCTGTTGAAGAGTCATACGGACTTGAAACGTTAACTGTGTTCTTCTCCGCAGATGCTATCAGACCTGCTCAGTTTTTCCAGGTATTTTTGTTTTTGTTTTGGATTTCCAGCATCCGCAGTTTTTTGCTTTTATCTGGGAGAACTATATATAGTTCTGTTCCATCATAGAAAGGATGTCATTAAAACCACAGTACAGCATAGATTCACCAAGATGCTGCTGGATTTGTGAAGATATAGCCCAATAACTTTCATCATTGATACCAGCTCATAAATGAACAGATTTACTAAATTCAATCTAACAAAATGGGATGTGACCACATAAATAAAAGTAGGATCCTGGGGTTGCTGGCTGTCCGAAAGAATTGTGAACTCTGCAGAAGAGTCATGTGGATTTGAAATGTTAACTCTGTTTCTCTCATTAGAAAGAAATAGAAGCAGGAGTAGGCCATTTGGCCCTTCAAGGCTTCCCAGCCATTCAATAAGATCGTGGCTGATCTTCCCCAGGTCTCAACTCCTCTTTCCTGCCAGCTCCTCATACCTTCAGCTCCCCGATATTTCAAAAAAATCTATCTACCTCCTCTTTAAATACTTTCAGCGATCTAGGCTCCACAACTCTCTGGGGTAGAGAATTTCAGACGTTCACTACCCTCTGAGAGAATCTCAGTTTTAAATGAGTGTCCCCTTATTCTGTAACTATGTCCCCTAGTTTGAGATTCCCCCATTAATGAAAACATCTTCTCAACGCCTACCCCGTCAAGGCCCCTCAGAATCTTGTATGTTTCAATAAGATTACCCCTCATTCTAAACTCTGTAAAGGCCTAACCTGTTTAGCCATTCTTGGTCAACCCCTTCATCCCAGTGAATCTCTTTTGAACTGTCTTCAATGCAAGTATATCCCTTCTTAAATATGGGGACCAAAACTGTACACAGTACTCCAGATGTGGCCTGACCAACACCTTGTTGTAACAAGACTTCCCTATTTTTAAATTCCAACCCCCTAGCAATACAGGCCAAAATTCCATTTGCCTTCTTAATTACTTGCTGCACCTGAATGCTAATGTTTTGTGTTTCATGCATAAGAACACCCAGATCCCTCTGTGCTGCAGTTTTTTGGAGTCTCTCCATTTAAATAGTAGGCTGTCTTTTGATTTTTCCTACCAAAGTGCATGACCTCACACTTTCTTACATTAAATTCCATGTGCCAAGTATTTTCCCACTCACTCAACCCAACTATATCCCCTTGACGATTCCTAATGTCCTCGTCACAACATACCCTCCCACCTATTTTTGTATCATCAGCAAATTTGGATATATTACACTCTTCCCCCTCATCCAAGTCATTAATATAAATAGTAAACAATTGAGGCCCTAGGACTGATCCCTGTGACACTCCTCTAGTTACCTCTTTCCAACTTGAAAAGGACCCAGTAATCCTGACTCTCTGTCTTCTGTGTGTTAACCAATCCTCAATCCATGCTAATATGTTATCCCCAATATCGTGAGCTCCTATCTTGTGCAATAACCTTTTATGTGGCACCTTATCGAATGCCTTCTGGAAATCCAAATACACTACATCTACCAGTTCCCCTTTATCAACTTAGCTTGTTATATTCTCAAAGAGCTCTAGCAAATTTGTCAAACATGATTTCCCTATCACAAAACCATGTTGATTCTGTTTGATTGTGTTAAGCTTTTCTAACTGTCCTGCTATTTCGACCTTAATAATGGACTCTAGCATTTTCCCAACGACAGATGTTAGGCTGACTGCCCTATAATTTCCTGCCTTTTGTCTCCCCCCTTCTTGAACGGGGGTGTCACATTAGCGGTCTTCCAATCCTCTGGGACCCTCCCGCGCCCTGGAATATTTCAACCAATGCCTCCACTATCTCTGTAGCCACTTCCTTTAAAACCCTTAGATGCAGGTCATCAGGTCCTGGCGACTTGTCTGCCTTTAGTCCCATTAGTTTGTCAAATACTTTGTCCCTCGTGATAGAGGCTGTCACAAGATCTTTCCTCCCATTAGCTCCTTGCTTATCTGATACCTTTGGAATATTTATAGTGTTCTCCACTGTGAAGACTGATGCAAAATATTGGTTTAGACTATATGTACCTTTTCCCTGTTCCCTGTTATCAATTCTCCAGTTGCATCCATGTTTACTTTAGCTACTCTCTTTCCTTTTAAATACCTGTAGAAGCTCTTGCTGTTTGTTTTTATATTTCTTGCCAATTTACTTTTATAATCAAATTTCTCCATATTTATTAGCTTTTTAGTCATCTGCTGCTGGTTCCTAAAAAATTCCCAATCCTCTGGACTACCGCTACTTTTCACCACTTTGTGGGCCTCAGGTGACAGGATTTACCGGCCCCGCTGCGGGTGGGACCTGCCATGGGTGAGGTGGCGCCCCAGCCAGATGCCATTGACTTGAGGTGGGACCGGAAGATCCCGGCGATGGATGGGTGCGAAAAATCACACCCCTAGTTTTTGATTGGATATTCTCCTTGACCACCTTTGTTAACCACAGGTGGCTCATCCTTCTCATCGAGTCCTTCTTTTTAACCAGGATAAATCTTTGCTGAGCTTTATGAAATATCTGCTCATCCACTGACCTTCCCCTTAGTCTATTTTCCCAGGCCACTTTAGATAACTCTTTCTTCATACCTCTGTAATTGCTCTTTTTTAAGTTGAAGACACTGGTTTGAGACCCGAGTTGCTCTCCCTCAAACTGAATTTGAAGTTCTAACATGTTGTGATCGCTATCCCCTACAGGATCCCTTAACTATGAGATCTCTTATTAATCCCACCTCATTACACAGCAATAGATCTAAAATAGATAGCCTGTTCCCGGGTGGGTTCTGCAACAAATTGCTCTAAGAAACAATCTCTGATGCACGCTACAAATTCATCTTCCATGTTACCCCTGCCAATCTGATTTGTCCAGTCAATATGTAGATTAAAATCACCCATGATAATTGTAGTGCCCTTCTTACATGCCTCCATTATTTCCCAATTTATACTTTGTCCTACAGTGAGGCAACTCTTCGGGGGCCTATAGAGGACTCCCACTCGTGACTTCATTCCCTTGCTATTCCTTATTTCTACCCAAACTGCTTCCACATCATGATCTAAGCCACCTATATCACTACTCACCATCGCACTGATACCTTCCTCTCCACAGATTCTCCTCATCAAGGGCATTTAGGGATGGGCATTAAAAGCTGGTCTAGCCAGCGATGCCACATCCCATGAATGAGTATACATAAAATTAGATGCTGCCAGACCTGCTGAGTTTTTCCAGCATTTTCCATTTTTCTGTGCACACATAATCTGTCTGAAATGATAACCACTAAACTACTGTACCATAAAGAAAAGAAGTGTGTTTACTTCTATAATTCCATGAGATTCTAAATTATTTTAAGATTGCACAAGAAAGAACTTTATTTTTTATATACACCTTACCTCTCAGATATGTGTTAAACACATCCTTCCTTCACTTGATTATTTTGGAACAGTTCTGAACAGGACTTCTACTTAAAATGTTAACTTATTTTGCCTGTATACGGATGCTGACCGATGCATTCTAATTGCAGTATTTTCTGGTTTGCCTTCATTTTCTCAGTACTGTCTTGTAGCACCAGTCTAGATAATGTGCCAAACCCCTGAAATGGAGTTTAAGATGACTAACATCTGACACTGTAAGACCATTTTCATTCATTCACAGGATGTGGGCTCGTTGCAAGGTCAAAGTTTATTACCCTTGAGAAGGTGAGCTGCTTGTTGAACCATTGCTTCCATCTGGTGTAGTAATACCCACAGTGCTGTTAGGAAGGGAGTTCCAGGTTTTTGACCCAGTGACAGTGAAGGAATGCTGATTTATTGCCAAGTCAGGATAGGTGTGTGACTTGGAGGAAAACTTGCAGGTGGTGGTGTTCCCATGTGTCTGTGACCCCTTGGCCTTCTAGGTGGTAGAGGATTTGTTGAAGAAGCCTTATCAAGTTGCTGTGGTGCATCTTGTAGGTAGTACAAAGTGCTACGATGTGGTACTGGAGGAAGAAGGAGTTGATCTTTAAGATGGTGGACGGGGTGCCAATCAAGCCTGTTGGTTTGTCCTGGATGGTATTGAGCTTCTTGAGTGTTGTGGGAGCTGCACTCATCCAGGCAAGTGGGGAGTATTCCATCACACTCCTGACTTGTGCCTTGTAGATGGTGGACAGGCTTTGGGGAGTCAGGAGGTGAGTCACTCACCACAGAATTCCCAGTTTCTGACCTGCTTTTGTGGCCACAGTATTTATATGGCTGGTCCAGTTATGTTTCTTGTGTATTGTGACCGCCCCCCTCACCCTCCCAGGATGTTGATAGTGGGGGATTTGACTGTGCTACTACCACTGAATGTCAAGTGAAGGTGTTTAGACTTTTTCATGATGGAGATGGTCATTACCTGACACTTGTGTGGCATGAATGATACTTGCTACTGAGGACCCGAAGCCCAATTGTTGTGCAGATCTAGCTGCATGTGAACACTGCTCACAGCTGAGTCAAACTGTAATGGTTTGTTCTATTCAGTAACAATAATGGTGATCCTTTCAGTTGAAATAAAATATGTTTACTGAATATTTAAACAGAAGTTTTGGTGAACATCCTTACATGTATTTCAGGTACTTCCATATTCTTAATTGGTAGCATGCTCACTTTTGATTCAGAGGGTCACAGATTCAAGCCCCCCCTCCCAGTTTTGGGATCATGATTCATGCAGGGCTGCTTATTGGATAAAGTGTTTTCATCAAAGTCTGCTTTTAATGTCATGGAAGATGAGCAGGGAGTTCTCTAATTTATTCTCTAACATTTATTGATTCCAGCAGCAGGATTTTTCAGATGGCAGTGACTCACTCAAAATTGGGGTAGGCTGGGAAGTGGCCCTTAAATGGCCAATAAGTGAATGAGTTGTCCAATTAGTCCTCTCTCCTGCCTTTTCTAATTAAAATGTATCATCAACAACAGATCAACTGGATGTTCTTTATTTTATTCGTTCATGGGATAGGAGTGTTGCTGGCTAGGCCAGCATTTATTTCCCATCCCCAGTTTCCCTTGAGAAGGTGGTGTTGAGCCACCTTCTAGAACCACTGCAGTCCACCTGGTACATTTAGACTCACAGTGTTGTTAGGGTGGGAATTCCCAAGTGTATCAGAACTACCGCGAGGACTGCAAGGATGCTGTTAACAAGCTGATCAATCTGCAGCTCTATTCCTCCTATGTTTATCTTTCCATGTCCTCTTACTTTGACCTGGATGATGTTGCCTTGCGTCACTTTGCTGTGCTCTTCAAGGAGCAGTTACATGAGGAATGGGAACACATTGAGAAACTGACAAAATTCAAGAATAATCATGGAGCCAAATCATCTTGGAGGACATCAAGGAGCAGGATGAGTGGACCACTTCTTATTCAATCATTGGATGTGGGCACATCGCTGGCTAGGCCAGCATTTATTCCCCATCCCGAATTGCCCTTGTTCAGAGGGCAGTTAAGAGTGAACCACATTGCTGTGGGTCTGGAGTCACATGTAGGCCAGACCAGGTAAGGACGGCAGATTTCCTTCCCTAAAGGACATTATTGAGCCAGATGGGTTTTTACAACAATTGACAATGGTTTCATGGTCATCATTTGAACCCAGGTCCCTGGAACATTATCCTGGGTCTCTGGATTACTAGCCCAGCAACAAGACCACTATGCCATCGCCCCACCCTGCTGTACGTAATGCAGAGAGCTCTGCAGATGGAGAAGAACATGAAACAGAATTTGCTGGATCTGTACAAACAGTCCACTGAGAGCACAGATCCTCATCTTTGTGACTTCTTGGAGACTCACTTCTGACAGTGACAGTGACAAAATGGTGATATAGTCAGGATGGTGTGTGGCTTGGAGAGGAATTTTCAGGTGGTGGTGTTCCCATGTGTCTGGTGTCCTTGTTCTTCTTGGTGGTAAAGGGTGTGGTTTGGAAGGTGCTGTTGAAGGACGATTGGCGAGTTGCCGCGGTGCATCTTGTAGTGGCAGTGGTGGAGGGAGTGGATATTTAAGGTGGTGGATTGGTTACCGATCAAGTGGCTGCTTTATCCTGAATGGTGTCCAGCTTCTTGAGTGTTGCTGGAACGGTGGTACAGGGAAAAGGCAGGACAATGACACCAGATCATAATGCTCATTTGGAGAGCTGGTGCAGACACGATGGGCTGAATGGCCTCCTTCTGTGCTGTTAAAATTCTGTGATTCTTTAGCCCTTTAGCTCCTCTTCAGCTCTAAAGAAGAGTCAAAGGGACTCTACTTCTCTCTCCACAAGATGCTGCCAGACCTGTTGAGTTTTACCAGCATTTTCTATTTTTATTTCAGATTTCTAGCATCCACAGTATTTTGCTTTTATATTAAGAGTACTCTTGTTTTTTTTCAAAAGTTGCCTTCTGTCATGAAATTAACAGTCAGAAGACAAGCAAACCTTCATGTCTGCTTGCCTTGAGTAAAAGCAAGGGGTTCGCACATAGTTAACAAATAGATGTAGTTTATTCTGTTAAACTTTGCACTGGATATTTCATACCCGATGTTAATGGCATCTTTATCAAATAATATCCGTTCACTCAATGCCATGCCTATCAAAAAATTCATCAACTCTCAGTGCAAAACCAGCACCTCACAAAGTCCAAGAGTTCCACGGCAGGATGTGGCAGATGATTTTTAAAAAAATAAATGATTTTTCTATGAAATTTGAAGGTCTATAGACCTGGTGCCTTATTACTTCAGTCTAAGTCAGCACTGGAAAATGTTAGATAAAGTTAATCACTCCTAGACTATAACTTAACTATGTGTGAGGTGTGAACTTAGCTAAAACCATCACAGAAGCTTTAAGCAGAGGAATCAAGGTTCAGAAAGGACAAAAGCAAAAATACCTGGAAAAACTCAGCAGGTCTGACAGCATCTGCAGAGAGGGATACAGTAGACGTTTCGAGTCCGCGTGACCCTTCATCAGAACTAAGATTTATAGAAATGATATGAAATATAAGCTAGTAGAAGAGGGTGGGACAGGAGAGCTAGATAGGGGGCCAGTGATAGGTGGAGGCCAAGAAGAGACCGCCAAAGATGTCATAGACAAAAGGACAAAGGGGTATTAACAGTGGTGATATTATCTAAAGGATGTGCTAATGAGGACATTAAGGGAAGCAAGCAGGACAAGCTAGTGGCAGATGGCCCTAGTGTGGGTGGGATGGGGGGAAGGGATTGAAATGGGCTGAAAGGTGGAGATGAAACAATAGATCAAAATAAATTTAAAAATTGGAGGGAAAAGAAAAAATATAGTTGTAAAAAAATTATAAATTATTGGAAAAAGGGGGATCGGAAAGGGGGTGGGGATGGAGGACAGAGTTCATGATCTGAAATTGTTGAACTCAATTATTAAGTCTGGAAGACTGTAAAGTGCCTAGTCGGAAGATGAGGTGCTGTTCCTCCAGCAGCAGGCCAAGGACAGACAAGTGGGCATGAGAGCAGGATGGGGTGTTGAAATGGCAAGCGACAGGGAGGTCTGGGCCATGCTTGCGAACAGACAGAAGGTGCTCCGCAAAGCGGTCACCCAGTTTGTGTTTGGTCTCACCGATGCAGAGGAGACCGCATTGGGAGCAGCGAATGCAATAGAAAGGGTCAGGTGGGGCAGGGAAGAGTACCAACAAGTCAGGAAGGACTAGATGCAAGATGCAGTGGGAGGAAATCCACCCAAGTAACGGCTCCAAGGCAAAGTTTTGATGGCCAATTTTCTTCTGACCTGCTTCCTCTTAGTGGCAAAAAACAGGGAAATGCAGATGGAAAAAAGAGTTAATCCTTTGCACCTGTTTTGTTCCTGACTATCACCGCACTCTGATTTCAGCACCTGACTGTGTCGAAAGAGGATGCAGCAATGTGATTTCCATGTAAATGAATGTCAGAAACTGATGCTTATCAATTTCCTTTAATAATACTGGGAGCAGTTCAAGTGCCTCTGGTTTCTGAGCTGCTATGTAAGCGTGTTTGTTGGGAATTTGTTCAATGCTTCTCCTGATTGGCTGCTGTCGGAAACCCCCCTCCCCCTCCACACCCCGAGGAAATCCCTTGTATATTTGTCCAATGAAACAGGCTGTGTCGCCAAATAAGGTCATTATTTTTGGCTAATTTTATTTTTAAAATGTGTTTTTGCAACTTCATCAATACCTTTGACTATTTCAAGGCTCTTCTGCCCAATCTCCCATCCTTTCTCAGAAGGAAGAAACAGTAAAACTTGGGAAATGACTGGTACTTGTCCAAACTAGTCTTGTATACCTTAAAATGGAACTCCACTTTGGACCAGTACTGGTCATTTCCAAGTTTTACTCAATTTTCCTTCAAACTTTAGCTTATCCTGAACCCAGCTGTCCTACCCCGTGCCAAGTCATGTTCACCCATCACCCATGTCTTCACTGATCTATATTCACCTCCGACACCCAAAATTGAAAACTCTCCTCCTTGTGTTGAAATCCCTTAATGGTCTTTCCCCTCCCTACCTCTGCAACTCTACTAGCCTTACAACACTCTTGAACTCTTTGTTCCTCTTTCTCTGGCCCCTTGTACATTTCTGCCCTTTCTTTGTTCTAACATTAGTGACCTTACCTACATCCCACGCTCTGGAACTCGCTGCATAAATTCCTCCCGCCTCCTTCTCTTCCTTTCAGATCCTCCTTAAAACCCACCCCTGACCATCCCTTCCTAATATCTCCTTCTTTGTCTTGGCATCTGTTTTTTGAATAGTGCCTCTGTGAAGTTTCGCTGCCTTAAAGCTGTCACACAAAAGCAAACTGTTGTTGCGATTGTCGTTCTGTACTTAAGTACAGAATGGTGTTAGTCCTTTGCAATTTGTGATGGATGCTGTGTTCAGGACTATGCCACCTGGTGTTTTGTGATATTACTTATTTGGAGATAGATGAGGGAAATAACCACAAGCCCCTTTGTCAGCTGCTGAAATAACTCACTCAGCCATTTACTGAGTGGTAAACACCTGTTTCCCTATCAGAGTAGAAAACCCCCCACCCCCTGGCTGTACAACTGATCTGTGCCACCTGGTATAAAAAGAGAAGATTCACAATCCAGCAGCCGCCTCCTGGGGGCTTCAAGCGTTGCTCTTCATACCTACGCATGATTTGTCCATTTTGAAAGCTGGCGCTTGGCACAGTCCTCATACCTTCAATTCAAGATGGAGGGTAGGGCTCCTTGAGGACCACCAGCCCAGCCATCAACCAACAGCAGAAATTCATTCAAAGTGATTGGCCAGAATGTTGACGTCGGTGTGCGGGGGGTGGGCCTGACACGCCAATGCGCAAGGTGATGCGAGATGATGTCGGGCATGCGTCCCGACGTCATCACTCATCATTAAGATCTTTTGTTCGGCAGGCGTGCACCAGAGGCGGCTGTGCACCTGCCGAACTGTCAAAGGCCATTAGGAAACTAACTTAGGTAATTAACAGGGCTGCCCGTCCAACCTTAAGGTTGGCGGGGGTCAGGCGAAGAGTCCAAGCGGCCTTCGCGTTTTTTCAGGAAACCTCATCCACGGGCGGGATGAGGTTTCCTGAAGGTTTAATAAAATCAAAAAATAAATTTTGCCAAATTGATGAACATGTTCCAGCTCATGTGACACTGTCACGAGGGGATATGTCTAAATAATTTTTCTTTATCTTTATTAAAAAATTTCAATATACTTAATTTCCCTGAGGCAGCTCCGCGCCTCAGGGAGATTTCTGCGCTCTTTGATTCTCCCTTCACCCCCTCATCCCCCGCCCGCACAGGTAGCATTGAGCGCTACCGGCCATGCTTCATGCTGGGCAGGCCTTAATTGGCTCTGCGCCCGCGCCCGCCCACTCCCGACCGGCCCACCCGACGTGCAGAAAATTCTCTGCCTTGAATCATTGACCACCGAAAGATGGCCATTCAATCCATCCTGCCTGTGCCAGCTCTTTGAAAGAACTATCCAATTAGTCCCATTCCACTGCTCTTCAGCCACAGCCCTGCAACTGTCTTTTCCGTTTCAAGTAAATATCCAATTTCCTTTAGCCTGTTACTAATAAATCTGCTGCTATCACCTTTCAGGCAGTCCATGCTAATAGATCCTTAAAAAAATATAAAGACTGCCCACATTCAAATTGTGGCTTCTGCCGTGGTCACATTCATTTAAAATCTAATGCTTTATCAGAAGGGTGCAGAGAATAATCATGCAGCAATAATCATGCCCCATCCATGTTGCTTTAACTGTGTCTGCCCTTTTTCAAGGTGTTGGTACCTGGAAAGCACATGTTCTAACTAGGCTTCCTCTCCTGTCATCATGCCCGCAGCCAAAGGTCCATCCCCAAGAGTGACACGTGGAAGTCCCTTTATTTACATGAGAACCAAGACGAGGCTTGTGTGTTCAGCCCCTGGCACTGACACACCATATCCCCCATGTGCTTCACAACAATTGCTCATCGATAGGGTTAGGAGAGCCATTCAGGCAAGAAAGGTTTTGGCTGATGTTTCTCTGACCTGCTCCAAAGGGCATTCAAAAGAACTGGGTGCAACCCAGAGGAAAAATGGGCACTATTCCTTTACTCCAATCTTTTTCCTAAATAGCACAGCGTACAAACTTCTATGCAGTTCCACACCTAATTGTGCATGGAAAAGGTGCAGCATTGTAAATTTCATTTGAATGAATGCTGGGACCTTAGCACCCTTGTTAACTCTATAGCACTGCATGCAATACAGGGGAAACTGTGCTATGAAAACCTCACGCTACTGATCCTTGAGCTACTGCTTTGGTGCTATGAGTCTTAAGGAAGAAGCGGGTGTTTGCTAAGTCTTTATTTTTGAATTGCTGGATTAAAAAAACGCTTCTGCTTCAGCACTTGTTGCAAAATTGTTATTAAGTCTTTTACACTTAGTGATGGAGGTCATGTTAATCACTCTTCCTCCCGCCTTTGGTAATAGAGGTGTCTTGACGCAACTTGGGGGATACCTTCAAAAGCTTCCTCGGAAATGCAGTGCTTCCTGGGGCAAGTTGAGTGTGGGCATGCCCACATTCCTCTGACTCAT
Organism: Carcharodon carcharias; assembly: GCF_017639515.1. Lineage (NCBI taxonomy): Eukaryota > Metazoa > Chordata > Chondrichthyes > Lamniformes > Lamnidae > Carcharodon > Carcharodon carcharias. The sequence continues at coordinate 21,798,899 of NC_054474.1, forward strand.
GATCAGGAAAGAAATATTATCCCGATGAACAGTCCTGCAACAGTTGCTGCCAGAGCTGCAAATAATCTTAGTCCACCTGACTTAGTGAGGCCAAAATTGACCAAGCTTCGCGGTGATTGCTATCCAATAAATTCAGCTTGAAAAGTGCCTGTTGAAGACGAGATTGGGTTTGGTGGGGATGCCTTTCACAGTTGAATAGCCTCTTGGCACCTACCATCAAGCTCAGACATGAAGACTGACCATCTGGATGAGGTAGTGGAGCACACGGGACTGAAGGTTGCCTGGAAAACTAAACCCTAACAAGAATTTGCTTCCTTCAGGAAAGGAAAGAAAGAGTATTTGGGAAAGGAAATGAAAAAAAGTGACAGAAAGAGATGTGTTGGTCACTCTTTGTGTGAAGAAAAATTATAAGAAAGACTTGCATTCATTTGGCACTTTTCACTCTCACCAGATGTCTCAAAATGCTTTACAACCAGTGAAGCACTTTTAAAGTGCAATCACTGTTGTAATGTTGGAAACTATATGATTTCTTGATATCAGTCTAACAATTGGCCTTTTACTAACTCTCCCCAAACCCTTAAAAATCTTATATACCTCGGTAAGTTCATTTCATGCTTGACCTATGGCTGAGCTCCATATTACTTAATACCTTTGGATAACATAGACCAATCAATTTCATTTTTAAAACGAACAACTAATTTAGCATCAATTGCCATTTAAGGAAGAGAGTTCCAAACTACTACCACCCTTTGCATGAAGAAGTGATTCCTAATTTCATCCCTAAAAGATCTGGCTCTAATGTTTAGACTATGCCCTCTAGTTCTGGACTCCCCAACTAGCGGAAATAGTTTCTCTCTATCCATCCTATGAGCACTTAGACCAAACCACCACTTAACTTTCTAAATCCCAGGGAATACAACCTTACTTTGTTTAATCTCTCGTTATAACTTAACCCTTGGAATCCAGGTATCATTCTAGTGAATCTACCCTACGCTCCCTCCTAGGTGAAGATGTGGTCTCAGAACTGCTCGTAGTACTCTAGGTGTGGTCAAACCAGTGCCTTGTATCTCTGAAACATGATTTCTATTCCCTTGTATTTTAGTCTGCTAGATATCCAGGCCAACATTCCATTAACCATTTTGATTTTTACAGTACCTGTTCATGACATTTTAATGACCTGTGTACCTGGACCCCAAGTATCTTTGGGCTTCCACTAGTTTTTCACCATTTAGGAAGTACCTTGCTCTATCCATTTTAGGTCCAAAGTGGGTGACCTCACAGTTAACTACAGTGATATCCGTTTTCTACAGTTTTCCCATTTCATTTAATCAATATCTCTTTTTAATTTTACACTTCCACCGACACTGCTTAAAATACCGCTATCTTTGTGTCATCGGCAAATTTGGATATGCAGCTTTCCAAACCCATCATCTAAGTTGTTAATGAATACACTGAATAGTTGAGGTGCCAGCACAGAGCCTTGAGGACACCAGTAGTCACATCCTGCCAATTAGAGTACCTGCCCATCATTCCTACTCTCTGTCTTAGACAATTTCCAAACCAGGTCAAATTTGCCTTTGATTCCATAAGCTTCAGCTTTAGCTGACAGTTGCTTATGAGGTCACTGATCAAATGTTTCTGGAAGTCCATATGAATAACATCCATAGATATTCTTCTGTCTCCTACTTTAGTCACCTCTTCAAAAAAATTCAATCGGATTTGTTAAACATGACCTACCCTTCACAAATCCATGCTGGCCTCTCTGATTAGCTGAAGATTTTCAAGACATTCCTATACCCACCCCATCCTTAAATATAAATTCGAGCAGTTTCCCTACAATAGATGTTAGGCTAACTGGTCTATAGGCAGAATCATCCCATATTTTGCACTAAGTGTGGTAGAAGGCGGGTTTAGTTCCCAGGCCGTGATGGTGGGTTTTCACGCCAAATCGTCCCAAACCCAGCACATTATTGATGCGCTCCCGGGAAGCACGCCGTTTCCATGGCAGGCGGGATCCCATTTACCCGTCCGCAATCACCCCTCTGCTGCATCACGCCAGGCACCATCTTTAAAGTCCAGCCGCAAGCACACATCTCAGTGCTTCCAGACCACCACTGCTGCACGCAGGGCATGACCCTGAATCTGAAGAAGACTGCAGCCCCCAAGGTTCGGCGACGCACCCCTCGAGTGCCTTTTGGATACCATGGAGGCCTGCCAGGATGTTCTCTACCCCTCTTTGGCTGCAGGATAGGCAGTGGCTTCACCAGCCAGGCTTGGGAGGCAGTGGCAGCAGTGGTCAGTGCCGATGCCCTTAAAAAGAGGATAGCCACCCAGTGCACCAAGAGGATGAATGATCTCTTTTGTTCCGTCAGGGTAAGTCACCCTTCTCATCACTCCCACCATCCCATCACACATTCACAGGGCCCTCACTCACTGCCAGTTCAAGAAACATCACCATTCACTCTCTGACACACACCTTCATTGTCCTCTTCCCGTCCATGGGACCACTCACAATCCACACACGCCAGGCATACTTGTCATCTGGCCTGGCAGGTGTGCTGATTATACTTTCTCCTCTCTATTCATGCAGGAATGCCTGAGTCTAAGGTCCTCATGGACTTTGAAAACAGTCATCCAGCTGGTCAGCGACATTCTGGACCAGTCCTGTGCTGACAGTGAGGTTGGCGGTGCTCTACGAAGTGAGGGTCCAGCCATGCAACATGCATCAGACAATCATGCTGTGAGTAATGTGTCCTGTTTCTCAGGCCACTGCCATGCGCTAATTATCTCCCTCTGTTTCCGCAGGCACATCTGGGAAACAGCCAATAGAGATCATGACCCAGGGCCTCCATTCAAGCCCCAAAGACACGTTGGAAGAGGAATCTGAAGGCACCCTCATTGAAGTCCCGTCACAGCGCTCACCCACACCCTCCAACAGCACAGAGACACATGCCTTGGTGGGACTTAGCTTTAGAGTAGCCTTGGCATCACAATCTGGTGAGCACATCGCACTGTCTGATCCACAGCAGGCAGCAGCAGGGACTTCCCAAGTCCCCAGCACTCGGAGAACTGCTGGAGGCCAGAGATTTGCTGAATCCGAGTCAGGTGATGAGCCTCTGGACTCGGTCATGTCACAGTTGCTGGAGCTGCAAAGGCAAGCTCGGGAACATCAGGAAGCAATGTCCGCTGCAGTAACCTCAGATTGCAAGGCACGATGGAGGAGTCCATCCACTTTCAGACCGAGGTGATAGCGCCGGCCTGCTAATGCACCAGGATCAATATTGGTAGGATGGCGGCCGCCATGGAGACCTTGGTCCAGGATGTTGTTCCTGCAGTTCTGCACAGGCTCAACTTCATTGCTGATGCCATAGTTGGCCTTCAACAGTGTGTACGCGAGATGGGTGCAAGGCAGTCCGATCTCACTCCAGCTACCCCTTCTCCTCAAGGAGTCAGCCTGGGGCCCTCGGGCACCCATAGGGACGAGGATCAGCAGGTGCACGCTCTGGGGCCATCCACCCAGGTGAATCTGGGAGTGATCGGCCCATCCGAATCCCGTCTTCGTGTGACCTCAGCAGCTCCAGCTCCACAGGCTGAGAAGGGTGCCACTGCCACACAGCAGGACCCCAAAAGCAGGCCAGGGCCCTCCAGATCTCAGCTCTCTAGAGGACGCCTGCCAAAGTCACCACATACAGGGCGTTGCAGTCAGCATGCTGCCTCTACCTCCGCTGTGGATGTCCGGGGAGCACCAAGACGTAGCGGTAGGGTTAGGAAAGTTAAGAAGAATTAGTTGCACAGCCTGGGCATGGGTGTTAATCACTTGTACATACTGTTCACTACTGCTAATAAACTCCCAAAAATATCTCCCTGCCTATGGCTCCTTGTTCTGATCAGCAATGTTCTTGTCACTCAGATGTAAAACCTTTCTGCACAGGGTAAAGGCAGGTGTCTCAGTCCAGGGCCTCTTCCCTGTGCTCTGCAGCCTTCAGACCAAAGTAATGTCCAACTTCACACTCCCTGGAAACATTATTGATGCCTGTACCTCGGCGGTGCTGGTCATTGCTGCCAGAATGTAGTGGGCAGGCAACACAGAGTTCTCTCATCCTCTCTGTGCGCTCTCAGCACCTTTAAGATGCGGCTGGCCCCATCTCTTCAGCACCTGTGACCAGTGATGCTGTGGTCCTGAAGGGGGTCAGGTGCAGAAGGTGGACAAAGAATCAGATGATTCAAAGGTTTCATGGTTGCGTCACTATGATATGATCCTTATCACACAGCGCAAGTGAGCTGCCCTTGGCCAGACAGGAGTCAGATATTCTCAGATGTTATGTGCAGCTCCATAGAGCGTCCTCACTGCATGTCATCATCATCATCCTCCTGCAATCAAGCAGCTATAGAGCCTCCATTGTGTCTCCATGACAGGAGTATTCTCAGAAAGCCATAAACTAGGCTGGAGTCAAACATTCACAGATGCAATGTGAGGATCTGTGAGGTCACCTCACTGCCTGTTGTCATCATCCTCCACAAATTCAGTAGCTATGAGGGCCTCCCGAGCAGACCTGCCTCGTCTAGCCAGTGTGAGGGCTTCAACCCAGTCATCGTCACCTCTGATGACTTCCTCACCCTCATCCCTGTCGGCGTCCTCCTCATCGGAGAAGACAGGCAGCTCCTCCATCTCCTCCTCAGCCAGCTCGACTCCCCATTGGAGCGCCAGGTTGTAAAGGACACAGCAGACGACGACGCTGCGTGACACCCACTGTGGATTGTATTACAGGGCTCCACCAGACTGGTCTAGGTCCCAGAACCTCATCTTCAGCATCCCGATGGTCTGCTCCACCAAGGTATGAGATGCAGCATGAGCCTCATTACACCGTCCCTCTGCTGCAGTCTGAGGCCGCCGCACAGCTGTCATCAGCCACGGCCTCTGTGGATGGCCCTCCTTCCCGAGGAGCCATTCCTGCATCTTCTGTAGACCCTGGAAGACCCCAGGGATCTGTGACCGACTGAGGATGTAGGCATCGTGCACAGCCCCTGGAAACCTTGTGCACACCTACAGGATGCGTTTCAGGTGGTCACACACCAGCTGCACATTCAGCAAATGGGTCCCCTTGGGGTTAACGTAGTTCACCCTGTGTTGCGATGGAGGTCCGAGTGCCACATGAGTGCAATCAATCGCATCCTGTGGGAAACCTGAGATTTGGGTGAATCCAGTTGTTCTTGCACCCTGGCTGCCCTGGTCCCAGGCAAAATGCCCAAAATTGTGTGCGCTCGTGAAGATGGAGTCTGTGACCTCGTGGATGCATTTGTGGGTGGAGGCTTGTGAGATCCTACAGAGGTCACCTGTGGAGCCCTGAAAGGAGGCACTGGCATTGAAATTGAGCACTGTTGTCACTTTCACACCCACTGGTAGTGGATGCCCTCCATGTGCCTGTGACACCAAATCCTGCAGTAGCTGGCAGATGTGACTGACCAGTTCCCTGAACATGTGAAGTCATCTGCAAGAATGAAAAATGGCGTCTGTAGACCCTGGGTGTCACTAGGCGCCGACCAGCTGTGGCTCTTGGGCAGCGTGTGTGGGACCCCCAGTTGCCCCTTCTTCCTGAGGTTGCTGCTCCTGCCTCTGTGCAGCCAGGGGCCTCAGTTGTTCTCTCCTCTGTAGTCTTCATGCTCTCTAGGCCATCAGGCATACAGCTAGCTCACCAGGCTCCATGATCCTGATGTATGCCTCTTGCAGGGTGAAAGATAGAGACATGTGGTTAGTATTGGTGTACTAAGAACCCATCCTGGTTAAGTCTGATGGCTCCTTAACACTTCCCTGAGAGTGCTGGGCACCATTTGGACAGTCAGAGATTAGTGCGCTGCAAGGCTGCACTGTTAGCTTGAACCATGGGGAGACTGGTCCAAACCGAGATGCTGACATTGCAAGGGGCTATGAGCACCTCCAGCAGTGACCGCTCCATGGCCGGCTTTAGCAAGGAGCTTGTACAACGTGTGCAGTCGTCCAATTGTTCTGCAGTCCACTAAAATGCTTATAAATTTGCAGTCTGTGCCGGTGGGTGGTGTGTGCTGGGGTGGGGGCATGGTTGGTGAAAAGCTTTGGAATGCCTGGTGGCATTTGATGCTTCTGCGTTTCTTGAATGGGCAGATAAGCTAGGAACCCAGCCCCAATCATATCAATGTGGCTGCGTCTGAACTGTCTGAGTTGCAGGGGAATGGTCCACTTTATACAGGTTTCCTGAATGTGTGGCCACTTCCCTCGCCCACCCTGAATGCTTGTGTGTTATATTCAATGGCAGGGCTGCCCTTGCCCTCCCCACCAATCCCCCAACACGTCGCCTCAACGGCAAGGCTGTCCATAAACCCCCACCCCCTCGCCATGAGTCGTCTCAATGGCAGGGCTCCCTTAACCCCCCACCCTGCCACGAGCTGCCTCTATGACAGGGCTCCCTTAACCCCGACCCCCCAACACCCCTGAATCTTGAAGTCCAACAGGCCACCCTGGTGAGTGCTGCACAACGGTAATGTGCGCTCAGCTCCGAGTTCCCCTTTATGTGCTGCTGTGAATCACATTGGTTTCCCGCCGACATAGACGGACGATCCAGCGGTAATTCTGGCGGGCTGGCCTGATAGCGATATGCGGATGGATTACAATGAAGCTCCCGACGTCTGATGCTGTCAACGAGCTGAGCAGATGGTCGTGAACTGGTTTCCCCCCAGGCATAAAACCAATCGCGCCATACTGTCCGCTCAAGCCCACGATCATGCCTGATACCGACGCGCACGGAAAATTCTGCCCTATAATTCCTTGTTTTCCTTTTGTCGTCTTCCGTAAATAGTGGAACATGTTGCAATCCTCCAATCTAATGGAACGGTTCCTGAATCAAGAGAGCTTTTGAAGATTATAGTTAGGGCATCTGTAATGTTCTCACCCACTTCTTTGAAAACTTAGGAATGCAAGTTATCTGGTCTTGGAGATTTGTCACTCATTAGTGCCATCAATTTCTCCATTACTGTTATCTTTCTTACACTAACTTTGTTGAGTCCCTGTTCATGATTCAATAATAATAATATCCTGTTTTACTCTAGTACAGTAGAGGACACAATTATTCACAAGGAAGGGGTTACCATGAAATGGCAACACTGTAACTTGAGATCTAAGAAAGTAAATGCATCCTTGGATAAGTCACAGTAAAGTAATTTTACAGTCAGGTTTGGTTACCTCACTTTTGCTTTAACAAACTATTGATCCTGTTTCTGAAACTAAAGGGGTGCAAGTTTTTTTTTGTGCTGTTTTTCTTTCCCCACTTTTAACCAAAGAGATAAATTCCTTGCTGAGATCGAGTTTGGCCTCTGGTATTTAACTGAATGGTCATTCTTCATGCATGCGCCAAGACAGTAATTGTTGTCAACTTATTTGAATGCAAGGGCCATCATATGTGACCTCGCTTGAAAGTCATGCACATGCACATTTCGAGTAAGAAGCTCGCTGGGGCTCTTAGGATAGAGATTAAGACCTTAAACCTTTGTTATTATTCCCTTCCCTAAGCCAAGCTACTGAGATCTACTATAGAGCCTCCCATCATCCCAGCTGAGATCTGCAAACGCAACCCAGAACCAAAAATGCCATTCATGATTCTTGGTCTGTACTTACCAAGCTGAGCCAACGTAAAGCCATGTAAATATTTGATAATCAGAGATTAGTGCTCCTGCAGATTTCTCACAAGTTCCAGGCACAACATTGGAAAACTGAAGAAAGACAATCTTCTATGATCTCATTCACAATTGTCAGCTGTGCAGAGTGGTAGCACTTCTGCCTCTGAAGCAGGACATCATGTCCATTTCCAGAGCAGTAGATCTAGATTGACATTCCAATGCAGTTCTGCAGAAGTGCTGCACTGCTGGAGGTGCCTTCTGGCAGAGGAAGCTGTTAAACTGATGCTCTGTCTCGATGTAAAGGCCTCCTTGGCACAATTTTGAAGATGAGCAGCGGCATTCTCCTGGGTGTCCTGGTCAATATTTATCCCTCAAACGAGATTGCTAAAACAGATTATCTGGTCATTTTCACATTGTGGAAGCTTGCTATGCAGAAGTTGGCTGCAATATTTCCTATGTTACGATAGTGACTACACTTTAAAAGTATTTCATTTGATGTAAAGAGCTTTGGGATACCCTGAGATTATGAATTCCACTATATAGATTCTTTCTTAAAATATCATGGCAAATAGCAGGTTAATTTTAGTTGAAGGTTATGAAGAAAGATTCAAGTAACTAAACACATTTTCTTTGGAGCAAAGAATACTGAAGGGAGGCATGATACAACTCTTCGAAATAATGAAAGGAATGTATGAGGTGGAAGTAACTAAGCCATTTAGGACAATGAGCACAGGAAGATGGGCTACAAATCACAAGCCTTGAGGGGTTAGATCAAACCCTTTCTCCCACAGCATGGTGCAGATGTAGAAGCCGAGGGAAAGAAATTTCACACCCACCAGAAACAGGTGCAAGTCTTTGGTGTGGCTAATTTTGCTGTTCCTTCATACTGGTGTAAATCCTGAAACAAATCTGGGTTCAGGACTTACCACCATGTCATTGGTGAACAGCTGGTGCCAAACTGGAGTTCGCTGGCTTCAGGCCAAAGTATCCGGCAGGCCTATGAGAGGGAGGGAGGAAGAAGGGAAGAAAGGAAAGACTTGCATTTATATAGCACCTTTCCTGACCTCAGGCCATCCCAAAGCACTATGCAGTAAAGCTGTTCATTTATCACCCTTGCCCTTACTGAAATCCATTTGTTTCTGTCCCTAAGCACACTGACATCGTTATTTACAGATCTCTCCTCAGCCTTGATCCTCCCTCCCTCCCTCTGTAACATTTTTTATTCTTTCACAGAATGTGGATGTTGCTGACAAGGGCAGAATTTATTGTCCAAATCACAAGCCTTGAGGGGTTAGATCAAACCCCTTCTCCCACAGCATGGTGCAGATGTAGAAGCCAAGGGAAAGAAATTTCACACCCACCAGAAACAGGTGCAAGTCTTTGGTGTGGCTAATTTTGCTGTTCCTTCATACTGGTGTAAATCCTGAAACAAATCTGGGTTCAGGACTTACCACCATGTCCTTGAGTGAGCTGCTTTCTTGAACCTCTGCAGCACAATTGCTATGGGTACACTCACAGTGCTTTTCAGAAGGGAGTTCCAGGATCTTGGCCCAGTGACAGTGAAGTAACAGTGATATCGTTCCAAGTCAGGATGGTGTGTGTCTTGGAAGGGAATTTGCAGGTGATGGTGTTCCCAACCATCTGATGCCCTTGTCTTCCTATTGTGTGTTTGGAAGGTAGTGTCGAAGGAACCTTGGTGAGTTACTGCAGTGGATCTTGTAGATGGTACACACTGCTGCCACTGTGTATCAGTCATGGAGGAAGTGAATGTTGAAGGTGATGAATAAAGTGCCAATCAAGCAGACTGTTTTGTCCTGGATGGCGTTGAGCTTCTTGAGCACTATTGGAACTGCACCCATCCAGGCAAGTGGAGAGCATCCCATCACACTCTGACTTGTACCTTGTAGATTGTGGACAGACTTTGGAGAGTCAGGAGGTGAATTGCTCACTACAGGATTCCCAGCCTCTGACCTGCTCTTGTAACCAGAGTATTTATATGACTGGTCTAGTTCAGTTTCTGGTCAATGGTGACCTCCATGATGCTGTTAGTGGGGGATTCAGTGATGGTAATGCCATTGAATATCAAAGGGAGATGGTTAGATTCTCTCTTGTTGGAGATGGTCATTGCCTGACACTTTTTTGGCATGAATATTACTTGCTGTTTGTCAGCCCAAGCATGAATGTTGTCCATGTCTTTCTATATATGGGCAAGGACTGCTTCAATATCTGAGAAGTTGCAAATGGTACGGAACAGCGAACATCCACAATTCTGACCTCTGGTGGAGGGAAGGTCATTGATGAAGCTGAAGATGTTTGGGCCTAGGATACCACACTGAGGAACTGCTGCAGTGAAGCCCCAGGACTGGATGATTGACCTTCAACAATCACAACCATCTTCCTTTGTGCTATGTGACTCTAAGCAGTGGACAGATTTTTCCCGATTCCCATATTCTTCAGTTTTGCTAAGGCTCCTTGAGGCCACAGTGGGTCAAATGCTACATTGGTGTCAAGGGCAGTGACTGCCCTAGCCATCAAGGCAACAATTGACTGAGTATAGTGAGTGACTTAAAGGGTGCTCTCTTCCAGCACCAATCACTCCTTACACCCTCTGCTCTTTCATTGGTGGCTCAGCTTTCAGACATCTTGCCTTGGTCCAGCATTCTGAAGCTCTATTTTGTTGCACCCCTTCCCACTTTCAAAAATCACCCCCTACTTGGAACGTCCCTTTGGATCACAGTCCGTAAATTGTCTACTACCTCTACTTGGACCTGACCCCCAACGCTGAAGGTCTTTGAGATATTTTGCTTCTTCCAGCATGTTAAACCAACATACGCCATTGCCATTTTACACTATTACATGTCCATGAAGCTGTCTACCTTCAAATTCAATGCAGTTGACTCTGTAGTGCTATACTGGACAGTTAGTATAGCAATATTGCTATACTAACTGTCCAGAAGACTAAAGAATAACATCAAAATTGGTAGTCTAGCACCAGCGAGCAACTCAGTCTAGTTTAAATAATAAATGCTAGGCTACTTAAAAATATTATAAAGAACAACAGTATCTGGCACAGGTTTAAGGGAGTAATTGAATCAAAGGGTCCTGATGATGAATGTCTTGAACTTTCCTCCAGAATTTATGACACAAATCTCTTGATTCAATTATTGCTATCTTATTTGTTATAAGCCTGTATTTTTCTCTTGTAATCTTGTATATAATTATAACAGACAGTAATTATGCAGGTACTTTGCGGAGATTTATTCTTTAACTTAGTTCTAACTAAGGCATTATTTATTCACTTGACAAGGTTGTCCCCCTTCCCCTGCCCCCCACCCCCCAACCCCCCTCTCCTGAAGGCACTGACTCTTTGCTATGGTATTTTTTCACGTGAGCTATTCAAACGTTGCTCAGGTGATCACTATTCATGTGTGAACCTTGGCAGTAAAAGTTGCCAAGGTATCCGACTATAAAGGACAAAAACATCCTGTCCTCACACACGCACATTCCAGCAAGAATCGCTGGATAGCAATTAGGAGTATGAACCCTGGCTAATTTTCTTCTCCTTAAATCAGTCATGCTGAATTAAATATAGTGGGCCCACGAGTGCCCTGCTTGAGATCAGCCATCGTAGTGCAGTGTCGAGTTCAATTTGGAACCTTTGTGCTCTGTTTGACTCAACCACTCACTGCCTAGCCCAATTGAGCCAACTGTGGAGCTTGTTAAGCCTTCCTAATTGAAGGTAAAGCCTTCTGACTGCTGGACTATGTCCTCACCTAACCATCTTCATTTTATGTGATAGTACAAAAAGGGTGATGGCAAACCTGCAGCCTCTCTTACACCTCTCCTGAATTGTAATGCCAAAGACATGTAAAACCAACTGTCGACTCATCATCACCTGCTGCACACAATTGCACAAAGTCAAAATCTATCCCAATAATGGGAGTCAATGAATACTAGTCAGGATCAGGAATCTTGGACTAATTTTCCCCTACCTAAAGTCAATATTTGCTCTTTACTAGCAAGAAATCAGCACATGCCGGGCACCTTTCGTACTCTGTACAGTTCAGTTCCAAACTAGACTAATTTATTAACTATTTATGCCATTAATGGACCACCTGAATCTGGGACCTATATCCAGCATCATCATTATAGACTTGTGTCCTGTCCATGACACTGTGTTCTGTCAACTGCAGCTTACTGTGATGAAGGTTATTAAACTTTATGCTAGTGCAATGACTCACCAGTGCCATTTGTGCATGTTTCATTAGAAATTCAGGTAACATTCCAAATTAGGAACTTCGTGGAGATGATTAGCAATTGTGCACATACTGTGAACCTGCTTGAAACATTAGTTTTAAAAGGTACTATTAACACAGCAATTCAATGAATTTTAATGTTGCCATTCAGATAGGAAGATATGACCAAAGTTAAGTGGGTGTCAATTCTGTCTGACTGCATGATCTTTTAAACTCATGCAGTAGTGACCTTTATTACTGTGACAAACAAAGGAAACTCAGTATATAAAATAGGATGGCAGAAATTATTGCTGTTTGATTTTCTTTGTTTTCCTTGATCCCTTCTAAGGCTTACATGACACATTGTATAAATTTAGAATTTGGTTTATTACACATTTTGTCCTTTCCTAAAATACACTCGACTTATTCCACAATAAGAGGTGTCAGTGCATTATTCACCATCTGCTGCGAACTTTAGTACAGTTCCGAGAATCTGCATTGAGGGAATATGAATTCATTTAATTGGTGTGTTATGATGATCACCCTGTGCAAGATTACTTGGACGTCAGTCTTGGTTCAATTGATTGCATTCTTACCTCAGAAGTTATGAAAATTAGTGGTTCTAGCACCGCTCCAGAAATCTGAGTTTGGAGGTGTTCTCTTTCAACTGAGACCCCATTCTGAGCTTGCAGATGGCCGTAAAAGATTCCATAGCACTACTTCGAAGAAGGCCATGACAGCTCCTCCAATGTCCTATCCCTCAACCATTAGTGGCTGGTAGATGGAGTTAAAATACAGATCAGTACAATATAATTGAATGTCACAACAGGCTTGAGGGATTGAATGGCCTATTCCTGCTCCTATATTTCAAATGAACTATTTGTAGTGTACTTTCATTGCCTTATTACAAGGTAAATTTCTCAGTGACAATGTTCTTTGGGGGGGCGGGGCGGGGGGCAGGGAACTGTGAGTTTTGCATTCTGCCAAAGTGGAAAGGACCAATCCAAACAAAACTTCTAGGTTTGGCTCCAAGTACAAACCCAATGAGTTCCTAACCTGGATTAGTGCTGCTACTCCACTTCAGCAAGGAGAAATGGCAGAATTTCCAGTGCAGCAGTTTTCTATGGGGAAAGTGACAAGGATGTTTGCCCTGGTGAGCAAGGTATCAGTCACCTACCTGTGAGGATTATTTGTGCTGTGGATTGATTGGTACATATGCTCCTTGAAGTAGCTCAGAAAGAGGCAGCAAGTAAGCTTAATAGCAACTGGCAAGTTCATCACCACTGCCAACATTGGCAGTAGGTTAGTTCCAAACTTATTCAATACCTCCTCCCTAATATCCTCCCCACCTCCCCTTCCCACTGCCTTGGTGAAGCAGAACCTGTGAAGGTTCCTTTAACATTGGACTTCTTACCCTTTGCTCCATCCACTCCATCAATAACAGTCATTTGTTCAGCCACTATTGTCCTGGTCTCTGAAATAATTTAAAAGCAAAATAGTGCGGATGCTGGAAATCCAAAACAAAAACAAAAATACCTGGAAAAACTCAGCAGGTCTGACAGCATCTGCGGAGAAGAATGCAGTTAACGTTTCGAGTCTGGATGACTCTTCAACTGAAATAATTTGTCCAGTTCAGTCCTCCTTGTAGTTTCCCTCCCTGCATTCATATGCAAATTATTGTTAGGTGAGCAGCATGCCAGGCATGGCTTGGTCAGTAGCACTTTCACCTCAATTACAAGATCGTTGGTTCAAATCTTACTCCAGAGACTTGAGCACGAAGCCTAGGCTGAAATATCCAGTATGGTACAGGGAGAGTGATGCACTTTTAAAGGGCTGTTTTTCAGATAAACTGAGGCTCCCATCTGCTCACTCAGGTGGACATAAAAGATTCTATGGTACAATTTGTGTCCTGGTGAATATTTAACCCATAACCAACAACACCAAAACACTAGATTGTGCAATGATTTTACTGCTGTTTGCAGGATCTTCCTGTGTTCAAATTGGCTGCTGCATTTCCTACAAGAGTGATTATAGTATTTCATTGGCTGTAAAGCACATTGAGACATACTCAGGTTATGACAGGCAGTATATACAAATGCAAATTCTTTCTTTTTTTTCCATGTAGAAATTAATTCTGTTCTGATGAAGAAACAACACTGTGCCGTTAAGATTCTGTGATTCTGGAATATTAACCGATCTGTTCCATTCGCATTCGCTGACTTGATTGTTTCCAGCATTTCCTGTTTTGCTTCAGATTTCCAACATTTGTAGTTTGGTTTAGCTTTTAGTTTAAAAGTAAACTTTGCTGGGTAGTGAACAATATTATTTGTGTTGGTCTCTGTTAACAGTTTGGAAGTGGACAACCTTTCACATTTTAAACGTGTTTCAGATCCTATCAGGAATGAGAGCAACGTTGAGTAAGAATTGCTCATTGCATCTATTTTGTCACCTTTATTATTGTATCTGTTAGCTGTCCTCAAGCAGAACCTCCTTTCAAGCCCTTTTTCCAGCTTTACTTGGGAGCTATCTTGTAACAAGCATCTTTCCTAAATGAATCCAATTTACAAAAAAAAACTGCCCTGTATCCCTCAGCACTCCCCAACAGCATTTGCAGTCCATGTGTCAATTGGATTAGGATCTAAACTCTTTTATTGGAAAGACATCAGCTGGGCCTGATCTCTCAGCCTTACACAGACGCTCCACATAGTGTCATCAGCAATTAGCCCAAATCCCTGCAGCCTGAATGAGGAATCCTATGAACACCACAATAAAAGAACAAAGGACATTTCACACGCAGTTTCATGACAAAGCACTTCCCATTCTCTGCAAATAACCTTCATTTCCTCTGACACATGGGGCCCCTTGGCCACTTTTTCCTTCCTCTCCCTGTTAGGTTGTGCAATTTGATAGAAATTGGCATCTGTTTAGGTGCTGCCGACAGTTGTGTGCAGATTGTACAATGCTCGGTGGGGTGTGGGGGGTGGTGGGAGGGAGGGGGGGTGGGGGAAATGAAGCAGATCAAGTTCGATTTTTTTGGTTAGCGTTTTAAACATGTATTGCCTGTGAGACTTGGGCACCAGGATGACGGCTTGGTGAACCAGCCCCCAGCAAGTCAAAGTCAGAGCATAAAGGGGCTGTACAGCTTTCATTCTCCGTTAGTATCAAGCTTGGGTTTCCCCAAGGAAACCGTTGTAAAATACAATTAATGCTCCCTGTCTGATTTTCTTTAGTTATTCTCCCACAGACACATTATTTAAAGCAATGCTATCACTGAGATGTTTGCCACCAGCTTATGCACCACCTTTGAATAGATTAGAGGCTGGTGCTGCTTGAAAAGGTGATTATTTTAGTATAATCTTACATTTCAAAATGGTTTGTCTTGACCTTGATTCGTTTTCTCTCCCCAGTTTTCTTTTCGTAGGGCACTGCTTCATGTTGGTAGATGGTTCCACTGGCTGCTGTTCAGTACAGGTACCGGACTCCATTTCCTGGAAGCTCGGGAGTAGATGTGTGCTGGATTTGGGGATTTTACGGATTTTGGGTCACTGGCCTAGCATGTACTTATAGTACAGAAAATAAAGTATGAAAAATAAAGAATGAAAGAGTTTTATTCAAATTGTTACCCGGGTGGGGGAGGGGGGCACCTTCCAATGCAGCCAATTTTCAGGTCTTTCCGGATTTTGGGATGCCAGATAAGGGGTCTGGTACCTGTATCAAGTCCAGATCATGGCTATCAGTGGGAGATTTGGTTACCAGGGCAGCACAGATGAGCCCAATGCTGTTTTACCTGGTATCCACTCAGGTGCGCTTTGCAGCAGTGACTGATGGGATAATGATCCAATGGAAGAGCCATGGTGATCTTTCTCACATTTTCCCAAAGATGGGGCACTGAGGCTAATGGTTATACTTTTAACGTGATACTGGCTGAGATCATCCCACTCAGCAAAGATAGACCTATTTTGACATCTTCCTGTAGCAAGTGAACCATCAGAAAGGCGGGTCATTTTGATCCCTGGACTATATTCCGTAGGAAGAACGTAGAGCCTGCCCAAACTCTGAATTCAGCAACAGAGATGGGTGATTCACTCCCAAGAACAATAGACATGAACTTGATCATTGAAAATGAAATTTCCCCACCTGAACAACATTTAGGAGGAGCACATCAGAAGATTTTATTATTCTAAAAGCTTTTATATTGCTGTATGACAGGGTGAAGAACCAATTCTTGAACGTCCCTATTCCGGCACACCATATGCTTAGGAAATATTCAACACCAGATTAAAGATAAGAATTCGGATGTAGAAATTATGGCTGTTGACAGAAAAAAGGAAAGAAGCTGCATTTATGTAACAAAAACAGAAAATGCTGCAAAAACTCAGCACCTGTGGAGGGAAAAACAGACAACGTTTCGAGTCCTTAAGACTCAGAGTCATACAGACTCAGGACGTTAACTCTGTTTGTCTCTGCACAGATGCTGTTAGATCTGCTGAGTTTTTCCCAGCATTTTCTGTTTTTATTTCAGATTTCCAGCATCTGCAGTATTTTGCTTTTATCCTAGCTGCATTTATATACCTCCTGTCACATCCTCAGGATTCAGGGAAGTGGCATAGTGGCAATATCACTAGACTAGTAATCTAGAAGCTCGATTTATGCTCTGGGGGCTTGAGTTCAAATCCCACTATGATAGCTGGATAATTTAAGTTCAGTTAATAAATCTGGAATATAAAACTAATCGCTGTAATGGTGGCCATGACAAAAATCATTAGCTTTTGTAAAAACCCGTCTAGTCCACTAATTTCCTTTAGACTGGGGAAATCTGCCATCCTTACCTGGTCTGGCCTACGTGTGACTCCAGACCCATGACAACATTGTTGACCCTTAACTGCCCTCTGCAATGGTCTATCAAGCCACTCAGTTCAATGCAATTAGGGGTGGGCAACAAATGCTTGGCTTGCCAGCGACACCCACATCCTATGACGGAATAAAGAAAAAAGGATGTCACAAGTAATTTCACAGCCAATTTCTCTTCTAAACTTAAAGGAATACTAATTATTCAACCTGTTCTCATAATTAAAGCCGCAGTGTATCCAAGGTCAATATATCATTCTTGAAGTTTGGTGTCCAAAACTGAACACGGTATTCCAGTTAGAGCCAAAGCTTTGTGCACCCAAAGCATCATTTTCTCACATTTGTATTGCAAACCTCTTGAGTTTTAGGCCATCACACTTTTTGATTGCTTTTTCTCCCTCTACACTAGTGTTTAGTGATTTGTGTAGATGGGCACCTCACTCTCTTTACTCTTCCACAGCTTCTAGTCTACCACTATTAAGAATGTGCTACACCAAGCACATGAGACTGAAGTGGCCTTTCTCTCATGGTAGCTTGTCCCTGGCAGGGAGCTGCTGCTGGGCGTATCTCTATAGCTTGTTCCTGGACAGCATCTTAACACTTCCCACCTGCCACTGAGCTAATGCCCTGAGGGGGAATGACAGAGGTCTGGCTTATAATGCTGCCCTGAAAAATAGTGTTATCAGCTACACTCTGTCTCCTGCCAGTGCAAGATGGCTGAACAAGATGGCCACCATTACCCATTTGCACATGTGCAGAAATCCAGTGATATTTCTGGTCTCACCTCAGCTCCCCAAATTCCACAACTTGGGCGAAAGTTTTCTAATTGATTTTCTAATGCAGTTCTCAGTGGAGAAACAGTGAGAAGTATTGATACAGCTTTTGGATTTTATAAAGGCAGGATTCATACAATTGGTTAATACTTTTTCACCATTACATAACCATATTTTGAGCATCTACACAAACTTTTCTCTTGTCTTTCGCATAACCCTGCCCGTCAATAACTTGTGTTAATTCAGCGAACAGAACAAAAACTCCAAAAGTCTCACCTGCTTTGGTGTCTTGTCCTATTACGGACTTTATTAGAATAGTTGTTATTAATAAACAACAAATCAAAAGGGAGAATCTTGATAAAGGAGGATGAAAACCAATAAACTAAAAACATATTGCAGCATCTCACAATAATCAAATAATACGATAAGCCTGCGTTACTGGATACAAATAGAATATGCCTGGGATTTGGAGGTATTTGGCATTTTTTAAGTTACAAAATATAATGGAATAAAACAGTTCAACTGTGCATGCACAGTGTGCCCATCAGCAACCAGTAAACATCAGCATTTACCAACCCATTGGGTCTTGGTACTTGAGTTGGTAACTTGAAGTGCCAGGAATCAAGAGCCATATTCAGCATCTGTGGAGAGAGAAAGGAGTTCTTTCCAGTCAAATATGACTCTTCCTCAGAACTCCAGGGGCAAGGTTTTACGTCCCGTGGGTGGGCATGCGCCCGACCTGATGAGGAGTAAAATAGTGCGCGATGACATCAGGCAAGCATCCCGATGTCTTTACACGCTCGCACGATATTTCGGTTGGCTGGTGCGTGCGAGAGTCGGCAGCGCGCCCGGTGACAATTAAGAGGCATATTAAGGCCCTTAAGCAATTGATTAAAACCTATTTTTTGCTGCGGGATGAAGTTTCCACAACAAAATAAAAAATAAATATAAATTGTTGGGCAGGATTTTTATTCTGTTAAAGTTATTGTCACTGAGACCCTTGTTGGGACTTTTTTTTTCAGATTTCAAAACTCTTTGTTTTTGAATTTAAAGTTGTTCAGTTTCTCGAGGCAGCTCCCTGCCTTCAGGGAACTCTCCGTCTGCGCTCCCCCCCACCGCCACCCCGCCCCCCCAACCCCACACCCCCCACCCCCCACCCACCACACGTGCGCAGACTTCAGTGCTCACAGTCGTCCCGCCCCCATCCCGGCGGCGCTGAGCTTCTCAGCGCATGTTTCATTCCGGCTGGCTGTTAATTGGCCAGTCAGCATGAAATCATCGTTGGGGAGGGGCCAATTGTTTCCCAGCCACTCTCGGGTCACCCGCCCGACGACCCGAAAACCCTGCCCCAAGGGGGTGCCAGAGATGGTGCGTTGGAGGGCATTGGGGCAGAGGAACACGGGGCAGGTTTCTGAAGCAGGGACCCCAGGGTGGCTCATTTATTATAACTTTCCTGATTCTGCTCTTCCCTATATCCTCCTCAACATTATCATCATCTTCCTCCTCCTGTGCTCCCTGTTGCTGTGACGGGTCTGCAGGGAAAGGAGGATGGAAGTTAAGAACGGGTGAACAATGTCCCCCTGGGATTTAGGGGCCATAGAAGGAGTGGAAGCTTGTGTCTGTGCGCTGCTTCACACAGGATGGTAGGAAGAACGTGCCTGCCCTCAATCCTTGACTTGGCACTGGCAATAGGTCATTAAAATCAGCAACTCCCACAGCAAAATTGGAGTGACCACCCGGGGCTTTCTACTCAAAGTGGGTGGGGTATTTCTGTACTCCCTCCAGCAGCCTGCCTCTGGTGGGCATTGTGTGGCTGTTTGCCCTTCAGGAAGTTAAAAGTGAATGAGGAAAAGGCTAGCAGCTGAGGAGCGTATGCCAAGAATTTAGGAAAGTAAGAGTAACAGGTAACAAAGGTCATACAAATAGTGGTGTCTAAAATATTCAATGGGCGCTTAAGCAAAAAAAGGTGGGGAAGGGGAGGAATGCGCATTATTAAAGGGGTCTGGGTTAGGGGTGGGCAGGAAGGGAGGAGCACACAATACTAATGAAGCTTGCCCAGTTTCCCATCCGTCAATTTTCCTGCATCTGATGCAGCCAGCTGCTCTGATTGACCCCAGCATAGGAACCAGAAAGTCTGCCCTCATATAGAATGGAGAAAGAACTTGTGTGTCTCTTTGTGTTCCTGTGCAATGCCATTTATGTTTGGGGATGTAAATTAACCCTCAATAGGATCTAAGATTCCTGCTGCAAGTGCTATGAATTCTACACCTTGCTTCAATCCTACTTCAAAATCGCCCTTCCTTAGGGTAGGATTTATATTTGAAGATAGCCTAATATAAGATATCATGAGATTGATGACCACATTTGCTGTCTTTTGCCTGGGGTTTTTGCTGACACCTCCCATCACATCTCCACAAGCTAAGTACCCACCTGAGCTCCATCTGCCCAACACAGTGTCTGTAGAGCACACGTCTATATTCGAACGCACAAATCTATTCCCTCTGAACAAATAGGTCAGCTAAAAGCAAAAAACTGCGGACGCTGGAAATCCAAAACAAAAACAAAAATACCTGGAAAAACTCAGCAGGTCTGGCAGCATCTGCAGAAAGGGACACAGTTAACGTTTTGAGTCCGAATGACCCTTCAACAGAACAGTTCTGTTGAAGAGTCATTCGGACTCGAAACGTTAACTGTGTCCCTCTCCGCAGATGCTGCCAGACCTGCTGAGTTAAATAGGTCAGCTGCTCCGCTAAGATATCTCATTGAAATCATTCAAACAGTTGTTGCTGGATTTGCAAACTGAACCGTGGTGTAGATGTGAGACTATTGCTGGAAATCTGAAATAAAAGCTAAGTTACAAAACACGCTACATTCTCGAACCATTAGTGACTCCCAGCTTCTGCTCTACATAAACCTTAGGTGCTCCCGGTACCTTCATGCTAAGTCCCATTCACCCATCATCCACTGTGCTCACAGTTTGCCTCTCTTTCTGGCAATGCCCCAGTTTTAAAGTTCTTATCCTTGTTTTAAAATCTCTCCACAGCTTGGTCCCTCTGTAACCTCCTCCTGTCCTCTTACCGTCAGGGTTCTCCAATCGTGGTCACTTGCACAACTCCAATTTTAATCAGTCCACCATTCATGATCATGCCTTCAGCTACCAAACCTTGGGATAAAATATCTCCATCTCTCTACTTCTCCCTCTTCCTTTAAGGTGCTCCTTAATACCTATCACTTTCATGTGCTCAAATATCTCATTATGAGTCCTGGTGACAAATTTTGCCTGATAACACTCCTGGGTAAGTACCTTGGGGTATTTTACCATGTTAAAGGTGCTATATAAATGCGACTTATATCTATTTTAGAGGCAGAAGGGGAAGAATTGCCTTGATGTTTTCTCCCTCATCTATTGAAATCCCAGAAAATGTCGGAAACACTGTAATGTTTCTAGAGTTTCTGTAGTTTTTCTGGCCACTTTATGGCGGAGAAGCAGGAAAAACTGTTGCAAAAATTTCATAAAAGCAAAATACAGTGGATGCTGGAAATCTGAAACAAAAACAAAAATTTCTGGAAAAACTCAGCAGGTCTGACAGCAGCTGTAGAGAGGAAGACAGAGTTAACGTTTCGAGTCTGTATGACTCTTCATGTTCTGTCAAGCACAGCATCATCATATATCAGTTATGACTGATGTACCCTTCACCCTGAGAACTTGTGTGTTCAGTCTCACTCCAGAGATTTGAGCTTGCAATCTAGGTTTGCAATGGTCCCAGTGCAGTATTGAGGAAATTTTGCACTGTCTGAGATGCTGTCTTTCTGATGAGACTTTAAATCGAAGCCCTGCTCAGGAAGACATAAAAATCCCATGATACTAATTTAAAGAAGAGCAGGAGAGTTATTCCTAATGTCCTGGCCAGTATTTATCCCTCAATGAATACCACAGAAACAAATTACCTGGTCATTATTTCATGGTTATTGGTCAGAGCTTGTCTGCTAAGCTGGCTGCCATGTCTCCTTCATTAAAACAGTGACTGCACTTCAAAAGTACATCATTGGCTTTAAAGTGCTTTGGGATGCCCAGAGGTTGTGGAAAGTGCTATATAAATGCAAAACTTTATTTCTATTTAAGAAGAAAATTGGATAGATATTTGATAAGCTGTAAAAAGAACAGGGAATGAGTAGAGCATTAGGATTGAAGTACTGTAGCTATTTGTCATTGCTCAGCACATAAATGTTCCACTAAATGGCTCCTTTCTGCACTGTAATCTAAAAAATTCTATACAATCCATCAGATTCTGAAGGGAGAATAGGTAGGTCCATGTATCAGTTATAAACTTTCAATGGAGTTCTACAGCCAAAATGTTTATTTCTCTCTTCAAGTTTCAGAAGTTGGCTGGACTTGGAATAGGGTTGGAATTGAATGGGGAAACATGGAAAGATGTGCTAAATAGAGAGAGACAGAATATATGACAGGGTGCATAAAAGAATGAGAAAATGCATCTGTATAAATTTGAACTACCCAGCCATCTGTCTGTCATTAAGCTACCTATTGCTGCTTGGCCATTTGATTGTTTCCACTCCAATGAAATATTACATTGATTTTTTAAATGATGAAGGCAGCAATACCAAGCTTAATATAGGTGAAGGGCAACCTGGAAGTCAATCGTTTAATGCTGGTCATGCATTATGCATTAACAGTGACTTGCATTTAAATAGCATCTTTTATTTAGTGAAACATCTCCAGCCTGCTTCACAAAAAGGAATATGACCCAAATGAAGGATTAATGGTAATTAATCAGCCTTTAACTGCCTTGTCACTGCTTAGCAATAGTACTTACTATTTAATAGCTCAGATTACGGATAACTGGTGTCCATGAATGTTTAGGCTGCTAAATTTAGCCCTTAAATTTTGCCAGCAGAGTCACAGACACATGAAGACCTGGGGTAGGGGGCTCATATTTAGTAATGTAAATGCAAACAACTGAGTCAGATATCATCTCACCTGGACCAAATAAGCACCAATGTGAAAGAGGAAGTAATGCACTGAAGGAGTTAACAAATTCAGGGAGCAGAAGGGAACAGACATATGGAGATTTAAGACAAGACAGAACCTGTCAAGGTACAAACTGAATGAATTCTTTATTGTTTTAAGTAGGATTATTTTCACTCAGATGCGACCGGCAAGAGCCAACAGCTCCTGCAAATGGATCATTTCCCAGCAGGTGTGATACTCATTTCCTGGGCTCTTCACCATCAAAAGGATTCACATGAGCATGGGCCTGTGTGTGTTTGTGTGTGTGCGTCCTATTCTCACAACCACTTAGGGACAGCTTGCACATTTCCTAGGGTGTAACCTTTGTTTATTCAGCAAACAGACCTTTGAAATAACCCACTGGGCACTTCCAGAGAAGGGTGGATTGGATTAACTCAAAGAGCTTTTACTTCTGTCTGGGCCTCAGCAGAATGTGGCACCAAACATGTGCTGCTTCCATACCCTCCCCCTTCCTGTCTCTTGTTTAGCTTAGTTCCAGTCTTTCTTTTGGGCTGGTCCTGATATGAGATACCCACTGCTCCAAGTATACGACTGCTGTTGAACTAGAAGGCTGAAACAGCTGGGTCCATCAATGGGTGGTGGGGAGGGGGTCTGATAATGAGTCCGCCTTGAGTGTCTAACATGGCGCTGAGACGCAGAGCCAGCTCAGTGTGTTCATCGGCCTACAAGGAACCTCATAGCTCTGTTGATACATCGGGACACCCTTTGTTTTTAAAAGCATGGCCGGGATTTTACGGGCCCTCCCGCCTAGCGGGGTGTTACGGTCCCACTGAACTGAATGGAGATTTAAATGGCTTGTTGTATCCGCTGGTGTGGGGGGGTGGGGGTGGGGGTGGGGGGGGCACACACACACCACGGCAGGGCCGAAAAATCCTGGCCTATGTCTTTGCTGGTATCCATCATCTGGAGCCATCATCTTTATATTGGCAAGTGACCTCAATTACACCATACACGTGTGTTACGAGTCAATGACATTGAAGCAAAATAAAAGCACTTTTAATCCCTTCTTCTGAAAAAAGCTGCCTATGTTTCTACAGATACAAGTGCTTCAAGAGTTCTCGTGGACAGGTTTGATCACATGAGGTGTTTAGAGGGGGATTTTCCAGAGTATTTTTCCCTTATCGGCCCTGGGTGACTCTGTTTTTTCTTTCCTCACCAGGGGGATTACATGTCGGTGGTTGGGGGTGGGGAGGAAGGAACTGTCTGGTCATGATACTCTGGCCATCATGGAGTGGAGGTAGGCTTGATGGATCAGCTGGTCTTTCCCCACCCGTCTAACTTGCATGTTTGTATATGAGCTACCTTACTCAAGTTCCCATTGGCAGCTACTGGGTAACATATCACATTCAAACCCGAGTCTGTCCTCGCCTTCTGTCCACAGTCACATTTTCCAGCAGGCCACATCAGAGACTGATCAGAAGTGACATTTCCCTCCCTACTTGCTTTAGAGGGTACTGAGGTCAGTCGCGATGGTTCATTACCATATCCGATTGAGAATGACTCGGGACTGAACCTGTGATCCTTCTCATCTATGTAGGCCTGCATCACACACGAAAGTACTACATTTACTCAGTAAGTAACTGGGTAACCACAGGGATTTTTTAAATCTCTGTTTCTGCCACCACTTGCTTGTTCCATTGGTGTTGGGGTTGATATAAACTGGATTAAAATATCACAGAGCATCATAGTAACAGAATATAGCTCTAGGACACTGAATCAGCATAAATGATCATTTTTGACTTATTTGGACACTGACTATGTTATAACTGTATTCTTTTCAAATACATTTGGGGTGTTGTTATAGTGATCAGGGCAGATCTAACCCTAAAATGGAGACCCACAACAAACATTTAATATCCAACCCATTTCATGCTAAAATGTCTTGAAGTTTTAGGTTTACCTCTTCTCAATTCTAATGTGATAAAGGTGTGAATATACTGTTGTCATGTTGATGGTGCTGGGATCACACCAGTGCTTGTTCTGTCACACAATAAATGCAAGTGCTAAACCAAATGCTTGAATCATGTTCACACCTCGAATACTTGATGTCTTTAGATGATCACTTTTCTGTAAATGTGCTTGTCCCTTGATGCCTTTTAAACTCTTTTCTAACTGTCCATGGAAGCTCTTATACTAGTAGGAGCTGACAACTTATCACCCTTTATGGGCTGCACTCGATGGTCCAAACATACTTCATTTTCATGATCCAACAGGATTGTAGAGCCATGAAAGTTAGGCCTAAGATTCTGCGATGCAAAATGGTTGAAGAAGTTCCAAATATCCATTCTTTTGGAATTCAATTCTTGCTTTCTCCTGAAGGTGTCGACTCCTTTCGGTGGTGGCTCGATTGATGTTAGTCACCCTAAGGCACTTTCACCAATTAACAGTTATATATATACGTGAGCCTTGATAGTAGGTATGAACAGGCTATTTTACTTTGCCAGTATTCGCCAGCCTGCCCTCATAAGTGCTGTCCAATTTTATCTGATAACCCTCCTGTGAAGCACCTTGTGACAATTTTACTGTGTTAAAAGTGCAAGTTCTTGTTGCTGTCACAGCTGAGCCCAGTTCCCTTGCAGCAGCAGTTACTGGATAGTAATCCAGAGTGGGAACCATGGGTCTGATCTCTACCCTATCCCAGGATACTAACCCTAACTATGGGGTTGCTACCACCACTCTGTCCAAAGTCAGCAAACTCAGCAAAAAGCAGAGATTGAACAGGGCACTTACCTGATCTGACTGACCATAAGGCCATAAAATGTAGGAGCAGAAGTAGGCCATTCGACCTATTGAGTCTGCTCTGCCATTCAATGAAATCATGGCTGATCTGATAGTCCTCACTGCTCACTAGATAAAGGCACTGAACTATCCTGGGAGCCATTCTTATCTACAATGCAACAGGAGGTATTGTGTGAGGTAGTGCATTATGGGAAATATTTATAAAGGAGTGTGGGCCTGATTGTTCTTCATAGGCCTTAATTGAGTGTGGGGTGGGAAGGATTGGTTTGTGTTCAGTTAGAATGCCTATTTTAGTGAGGGATAGTGAAAATACAGTACTATGAAAATTGAATCACTGCGGAGAAAGAGTGCATTATTACAGGATTATAATGTCAAAAAAAAACACAAATGTAACTTGGTGAGTAACTATGGGGCATCTTACAACTGCAATTTACAGAATAAATTGCCACCCAATATACTGAATGAGACTAAGCTCAAACGAAATTAAAGGAGACATGTTTGGCCCCAAGGAAGAAAGATGGGAATGGTTTGTTTGGGTCCTGATAATGTACTGAATTGATTCAGCGAGCCAGGTGGCTCACTCTTGCCTTTGAGTCTGAAGATTGTGGGTTCAAATCCTGGTACAGACGCTCGAGCACAAAATCTAGGCTGACACTTCAATGCAGTATTGAGAGTATTGCACTGTTGGAGGCGCTGTCATTTGGGTGAAATGTTAAGTGGAGGCCTCGACTACCATCTCTGGTGGATGTAAAAGATCCCTTAACAATATCTTGAAGAAGAGTTCTCCCCAGCATCCTGGCCAATATTTATTCTGTAATTTATATCACTAAAACAGATTATCCAGTCATTATCACGTTGCTATTTGTGGGACCAAATAGCCTAACCCATTTCCTACATCAGACCACTTAATTAACTGTACAGTGTTTTGGGATGCCCTGAGAGGTGAAAGGCGCTATATAAATTTAAGTTGTTTTTTTATAATTAATTTTTAGGAAGGTTACACTGTTGATGCATAATATCCTGAAGATTGTCCAAGCTTCTAGGTATAGTCTATGAAATCCAGTCCCAGAAATAAGTTTCGTGATGATGGTACACTTTAATCCTGGACAGTTTTCTTAATTAACTCCTGGGATGTAGGCATCGCTAGTAAGGCCAGCATTTATTGCCCCACTCCTAATTGCCATGGACAAGATAGTGATAAACTGCCTGCTTGAATACAACTGAGGACTTTCTAGGTGAGGCATTTCAGAGGTAATTAAAAGTCAACCACATTGTTGTGGGCCTGAAGTTACATATAGGCTAAACCAGGGAAGGATGACAGACCTTTTGTCCCTTAAGGGTATTAGTGAGCCAGGTGGGTTTTTACAACAATCCCGCAGTTATCTCCTCCCTTCTCACCATCCAAGGCCCCAAACACTCCTTCCAAGTGAAACAGCGATTTACCTGTACTTCTTTCAATTTAGTACACTGTATTCACTACTCACAACGTGGTCTCCTCTACAGTGAGGTGACCAAGCACAGACTGGGTGACTGGAGGTGAACACCTCCATTCAGTCTGTAAGCATGACCCTGAGCTTCCTGTTGCTTGTCATTCAGTTCTCCACTTTGCGCCCTCTCTGACCTTCCTACAGTGTTCCAATGAAGCTCAAATGCAAGCTCGAGGAACAGCAACTCATCTTTCAACTCAGCACTCTACAACCTTCTGGACTCAATATTGTGTTCAACAATGTTGGGTCATAACATCTGCATCCATTTTGTTTAATTGTTCACCTTGCTTTTGGACATCTGATATCCAGCCATCCATATCCCTATGTAGACACATATTTTGTTTCTTTACCCATTACCACAAAATCTTTTGTCATTTATTCTCTCCTATCCTCCACTCTAAACCAGGCCTTCCCTTTTGTTCTTCCTCCTTTTCTCCCTTTCACATGATCTAAACCATCCCTATTTTTCCTCAGTTCTGATGGAGGGTCATCATCGACCCGAAACATTAACTTTGTTTATCTCCACAGATGCTGCCTGACCAGCTGAGCAATTCCAGAATTTTCTGTTTTTATTCCATGGTAACCATTATTGAAAGTGGCTTTTTAATTCCACATTTTTTTTTGATTATTTGAATTTAAATTCTCCAGCTTCCCCGCAGACATGAGTTCATGTCTCCAGGCCTCTGGGTTACTAATCCAGTAACACAATAACTATACTAGCCTACCCGATTGTTAGATTGGTATACGTAAAATTTCCCCAGGATTCAGTCCTCTTCTCCAAAGTTGTGGGTTCACACTGCAATACATTCCCATGGGCATCGCCAGCTCTCCAGGATGTTTCCCAAATAGCCAGTTTTTGACCATGTGAGCCCACGGCCTCTTGCGATGGTTCAGCTGGCAAAGCCAGCCTGTTATCTAAACCTCACATGCCCAAAGGTGACTATTGGTGCATTTACTGCTCTTAACACCAAGTAACCAATTGGAACGCCTTCTAGTTATGCCATGGGTAGGATCATACTGGGGATTAATTCTGGGACCTTTTTGATCTATTTGACTTAGCCACTTAAAAGAAAAATTTGTTGAGCCATCGGATTGGCTCCATGCAAGGCTATCTGCTGATATCTTCAGTACATGCACTAAGATTAAAAATTTCCCAGGTTCATCTTTGTAATTGTACCCTTCTGCTCGTTGGAATGCTTCTGAAGTTTCATTTGCTGCACTACAGAAACCATAATTTGTGTTGTGTTTTCGGAAATATTTCACAAACTGTTAACACACTATTATTGCCTGGAGGGCAAATGATGATGATACAATGATTAATCCCTTAAATACTATGTGTCCTTTGATGATTTCAACACACGCACAGTTTGTGTGGAACATCTGCAAAAATGGGACATTCTGAACCATTCTCTTGCTGAATGCTATAAAACAGAATTAGAGAAACATATGGTTTCATAACAGCATTCATTAGATTTTCATTTTTGGAATAAAAGCAGATTTGATTCTGCATCAAAAAGTCCGAAGCTTCCTGACCACTATTCACTAAATTCAATTTACACATGCAATATTTGTAGCTGCATTAAAGCTTATTTTACTGAACATTTTATGGTCCTCTCTGCTGGCCTATTGGTACAAAGATTGTAGCCAGATGTTTGCCGCAGAGTGGTATGGCAGTTTTTTTTTGGAACACTGTCCCTCTACATCTGGGAACTGAGGTCAACAACAGCCCAGATGGATCAGATGAGGGCGCCTCATTCTCTGATGTGGGATTGGATAGTACAATATGTTCGAATATTGTCCATTCACCTCTTGGACCTGGGCTCAAATCCAAAATGCTCTAAAGAGATGAAAGTTTATTTCTCACAGTGTCTCTCATGCTTCTTAACTCTTTGGGAGCAACAATAGCATTTATGTTTCAAAATAATAATACATTGTAGAATCGTAGAATGACAAAATACAGCAGTGCAAGAGGCCATTCAGCCCGTTGAGTCTATGCTGGTTCTTTCAAAGAGCCACCAGTTAGCCTTGCTCACCTGCTCATGTCCCATAACCGTACAAATTTTATCCTTCAGGTATTATCCAATTCCCTTTAGAAGGCTTATTATATTTTTTTAACAATATAGCGGGAAGAATTAAGAAAAGTAGTTTTGCATCAGTGGCCCTACAGGAAGATGCACCATGTGTTACATCAGTCGTGTCTCAGTTGGTAGAACTCTTGCCTCTGAGTCAGAATGTTGTGGGTTTAAGTCCCACTCCAGGACTTGAGCATAAGAGTAAAGGTTGATACTTCAGTGCAGTACTGAGGGATTGTTGTGGATCTCCACCTTGACATGGGGAGAGGCTTGGGCATTCAGATGATCCCTTGCTCCTGGTGACCACCCATGCTGGCCAGTTTGGGGGAAGGTTCCAGACTAAATGCAGTCTAAAATTCCTCAGTGGCAGAAGGAAAACTGTGTCTCATCAGCCGCGAGGATAGAAGAAGGCTGCAGCAGCAAGGTGGTCCTAGTCACCATGATTTGGCACGTGACCGAAACCCGTCAAGATCTTGGGGACAATAATGGTGCCCCAAGGTCCTCACGTTAAACAAAGTCACATGCAGTCTTCTACCAGGGTCCATCTCCATCAGCAATGCATCTGCCGCATCCTTCAGGTTCAATGGGAGGACCATTGAACAAATGCTCGTGTCCTTCTTGAAGCCAACTATACAAATATTCAGACAAAACTCCTACAAAATTGACCTTGATGGACTGGCCACTGTGTCTGCATGGCTGAAAACCATCACCCTGGCCTGGTCCTGTTCTGTCAACTTTCAAATAGCCAATGTTTCAGGGAAAAACCAAGGAAAACACTTCAATGATGCTCTGAAGCTCTCTTTGACTGGGACGGCTTGCCACCAAGTTGTTCAAAATGGCCACAAATTGTCCATCAAGCTTTATCTCGTTTTGAATCCCAGTGTTTTAATAATGAGGCAGGACGATGGTACAGAAGGAAAATAAAGGAAGCAAATTGTGCACTGCTTTGTGGGGTCCTGCCCCATGTACTCAAAGGTCAGCAGGGTGAAAATCGGCTTGCTCAGTCACATGAAGACCCTTGACAGAAGCTCACGACTCTGGGGAGATGTCACCCTCATATCGAGGGACAGATGACAATGACAATGGCCCAAATCTTCCGAGCAGCAGCAATGATAGTCAGATTGCCGCTGTGCTCAAAAATTCCACCAACTCAATGCTGCTGCGTAACCTTCCAAGCCCGGCTGTAAGAAACACACGGTGCATCTTCCTTTGGGGAACTACATCAGAGCAGGGTAGCATTGCAGGAAGACAGGGCCTGCCCCTCTTTTTACTGCTCCAGCTGCTGTATGGTAAGTTTAAATGCCAGTGTGAATGTTAGTGAATGGGTGAATGAATGGGTGAATAGATTAGTGGGTGAGTGAGTGAATGGATAGACTGAGTAAGTGGATAGGTGGGTAAGGGGGTAGGTGGGTAAGGTAGATGGGTAAGTGGTAAGTGGGTAAGTGAGTAAGGGGATAGGTGGGTAAGGTAAGTGCGTAAGGTAGGTGGGTAAGTGGGTAGGCAGGTGGGTAGGTGGATAAGTAGCTAAGTGGGTGAGGTGGGTAAGATAGGTATGTGGGCAAGTGTGTAGGTGGGTAGGTCAGTGAGGTAGCAGGCAGGAGAGTTGGTAGATGGGTCAGGGGTTAGTCGGGTTGGGTCAGGGGGTTGTAGGGGTAGTTGGACCTGGTCGGGATTGCAGTCAGGCTGGGGGTTAGTTGGGGCTAGGCCACTGTAATTGACTTTAGAGTCTTTGGGTTAGGGATATGAAAAATCAGCTAACATTGGCACTCGACAGTCTAATACATCTATTGGAATTGTAGCTGATGGGTAAGAACAGGATCACACTGTGGGTCTTCCACTTCTGATTACAGTAGTTCTTTTACTTTCATCATCCAGGATAATGCTTGTGAAAGGTGAAAATAATAAACAGCTTACATGACCACAGGACATCTCAAAGTACTTTACTGTCAACAAAATACTTTTGATGTGCAGTCATGGTTGCAATGTAGAAAGCGTGGCAGCCAATAGCAAACTCCCAGAAAGTGATAAATGACCAGATAATCTATTTTAGCAATTTGGTTGATGGGTGAATTTTAGGTAGGACACCAGTGGTAACTCCCCTACTCGCCTTCAAAATGTTGCTAAAGGATCTTTTACACCCACCTGAGATGGCAGTACTTGGTCTATGGTTTAGTGCTTCATTTGAAAAACGATAGTGCAACATTCCCTCAGTACTGCAAAGGAATGTCAGCCTTGATTTGATGCTGCCTAATAACATCAAGCATGAATCAAGGGTGATGGAGAAACAAAAGAACCTTCATCTACTTAGCACTTTTCAAGACCTCAGGATGTCTCAAAACACTTCACAGCCAACGAAGAACTTCTGAAGTGTCGTAAGTGATGAATGTCTGTAAGTGACAGGTAGCTCAACTGGGAAATAGAGATGACTGGTAGATAAAAATAACCAATAGGCAATTCACTACTGTACCAGAGGTTACTCGGAACTAATCTGCAACAAACCCAGAAGTACTGGAGTGAATGTTACTAGTGGCCCATAGGAAGTGCTCAGGCAGTTAGAATCACAAAAATTGTAGCGTTGAAGGCAGTTCAGCCCATGAGTGCTGTCCTAGCTCTCTGACAGATGTCCACTTAGTCCCATTCTCATGTCCTTTCCATTCTTAATTTTTTCATGTAATTGTGTCTTGACCACTCCTTGTCTGAAATGAGCCCGCCTAACCCTTAAATAGGCTGCACTGCATGTGCGTTGGTGTTTTGTACAAGACATAGAATCAAGATCAGCTAGAGGAAAAGAAGAGCTGCAAATACTGTCCAAGAAAATGGGAAAAACTTGAGTCAAGTTCACAGAAAAATTTTAGTCGACTGTCCAGTGGATAAAGGTTCCTGATGTAGCACCAAGCCACTCAGCCATATAGATTGGAAAGGCCAAAGCTAGATGCACCTGTGGGACAACGTGGTTTCAGCTAAAATGCTTCAACTGACCTCAGCAGCCTGGTCTAGGATGGGAATAAGTCAGTCAGGGTGCTTGTTCCTGATAACTATCCGATCATCACTGCTGGATAAGTACAACTGTGTTGATTGTGAATGAGGACTCAAACCGGGCTTTCTTGTGACACCCTGGGCCAGATTTACAAAAGGGAATGGGGATCCTGGCACTTGGATAATTTCCGGATCTCGACCCCGTGCCATCACTGCGTCGCTCACGCAACACTATTTTGAAATGTAAATCCATAACAGGTCTGGAGGTGACCTCAGTGCCCAATTAATGGCGCTGAGTGTCTCTAGGAGGTGGGAGGTGCATGCCATGCATGAGTGGGAAAGGCAGGCGGCAGCCATGATGGGGCCTGCGCTGCAGGTCAAGGAGCATAAACGCTTATGAAAGTGGACATATGGCCACTCGAGGGGTAATGCATACGATTCGGTGTGAGATCCTCTGGGAGTCCAATACTTTTCACTGTATATGAAAAAACTTTCCCTTCTGGCCATTAATGTGCACCAGATTGTTCATTGAATTCACATTTGAAAATTGCATTCTCCCCCTTCTGGGCCCAGGTGGAGCTTGTTAATGGGTCAGCAACCGGGGGTGAGAGGGTCCCCCATCCTCGTCCCCCAGCCTTTGCCCTCCCTTTGAAAATCAAAGCATGTCCCAGAGGTGTCAAGGTCCAGAGATGTCCTCTGGGAACATTGATTTTAAATCGCGCCTACACCCGTTCCCGAGCCCACCAACAATTGAAAATCCGGCCCCTTGAGCAGACAATCAGGGTTTGTCTGATTCAGCCACATCTGTCAAGTCCCCTCTGGTGGCCACTCTACTAAACATCATTCAGTGTTTCATCCCAGTAGTCTGTCCAAAAAATACAATTGACTGAAAGTGGAATTGTGTACAACATAAATAAATAATCAACCCTATCCAGCAGACTTAGGCCTTTTGCATTGCTTTCAAACGTGTATGTGTTGTCAGTTAGTTGATATTTATATTATTTATTATATTCCAACTCACAGTTGTCACCAGGTAACCATACAAGTACTCTGAGAGCTGCAGATTTTATGTAAGTTGCAGGATCTACGACTGAACAATAATGGTTAGCTGAACAGCTCTGATACAGTCTGATTCAAAGCAATGTAAAGCCATTGAACTTGGGGCTGCAATAGTAGGATTGGTAGAAATCATCTCCATGTTTCTGGATAAAGTTCTGCCATTTTGTTAAAAAAATTGGATAAAAACATATTATGGAAAATAAGTTGTGTCAGCCCCAGTGTGACCTGAATATTTTTTTTTTATTGATTCAAGGGCTGTGGGCATCACTGGACAGGCCAGCATTAATTGCCCATCTCTAATTGCCCCTGAGAAGGTAGTGGTGAACTGCCTCCTTGAACCACTGCAGTGCCTACACCACGTAGGTACACCCACAGTGCTGTTAGGGAGGGAGTTCCAAGATTTTGACCCAACAGCATTCAATGATCTAGCAATTGAACATAGAACATAAAACTGTACCTGCCTTGCCACAAAAGAAGGAAAGAAAATTGCTGGCTGGAAAAAAAATGACAATAGTTCTTGCATAAAACATTCTAATCTTCCCAAAAACAATTGTTCTAATATGGACATTAGTGGGGGGGGGGGGGGGTTCAGCAAAATTCAAGTGCCTTTTATGTATCATGTCTTTGATCATAGAATGTTTCCCAGATAGCAGTGTAATGTTCCCACTGTCCTGGAGGCTGCTTTGTTCATGCCCACCTGTAGGTCAATGAAAGGGTTAAGCTGTTGTAAAGTGCTTCAGGAAGCCTGCTGGCCCCAGGGTACAGTGAGAGCAGGAAGGGAGTCATTAGCTGTAAACTGACATGGTATTACTTCCTTCTGGATTACTGTTTAAGGAGGACAGGAATTTGAGCCCTGTCACTACCACAGTAAAGTAATTTGGCAAGCATGTGTCAGCACTGACAGCAAAGAAGCCTCTGTGGTTTTAGCGAGCTGCTGTACATTGACAATCATATATTTACACGTCTGGTCAAGGTCTATACTTTACAATTTGAAAATTCTGGTCTTCCGCTTCTTTCAACTACTGTCATTTAGATGTCACCTAATGTAATATTAATCAATGGGCTGTGGGCCTCTGTCTTAAGGCTTGATGAGTCTGGGTTGCTTCCGGGAATGAAAAGAGGAACATTGGAAATGTGTCATTAGGAGTCTCCTTCTGGCTCAGTGGGCAAGTGGGCCAAGTGGACAATGGCACAGAGCCATAAAGACCTCCTCTTGCATTCAGAGCAACCGTCGGGTTGAGTACTGTGGAGTAAGAAGAAATTTGCATTGGATTAGTAAAAGTTGGGGCCAGCTAGAGCCTAAAGTTGCTGACTTCCCACATATGAGTAATTTCCTCCCTGTCATTGCTAATCAGAAAATACAGCCTGTTAACATTTGCTCACTTGTTGAAGTGGGTTTTACAGCATTCAATGACCTCAGCAACTAAAGAGAGAAATTTCCACACCTAGACTAAAACTCCCAATTAATTATTAAGCAGCAGATCCATTCAAACTGTGTAACATTCAGCACTCCTCCTATGTAACTTTTCATTTTCTGATGGTACTGAACTCTTACGCAATGTGCTATAAACATTGAGGTAATTTTGACTTTGGCCAATAGCGTTAAACAGGCGATAACCTTCCTTTGCCGATTTTTTATTGACTTCACTGGAAATGAAATGTGGGCAGGGTTTATAACAGGCATCCAAATTAATATTACCAAGTTATATACACATGCTGAGAGTTAGAATTAGCCTCATTATCTTTAAACCAGATTTTAATTCCACTATTGGGTTGCTCAATTGCTAAAACAAAAACAGAATTACCTGGAAAAACTCAGCAGGTCTGGCAGCATCGGCGGAGAAGAAAAGAGTTGACGTTTCGAGTCCTCATGACCCTTCAGCAGAACTGAACGGTTGCTGGGCTGCCCTGATTCTAGTCTATTACCTGATTGTCCATTCTCCTTGTGTGAACCTAGGCTATGGGTTTTGGCAGGCCAATTGACTTTTGAGGGATATAACAGCCAAACACAGCCTTATCCTCAAGGATAATTACCCTTGCTCTCTTTCCAGCAGATGTCAGAAAAAGGTATGCAGTTTTGATTAAATCTCAAGTCAGGGGAAGCTGGGGCTGAGCTGGGGTTCCCCCACCCCACCAAATGAACTACTCTGTGGTGCCAGCCATCACTCAGTGGACAGCACTCTTGCCTCTAAGTCATAACATTGTGGATTCAAGTCCCACTCCAGGACTTGAGCACAAAATCTGGACTGACCTAGCCAGTGCAGTGCTGACAGAGTGCTGCACTGTTGAAAGAGCCGTGTTTCAGACAAAATGTTAAGTAATGCTGAAAAAAGCTTTTTGTCTTGCACTCATCAAGACACTTCGCAAGAAAACTAATAGAAGGAGAAAATAACAATTTATACTGTATGAGAAGAAAATGCTGATTGAAATGGACTCTGATTGATAGAGTCATTGCCATGGAAAATGCACCAACTTATGATGACTGACAGTTAGCTGCCAGTATAGCTTGAAATTTAAACCAGACAGCTTGACCCTGATTGGTCAAGGTATTGCCCTGAGGAATGAGTCAGTGAATGACTGTCACTTATTTTGTTTAGCTGAAACAGGCGCAATGTGTGTACATGTTCTTTCTGTCTGCAAAGAACAGAGCCCTGTGTATTAATATATGTAGCTTCCAGTACTCAAATGCCCCACATTGTGAGCCCGACTGACAATCTTAGATTGGCTGTCAGCGTAATTCTTAGCACATTGAATATTATTTAGTAAATGTTGTCCAATCGTGGAATCACATCTAATGTTGGACACTGTGTTTTGTGTTTTGCAAGCGTGGGCTGCTTGGGTACTGTTTGTGCCTTGCCAGTTGCAGATAGTGGCTGGGACATGCTGTTTGATCCAATCCGCCAATCTTTGGGATGCACAGCCTACATACCTAGCATCACACTGGCACTGAAATTCATAAAGCACATTACTCATTTGTGTGAGAGGCAGAATGCCTTTATGGCTTGATGGCAGCATCCTGTTAGTGGTGAATACCTCTTGTGTTATTATTGCATAGTAGCAGTGTGAAACAGCTAGCTTCACTTATTGCTCAAATTTTTGAGATACCTTGGCTTTCCAGGATAATCTGAGGTAGACTGGGCACTTTCAGCGCCGAAAGTGATGGCCTTAGGCCCGTTCATGAGTTTGCGTGATATACAGTGCGAAATGATTTGGTGTGGGTAACCATTACCCCGCTGGGTAACTTTGATGCGCCCTATTTCAGAATCAGGCTTGCATGGTGTGCAAATGGTTCAGGCCTGATTTACAAGGTTCATTGTTAAATCTAGTCTAGCCTCTCAGGTGGACACAAAAAAAATCCCATAGCACTATCTTGAAAAAGAGCAGGGTGGTTTTTCCTAAATTCCTGGACAATGTTTATCCATCAAATAACATATTTTTCATTTAACTTCTCCTGCCCTCCATCCTCTCATATACCTTTCTCTTGTTAGACACTGGAGAGCATCGCTGCTTATCCTAACCCCAAAAGGAAAGTGAAGAGACCATAGCCATTTGCCATTTGGACCTTTTGGCTGTTCTTGAATCCACTTCACCAGGAAAGGCACAAGGGACCAGGCCAGAGTTAAAATTGCAGATAAGGCCTGATGATACCATCATACAGTGTGTGGCCCCAGCAGGTAAGTCACATGGCTAACTTTAACTCCACAGGTTCTGCTGGGTGTTTAGGGTTAAAATTGCACCCATCTACTAATATACTGGTTTTCAAACTGAGGTCCACATGGAAGACCAGTAAAGTGAATGCCAGTTTTCTTAAATGCGTTATTAAAACACTCTTTATGTGCCGCCCTTTCATATTATAAATATTGTATAGTATTATAAGTTAGATGGGGGTCCATGGTTACTAATCCATTTGAAAAAGGGTCCTTCAACCAAAATGGTTCGCAAGCTACTGCACTAATATCATGAAAAGTAATTTCTAGACTTCAAGATTAGTTACAACTTAATCAAAAATTGTGACCCTTAAGTGAGGACGGAGCTACGAGTCATTTAACAGTCTAGTTGAAAGAGTTAGAAGGGTTCAAAAAGTGGTTGGAAAACCTTTTGCACTGGATGTGATGATGTAATCCATGCTGAGATGTGCCATTGTATCATCAAAACACTCGAAAGTTGCTTGTGTCTGAGACTGATTGTTGTGACATGAATGGTACTTTGCTTTTCACCTTTTCTGTAACCCCAAGCTTAAAGAGAGCGTCTCCTTTAAAAGAAGTGACAGCACACAGGAGGAAGAGGTCAGGCTGCACAAAGGGCCTACAGATGCATGGAGTCCCCTCTGTGTACAGCCATTTCCACAGAGCATCATGTAGCCTGAAGCTACTTACAGTATTATCAGGTCAAACAAATATTAGCTCCCACCCTCCCATGGAGCAGATTTGACCTTTTGTTTGTCTAACCACAGCTTAGAGTTTAGAGCCCAGCCTGAGTCAAAGGGCCCAATGGAAAGGGATTTGTACATTTGAAAAGACGCCATTGTCCTCACAAAGACCACAGACATGAGTGAGTTTGAAGGCCTTTCTTATACTTGATTTACTTTGATGGCACGCTGTCTACTGCTAGCGTGCGTCTCTTCCATCATTAATGCCATTCTTCAACCTCTGCACAATAGGGAAAACGAAGGGCAGATTTATGTAGAATATTTTTTTCTTCATTCATGGGGTGTGGGCATCAGTAGCAAGGCCAACATTTATTGCCCATCCCTAATTGCCATTGAGAAGGTGGTGGTGAGAGCCACCTTCTCGAATCGCTGCAGTCTGTGAGATGTAGGCACGTCCACATTGTTCTTAAATAGTGTACGGTGAATTACATTGAATTGACATCCATAAATAGATTATTTGGCCCAATGCTAGGTGTGTGCTGGTGTTTGTGACCTACATGAGTGCCCATTCACCCTACTTCGTCTAAGCCCATCAACAAGCCACTGAATTCTCGCAATAAATGCTGGCCTAACCAGTGACACCACCGCCTCCACCCCCCCAACCCCTATCCCATGAACGAATTTTTTAAAAATTGCTGCAATTGTTCAAGGAACAGTATTGGTATCCTTCTTTGTTCCCATTCTCTCTCTGTCTGAATGTCTAAAAGACATTGTTTGGATCAGAAATCAGGCTCGGATCAGCGCTGTGACTGATAGACTCAAATGTGTTGCTGAAACACCGGGGCAGAGGGAAACCTGTTAAATATAGCCCAGAGGTTCCATGTTTGGATGTTATGGGACATCGGAGTCAGCTCTGATGCCTGCATAGGTCGAACATCCTGCTGATATTCACTCGGTGGGGGTTTAACATTTGAGGAATAATCACTTGACCCAGGTCGTGGTGGGTTAATGATGCCATAGAATCATTCCTCAGCAAGATTAACTTCCTTCAGTTAAGGAAGGAGAAACAAGAAAAAAAGAAAGTATCATTTCACACATTAATAAGTAATAGCCAACAACAGCCATAAAATAAAACCCGAGGGTTTCATGAATGTCTTTTCTATGGCTTTTCCTCAGAAATAAAAATGGCTGGAAGTAAGGTTTAACTGGGTTAAACTATAGAGTTTACTGTTCAGATTTTGGCCAGCTTCTGTTTCAAAGTGAGCCACCAGAGACAATAAGTTCCCATGGTACTGTACACCAGCACGTAAAGGGGAAGAGTTTTGAAGTATCAGATATTTGAATGTATTTTGGAAGTGCTGTTCCCAGACTCGATATACAAATCTCTTCAGATAATATGCAATCATCCTTCTGTCATCATCATTTCAATAAAACAACAAATATTAGCTCCTTCAGTGTCTTGCTAGGTACATATATTGTCTGGTGCATTAATGAGGTATATCAACAAAGACTGCAACACGTCAATTCATGGTCTATGTGTCAGTCTCAGCTGAGGTGGCAGCAGAAGAGCTACCATTGGGAAATAAAAGGAAGGGAAAGGTTCAGCTGGGTTTTCGCCGCTTGATTGTCGTTCACTCCACATCGACTTTCTAGAGATACCTACTGGGAAGTTAAAGCAAAGTGAGGGCAAAATTGGGTTTGGCTCTGATGTACCCTGCCATAGGTCTTGTGGCACAGTAGTAGCAACCTTACCACTGGGCCAGAAGCTCCGGTTTCAAGTCTTGGTCGCCACAGAAGGTGCATTCATAATGTGGCCAAACAGGTTGATTATCAGCCTGTAAATCCTTCCAATATGTCTGATGGCCAGGTGGTAAGAGTGGGAGAGTTTCCTGGTCAGCCATACTGCAGAAGGCAACGGTAAACCACTGCAGTACTTTGCCAAGCATAATCATGGACCGATCCAATGGAAGTCCAAGGTCACCAACCGGTACCTGAAGAAGGAAGAGTATCCTCCTGTACCCTGCTGGTGTCCTGCACAGCAGATCAGTTGGTCGCACTCTTGCTTCAGAGTCAGAATATTGTGGGTTCAAGTCCCACTCCAAAACTTAAGCACAAACTATCCAGACTGATACTCCAGTGCAGTACTGACGCAGTGCTACAATGGCAGAAGTACTGCCTTTTTGATGAAATGGTAAACTGTGGTCCTGCCTGCCCTACCAGGCTGAGGTAAAAAATCTCATGTCACTATTTCAAAGAAGAGCGGGGGAGCTCTCCTTGGTGTTCTGGCCAATATTATTCCCTTAATCGAAATCACAAAAAATAGATTATCTGGTCATTTATCACATTGCTGTTTGTAGGAGTTTCCTGCATTGACAGAGGTACTGTCTTTTGAATGAGACATAACTGAGACCCTGTTTGTTCTCTCAGGTCAATGGTAGAAGACCCCATACACTATTTCAAAGATGAGCAGGTGCCTTGGCCAATATGTATCCCTCGATCAACATCATTAAAATAAATTATTTGGTCATTATCACATTGCTGTGTACAAATTGGCTGCCACATTTCCAAATTGCAAAAGTGACTACACATCAAAAGTACTGCAGTGACTGTAAAGCATCATGGGATCCTGAGGTCATGAAATGTGCTAGATAAATGCAAGTTCTTTCTTTTTGCTACTAATGAATACATCAACAACTTGCATTTGCATAGTGCCTATAATGTAGTGAAATATCCTGATGCACTTCACAGTGACATTATCAAACAATCCATTTCAAGCAATTCTTTAATTTCAAAAAACATTCAGTTCCAGACAGAGGGCTTCTGTGAAACTGTGAAGTGATGTTGGAGTTAAGACTTCTTTAGTGATCTAGTAGGTGCTTGTTCTTTTGACCTGTGTGTGACTGGAGGAGCTCAGCAACAGGGGGACACCTGCAGCTATAATGATCACAAGCTGCCATGTAGGTAGCAAGAAAGAAAGGCAAAGCGAGGGGCAATTTCCAGTGATTACTAGTTGCAGCCGGAAGGCCTCATTTTGAACAGAAGTTTTTTGTCACATTTTAAAGCTGAGTTTTACAATTGCACAATTAACACGCAATCTCTCGGTAACTGGGACAAAACTTATTTGCTAATGTGTCATCGGAAAATGACTACCTTGTGATTAATTTTAAAAGCCTTAAGATTCAAGCGAGGGCAGAGGAGACACATGGAAATAGGGTGGTTTATAAAAATAAACCATCGAACATCATGGGACTCATAACTCAAGTGTGTTGAAGTCATGAGTACTTTATTTTCCATAAATCATTGGGTCCCAATGTGATTTCTGTTTATAACAACAGAGTCTTGGTAAAAGATATGTTTTCAAGACAACTTCTTTCTTTGGTTAAAAAAATGCAATTACCTGATTGCTTTCTCTTCTGTAGCAGATGAAGGATGTGGAATTAATATGTTGGTGTAGCAAGGTCTGAGGTTCAATTTAACAGGGTGGTATTTGAAGCTCTATGATTGACCCCAGCGCCTTGGACGAGGGAAGGTGAAAATCAGCAGAGTCCCCACTTTCAAGCGCTATTCAGTCAGCCCTCTTGAACATGCACGGGAATGATCACTGAGAGACTACCTTGACACAGGCACGATGGGCCGAAAGCCCTCAGTCTGTGCTGTATGTTTCCAGGATTCGATAAGTCGGCTTTGTTTTGCAATGTATTATTCGGTAGCCTGCTGACCCTGAAAAGGCTGCAGTACCAGAGTAGGAATCCAGCATCCGTAGAAGCATATCTGAGTCAGTTGTTCATGGAGAATAATTTCCAACAAGTGCTATTCACGTACAAACACTTATCTTGCTTGTGCAAGTGTTTACTCGGTTATTCTAGCACTGGTCCCATTAGTGGAGGTCTGTAGATAGGATCTGGGTGATGATGGAGAATGGAAGCTGAGTTGGTAAAATAGGTGAAGGAAAATAAGGAAAATGAAGAGAGTGTGACATGAGAGACTGAGCATGAGGATTTAAAGCGCCTTTAGCCACGGGACAACCCAAAGCACTTTGTAGCCAAGAAATACTTCTGCAGATTAGCAAGTGTTGCACCCTTGCTCAAAAAAAGGTTTAAAGATAAGACCAGTAACTGCAGGCCTGTCGGTTCAACCTTGGTGTTGGGGAAGCTTTTAGAATCGATAATTTGGAAACAATAGAAATGATGCATCATAAGGTCAGAATTTGGGAAGTTTGCTGATGATTGCACAATGTTCAGCAACATCCCTCAGATACTGAAGCAGTCCATGCCCATATGCAGCAAGACATGGACAATATTCAGGCTTGGGCTGATAAGTGGCAAGTAACATTCGTGCCACACAAGTGTCAGGCAATGACCATCCATAACAAGAGACAATCCAACCACCTCCCCTTGAAATTCAATAACATTACCATCGTTGAATCCCCTATTATCAATATCCTGGCAGTTACCATTGACCAGAAACTGAACTGGACCAGCCATATAATGCTGTAGCTACAAGAGCAGGTCAGAGGCTGGGAATTCTGCGGAGAGTAGCTCACTTCCTGACTCCCCAGAGCCTGTCCACCATCCACAAGTCAGGAGTCTGATGGAACACTCTCCTCTTGCCTGGATGAGTGCAGCTCTAACAACACTCAAGAAGCTCGACAGCACCCAGGACAAAACAGCATGCTTGATTGCCACCCCATCCACCACCTCCAACATCCACTCCCTCTGTCACTGATGTGCAGTCGCAGCAGTGTGTATCATCTACAAGATGCACTGCAACAACTCGTCAAGGCTCTTTCGACAGCACCTTCTGAACCAGCTAGAAGGACAAGGGCAGCAGATGCATGGGAACACCATCACCCGCTAATTCCCTTCCAAGCCACACACCATCTTGACTTGGAACTGTATCGCTGTTCCTTCACTGTTGCTGGGTAAAAGTCCTGGAACTCCCTCCCAAACAGCACTGTGGGTGTATCTACTCCATGTGGACAAAAGTCATTCAAGAAGGTGGCTCACTACCACGTTCTCAAAGACAATTAGGGATGGGCAATAAAAATGTTGGCCTAGCCAGCAACGCTCATGTCCTGTGAAAGAATAAAACAAGTGTTCAGGTCCAAATTAATAGTCACTTGGGCAAAAATGGGTTAATTAGGGAAAACCAGCACAGATTTATTAAGGGCTTAAGGATGAGGTAACAGAAAGGGTTGATGAGAGTAATGCTGTTGATGTGATGTTCATGGGGTTCCAAAAGATGTTTGATAAAGTGCCACACAACAGATCTGTGAGCAAACTTAGAGCTAATGGAATAAAAGGGACAGCAGCAAGATGAATATGCAATTAGCTGAGTGATAGGAAAAAGAGTAGTGGTTAATAGTCGTTTTTCAGATTTGATATATTTGAAAGATTGATATCTTAGTGTATAGGGCACAAATTCAAAATTTGTGAACGATATAAAACTTGAAAGTATTGTGAAGTGTGAGGATGATAGGGTAGAACTTTAAAAGGATATAGATAATGAATGGGCAGACAAGTGGCAGATGTAATTTAATGCAGAGAAGTATAAGGTGATTCATTTTGGTAGGAAGAACTCAGGGAGACCAGATATTATGCAATGCTATTAGCACTTGTCACTATTCATTTGTGATATCCCAATCACTTTATCATGTCCCTTTATTACATAATTTCAGGTGCAATAAAATTATACAAAGAAAAATAAGATCCATGGATTTCACTATTATGTTTTAGTGATTTCAACCAAACAATTAAGGAATAAATCCATGCTTACAGCTTGCAGGGAGCACAGTGAACTGAACACAAGCATTAATCTGTCACCTTTCGGGCTGGCTGCTTAAAGCGGGTGACTTTTGAAATGAGGTGACAAATGCTGGTATGTAACGTCCTAAGATTCAAATATGAGGGTAGACTTTCCTGAGTGCTCATTCAAAATGAAGTAACTCATGCTCATGGGCAGTCCATCTGCGCTTTTTAAATTGTAGGCTCTAGGGTTGCCAACTCTCCAGGGCTGTCCTGGAGACTCCAGGAATTAAAGATTAATCATTGCCTCAAACAACCCAGGGGAGGGAAAAAAATCATAAGGACATAAGAAAGGTTTTTCATTTCCTTTCAACACTTTCATTTATCAGTTACAAACCATTTGAACAAGGAAAAAGAAATGGTCTTTTGACTGGGTGGGGCAGTTGGAACAGTGAGGTCATACGATGAAACCAGAGTGCATCCAACTAGAGTTGGCAATCCAGGGCACACCATCTACCTCACTGCAGATGAGGACTCAGAAAATCTACGCTTGAACATCAGTTGTAGAAAGTGTCAATGACTGGCCCAACTGCTCAACACAGGTCCCTAGTGGTCCACTACTCCCATGGTTGAGAAGGTATTTTCCTTAATCTGTTAATGAGCTGAACGCTCCTGGTTCCTTCTCTGGTCTGTTTGGCTTAGTCAGGAATTGTCCTCCCTCAGTAGCCCGGGCTAGCGACTGTAAAAATTATCCATAATCCCCACTCTCAATCTCTATGCAGCTACTGCTGCTGCCAAATATCCCCTGTGTAAGTATCCAGGGAGGCCAGGATTGGCTTGGCTCTGGTGCCCGTGATCGCCTCTCGCCATCTGGGCTCCTATGTGAAGGATGGTCACATGAAAGCCAGAAGGCACGTGGTGCAGGAGACATGCCCCCTGCTCCCCCAGGGAGAGTCAATGCTTTCAGCATAAGGAGTTAGAACAGGGGTGAAAATAAGGGGATGAAACAATACAGGTCATGCTTTCATTGCCTGTCATTATCACCTGTCTCTGCAACCACATTGACCAGCGACTGCTTAATCTATGTGGAGCATTTCAGTGCATTCAGAGGCTGCTTCAATCAGGTGGCTGTTTAATGCTGCATTTGGACTTTTAATCACTTGTAACTTGCATGGGAAGGAACAGGATGGCTTTCTGTCCGACATTAGTTCTTGGTCCTGGTTTGGCATTTCCGTTCTTTCGAATGGCGACATACCAGTTCCTTTCTATATACTCCTTAGACTTGTAGGTGTTATAACCATTCTCTTCTAATGTTTCCAGGAAGAAACATTCATCTGTCGGGTCTGGCTGTGTAGAAAACAGAAAGAATAATAACAATTAACAATGAAAAGAGCTCCCCCAAATGGCTTAGTTGATAATGACACCCTGCCCAGTGTGACACAGGTCAGGAAGATCCCAGTTTGAACATTGGAAGAAAAGTAAATGAAAGATTTTAATTTATTCCGCACCTTTAAAGACCTGAGAGTGTGATGGTGAGAATCTCAGGAGGGTATTACAAAGAAGTCTGTCTGCAAGCATGACCCAGACCTCCGTGTCGCTTGCCATTTCAACACACCACCCTGCTCTCATGCCCACATGTCCATCCTTGGCCTGCTGCTTTGTTCCAGTGAAGCTCAACGCAAACTGGAGGAACTCCATCTTCCGACTAGGTACTTTACAGCCTTCCGGACTGAATATTGAGTTCAACAAATTTAGATCATGAACTCTCTCCTCCTTCCCCACCGCCTTTCCGATCCCCCTTTTTCCAACAATTTATATATATTTTTCTTTTCCCACCTATTT
Source organism: Carcharodon carcharias (assembly GCF_017639515.1). Taxonomy (NCBI): domain Eukaryota; kingdom Metazoa; phylum Chordata; class Chondrichthyes; order Lamniformes; family Lamnidae; genus Carcharodon; species Carcharodon carcharias. The sequence continues at coordinate 21,843,737 of NC_054474.1, forward strand.
CCATTATTTTTAAATGTATTTCCATCCATTGTTTTATCTCTACCTTTAGCCTATTTCAATTCCCCCCCATCCCACCCCCATTAGGGCTATCTGTCCTTTGCTCATCCTGCTTTCTACCCTTAATGTCCCCATTAGCACATTTCTTAGCTAATATCACCACTGTCAACACCTCCTTGTCCTTTTGTCTATGACATCTTTTGGTTATCTCCACCTATCACTGGCCCTCTATCCAGCTCTACCTGTCCACCACCCCCAACCCCCCCAACCTAAACCAGCTTATATTTCACCTCTTTTCTATTTTTCCTTAGTTCTGATGAAGAGTCATTCGGACTCGAAACGTTAACTGTGTTCCTCTCCACAGAGGCTGTCAGACCTGCTGAGTTTTTCCAGGTATTTTTGTTTTTGTCCTAGATTTCTAGCATCCACAGTATTTTACTTTTACATTACAAAGAAGCTTTCACTCACTATTTCTGGCTGACAATGGTTGCAAACCTTTCAGCTTTTTTTGGCTTTAGCACTTGTCCTGGATTCTGCTATCGAGGATGGGGGTGTACATGGAGCCGCCTCCTCTTGTTATTTATTTAATTGCCCACCGCCATTAGTGACTGGATTTGGCAGCACTGTAGAGCTTTGCTCTAATTTGTTGCTCAGGTCTGTCTAGAATATGCTGCTTCTGTTGGTTGGCATGGATGTTTCCCTGTGTTGTAGCTCCAGCAGTTTAGCATCTCATTTTCATCTACACCTCATGATATTCTTTGTCTACATTCTTCTTGAAGTTACAAATTATGGTTGAATACAATTCTGCTGCTGCTAATGGCCGACTGTGCCTCATGGATGCCCACTTGAGTTGCTAGATTTATTCTGAATCTATCCCATTTAGCACACAACATGATAGTGAGTGTCCTCAGTGTGGAGGTGGGACTTGCTCTCCACAAGGAGAATGGGGTGGTCACTCATACAATACAGTTATGATCCTAATCTTATGCCTGATTCTAAAGAAGTAAAATTAGGGAATCAACTGTTTCCAGCAGTTGTATGGTCAGTAACCAGAGAGCACAGATTTAAGATGATTGGCAAAATAATCAGGGATGAAACTCATGGTTCAGTTTTGGAGTGTGCTGCCTCATCAGGTGGTGGATTCAAATTCAATGGTTGCCTTCAAAAGGGAACTGGATGAATGTCTGAAGAAGACAAGAATGAAGGGGTATGGGAAAAGAGCCAGAGAGTGCAACTAATGGGATTGCTCTTTGAATGAGCTGGTGCAAACTGGCCAAATAGTTTTCTTCTCTGCTGTACTAGTCTATGATCTAGGGCATTCCTACCGCTTTACAGCCAATTAAATATGTTTTAAGTGTACTCACTGTTGCAATGTAGGACATAAGTAAATAGGAACAGGAGTAGGCCATTCACCCCACTGAGCCTGTTTCACTGTACAAATACAGACTATGGCTGATTTGAATCTCAATGCTTCTATCTGCTTTGATTCCATAGCTGTTAATGCCCTTACATAACAAAACGTTCAGCTCTGAAATCACAGTTCTGAAATTTTCCATTGACCTAGCCTCAACAACCTTTTGAGGAAGAGAGTTCCAGAATCCCACTACCCTTTATGTGAAGAAGTGCTTACTGACATTGACACGGAAGGAGTCCTGGACCTGCAACCCCCCATCAGAGGAAATAGTTTCTCTCACCTACCCTGCCAAATCTCTCAAATTCTCAACGGCCAGGATTTTATGGTCCGATGCGGCGAGTCATTTAAATCTCCACTCAGTTCGGCGGGGCCGTAATATCCTGCCGGGTGGGAGGGGCCATAAAATCCTGACCAACATTTCAATTAGCTCACTCCCTAATTTTCTAAATTTAAGGGATTACAAGTCTATGCAACCTCTCCTCATGAATTTAGCCTCGTTACTGCTAGTACCATTCTGATTGCTGGTTTGTGCTGCGTCCTCTCATCTCAACCAGGGCTACATTTGGGGCTGTTCCAATTTCCTTCAATACCCATGGGCTAGGAAGGAAAGAGAAAACAGCCTTGGCTCCTGTTCATGAATGTCACCCAATGATCCTATCTGAATCTGGACCGGTGTGAATAATAGGTAAGGGCAGGGTGAACCGAGCTGTGATGTCCTCACCCACAGTTAAATGACCTGCCAGTGATCATTGTCAGGATTCACACATAACAATTACTTCAAAAAGGTAATGAAGGGGCTGCCAGGAGCTGTGGAATTGTAGTGCAGTCTAAATCAGTGCCTCCAGGAGAAGAAAGGGGAAGTTTAGGAAACGTGGAAAATGGAAGAACAAGAGGAGACACTCTTGGGAGATTAAAATTAAGCAGTAAGAACCAGCATTCATATTGTGCCTTCTCACAACCTCAGGACGTTCTAAAGCATTTCGCAGTCAATGGTTTACCTTTGAAGTACAGACACAATTGTTACATAGGCAAATGCGGCAGCCAATCTCCACAAAGCAAGGTCCGACAAACAGCCAATGAGGTGAATGACCAGCTCGTCTGTTTTTGCCGACATTGGTCAGGGAGGGTATCAATCGTGGCATCAGAGAAACTCCCTTTGTCTAGTACTAAGAAATCTTTTACATCCAAGTGAACAAGCTGAGAGGGTCTCAGCTTAATTTATCCAAAGGTCAGGACCACTGCTAACATGACATTCCCTTGCAATATCAGTCTGGAATCCATAACCTTATGATTTAGAGACAAGTATATTATTAACTGAGCCAAGTTGGTTCTCTTAAGATATGTATTACATTCTGATATTTCCCTATTCATTACACTAATATAAGGTGATACCCATTTATTTTAGCCTTTGTTAAAATAGTAGTTAGAAGAATTTTTTATGAATTAATTAATACAATTATTACTGATATAGCATACATTGCATTGTTAGGGCATAGTACGGATACATTTACTCTTCCTCATAATTGCATTGCACTATATTTTTAGGAAAATAGGAACAGGATAAGGCCATTCAGACCCTCAAACTTGTTCCAACATTCAATTTGATCATGGCGGATTTCACTCCATCAATCCTCCTCCATTCCCTTAATTTCTCATCTAACAAAAATATACCGTGCTTAACAAAAATCAGCTCTGGGAATATTTAATGGCCAGATATCAAAAACGTTCAATTTTCCCAGCCCTTACATGTCACAATGTCCTGAGCACAGTTTATGCATAGGAAGTTTCACACCTTTTAAAATTATTCTGCTTTTCTATTCTTACGACCAAAGTGAATAACCTCACACTTGCCCAAATTATAGTCCATTTGCCACCTTGTTGCCCACTTACTTAACCTGTCCATATCTCTTTGCTCTTCCCCTTCCCTGAGGAAATTATTTTAAAGGGCTAATGAGTAATAAGTGCTGAAAACGAGATTTAACGCAGAAGCATCAGATTTTTACCAATTGCAAGGTCTCTTCTCTCCAGGAAGTGTTGATCCATCTACTTCCACCTCCGTAACATCGTCTGTCTCTGCCACTGCCCCAGCTGTAATCCTAACCCATGACTTTGGTCACCTCTAGATTTGGCTATTACAATGCACTTCTGGCCAACAGCCCATCTTCTACTCTGTTTAGACTTGAGCTCATTCAGAACGCTGCTGCTCATTTCTTAAATTGCTCATCCTGTTCACCATCACATTGTGCTCACTATTGGCTCATGAGCTGGAAACACCTCAAGCTCTGAACTCTAACCTTGTTTTTAAATCCTTCCATAGCTTCAACCCTCCCTATCGCTGTAACCTTCGCCCATGCTAACCCACTGAGATCTTGAGTTCATCTAATTCTAGCCTCTTGCACATCTCTTATTTTAATTGCTCCACTGCTGGTGGCTGTGCCTTCATCTAACAGAGTCTAAACTCTGGAATTTCCTCCCTGAGCCTATCCACCTCGCTTTCCTCCTTAAAAATGTTCCTTCAGAATAACTCTTTGACCAAACTGTTGGCCATCAGCCTGAATATTGCCTTATGTGGATCCGTGTCAAATTCTGTTCAGTTGATCCTGCGAAATGCCTTGGGGCATTTCACTGGCTAAAAGCTTTATATAAATACAAATTGTTGTTGTTGAGCTCCATCGTTGCCTCTGTTTCCTCCTCTAAGTGGACATGAAGCTTTGACATTGTGGCTTACTGCTAATAGCTGAGCAAGGTTACTGAGCAGCTAGTGTAGAAACATAGGAACAGGAGCAGACCATTCAGTCCCTTGAGCCTGATCTGCCATTCAATTAAAGGATGGTTAATCTGTATCTTAACTCCATTTAGTGGCATTCATTCTGTAATCCTTAATACATTTGCCTAACAAAAATCTATCAGTCTCAATTATAAAGATGGACAGATCATGAGGCTGAGCTAACCAAGGTAGTACAAATAGTCTGTGTTTAGAAAATGCCAAAATCATCAGGAGCTTCTCTTCTTGAAAGCTGACAAGCAACCTCTATAAGATAAGGTGTCTATTTTGTGCTTGACTGAAATGCCTTTTCTCAAACTCCTCATGAAGACTCAGATATAAACAATGGCCACAATCTCAATTCTCTTCTACCTGACAGAAATAGTGGAGGGGTGGGTGTGGGGGGAGAAGTTGGAAAGAAAGCAGTCACATGCCCCCTCTGATCCCTGCTGCTTCCTCACTCTGTCCTGAATTTAACCTTCTGTTTTGAGCAGGCAAGTGGGATACTCACAGTTATCAGGACCTGATCTCCATTTAACCAGAGTTAGGAAAACAGTAATGACTTCCCCATCAGGTTCAGATCTGTCAGGAGAGGATTCATAGTGTAGAAGAGGCCTATCAAGGTAAGTTTTAAAATTTAATTTTAGGTTCCCTTGTGGGCCAAGGGAAACAGATGTCTTTCTCTGGCCCTTATGACATTATGGGCTCTTCTGCCAATGGCTCCCAACACCACCACTGGGGGAGATGGTGGCATTGTGGTAATCTCACTGGACTAATAGTTGAGAAGATTAGGCTAATGCCCAGAAGACATGGGTTCAAATCCCAACACAGCAGCTGGTGGAATTTAAATTCAATTAATGAAATCTGGAATATAAAGCTGGTCTTGGTAATGATGACAATGAAATTATTATCGATTGTTGGTTCAAAATGCCATCTGGTTCACTAATGCCCTTTAGGAAAGGAAATCTGTCATCCTTACCTGGTCTGGCCTACATGGGACTCCAGACCCACAGCAATCCGAGAGAACAGAGTTCACGTTTCGATCCATGTGACTCTTCTTCAGAGCCTCAGACAGGCTAAAAACATTAACTCCACAGATGCTGCAAGGCCTACTGAGTTTTTCCCAGCATTTTTTGTTTTTATTTCATATTTCTACCATCCTCAGTATTTTGCCTCCATCACAGAAATCTGAACAGACCTAGCAAGCGACCCAGTTTGAGGGCAATTAGGGATGGGCAACAAATGCTGCCCTTGCCAGCAATGCCCACATCCCATGAAAGAATGAAAAATACCACCACTATCCCCCCAACCGTGTCCCCTGATTAAGTGTCCAGGCCTCCTCCTTTCTCTATTTAAGCGACTCCTGAACTGTTACCAGGGCTGCAGCCTCCTCCTGTCTGAATTCCTGACCACCCGCCAGGTAAATTGACTGGCTTCAGGACACTGAGACAATGCATGGAGGTTCGGCCCAGCCATCATCTGGGCCTCCATGTTGTCAGACTCCCCTGCTGTCCCAATGAAGATAGGGCTCAGCACACCCTGAAAAGCCAGGGCCTTGGGGCAGAGTTTTGAGTTCTGTGTGTGGCAGCGGTCATTGGGCCTGGGAGCGGCTGGTCCCCGACTGCGATTTTACGTTGGGCGAGCCAATTAAGGCCCGCCCAGCCTGAAACGCAGCTCCTCACAGGTCGGGAAGGGCCGAGCTGGGGGCGGGGGCCTTTCGGCCGCTGGGTCCAATGGTGACCCAGCGGCCAGCTTAAAAATGGCCCAGGCAGCCCCTGGAAGGCTGCCAGCGAAGAAGACATCTATGATGTTGTCAACGGGAAATTATGGCTTCCAATGCGGCTGCAGACGCCAGGCGGGAGGGGAGGTCGGGTGGGCACTCAGCTCCCACCCCCCTGTTTTCTGATGAGTACCTCGCAGACCTCCTGGAGGGGGTGGCTGCGAGGAGGGGTACCCTTGTCCCCAGGGGTGGAAGGAGAAGGCCACTGCACCTTTCCAAAAGAGCTTGGGAGGAGGTGGCAGTGCTGGTCAGCAGCCATGATGTTTTGCTGTGCACCTGGGCCCAGTGCCATGAGACGTTTAACAACCTGCTGTGCCCAGGGAGGGCCAGTACGATGTTGGCATCGATCAGTGTTATGAAGTGTTAAAGTCTGGCCGTTCACTCACTCCCCACGCCCGTGGAGCTCAGGGGTGTCAGAGTCTGCATGCCAACTGTCAATGACACAGGAGCTGGCCAAGGGGGTGAGCCCTGGCTGCTTGGACTGAGTGCCTTGTGGCTTGAGGGCCACGACTTGGATGTGCCCTGCAAAGTGATCCTCAGGTGGCGTTGGCCAGGCCACACTGGTGCTGCAGGTGGACTAATTTGTGCTCCTTTGTCCTTTCAGGAGAAGATGGCCCATAACAACATTGAAAGATTCCAGACTGGCGGAGGACCTCCAACTCCAAATAGGATGGGAATAGAAGGATACGGACCCCGGAGGTACAAAATGTTTTAGTTGACGGGCAATGTGATCGGAGCAGGCTTGGAGGGCTGAAGGGCCTGTTCCTGTGCTGTACTTTTCTTTGTTCTTTGTTCTTTGTAATCCTCACAAAGTATGAGCATGACGCCTTGGTGATGGAGAGTCGGCATGCACCTTGGTCAACCAGCCATGGAGAGGCTGGGGTGGCAGACGAAGGTAAGAGCGCAGTGCACAAGAGTGAGAGTTTCGGATGGTGCAAACATTCTTGTGTAGCCTCTTCATTGGCCTCAAATCCGGATTCCGCATGGATCATTGAAAGACGATGGAACCATGATGCAGGTCTCCATGGTCTCACCAGGGTGCCTGGCATGCACAGTGATAGTGTGATGACTTAAGCCAATGACATGTTGTTGTTCTCCCTTAGATTTGCCACCACACACCCAATCGCAGGACCCCGAAGAGCCACCCTGACGTCAGAGGACTACCAGGCTCCAGATGCACCTGCATCACACCTGCTCTCTTAACCAGGCACCAGTACAGATACCAGCACCTTGGTGGGCATTAGATCAGCAGCTAGAATTTTGGTGCACGTTGGTGAGGTTACTTCACAATCGCTTGAGATGCAGGTGGAGGCAGAGAATTTCCTAGGGTGCCGGCAGTTGGAGGACTGCTGGAGACCAGGATGAAGGCAGATGATCAGCCTCTGGAGTCGTCCATTAGGTGGCAGATGCTGGACGTCCAGCGAGATGTTTGGGAGAACCTGGCAGAGATCCATGAGGATTTGCGTGCCATGGCTTCCGTTATGAAGGAATCTAGGCGGAGCATCAGTACTGCGTTGACCCTCATGGCCGAGCGCACTGCCTCCTCCATTGAGAGAGTGATGGCTGTCATGGAGAGGCAGCTCCAGGGACAGAATCAAGGGTTCCTGGAGTTGCGATTGGACCTGCAAACCCTCACACAGGCACTGACCTCAGGTGGTCAGTTTCAGTGTGGGAGATAGATGAGGCCCTCGGTATCCCATCAATGGTGAGCAGGGAGGCCCAGAGTGACCAGAGCTGCCTGCCATTTCTGCATGCACCTCTCAGGGCATTCTAGATGACGGCAGCAGCCACTCCGCCCCTCTGCCAGTGGTCGTGGCATCTGATGAGGCTGCGGTAACTGGGGAGATGCCAGCCGTGGCACTGGCCGCTCCTTCCCAGGTGGGGCAGCACTGGTTCCACTGGCCAGAGGCTGACCGCCAAAGTTGTCAAGGCCAACAGGACAGCAGAGTCAGCAGGCTGACTCCAATGCCAGTGCCAGCGATGGGGGGGGGGCACCAAAATATAGCACTCGCAAATGTAAGTTTAAGGTGACGTGAGAACAAGAGAGACAGGTTATGGGTGATCTTCTGTTGTGTAATGGTTTGTTTATGTGCACTGGCCTGGGGTTGAAGACCAGAGAAGGTTCTGTTAATATGTTTGGACTGTCAAAATGAGATAAATTTTCTTTTGCCATAATGGCCTGAGTATGCTTCACCTTTTTTATTGAACGTGGTGCAGGGTACGCCAGTATGTAATGCTGGACGTGGGTGGGTTACAATTTTATTGCATAGCCACTGACTGGACTTTGGGGTCAAAGAAAGGGGTCATTTCAAACATCCAGGATGGAGGCGGCAGCCCTGGCATGAGGTGGTAGCACTTATTTGGCAGCCTAGCTTAAGGAGCATTGGATCAAGTGTCCCTGGTATCCCTGCTTCCCTGGAGGTCTGCCTCCATTCTCTCAGTGTCCTCCTCACCGTTCTCCTCTTCGGACTCACTATTGGATTCATCATCTGTGGCCTGTGGAGCTGTCAAGATCCTCTCTTTAAAAATTCATTCATGTGATGTGGCCTTCGCTGGCTGGGCCAGCATTTATTGCCCATCCCAAGTTGCCCTTGAGAAGGTGTTGGTGAGCTGCCATTTTGGATTGCTGCAGTCCATGTGGTGTAGGTACACCCACAGTGCTGTTAGGAAGGGAGTTTCAGGGTTTTGACCCAGCAACAGTGAAGGAACGGTAATATATTTCCAAGTCAGGATGGTGAGTGACTTGGAGGATAACTTCCAGGTGGTGGTATTCCCATCTATCTGCTGCCCTCGTCCTTCTAGACGGTAGTGGTCGTGGGTTTGGAAGGTGCTGTTGAAGGAGCCTTGGTGAATTCCTGCAGTGCGTCTTGTAGATGGTACACACTGCTGCTATTGTGCGTCAGTGGTGGAGGGAGTGAATGTTTGCAGATGTGATGCCAATCAAGTGGATTGCTTTGTCCTGGATGGTGTCAAGCTTCTTGAGTGTTGTGGAAGCAGCACTTATCAAGGCAAGTGGGGAGCATTCTATCACACTCCTGACTTGTGCCTTGAAGATAGTGGACAGACTTTGGGGAGTCAGGGGGTGAGTTACTTGTCACAGGATTCCTAACCTCTGGCCTGTTGAAGGCACAGTATTTATATGGCTAGTCCAGTTCAGTTTCTGGTCAATGGTAACTCCCAGGATGGTGATAGTGGTGGATTCAGTGATGGTAATGCCATAGGACATCAAGGGCGATGGTAGGATTCTCTCTTGTTAGGGATGGTCATTGCCTGACACTTGTGTGTCATGAATGTTACTTGCCACTTGTCATCCCAAGCCTGGATATTGTCTAGGTCTTGCTGCATTTGGGCATGGACTACTTCAGTGCCTGAGGAGTCGCGAATGGTGCTGAACATTGTGCAATCATCAGTGAACATCCCCACTTTTGACCTTATGATGGAAGGAAGGTCATTGATGAAACAGCTGAAGGTGATTGGGCCTAGGGCACTATCCTGAGGAACTCTTGCGGTGATGTCCTGGAACTGAGATGACTGACCTCCAACAAACACAACCATCTTCATTTTTGCTAGGTTTGACTCCAACCAATGGAAAGTGTTCCTCCTGATTCCCATTGACTCCAGTTTTTCTAGGGTTCCTTGAAGCCACATTCTTTCAAATGCAGCCTTGATGTCAAGTGCAGTCACTCTCACCTCACCTCTTCCTCCAGTGAGCCCCCCTTGCCATTGCCAGATTATGGAGAGGTGCTGGACGCAATCACGATCAGTGACACGTGCTCTGGGGGGTATTGTAGTGCTCCCCCTAAATGATCCAGGCATCGGAAGCCAATCTTCAGAAGACCTATAATTCTCTCTATCACTGCCCTTGTGGAGGCATGGCTCCTCTTATTCCGCTGCTCCACCTTTGTTCTTGGGTGGCGGAGAGGCGTCATAAGCCACCTTTCCAAAGGACAGCCTTTGACAACCAGCAACCATCCATCCGGTCGAGCTGGAGCACTGAAGAGTTTCAGCACCTAGGAATGTCTCAGGATGTAAGCATCATGGGAGCTGCCAGGGTACCTTGCACACACCTGCAGAATCTGCATCCTATGGTCGCACTCTATCTGCGTGTTCAAGGAGTGGAATCCCTTCCTGTTGATGAAGGCACCCGGCTGACTCACTGGCGCCTTGATGGCCACATGTGTGCAGTCGACTGCACCCTGGATGCAGGGGAACCCAGCAATTACTGCAAACCCTCTGGCTTGCTCAGCCTGGCTGGCCTCGTCTGTATGGAAATGAATGAAAGTCAATACCCGCCCGAACAGAGCTTCTGTCATGAGCTTGATGCAACGCTGGACAGCTGATTGGGAAACTCCACAAACCCCCGGAAAGAGCCAGAGGGATAGAAGTTGAGGGCCACTGTGACCTTCAGAGGCACTGGCATGGGGTGTCCACCCACAGTTGAAGCTGATCTGAGGCCCAATTATCTGGCAAATGGAGGTCACTGTCTCCCTTGAGAGATGGAGTGTCCTTCAGCAATGCACCTTGGACATGTTGAGGTAGCTACATAGCTGCCTGTAAACCCTGGAGACAGGATAGTGGCGTCTTCTGTGGCCCCTTCCGCCTTGGACTTCCTGTTGGCCCTGCACCCCTTGTGCCTGCACTCTCGTCCCCCGCAAGGTCGCTCCCCTGCAAGCTGCATTGGGACACTTGGCCTCCTCTCCCTTCTGCCCCTCTCTTCCACCTCAGAGGCGGTACCTCCAGTAGAGACCAAAATCCTCATTACCAGGGGTAAAGTAGGCTGTACGATACCTGGAAGAGTCCACATGGTCTGAATCCTCCGGGGTCCTTGAAGACCTGCAACGAAGCCTGGAAATGCAAAGAATGAAGCCCTGAGCAGAGATAAAGCTGCCAAGTGCCAATAAGTCACCAGCGGCAAACTATCTCCAAAACACCTCACTACTCACACTGGCAATGCTGCTGACCCTTTTTATCCTGCCTGTGGATGAGGTTGTGCAAATTGTCGGCTGGCCGCCTGCCCGTTTTGCCTGTGCAACGAGCGCAAGAACGCACGGGCAACATTAAATCGGCATCAATTGCCTTTTTAATGGCCTTAACTAGCCTCTTAAATAATGATGGGCACGGGTCCAACTCCTGCTCGTGCCTACCAACCGAAATATCGCGTGAGTGCTCGGTGACGTTGAGACGCTCACCCGATGTCTTTACGCACTATTTTACGTTCAAGCAGGTCGGGCGGGCGCACCTGCCCACTGCGAAAAATGCTGCCCTATGTTTTTTCTCGGTGAGATACTGGAGGGTCGTGAGCATCCATGGAGCTTGTGAGGAGTCAATGCCTTCAGAGAGGGAGGGAAGTGGGTAAATTGGCAAGGATCCTGTTCTTCAAATGTAAAAAAGCACAGGATCAGATTTCTCACTGCAAACCATGGTAATAATTTCCTTTTGTGTAGAAGCAAGTAGAACTGTACCACTACAGGGAGTTTGAGAAGCTTGTTTGTTGGCAAATAAGGGCTGAGATCTGATATTTTCATTCCAGCAACTATGAACTTGAAGGCTACTTTTCCCCAGTTGTTCTTCCAGTTTGTGTTGCTGCAGGGGGAGTGCAGCTTCCCTGAGCTCGGAAAAGACAGGTGAGTCGTGTTTCCTTTGTCTTATAACAGTAATTTACAAAGATGTTACCTCCCCTATATTTATCTCTTAAAGGGGAGTTAAGCTGTGGGACGTGATTAACGGGAGGGCAGGAAAGAACAAGAGAAAGAATAGCCTGGAAGGAAAGCAAGAGAGGGCGGGATGAGGGAAGGAAGCTGTTATGGACAAATGTGTCATTGTGGAGGGCCCTTGGTGATCAAAGAATCCTTTGCTAGTACAGCACACGTCTGTGTTTTGATTGTGGTGAAAAAGAACGTCTGTTTTAGTGATGTTGGATGAGAGATAACTATTGAGAGAACACCCGTGCTCTTCTTTAACATCCTGCCATGGGATATTTACGTCCACCTGAGGGAGAAGGTGGGGCCCCAGATTTGCGACTCATCTGGAAGATGCTATGTCCAACACAGAGCTGATTAAATGTACTCCTGGAGATTTCATCACATGAAATGCCCCACACTTCAGCCATTCATCAGCCAACACATCCATCCTTGTGACACACTGCCTTCCCAAGCCAATTGTAAAGCAAAAAGACCCATTACCCAATTGGATGCTGCTTGACTGTCAGCCAAATAGCCTTTTTTTCTCCAGTTTTCAATGTCTTTATATCCGGCAAAGAGAAATGTTCAAAGAAAAACAATCTTTTTTCAATATCCTGACGATTTTTCTCCAGGGTTGCATACAGCAGTGCCCTAGAGATTGATCTTCAATTCCTGGCAACTCCAGCCCAATCCTGGAGGGTTGGCAGCTGTACTTCAAAAGTGTAGCACTGACTCAGTACTGCACTGGGAGCGTCACCTTCAATTTTATACTCAAGCCACAGAATGTTATGTTTTTATATAAAGGCAAAATACTGCGGATGCTGGAAATCTGAAATAAAAACAAAAAAATGCTGGAAAAACTCAGCAGGTCTGACAGCATCTGTGAAGAGAAAGACAGAGTTAACGTTTCAAGTCCGTATGACTCTTCTTCAGAATGTTACGTTCTGATAGTCACAGTTAGCTGATGCCCATAGGCTGAAGTGGGACTTTTATTCTGTCCCTTTTACTTTACATTGATAGTTGCACACTGTCACAGAATCACAGAAGCACAGAATCACACAGTACAGAAAAGGCCCTTCGGCCCATCAAGTCTGCACCAACACGTGAGAAACACCTGACCTACCTACCTAATCCCATTTACCAGCACTTGGTCCATAGCCTTGAATGTTATGACATGCCAAGTGTTCATCCAGGTAATTTTTAAAGGATGTGAGGCAACCCACCTCCACCACCTTCCCAGGCAGTGCATTCCAGACCGTCACCACTCTCTGGGTAAAAAATTTTTCCTCACATCGCCCCTAAACCTCCTGCCCCTCACCTTGAACTTGATTCCCCTTGTGTCCGACCCTTCAACTAAGGGGAACAGCTGCTCCCTATCCACCCTGCCCATGCCCCTCATATTCTTGTACACCTCGATCAGGTTGTTCAGACATGTTCAGATACCTTCTCAAGGGCAATGAGTGATGGCCAATAAATGCTGACTCAGCCTGCGATGCTCACATCCTATGAATGAATTAAGAAAGCCTGCCTAAACGCCCATTCTTCATTCTTCACCATAGGTGGAAGTTTATCTAATCAATGGCTGAGCTAAGGAGATTATGGAAATCACACATTTGATCCTCTGTCTCCCTTTCCCTCTGGGTATCAGTGGGGGCTGTGATAAAGGCATTAGGATTGTTCTTAATAGCCCTGGATTTGGGTGGGAAAGGGTGAGGGAGATCAACAGGGGTTACTGCTCCAGGTGGCTGTTATGTAGTCCTGCTGGCATTCATTTTCAAGATTCATAAATGAAAAACAGTGGCTGAAAGCTTTGCTAGGGTTCTCCTCATAGTCAAAGAGGATACTGATAAAAAAATCGTACATGAAGTGTTGTCACTTGATTGAAATACTAATGGACGACCCACACCCAGTGAGTCAGTGCCTTACAACAATAACAAAAACTTCCTTAATATAGCATTTTTGACATAATGAAACATCTCAAGATCCTTCCCAGGATTTTTATAAAACAAAGTGTGACACACCAAGCCACATAAGGAGATATTAGGTCAGATGACCAAAAGCTTGTTCAAAGAGTTAGGTTTAAGGAGTGTGTTAAAGGACGAAAGCAAGGTAGAGGGACGGAGACGTGTAGGGACGGAATTCCAGAGCTTGAGGCCTAGACAACTGAAGGTACGACCACCAATGGTGGAGCAATTAAAATTGAAAGCAAGGTTTCTCAAGTGTAAAACTCAACAGTTTCTGATGGTTTGATGGCATTAAATGTTCTCTTTTTCTTTTGGTTGCACAAGCTGCCTGTATGGATTAATTGCACCTTAGCTAATGTAGAGAACTGATTCCTACGTCTGTACATTTACCAGAGGCTTATGCACTGACCAGGCCTACAGGGTAGTTGAGGAGCGGCACATAGAGATCATCAAACCTCCGCCTTTGATGACTGTATCTTCAGCTGCCAAGGTCCTAAACTCTGGAATTCCCTCACTAAATCTCTCCGCCTCTGTCTCCTCCTTTAAAGATATTACTTTAAGCCTATCTCTTTGAATAAGCTTTTGTTCACCTGTCCCAATATCTCCTTCTGTGGCTCAGTGCCAAATTTTTCTGAAAACATTCCTATGAGGCCCTTGGGATGTTTGTAACTCCTTTAAGACGTGCTATATAAATGCAAGTTGTTGCATTATTGCAATGCTGCTTTCCTGAGCCCAGACCCCAAAGGCAAAATCTTGGAACTCTGACCCTAACAGCACTGAGGGTGTACCTACACCACACAGACTGCAGCAGTTCAAGAAGGCTGCTCACCACCACCTTCTCCAGGGCAACTAGGGATGGGCAACATTCTCTGGCCTAGCCAGCGATGCCCACATCTGGTGAAAGAATAAATAAAAAGAAAGGGATATTAACTGGCTTTGCATGGTAAAATGTAAATCAATAATGTGCACTGCAAAGTTTCCAGGCATTTTAGTAGCTCAATTTTTAAAATTATTTTTTACTGACCCATACAGGTTGTAACGTTCCCTGTCTCTGAACTTGATTGTATTCCTTGTTGGTGAACCTGCTCCATTTTTTCTGCTCTCAAAGCCTCAAATGTTCTTGCCATCAAATTAAGGAACTCTAAAGTTCCTGTGCTGCCAGGTGATCTCAGGCAGGGTAGAGGCAGAGGGACAACAGTTAGCATCCAGGGTCCCAAGGTTCGGGAAGGGGTACCTACAGCCAGGGTTTCACTGTGGATCACTATTCATAGACCCCGCCCCCAATCCTCACTGGAAATGATATTTTTAGGCATCTGGTTGGATCAGGAGAGGACTGTTTTGAAGAGAGGCCCACACTGAAAACAATAACTTGTCTGCTCTCTTCTCAGGTGATGCCAGGCCAGCTGAGAGTTACCGGCATTTTCTGTTTCTGCTTCAGACATAAAGGATACCTCTGGAACCATGGGCCCAGAATTTTACGGCCCTGCCTCAGCGTGTCTCCCCTCCTACCCCAGCGGATGTGGTGAGCCATTTAAATCTCCATTCAGTTCGGCGGGACTGTAATATCCTGCCGGGCGGGAGGGGCCTTAAAATCCTGGCCATCGAGTTTTATAGAACCGAAAGAAGCCATCGGGCCTGTGCTGACTGTTTGAAAGAGTTGTCCAGTTTAGTCCCACAGCTCAATCTTTTCCTCATAGCCCTGCAAGTTGGTCCCCTTCAAGCATATGTCCAATTGCTGTTTGAAAGTTCCTATAGAATCTGATTCCGCTACACTTTTAGGTAATGCACTGCAAATCTTAACAACCCTCTGTGTGAAGAAATTTCTCCTCGTGTCCCTCAGGTTCTTTTACCAAATATTTTAAATCTCTTTGGCCTCTGGTTACCATGCCAAAGAAAACAGTTTCTCCCTGCATACTCTAGCGAAACCCGTTATAATTCTCAATACCTCCATTACAACTTCCCTTAACCTTCTCTGCTGCAATAAGAACAATCCCAGTTTCACCAATCTCTCCACATAACTGAGCTCCCTTATCCCTGGTGTCATCTTGGTAAGTCTCCTTTGTACCCTCTCCAGGGTCTTAGCATCTTTCCTAAAGTATGGTGCTCAGAACTGTACTCAATGCTCTAGCTGAGACCTAGGCAGAGATTTGCAAAGGTTTAGCATAACTTCCTTATTTTTGTAATCAGTGACCCTATTTATAAAGCCAACTACCTCTGAAACTTTCTTTACTGTCTTCTCAACTTGCATTGCCACATTCAAGGGTTTGTGAATATGCACTCACAATATGCAGGTCCCACTGCTCTTACACCTCTTACACAAAGTGCATCATTTCATTCTTTTGGAGTCAAATCCTTGCCAATACTCACTAACACATGCAGAATGACCACTTGGCTGAGGTAACAGTGAACAGTAATCTTATTGAAACGTATAAGATTCTGAGGGAATTTGACAAGTCAGACGCTGAGTTGATATTTCCCCTCGTGGAGGAATCTAGAACCGGGACACAGTTTAAAAATAAAGGATCTCCGATTTAAGATGGAACAGAGGAGGAATTTCTTTTTTCAGAGGATTGTTAATCTTTGGAATTCATAGCCCAGGGAGCAGTGGAGGCTGGGTCATTGAATACATTCAAGGCTGAGTTAGACAGGTTTTTAATCTACAGGGGCAGGCAGGTAGGAAACTGGAGTTAATACCACAATCAGATCAACCATGATCTTATTGAATGGTGGAGCATGCTGGATGGGCAGAATGGCCTGTACTGCTCCTATTTCCTATTATGAACACCTGTGGATTCATACGCCAGCATTGACCTTCAGGACAGGAGAGGAAAAACAAAATCCCAATTGGAAACCTATAGAGAAAGGATTTGATAGGATTATCTGGTTGAGCAACACTGCCATCTTAACTCTAGATACATAGCGCAATGTACATTCAAATATGAAAAGCCAATAAAATATGCGGGTCTTAGCTTACCGAGGCATGAAGCTGTCCCATTTCGCTCATTGCTAGGTAGCGTCTAGCTTCAATCCCTTGAATGGTCACCACTCCTCTACTTACAGCCTGGAGCTGGAGCTGGACTGAAGAAGGATGAATTATACCCATGATGGCATGACAAAAATTAGAGATACTAAAACATCCAGCATTCTGAACCGCATTCACTGGGCTCTGGATCTCCCTGATGAGGAAAGATCCTATTTAGGAAATATTCCATGGGCGCCAATGTTTTCCTGTGCTGTGCAGCACAGCAGGTTGACAAGGCAAAGCCCTAAGCCACTAGGCAGCCTCATCTTAACTCAGGATGAATCACACCATGGAGTCTTATGTTGTTTTTGAGATCAATACTGAAATGCTTAACAAGATTAAACAATGATGATTTGTACTACTTGTACTACTACAGCTTAAGGAGATCAGTACGCTTGATGTGGCTGCTTTGATTATTTCTGGTTGTTTCCTTTCATTTGTTTCAGATTGGTGTTGAGACTAATGCACTGTTTCTCCCCAGTTCTGTTTCGTTTCCTCCTTGTTTAACCGATATGCAAATAAATGAAGAATCCTGGCAAAGCTACGTCAACATAAAGTAGGATAACAGAAGATTCACCTGGAGAAGACGGGACCCGAGACTTGCAAAGTAACTTCTGACTTACTTAAAAATCAAAACAATATTAACTTAGTCTCAGACATGAAGGGATACTGCTCTAACACACCTACACCATAACATATATGTACGAGAGGCAGAGAGAGAAAGAGAAAGATGCAGAGAGAGATGCAAAAGAAGAGAAAGAGAGGAGAGAGAAAGAGCAAGTGGGCAAGAGGTCATTACTCAGTCTGGGTTGTAGTGACACAAGGTCTTGGGGGTAACTTTAAAACATTCCAAAATGGAAAATTATTCAATCCCTCAAGGCACCTAATCTTGGATTAATCTGATCACACAATGTCCCTATTAAGGTGACATCCCGACACACTCCCCATTAGTTTGACAACATTACAGTCTCCCATCTGAGATATACCCCTGTTATCTTACTGGAAAACGCACCACATGGTACTAAACTATACAGTTGAGGAAGTCCCAGGCTCCTGGTATGCTGCATGTTAGGTAAACTCAGTGTGGGCAGTGGTAGGGGAACTACAATCAGCCTCAGTATCGTAAGGGAAAGAAATAATCATCACTCCCAATTGACACCTAGGCCATTAACCCCCTATGATGGGCAATATAGGTATGGAGTGTTGTTTGGGAGGGGGGAGTGAATTAAAAGTAAAATACATTCTCAACCTTCCTTGTAGAGGTGAAAAACATTAGTAACATATTTAATTCGGATTCCCTTTTGCGATTTGGAGCCTGAATTGAAATTTATTGCTGCTGCACGAGTTTCCTGGAGGCCAGAAAACTTGGCAGTGAAAGCGAGATGGGAATTGCTGGTTTCCTAAGGTAGGTGGCTGGTTTAGCACTCCTTGCATGTCAGCCTCCCACACCCAGCCCTGATCGCCAGCCTCAACACCCAGCCTGCCTGCCAGCCTCCCCCACCAACCTGGACACCCAACAGCCCTGCATTGCAGTCTTTCTCCACCCCTGATAGCCAGGGACTGTCCCCAAGGCTCCATTGCTGTGGCCTCCTTCTGTTTGAATGGCTTGCTGCTTGTCAGCCAGATTATCCACTTGGCCTACTGCTGGGCAAGAGACAAAGCTAGAAGAGAACGATGAGGTCTTGCTGCTAAGATCGATGACTACAAGCTTGGTCTTAGGCTATTTTTTCATTTCATGTCCACTGCCTCCTGCGCTCCCCCAATCTGCAACATAAATAGCAGGGCTCCAGTGTTTGGAAATACACCAGCGGATGCAGATGAAATCAGGATTTGTTTTGGATGGGATGCCACTTATGCTCAAATAGTTCACCGAAACTCACACACAAAGAATTGTTACTTGGAAGCGGGACCAGGAGAGTGTGGGCTTGGGAGAGGAACGAAACTAAATTTAAAAAAAGATATCAAGTTGTTTGAACTTAAACCTTTATTCCTTATGGATTTAGCCTATAAGTAAAGTGCACTAACAGCAACAGTCAGTGACACTGTGATAACTTTGTTTCATCCTGCTGTAAAGTTTAAATATTTCAAAAAAAGTTCAAATCCTTGTGCTGAGAAACCAACAAGGCAACAACCCTTTTGAGTTTTTGTTCCCCTGAAACTACTCTGTAAACCTTGCTCTCCACACTGCTAAGAGTCCTTAGTGAATTGAACTTGGAAAGTTTCAATGCAGTTGCCAAGCAACACAAGCTCAAACACACACAAAAACACACACTTAAACAATGCAGTGTGTGCGATGACTAAAAAGAATTCTCACTGTATGCATCGCTGCGGTCTCTCGTCCCCTCCACTTGTCCGTCGGGAAGAATTCGAATAAAGTGCCCTCCATTTGCACAGTACAAGAGCTTTGGGTCCTTGTAGCTCGCCAGAAAGTGATTGAAGGAATTGGACAAGTTTGATAAACTTGTCACAGTTCCAGCATCCATGTTGCCTCCAGCCCAGTGTTCATATGGCTCTTCTCTCCTGCAATAAATCAACAGGCACAAAATAAACCATGCACTTTAAGGAATGCCAGTCTAGGAAGTGAAAGCGTAAAGAATTAGAAGTCTACGTCACAATTATATTTATATATTTTCTACTTTTTTTCACTACAAGGCTTGTTCCCCTCCATTTCCTCAAGCTCTGGTATCTTCCACATAAAAGTCCAGACTACAGGTATTGATAAACTAGTCTGCAGCAAAAGGCATCGCAATCAAGTCTGATCTTGTTCTCATCTGACACACATGCACAAAACGCATGAACGTACACAAGCAAACAGACACACGCAGACACTTTCTAGCAGACACCAGAGATCAGGGTTGGGAAATGTGGGTGATTTTCCATTAGCTTGAACATTCACTCCCTCCACCACCAGCAAACTGCAACTGCAGCGTGGACTGTCTACAAAATGCACCACAACACCTCGACAGGATTTCTTTGACAGGACCTCCCAAACCCACCATCTTCACCACCTAGGCAAGGCCAGCAAGTACATGGGAAAATCATTAGTCATTTGGTAGTAAAGAACTTGAAAAAAGAGGTATGTCGAAGTTTTGCGTGTTGCACTCGTCAGGACACTTGAAAGGATGCCAATAAAAGGGGAAAACAACAATTTATACTATATGTGAAGAGAGTGCTGATTTGTTGGCGAGTGGACTTTGGTAGAGGCATTGCCATGGTGAATGCACCAGTGATGCCTCGACTAATCATGATCAAGCTGTCTGGTTTAAATTTCAAACAATTGTTGGCAGTTAACTGTCAGTCACCATCACAAGTGCATTCTCCATGGCATTGCCTCTACCAATCAGAGGTCCACTTGCCAACCAATCAGCACTCTCTTCACATACAATATAAATTGTTGTTTTCCCCTTATATTGGTATTCCTGTGAGTGTCCTGATGAGTACAAGATAAAAAGCTTCAACATGTCTCTTTTTACAGGAAAACCATTACATTTAAGTTCCCTTGTGTGCCACACACTATCCCGACTTAAACATTTATCACTGCTGCTCCTTCATCATTGGCTGACCAAAGTACTGGAACTCCCAACTTAGCAGCACTGTGGATGCGGCTACACCACGTGGACTGCAGTAAGTCAAGAAGACGGTTCATTACCAGCTTCTTAACGGCAATTAGGGGTAGGCAAAAAATGCTGGGTTGAGAGTGTATATTCAGAAAACAAATAATTACTAAGTTTACCCTAAAATCTGGTATGGGGCAGAAAAGGAGCGCGGTAGACTGGTTTTGTATGCAAGTTTGAGTTGCCTATGCAAGGAGATAATAGCTTCAGTATTTCTCCATGAAACCAGCTCCACACCAATGTCATAAATTTTTTTAAAATAGAAACTTACTGATCAGGCAGATTGCCAGAGATGAAATGACCCAGTCTTGGGATTCACAACTACAATGAGAGGCACTCGTTTTAGCACAGTGAGCAACAAGAATTCCTTACAAGAGCGGACTTCAACTCCTCTCCCTTCCTCCAAATAAAAGGTGTGGCTATGGGTACCCGCATGGGCCCCAGCTATGCCTGTATCTTTATGGGGTATGTGGAACATTCCTTGTTCCAGTCCTACTCCGGCCCCCTTCCACAACTCTTTCTCCGGTACATCGATGATTACTTCGGTGCCGCTTCATGCTCTTGTCGGGACTTGGAAAAATTTATTAATTTTGCTTCCAATCTCCACCCCTCCATCATTTTCACGTGGTCCATCTCTGACACTTCCCTTCCCTTCCTTGACCTCTCTGTCTCAATCTCTGGTGATAGACTGTCCACCAATATCCATTACAAACCCACCGACTCCCACAGCTACCTCGACTACAGCTCCTCACACCCCGCTTCCTGTAAGGACTCCATCCCATTCTCTCAGTTCCTTCACCTCCGTCGCATCTGTTCCGATGATTCTACCTTCAAAAACAGTTCCTCTGACATGTCCTCCTTCTTCCTTAACTGAAGTTTTCCACCCACG
This sequence comes from Carcharodon carcharias, assembly GCF_017639515.1. Taxonomy (NCBI): domain Eukaryota; kingdom Metazoa; phylum Chordata; class Chondrichthyes; order Lamniformes; family Lamnidae; genus Carcharodon; species Carcharodon carcharias. The sequence continues at coordinate 21,864,862 of NC_054474.1, forward strand.
GTCGTTGACAGGGCCCTCAACCGTGTCCGGCCCATCTCCCGCGCATCCGCCCTCACGCCTTCTCCTCCCTCCCAGAAACATGATAGGGTCCCCCTTGTCCTCACTTATCACCCCACCAGCCTCTGCATTCAAAGGATCATCCTCCGCCATTTCCGCCAACTCCAGCATGATGCCACCACCAAACACATCTTCCCTTCACCCCCCCTATCAGCATTCCGTAGGGATCGCTCCCTCCGGGTCACCCTGGTCCACTCCTCCATCGTCCCCTACTCCTCAACCCCCTCCTATGGCACCACCCCATGCCCACACAAAAGATGCAACACCTGCCCCTTCACTTCCTCTCTCCTCACCGTCCAAGGGCCCAAACACTCCTTTCAAGTGAAACAGCATTTCACTTGCATTTCCCCCAACTTAGTCTACTGCATTCGTTGCTCCCAATGTGGTCTCCTCTACATTGGAGAGACCAAACGTAAACTGGGCGACCGCTTTGCAGAACACCTGCGGTCTGTCCGCAAGAATGACCCAAACCTCCCTGTCGCTTGCCATTTTAACACTCCACCCTGCTCCCTTGCCCACATGTCTGTCCTTGGCTTGCTGCATTGTTCCAGTGAAGCCCAACGCAAACTGGAGGAACAACACCTCATCTTCCGACTAGGCACTTTACAGCCTTCCGGACTGAATATTGAATTCAACAACTTTAGGTTGTGAGCTCCCTCCCCCATCCCCACCCCCTTTCTGTTTCCCCCTTCCTTTTTTTTCCAATAAATTATATAGGTTTTTCTTTTCCCACCTATTTCCATTATTTTTAAATATTTTAAAATCTTTTATGCTCTCCCCACCCCCACTAGAGCTATACCTTGAGTGCACTACCATCCATTCTTAATTAGCACATTCGTTTAGATAATATCACCAACTTCAACACCTATGTTTTCTTTTGTTCTATTGTTGTTGACATCTTTTGATGATCTGCTTCTATCACTGCTTGTTTGTCCCTACAACCACAACCCCCCCTCCACCTCTTTCTCTCTCTCTCTCTCTCCGCCCCCCCCACACACACCTTAAACCAGCTTATATTTCAACTCTTTCTTGGACTCGAACTCAAGTTCTGTCGAAGGGTCATGAGAACTCGAAACGTCAACTCTTTTCTTCTCTGTCGATGCTGCTAGACCTGCTGAGTTTTTCCAGGTAATTCTGTTTTTGTTTTGGATTTCCAGCATCCGCAGTTTTTTTGTTTTTATCTCTGAGTTTTCCTGCTGTTCTGGACAAGATTGATCCCTCAACCAGCATCACTCAAACAGACTATCTGGTCATTAATCACATGGCTGTTTGTGGGAGCTTGCTGTGCACAAATTGAATGCCTTGATTCCTACATTACTGCAGCGATTACACTCATTGGGGAGAATTTTCTCTTCGGCGTGTGAGGGTGGGCCCTGCATGCCGACGTGTAAAGTGATGCCCGGTGACGTCGGGCGTATGTCCAGATGTCGCTATGCGTCATTCCGACCTTCCGTTCGGTGGGTACTCAGCAGAGTAGGTTGCGCACCTGCCAAACTGTTAAAGGCCTGTCAAGGCTATTAATAAACCAATTAAACAAACTGATAGGGCTGCCCGTCCAACCTTAAGGTTGGCGGGCAGGTAAAGAGCCCAGGCAGCCTTCGCGTGGTTTCATGGAGGTTTTATTAATTAAATAAAAAATTTAATGAAAATTCATAACCATGTCCCAGCTCATGTGACACTGCCACATGAGGGGACATGTCTGAATAATTTTATTTTTTAATTTTTCCCAACTTTAAAACTGAACTTAATCTCCCTGAGGCAGCTCTGTGCCTCGGGGAGATTTCTGCGAACGCTTGGGCGCATGCATGAAAGATCATTGGCCTTAAAATAGCGGTGTGTAGCCGTTCGCGGGCGGCGATCGACTCCGCACCTGCCCGCACCTGCTCCCAACCAGCCTGCCCGACAGGCAGAAGATTCTGCCCATAAAGTACTTCATTGGCTGTAAAGGGCTTGGGACATCCAAGGAGATCTTTATTTTTATAAAATAATAAGCAAACTCCATTTATATTAATCATTTTTTAAATTTTAAAAAAAGCAAGAAACCTGCAAGCATTGTTTACCTCATTTACTGGTGCAGAGTTATTAAATAACCCGTTGATCTGTTCAGTATTTTGGCTCTATGTGTCTCAAACATTGGCAGAGCTGCTCTTGATCCAGCAATATGTACGCTGCAGCATATTCTAATCATTTTTCCAGCAAATTGTGGCGTGTATCTACCAAGGAAAGATCAGGGGACTCAACAATCTAACTTAGGGAGCTCGCTGCCAATATTGCCAATGCAGTGAATTCCTGGGTCCTTATGAATTTCATGGTTGTTGGAGGAGCATTTTTCTGATAGGTGAGACTCAATATAGTTTCCATATGGCAGCAGCTAGATATCCTTATTGTTATTGGTACAACCAACCCACAAGTTGCCCTGACTAAGAGCTGAGTTTGGAGGAATATGACCCGGCCATCATGTTACAATCTTGTTCTGTGGTAGAACTTACAAAAATTTCTCAGAAACTAAATATAAACCACTGTAGTGGCAGGAAGCAGTAGAGAACACATTGATAAATGACTGAGACAACAGCTCTCAACTTGGGTGCTCTTAAAGTGGCTCGGATTATACGAAGGTCATGTACATATTAGGGCATGTCTGGAGTACTTTATAAGCAATGAGTTGCACTCGGACCGGGTGAGACCCAAAAGCAGTACACAGTGTTCAAATGTGTTTTACTGAAATTTATAACACACACACACACGCAGTATCCTTCCAGTTACAAAGGTTTTGAGGAACTGTTGTATAACCACCCTAAAGTTAGAACAATTCCAAATTTGGGAATGTTTTCTGGACTTTTATCCAACTTTGTACCAAAATAAAGCAGCCTAAAATAATCAAGTTTTTAGTTTAATTTGCTCATTGCCAGTTTGATTGCCAGTTTGCTCTGTATGAACAGATCCCAACTGAGACAGTGTAGGGTTTCTTTGATTGGCCTCAACATTGCTGGATTAAAGAGGGGTCAATCAGCTAGTGAACCACCCCTCCTGATCGAAGTTTCAGGATCTCGGCTGAAAGCCCATGTGCGTGGATACTAGGATGGGACAAGGTCAGACTTGATTAGGATACCAGTTGATGGTTGACTTACCGGCAGACACTCATTGCCATGGGCTCACAGCTGCATTATCACCAGTGGGATCACGTACTGGGGGATGGGATATTGATGGGGCTATATTCTAATCATGTACCAAAAACTTCAGATGCAGAAGGGGTAGGAGAAAATAATTGAGAAAATAAGCTGCCTAATATCTCAATTTGATCCAAGCCATAATAGCTTTTGACATGTCCCCTGTATCTTAAAATAAATTAGACATGTCTGCAAAGGCCAAGCAAAAGATATTCTCCTTGATATGGTGTAGTGTTAATATGGGAGGCCCAGGCTAATACTCTGGGGACATGGGTTCAAATCCCATCACAACAGCTGGTGGAATTTAAATTCCATTAACAGCTCCGGAATATAAAGGTAGGTTCAGTGATGGTGACCAGGAAACTACCACTGAATCCTGTAAAAACCCATTTGATTCGCTAATGCCCCTTTGGGGAAGGAAATCTACCATCCTTACCTGTTCATGTGACCCACATGTGACTCCAGACACACAGCAATGTGGTTGACTCTTGACTACCCTCTGAAATAACATGGTAAGCCACTCAGTTCAAGGGCAATTAGGAATGGGTAACAAATATCAGCCTTGACAGTGATGCCTACATCTCAAAGAATAAAAAAATAGTGGGGTTTGACCCACAACTACAGTGACAGTGCTACAATTGAACTTCTGCTGTCAATATGAACAGAAATGAAGAAGTGTTACTTTGGAACCAGCAATATCAGGAGTGGGGAAGTTAAAGAGGAAAGACTTGACATACTGCAGCTAAGGAAGTTTTAAAATTATGCAGTGCTTTGATAGGATGACTTGGGGTAAAATGATTAATTTCCCCTAGTTGTGGAATCATTGACAAGAGGGTCAACAATTTAAAATTGTAACTGAGAGTATAAGGACAGAGGTTAGAAAAATGTTCTTTACTAAGAGTTTTGTTAGAATGTTAGGAATACTTTGAAACAGGTAATTGTTGAAGCAGAGAATATTCCATGTTTTAAAGGAAAATTGGATTGATAATTGAAGCAGGGAAAATTGCAAGTCTGTATAAAGAAAGGATAGGGTAATGCAATTACTCTGAGAAAGAGCTGGCAAAGACACAATGGGCTGAATGATCACCTTCTACACTATGGCTAGGGATTCTGTGGAGTCGGGATAAGTCAGGAGGCCTTTAAAAATAAAGAGCAATTCTTGGATTCCCACCTCCATTCCCAATTTTTTTCAGCTAAAGTGGGATAAGAGTGTAGTAGCCATCCCGCAACAGCACTTCCATTCTTGTCAGCTCCTTTGCAGAGGTGGACATTTCAAACCCCGACCCCTGCAGTTTTGATGGAGCAATTCCTGTTCTGTTAGAAGATATGCTTCATGGCACCTCATGGGAGTCATGAACCATGGGAAGGGGATGGGTGGTTTCGGGGTGAGCTGGGGGGGCTGGGTGGGGGGGGGGGATGCTAACTTTGAATTAAGAACCAACCAAAACACAGCCATTCAACATGCTCTTTGAAATACATTTCCCCTCTTAATTTCTCATAAAGCTGTCAATCAACTACAGGCATTCACAATATCAATGACAAAAAGCTTTTATCCACTTTGCACCTCTTAATCTTATGTAAATAAACACACACAGGCATTGAAAAAACTCTTCATAAAAATAATAACTTTTTACAATGTATTAAAGAGTTCAATCAAGCAAAGCTATCACTCTCATGCAAGCAGCATCAACATTGCCTGCTGAGCTAAGTATTATTACTAAGCAGTATTGATTTTTGGAGCTCAGCCAAACATTCATAATCAGACCATCTAGTAACTGTATCCACAGAAGCAGTTAGGATAGGTGGTCAGGCATCTGTTTTTTCAGATGGCCTCGTGATTAATGTTTGAGCTTAGCTTAGCAGGCAATGTTGACACAGATTGTGAGGGAGTGACAGCTTTGTTTAGTTGATATCTTTAGTACCTTGCAATAAATTATTCTTTCTTTGAAGAGATTTTACAATGCCTATGTGTATATTTCTGTGTGTATATTTAAACAATATTAATAAATGCAAAGTGGATAAAAGATTTTGTCATTGATACCAAGAATGGTTGTGGTTGATTGACACTTTTTTGAAGTTGCAAGCTTGGCAATATTTTTCACAATAGATTTTCAAAGTACCTTCGCTTATTGTGTCCATTTCATGATCATTTCACGGACCTGCCAGTCTTGCCAAAGGCTCATTAGTTCTGTACACAGTTGATACTGGGGGACTGGATATAAAGGCATGGAGGGGGCATGGGGTCATGGAGGGTGGGTGGAGGGGTGAGGGGTGAAGGCTTGACGATCTGATAGTCATGACTACAACTGGGTCAATATCCCTGTAAACAGAGGCAGATTTTCTAGCCCGCCGGCCTCACCATCGACCCACCTCTGTTGCTGCCTCAGACCTGCCTCTGTGGTGGTGGGCCAATCTCTAATCTGGCCCCGCTTCCCCGGATGAAAATATGGTGGCCAGGCCCTCCTTAATGGAGAGCGGTTTGCAGAATCAGGACCTTTCCCAGCTCATGCTTCCCATCTCCTTCACAAAAAAATGACCCTATAGGTTTCTATACTTCTGTGACAATCCCATGTGATCAGATAGGCAACTCTGTTATGGCTCACTACCAACAAGGATCATTAAGGTGAGGTTTCAAAGGTAAAAGCAAAAAACTGCGGATGCTGGAAATCCAAAACAAAAATAAAAATACCTGGAAAATCTCAGCAGGTCTGACAGCATCTGCGGAGGGGAACATAGTTAACGTTTTAAGTCTGTATGACTCTTCAACAGAAGATGGTCATGCACTGAGTGTGCAACCTTATTCCAAAAAATGATCCATTCTAACAGGGCAGAAAGTAGTATACCTGGTAGGAGAGTTTTTTTGTGTGGGTATGTTTGCAGTGCTGGAGAAAGGAAGATGATGACTTCTAGTAATCTAGCAGTGTAAGTAGATAATCAGGGCTCTATGTTATTAGAAAGCTTTGTGGAGTCAGCTGCCCTGAATTCTAATTAACTGCAGCTCAAGCAGAGACAGAGACCACAGTAGCCTGTAGTAAAACCTTTATTAGTTGAGTCAATGTAAACTAAAGAAGACTTGAATTAATACCATCCCTTATCAGCTTGTACCATCACTGCCTCAAAGCACTTCATGCTATGAATTACGTTTGGAGGATAGAGGCTGCTGCCTTTAGGGAGTTGCACATTGATCCCCTCCAGAGACAGGTCAGGGACTAATACCAATGGTCACTTCAAAGTGGCAATCTAACTGCACCCTTAATGTGTTGTTACCTCATTCAAACTTCCTGCACAATTATTAGTTCCTTTACAACATCTCTTTCTTTTTGCTATTTTTATTCCCTTTTTCAAAGTTGGAAATACCAAAGGCATTGCCTTTGGCCCCCAATCCAAACTCCATTCCCTAGGTACCCATTTGAACCTCTCCTTGGTCAATTTTCATTATGTTACGATTCCTGTGGAGACCGATAACTTAAAAAAAATTGAACTTCCAGCGAATAACTGATAGGATCACACAAGATTTCAAGATTTAAGATGTTTAATGTAACAAAGCAACATTGAATAAACATTACTTCAGCAGGTGAGTTATACTCTAAAGAATAGAAAAGCTTTCCCTCGTTTAACTTTTAAAACAACTGAAAATTTCCCGCCAGGGTTATACTTTACTCTGCTCCGTGAGTAGACATTCTATTCTCTTGGAACCAGTCCCAAGTTACGCTCAGCTCCCGAGGGCTTGCTTTCCTTCTTCTTAGCTGGATAACTCCTAATCCCAGAATTGACTTTCGCGGTGAGGAACGAATTGGAAAATCTTCTCTCTAGCCAAAACTAGGCGAATGTTCCAGCTTCAGTTAAATCCTTGTGAACTCAGTGTCTTCTGAGTGTAAGGTGCCATCTGCCTTCTTGTATAAGCGAACCATAGAGTCTTGCTGCCTCTATCTCTCTTGGATTCTTGCAGACTGACCCTTTCTATGAGGTTCAGTGATATTTAGGAAAATCTGCAACCCAATCCTATGGACTGAATTCCTTTGGACTCTTCTCTTCTCAAAGCAACATGAATCACATGGGCCTTATATCCAATTAGGACTTCATTATATCTTGGAATTAAATAGAAAATTTAAAGTATAACCATTTACAAAACCTGACATTCCTAACACTCTCCTGGGACTTAAAAACTAACAGTCTAATACTGTCAGCACAGCCGCCCTGGTCACTGTCTACAGGTGTGAATATCTTGCACCTTCTACCCAGAAAGACAACCTTCACCACAACCCCCCACCTGTCTTCATTCCTCAATTTCACCCTAAATTAAAGACGTAGTCCCAAAACATAACAATTTTATAAGACCTCACCTTCATAACATGTAGGCTGAACAAGATTGCTCAGACCTTGACATCCTGTTTAACGTTGAGCTGAGTTTCCAACCCCATATCTTTTCCATCACCAAAACCGCTTCACTTCCATTTCTGTGACATTGCCCATCTCCAGGCCTGGCTCAGCCAATCGGCTGCTGAAACCCTCATCCATGCTTTTGTGATCTCCAGAGTTGACTATTGCAATGCTCTCCTGGCTGGTTTCCATTCCTTCACCCTCCATAAACTTGAGCTAATCTTTAAAAGCTGCTTCTTGTATCCAGACGTGCACCAAGTTCTACTGATCCATCACTTTGGTGCTAATTGACCTACATTGGCTTCTTGTCCACCAACACCTTGAATTTACAATTCTCATCCCTCAATCCCACACCGGCTTTGCCCCTCCCTATCTCTAACCACCCCAAAACTTACAACCTTCTGAGATCTTGGCACTCCTCTAATTCTGCCATCTGTGCATCCCCAATTTCCTTTTCCTCACTATTGGTGGTTGTCTTCAGCTTTCTAGCTCTAAGCTCTGTAACTCCCTCCCCAAAGTTCCATCATCAAGCATTTGGTCACCTCTCCCAATATCTTCTTTGGTTCGGTGTCAATTTTTATATGATTACCCTCCTGCAAAGCGCCTTGGGACATTTCGTTGCACTAAAGTCATTAGATGAATGCAGGTTGTTATTGGTCCATTTTATCATGGGATGTCATAATAAGCCATTGAAATATGTACTCTTTCAGTGGAGATGGGGAGAGGGGCAGAGGTGTTGGGAGGTTGGTGGGGGCAGGGGGATGGGGTAACACTGGCTAAGCAGGGTGGCCAGCCAATATTCCACTTCCCTATACAAGTGATGATAAAGGTAACTGTAACTCATCTCCTGCTGTCCGAGCTAACATCAACCAACTCAGCTGGTCTAAGGATTAGTACCTGGCACCTTCCTGATCTGTAGGTCTTTGGTCCTCACTGGCTAAACTCAATGAGACACCTGGGGTAACCGAACCACACTTCTAATTTAGTTCTGGTTGCTGTGGTTGTGGAGGAGAGACTTTCAGAGAGAGACCACTTATTATGTCTCTTGTTTAGAGTCCCTGATCGGTATAAAGAGGTGAAATCTGTTGCTCTGTTGAAAGCCATTCACTTAAGAATTCTCAAGTGTCCCCTTCTGGAAGCCAACCAAAAAGCAGCTTAAACAACATGCAGTGAAACATTTACATGTTGGCAATCTCATCCTCCTGAATCAGCATGGAGAAGGGAAACATAAGAACTTAAGAAATTGGAGGAGGAGTAGACCATTCAACCCTCCAAACCTGGTCTGCCATTCAGCAAGATCATGGAGCATCTACTACCTCAACTCTACCGTCCTGCACTGTCTCCATATCCCTTGATTCCCTTAGTACCAAAAATCTATCTTCATCTTGAATAAACTCAAAAGCCGTGTTATCCACAGCTCTCTGGGCTAGACACTTCCAAAGGTTCACAAACCTTTGGGTGAAGAAATTTCTCACTCATCTAGGTTCTAAGTGGCTGATCCCTTATTCTGAGTCTGTGACACCCTAATTCTAGACTCGCCAGCCAGGGGAAACATCCTCTCAGCATCTATTCTGTCAAGCCCCTTAAGAATTTTATATGTTTCAAGGCAATCATGTTTCATTCTTCTAATCTCCAGAGAATATAGACCTGGTCTACTCAATCCCCCTTCATATGACAATACGAACTACCCTGGATATAAAAATAAAATCTGTAAGAAAATAATATTTGAGCTGGATTGCTTTATATATCAGGCACTTAATAAAGTCAACGTGTATTATTTTAAGTTTGCAGGGGCCAGCAGAATATACCTTAACTGGCTGGTGTTCATTTTAGCAAGGTTTGAGTTGCTTTTTACATTTCACTCGAGCTTCAAGAGCAACCAATTAAATACTCTAGCAGCAAAGTGTTCAGACAATAGTATTTGTCATGAAACATAAAGATTTTTCTCAAGTATGCTTTGTGTGCAACTATCTCCAAATTAAATTAACAATCGGACTACGGTAAATACATTGGAACTTGCTAGTTAGATTGAGCGGTCACGGCTTTAGAAGAATTCAACTTACCGCTAGTTCTGTGACTGACTTGGCCCCATAGTTAGCGATGATCAGCTTGTCACGTTGAAATTTATGTAATTTGTAAATTGGCCTCTTTGAAAACACAAACCAGGGCTTTCAAACATAAAGTAACTCATTTTCCCCAGAGCATACTGTGCATTCCTCATCCCATTTTACCGTGAGTTCCTTGTCATTGTTAAATTAACTCTCTCCATACAAATTTCCCTCAGGGATCTCATTCCAGTTCAAATAACGTTGGGTGAAAATATTAATCCTTTTTTTGCTAAATTACCCCCCTCAGGTTTTTTTTTTGAAGTTCTACTCAAGTAATTGTACTAAGAAAATTTAACAGCTCATTAAAAATAAAATTCAATTGGATTTCTTATATGCAATGCTCAGGCTAACAGAAATGCCTATCTGGATGAAAAAGCTATAGTGGCCAAGCCTGACACATTTCGGTATTCTCCCGGCAGAAAGAGGAAATACAACAGCTAATGGATTCTGGAGCAAATGGAGCAGGAGAGGGAATGTCTTTGTAAAGATATTTCTTTCTTTTTAACAACTAAGGCTTTAAAGTGTTAAATGACGGACTCAAAGAAATAAACAACTTAATGAGATGAAAGTTACATCCGCTTGTCCGATGATAAGGAGACTGATCTGAAGTTCAGAAACATGAACAGACTTAATCATTCACAGCCAGAAGCTCAGAGAAAAGAGAAAACTATTACTGCTATCGGATTCTGTTCTGGCTGACAAACGTTTGGATATCAAATAGCAGTACAAAAATACATTCAAAAACTATACGTTTTGAAACTGTTTGTGTGGTTCATTTAAGGTATCACTTTGACCTCTGAATCAGTAGATTGCAGGGTCAAGTTCCATTTTGTGGACCTGGAACGACATAATCTTGAACTGGCACTGAGTTGTAGCGTTGAGCGAGGGCTGCATTGTTGGAGGTGCCTTTCTTCAACCGAGTTTTCAAACTGAGCAACTGCTTCGGTGGATGTAAATGCTTCCAGGGCACCATCTATAAAAGGATTTCCTTGCTCTCCTAGTGAGCTTTACTCTTTCAACTAACACTCCCGGAAAATTAGTCATTCATCTTATTTTATATCTGGGGTATTTCTGTGCACATAATGGCTTTCATGTTGCTTGCATAACAGTGCTTGTTAGATTTAATAATAATTCATGGGAAGCCATTGAGACATTTCTGAGAGATGTGATAAGGTGCACATCTTTACTGACTAGAATGAGGCTCTTAAATTAAAGGAAAATTTTCACATAGATATGGGGTAAAAGCAGGAGACTGGGACTAATTGGATAATCTATTTGAAGAGCTGGCACAGGCACAATGGGTTGAATGGCTCCTTCTGTGCTGTAATATACTATGATTCTATACTTGCAGAATGACCTGTGAAGTTTTAAGTTCTGCACTTTTGCAATAATAGCAAAGAGCAAATGTAAGCAAATCCCATCAAATCTATCTTAACTCCTCAGAATAAAGAAAGTATACTGTGTGAAGTGGTCTGCATTATTTTGCCCTCATTTTAAATACAAAATAGGGTGCAATATTTCAAAAATTAGCCATTTGGTAGTAAAGAACTTGAATATGGCTGAAAAAAGACATTTTGTTGAACTTTTTTGTCTTGCAGTCATCAGGACAATCACAAGAATAACAATGTCAGGGGAAGCGACAACTTTACTGTAAGAGAAGATTATGCTGATTTGTTGGCAAGTGGACACTGATTGGTAGAGGCATTGCCATGGAAAATGCACCAATTACAGGTGACTGTCAGTTAACTGCCAAACATTATTTGAAGTTTAAACCAGGTAGCTGACTCTGATTGGTCAAGGTATTTCCCTGAGGAATGAACCAGCGAATGGCTATCATTTATTTTGTTTAGTAGAAACAAGTCAAATGTGTATACATGTTCTTTCTGCCTGTAAAGAACTGGACCCTGTGTATTAATATATGTAGCTTCCAGTACATGCAAATGTGCTACATTGTGGGCCCAAATGACAATCTTAAATTGGTTGGCAGCGTAATTTTTAGCAAATGTTGTCCAATCGCAGAATTACATCTAATGTTGGACACTGTGTTTTGAGTTTTGCTAGCACAGGCTGGTTGGGTACAATCTGTACCCTGCCCGTTGTGAACAGTGGCTGGGACATGCTGTTTGTTACGATCCACCAGTCTTTGGCACGTGCAACCTACATACCTAGCATCACACTAATATTGAAATTCATATACCACATTACTCACTTGTGTGAGAGGCAGGAAATCTTTTTGGCTTGACGGCAGCATCCTGTTAGTAGCAAATACCACTTGTGTTGTTACTGCATAGTAGCAGCGTGAAACAGCTAGCTTCACCCATTGCTCAATCTTTTGAGATACCTTTTCCTCCAGGGTAACCTGAGGTAGACTGGGCACTTTTCATGGCCGAAAGTGAAGGTGACGGCCTTAGGCCGTACCGGTTGAGAAATGTGCCAGGGGGTTCTCTACCACGCCCTACCACAACCCTACCTTCACTGGTCAATACACGTGTTGGGATTTTTACAGTTCCACATGCTATAAGATTTGTCTTATTGGCAACCTCATAAATAGGGCCCGAGCCATTTCCTCACCATGCAAGTTTGATTATGAAACAGGGCGCGTCAAATATGCAGGATAATGGCAACCATAATCAGGTCATTTCATGCTGTATATCGCACAAACTCATGAACGAGCCTAAGGCCATCACTTGAAAAGTGCCCAGTCTACTTAGGTTACCCTGGAAAGGCAAGGTATCTCAAAAGTTTGAACAACAGATGAAGCTAGCTGTTTCATGCTGCTTATGTGCAGTAGCAACACGAGTGGTATTCGCCACTAACAGGATGCTGCCATCTAGACAAAAAGATCCTCTGCCTATCACACAAATGAGTAATGTGGCATATGAATTTCAGTGCCAGTATATGTAGACCGTACACCCTAAAGACTAACGGATTGCATCAAATACATATCCCAGCTGCCGTTTATGATGGGCAAGGTATAGACCGTATCCAACCAGCCCCTGCTTGCAAAACTCAAAACACAATGTCCAACATTAGATGTGATTCCACAATTGGACAACATTTGCTAAATAATCCTTAGTGAGCTAAAAATTACGTTGCCAATCAATTTGAGATTGTCAACTGAGCTCACAATGTGGCATATTTGCATGTACTGGAGGCTACAAATATTATTAACACACAGGGCCCTGTTCTTTGCAGACAGAAAGAACATGTACACACTTTGCACCTGATTCAGCTGAACGAAAGGAGTAACAGCTATTCGCTGACTTATTCCTCAGGACAAGGCCTTGACCAATCAGTCAGCTGCCTGGTTTAAATTTCAAACAATACTTGGCAGTTAACTGTCAGTCACCAGTATCTGATGCAGTTTCCATGGCAATGCCTCTACCAATCAGTGTCCACTTTGCCAACAAATAAGCATAATCTTCTCATACAGCATAAAGTTGTCGCTTCCCCTGACATTGGTATCCTTGTGATTGTCCTGATGAGTGCAACACATAAAGCTTCAACAAAATGTCTTTCTTCAGTGATCTTCAATTTTAAATAGTGTTAATTTGGGCGGAATCATCCCAGATTTGCACCGACGCTGCACAAAAGAGGTTGGCCATCCAGTGCAGAAAACAGATCAATGATCTAATCAATGCTGCCAGGGCAAGGCAACCATCCCATCACTCTAAACTTATACACTCATAAGCTCATCACACATTCGCTGGCATCTCACTGCCAGCTCAAGAGACATCACCACCCACTCTCAGACACACACACTCACATCTCTAGCTGTCCTCATCTCCTCTGGAGACTGCTTCCTCAGCCCTCACCATCTTGAGGCCACTTGCGCAGATCAATTTCTGCCTCCACACACACCCTGGAATACCCCTCTTCCCCAGTACACCCACAACCTGGAGAATCTTCCTTTGCCTGAGGCCACTTATCCCCCTTCCCCAAGCAAGCCCTAGCCCTGCAGCCTTGAAAAGCCACCAACGCCTTATCGTTAGGTAGAGACCTGCCCGTGAGCCCCCCTAAGAGGGATATGCTGCTGTCTGCACAGACTGGCGTTGATAACTGAGAGTACTGCCCGAAGCAAGGTAGGCAAACAAACCTCGAAGTGGTGAGCGAAGTGCAGCTTACCAGGTGCATGTCGCTTATGTACAGTTGTGATTCACGTCAGAGTGCACTCATGCCAACAAGCTCGGATGATTCAGTGTGAGGGGATGATTCCGGCGAGCTGGGCTTAGAATGATATGCAGATGCATTACAATGAAATTCCCAAGGTCCGGCGGCAGGAAATTTGGCCCGCCATTGATGGGAAGAGCGGAAGATCGCAAACTGTCAGGAGACCGAATTCTGGCCTTCTCGCCATATTGTCCGCTCACACCTGCTATGTCAGTGGGCATGCAAAATTCTGCCCTTTGGTTATTCGGACGCCTGTAGAATCATGGAATGCTTACAGCACAGAAGACCACCATTCAGCCTGTTGTGTCTATGCTGGCTCCCTATAAGAGCTGCTCAGCTAGTTGCAATTCCCTGTAGCCTTGGGACATGAATCAGTTTACTGCTCTCACGAAGGTGTTTGCAAACTTACTAGGATGTGATTCCGAAGGCATTTGTTGCCCTTTGGTCTGCTGTACAGCAGCTATTTTATGAGGCTTTACAGTTTAGAGTGGCTGTTTGATTATGGAAGGCACCTCAGTCAAGCTTGATTCTGTCCCCATCTGAATATACACACACACACACAATTTAGGGAATAGGAGTGAGAACCTAGCTGAATATTTCCCCACTCCAGCCTTTGGGATGGATTGACCAACTTTCACAGTTCATCGCTGAGAGCTATATGGTTTAACAGTCCATTGAATAAACTCACTAAGGCATTAGGAGAGCCCAGAAGAGTTTTGAAATAAACATTAAGTTAGCTTTTTCCTGTTTTTCATCTGCTGAGGGGACTCATGTGGTCCTGAAAATCCAAATAATTGATAAGTATATGGCTGGAATAGTAAAAGGTTTTGTACATTGTATATCACTCTTAGTGGTTTTCTTAACATATTTCTGGACCAATGTCATAAGCCACTTGTATCTCAACATTCCTGAGCAAGTTAATTAAAAGGGGTGTTGCCAGCATATTAAGGAGTTTTCAATTAGGGAAATCCATCGCAATGCTAGACTGGAATAACACACAGTTACAGAACGATGTTATGCGTTTTCATTTCAATTATCACCAAATCCGAATTTAAAAAAAACTTGAGGGAGTTGAGACTGGTGACAGAATAACAGGACCGCACCAATCACATTGCTGCATCTTAGCCACGTGCAATATAACAGAAAGTCTTTTTAAACAGAAGTCAGTATCCCTCCTCAAGTCAAAATAACTCAGGTTCACTCCATGGAAGCAGTGCTCCCTTCTGTCCTTCTCCCTCTGTGGTCTCGGCAAGGCCCTGCTAATCCATCCTTCAATCTGCAGCTGTTATTAATTCAGTTCAACAGCCCACAAAGGACAGCAATGAATAGAACAATTCTACAGTGGAAATGGGTCGAGTTGTGCCATTTGCTTTTTCTCTGTTTCAGAGAAGAGGATCAAACCCACACCTGTTCTAAGCAGGCTGCCTACCAAGATATCCTTTATACCATACACGGGACTGGAAAATTATTCTCTACTCAGAACATTTCAACCATTTAACAAGTATTATTAGTTTTTTTTTAATATCAGACACAGTTTCTTGTTAAGCACATGACAATTATAGGACAACTTTGAGCTGCGTACTTGCCTTGTTTGCCAGTGTCCTGGAGACATCCAAAAACAGGAAGTAATCAAAAACGATTATAAGGGAGGGACAAAAGAGTTAAGCACATTGGGAGTAAATTTAGCTTGGAGCAGCCTGTTGTTATAAGAATAATTTCCATGTTAAATTTTTATTGTTACCACCATTGAATTTGACAGCACGGAAGGAGATAATTTGGTCTATTGTGATTATTTCTGACTCAGATCCGAAGCCACGGATCCTGCCAGCAACCAGGCCTGTGCTGGGGGTGTGCCACGGCCATCTTAACGGCCTGGGACAACGGATTTGGGTGACTTGAAGTCTAGGCAGATGCAGTGTACATCAGGCCTGCCTGGTGCCCAACAGGTGGCAATGGCGAGGAGCACTGTGGACCTGCTCCTCATCAAATCCCACTCATTCCTGTTCTTTTGAGAGAAAAGTGAACAGGCCAGCAGCATGTGTTCCCACATCTCTTTGCTATTGCTCACAGTTCTATCCTTTTCTTCAATCTGATGACAGATATTTATCACTGAAATTTCACATTTTGTTTGTGTTGTGCTCACTTACAGTACTGCCCAGTGACCAACTGAAAAAAAAACAATTCCGTTTGACTTAATTTTTTTTTCCTTTAGTTGGTCTCAGGGCCCAAAATTCACTGCGCAATTTCTGAGATGTCCTGAAAACACAAATAAAGCTGATCAGGGCTTGTCCGTTCTTCAATCATTTAGTGCCCAGCTCTCTTTCTGGTATCTTCCTCATCGCCCCCAAAATCATCTCCTGTTCTTTTAAATCTATTTCCACCAAACCATTATCCAGCTTGCTTTATGAATTCCATCCTAGCCAATATCTTAAATCTCTCTCTCTCTTTGCACTTTCCCCCACTATTTCCAAGCTACCAGCATTAACCCCTTCCCAAAAAAACTCATCCTTGGCTGCTTTGTCCTCAATAATTAGCATCCACCCCACAACCCTACCTCAGTTCATCTTTGGATGAAACCTCCATCCAGCTCTTGCCTTCTAGATTTCTTCAGTCCAATTCTGTCTGTGCTAGCTTCCCAACCTCCACCTTCCATTAATTTGAGCTCACTCAAGCCTCTGATGCCCATTGCCTATCCCACATCAAGTCCACCTTGCCCATTGCTCCTGTTCTGTCTAATGGTGCCTCCTGTTTAAATCCCTCTGTGGCCCACACCAACAACCACCCCACTACCCACCCCCAACCCCCAACCCCTGCCTCTTTCTGTGATCTCCTTCATCCCTACACTTCTGCATTCCTCTGACTCTGGCCTCTTGTAAGTTACCATTGACACCTGTTCCTTTAGCTGTTCCACTCTCTGAAATTTCCCTCCCTAAACTCCTCTGCCTTTCTCCCTCCATCTTCTCTTGTAAGGCCTTGCTTCAATGTGTCATTCTTCCTGATATCTCCAACTTTTAGTTTCTGAATTAATTTTTTAAAAAAATTCACACCATTGTGAACTGCGTTAAGATGCTTTTCTATGTTAAAGACAACTTATAAAAGCAACCGTTTGCTGTTGTTTCCAGGTCTAAGCCATTCCAAACCACAGTAATATTGCACCTAACTATCACTTGAAGGTGGGGTTTGCTTATATTTTAAGCAAACAGGTGGGTTAGAAAAAGGAGGCACTGAATGCTCAGTACACACCATCATTCAGAGACAGGGAATTGAGTCAACTAATGAATATAAATAAGTTTACTTTAAAATATGCTTCAAGAATATAATTTGTTGCATATGTGACCTTGCAGGTCTGTGTGATAGAATTCTATTCTCTCTATTTTTTTATTCCATTCTCTCTGCGTCTGATACATTATGGGTAGAATTGTCACGGAATTGCATTAAGTGTGGTAGTGGGTGTGAAAATCGATGTTTTATCCGCCGCCTCATTTTTCATGAAGCCTCAGGAAACACGCTGTCTTGCTGGTGGGTGGCCTCTGAATTGCCCGCCACTCCGCCACCTCACCTTTTCCTCACTCTGGCTGCCATATCTAAACTGCAGCCATGCACCCAGTTCTCAATTATTGCAGCCCAGGACTGCTCCAGTAAAGACATGGCCCTGACAGCCAAGAAGAGTTCAGTGACCCATCACTGCAATGCCTTTTGGAGGCTGGCCCTGATGTCCTCCACCCCCTCTGGCTGCAGCAATCTCACCAGTTCAGCTTGGGAGGCGACTGCAGTAGTGGTCAGTGCCAACAATGCGCAGAAGAGATTGGACATCCAGTGCAGAAAGACGATGAGTTATCTCATCCATGGCGCCAGGGTAAGGCAACAATCTCATCACTCTAAACTCACACACTCACAAGGCCATCACTGACAGACATTCACTGGCATCTCACTCACTGCCAGCTCAAGGGACATCACCACTTACTCTCTCACGCACACCCTCACATCTCCATCTGACCTCATTTCCTTTGGAGACAGCCTCCTCAGCCGTCACCATCTTGAGGCCACTTGCACAGATCAACACACGCACACAAACACACGCACACTGGAATAACCCCCTTCCCCCAGTACAGCCCTTGCTCTGCAGCCTTTTCCCTTGCCTGAGACCACTTCTCCCCCTTCCTCAAGCAAGCCCTAGCCCTGCATCTATTGAAAAGCCACCCCTCCTCATAGCTGGCCTAGTAGATAGAGACCTGCCAATTAACTCCCCTAAAAGTGATGTGGTGCTGCCTGAGAAGCCTGGCACTGATAACCGTGAATGCTGCCCGAAGCAAGGTAGGCATTCAAAGTTCGAAGTCCTGAGTGAAGTGCAGCTAGCCAGGAGCATGGCACTATGTACAGTTGTGGAACACGTCAGTGTGCAATCATGCCAGTGTGCCTGAATGATCCAGCATTGGGGGTATGATTCCACCCAGCTGGGCTTATAATGTGATGCTAAAGTATTGAAATTAAGTTCCTGATGTGCGGCGGTAGGAAACATGGCCTGCCATTGGCGGGTGAAGGGGGCGATCGCAAACTGGTTTTATAAAGACATGAAACCGATTTTTGTGATCTCCCAATATTTTCAACTCCCGCCCGCTATGACACCTGCCACAAACGGAGAAGATGATTCCACCCTATAATTTAACTGATTGGTGTTCTTTTTACTCAGGATTCTTGTGAGTGCAGAGCAGTAACCACTAGGTGACAGTGTTCCTCACTAAAACAGCTTTACTCCTGCTCAACCCAATTTCAAGCAATATTAACCAGCCATTTTACAGAATGCGATTTCCCTTTCCTGATTTTCTCTCATTCTTCTGCTAAAAGCTAGGGTATTTTTTCATTCATTCATGGGATGTGGGTGTCGCTGGCTAGGCCAGCATTTATTGCCCGTCCCTAAATACACTTGAGAAGGTGATGATGATCTGCAGTGTGTGATCCCACAGGCCCTGGTCCCCCTTTAGTTACATGACCTGGTGACAGTGTAGGAACGACAATACAGCTCCAAGTCTGGATGGTGCACGGTTTGGAGGGGAATTTACAGGTGGCTGTGCTTCCATGTGTCCACTCCCCTGTCCTTCTTGGTGGTATAGATCATAGGTTTGGAAGGTGCTGTTGAAGGTGGGCTGGTGAGTTGCTGCAGTACATCTTTTGGATGGCACACACTGCTGCCACTGCACCCCAGCAGCGGAGGGAGTGAATATTTAAGGATGGGATGCCAATTAAGCAGGCGGCTTTGTGTTGAATGGTATGAATTTTCTTGAAGGCTGTTGGAGCTGCACACAGCCAAGCTAGTGGAGAGTATTCCATCACACTCCTGACTTGTGCCTGGTAAATGGTGGACAGGTTTTGGGGAGTCAGGAAGTGAGTTAATCACTGCAGAATTCCCAGCCTCTGACCTGCTCTTGCAACCACAGTATTTATATGGTTAGTCCAGTTAAGTTTCCAGTTAATGATGATCCCAGAATGGTTGTTGGGGGAATTCAGCGATGGTAATGCCGTCAACTGTCTGGGAGGATGGTTAGATACTTTTGTTGGAGATAGTCATTGCCTGGTGTCATGAAAATATAGATTAATCAGGTGAAATATAGATAATAAGTAGAATTCATATATAATTAGAACATTATATCTTAGAATTGAATGAATGGTTAAACAAAGCAAACAGACCTTATCTAGAAGCCTTTGCACATACATAGGGACAGCTTTGAGTCTGACACACCAGATGGAACTTTTCCAAACCTTTAATATAAACATACTGGTACAGGCTGTCACAAAGGACACAGATATCACAGCACAGGAATATTAAAAAAAGAAGATTTCAAGCCCTGTCTATTCTATAATCTAAAGGACTTTTTTAAAAAAGACTTTTTAAAAAGAAAATAAATGTTAATATACCGGGGTTAACTTAATTTGAAAAATGGCACACTGATGTGCTCTTAGTTGAAAAAAAGGATTCATCACTCATTGGCTTTGGATGGTACAGAACACCTCCTTAAATCATTATCAATTAATTTAAAATCATTAATCAAATTAATTGGAATATTACACATCACTTTTTCAAGATTCAACTTTTGCTGATCATAAGAAAAAAAAGAGAAAGGTCTTGACCTTTTGATGGCCTCACCATGGGCAAAGAACCTTAAGCTGACCATGCAGTAAAGTTTAAGGTTAAATCCCTTTTTATAAAACACAAATTATGAAAATAAGAAATGAGTAAAAATCATTATAGGCATTGCTACCGAAATATATTACAAACAGCTACTGACCAGATAAATGCTCACAATGTTCACATAATAAAGACAATCCTCTACAATCAAATAATTATCAATAAGAGATGCGATATAGCCTTATAAAAAGGGGAGGAGTTTACACAAAGAGGCAACACCCACAGCTAATAGGTGATGTAATCCAATTCAATAGACTATAAGATAAAAGCCTTTAGTCAGTTAGACAGAGGTGTTTAATAGAAACCTTTAGGTCAACACTTCTCAGAAGAGCTGGGCACTTTTAAGTGAGCCCCAGCAATACTCCCAGAGTGCCCAGCTCATCAGATAACTCAAATACTCAGGGATTTAACGTAACTCTTTATTTTAAATATTTGATGGATAGTCTAAGATATTTTAGTCTGTACCATAGTAAGAGTATTTTTTTTACAAATACTGGATTCTATTATTATTAGAACTAAGATTAGGGGGAAGGTGATGGCATTGTGGCATTGTCACTGGACTATTGATCCAGAGACACAGAGTAAGTCTTTGGGGACCTGGGTTTGAATCCCACAACAGTAGATGGTGGAATTTGAATTCAATAAATATCTGGAATTAAAAATCTAATGATGACCATGAAACAATTGTTGATTGTCATAAAATCCCAGCTGGTTCAGTAATGTCCTTTAGGGAAGGAAATCTGCTGTCCTCACCTGGTCTGTGACATGTGACTCCAGACCCACAGCAATGTGGTTGACTCTTAAAAAATGCCCTCTGAACAAGGGCAATAAATGTTGGCCTTGCCAATGACACCCACATCCCATGAATGAATAAAACAAAATGTTTTCCATTTTTCTATAATCTTCAGTGTTGTGCTGTACTTATCCACTTGAAGTCTATTACAAGTTATTCTTTAATAAATTTGTTAACAAGTTAGTGAAGTATAACGTCTCATGTAGCTTTAAGAATGCCCTCTCTTGTACACCCCAAATTTGGGAGGCACAGTTTTTTGAAGAGAGACCCCTAGACCCTTTTAATATCTGGGTAATTATAATCTATCTGATAATTATTAAAATGGCTACCTGGAAGAAGGTAATATCTCTTAATGGTTATCTTTCTTGGGGGAGAGGTAGTTCACTTGGACCCAAAAGAAGTATCTGCAGGAAATGGTTATGTTAAACTCAAGTGAAGGTGATTGTTTAGGGAATGCTCCTGATCTGGGATGGCTCCAAAAAAGGGGTTTAAGGTTATAATCTTCTTCACTGGCAACTGTAGGAGTGAATGTTCCTCACTACTTATTAGCCCAAGCCTGGATGTTGTCAGGGTCTTGGTGCACGGGGGCATGGACTGCTTCAGCATCTAAGAGTTGGAAATAGTACTGAAAAATGTGCAAGAGCATCCCCACTTCTGACCTTATGATGGAGAAATAGTCATTGATGAAGTAATTGAAGATGTTTGGACCTAGAGCACTACCCAGAGGAATTCCTAGGCTGATGTTCTGGATTTGAGATGATTGACTTCCAACAACAACCATCTTCTCTTGTGCTCGGTACGTCTGCAGCCAGTGGAGAGCTTCCTCACTGCTTGCCATTGACTCCAGCTTTGCTAGGCCACACTTGTTCAAATGCTGCTTTGATGTCAAGGGTAGTCATTCTCATCTCACCTCTGAACTCAGCTGTTATGCTCATGTTTGGACCAAGACTGTAATGAGGTCTGGAGCTGAGTGGCTCTGGTGGAAGCCAAACTGGGCATTGGTGAGCAGGTTATTGTTGAATGGTAGCTTGATAGTTCGGCCTGCTATACCTTCTGTACCGTTGCTGATGATCGAGAGTAGACCGACAGGTTGGATTTGTCTTGCTTTTCCTGGGCAGGACATATTCTGGTAAATTTCCACATTAGATGCATTTGTAGCTGTACTGGAACAGCTTATCTAAGAGCACATCTAGTTCTGGAGCACAAAGCCTTCAGTACTTGAGCTGGGATGACGTCAAGTCCCATTGCTTTTGCTGTATCCAGGCCCTCCAGCTGATACTTGATTTCATGTGGAGTGAATTGAATTGGCTGAAGGCTGGTATCTGTGATGATCAGGACCTCAGGAGGAGGCTGAAATGGATCATCTACTCGTCATTTCTGGCTAAAGGGGGTTACACAAGCTGCAGCCTTATCTTTTGCACTTACATTCCAGGCTTCCCTGATCATTGAACGTGGCATGCTTTTGGAGCCTGCTCCTCTGGTTAGTTGTTTAATTGTCCACCACCATTCACAGCTGGATACGGCAGGACTGCAAACTTAGGTCTGATCCATTGGTTGTGGGATCACTTACCACTGCCTATATTGTGTTGCTTCTGCTGTTCAGCATGCAAGAAGTCCCATGTTCTAGCCTTAACAGGTTGGCACTTCTTTTTTAGGTCTGCCAGGTGCTTCTCCTGGCATGCCCTCCTACCCTCTTCATTGAATCAGTGATGGTCCCCTAGCTTAATGGTAATGGTAGAAACAAGAATACGCCAGGCCATGAAGTCACAGATTATGATTGAATACAATTCTGCTGCTACTGATGGCTCACAGCACCTCATTGGTGCCCAATTTTGAGCTGCTAGATCTTTCTGAATCTGTTCCATTTAGCATGGCGGTAATGCCACCCAATATGATGTAGGGTGTCATCTGTGTGAGGATTGGACTTCATCTCCACAAACACTGTACGGTGGTCACACCTGTCATGAAGCTATTAATGTATGTAATATTATTGGAAAATATTTTTCTTTTAAAATAGAGGTTTAGTCTGTGGGTGTGTATTAATTGGATTAAAGCCTGTGGGACAGCTCTCCCAATTTAGCCACCAGTCCCCACGGGTTGTTGAGAAGGACTTTGCAGGCCCACTGGGGTAGGGGGTGGGGGTGCCGTTAATGTCTCTGGTACCTAGGCTGATGTTGATTGGTCAGTCCGGTTTTATTCCTTTTCCTTTATTGACTTTTCTCTATAGCAGTTTGAAACAACTGAATGGCCCAGTTGGCCATTTCAGAGGACATTCAAAAGTCAACTAAATTATAAATGCTACAGTTGCTCTTTTACCTAAGAATTGTACTGCACAAATTTGCTTAACAAAAACTGTTATAAGCTCTCCCATGTCTCAACAGATAAAGGCAACATTATCACAGCGTATTCCTGAATAACACAGCCAAGAAGGTTGCCAAATTAGGCTTCTGGCCATAGTCAGGGTTGTGCTGCAATTAATCTCTTTAGTCAAGGGCTAAGGATAGGGATAAAATAGAGGTTCTTTCTTCTGATAATTGTCCAATAACCATGGCTGGAAAGTATGTGTGTGTGTGTGGACACTGGGGGCCAGTAGGTTCAAATTCTGCTGTGAGGGCCTGCAACCCTGCATGTTAAAAAAGCCTGAAAACACTTCCAATCTAGCCTCACGTGTAAAGACTGGCCATCCCTATGAAGCGCAGAAAATCAGCTGGTAGTTGTCAAGTGTACACCAGCATGAAACATCAGGGGTTATTTTGACTTTGGTTGAATGGTTTCTGGTCAAGATCCCAATTTGCACTAACAGGAGCAGCCATATAAAAACTGTGGCTACAAGAGCAGGTCAGAGGCTGGGAATTCTGCCTCCTGACTCCCCTTAACCTGTCCACCATCTACAAGCCACAGGTCAGGAGTATGATCATAGTATCTTTACAGTGCAGAAAGAGGCCATTTGGACAATCCAATCTGCACTGGCTCTCTGAAAGAGCATTCCACCTAGTCCCACTACCCTGCCTTATCCCGGTAACCTTGCACATTCTCTCCTTTCAGGTAGCAATACAATTCCTTGTTGAATACCTCGATTGAATCTGCTTCCACCACCCTTTCAGGAATTTTGTTCTGGACTCCATCCACCGTCTGGCTGAAAAATATTTTCCTCACATCATACTTACTCCTTTTGCCAATTATTTTGAATCTGTACCCTCGGATGCATCTCATCCGGTCCTGATACCTTATCTATTTTAAGTAAAGATAGCCTTTCCAACACCTCCTTCCTCTCGATGTAAGTTCTTCTGGGGTAGAATTTCTCCCCCAACAGGGGGGGGAGGGGGGGCTGTGCCGAGGTGGGTGAGGGTGGGCGCAGAGCCGATTGGCTAGGTGCTGGCATTTTACATGGGCGGGCCTTAATTGGCCCGCCTAGCGTGTCTTGTGCCCGGAAGCACTGTGCGGCTGGGGAGGGGTTGCCTGAGTTGAGAGTGCGCTCTTTGGTGCATACGTGTGAGAGAGTGCAGAAATTTTAAAGTTTAAACCGTCTAATAAAGTATTGTAAAAATTTTTATGACATGTCCCCTCATGTAAAACTGTCACATGAGCTGGGACATGTGCATTAATTTTAATAAAACTTTATCTGAAAACTTTAAATCGTTCATGAAACCTCATCCCGCCTGTGGATGAGGCTCCTTAAAAAATGCCAAAGCCGCCTGGGCTCTTCGCCTGACCGCCAACCTTAAGGTTGGGCGGGAAGCTCAGCTGATTGCCTTAATTGCTTTTTAACAGGCCTTTGACAGTTTGGCGGGAGCACAGCTGATTCGGCCGCAAGCCCACCGAACTGAAAATCTAAATGACGGGTGGTGATATCGGGATGCACGCCTGACATCACCCCATGCCACTTTACACCTCGGCGAGTGGGCCCCACCGCCACTCACCGAGCCGAGGATTCATCCCCTAGTGTATCAGTTATCTCCTCTCTCCCCTCAGCCTGGGTAATAAGTTCTTCCTTTGTAAAGACAGGTGCAAAGTTCAACATCTCCGCTATTTCCCTAGCCTCCACATGCAAGTCCCCTTTTTTGTCCCTAATCAGCCCTATGCTATTTTTTAACCATCCTTTTATTATTTACATGCTTACAGACCTTGAGATTCCTGTTTATGTTTGCTGTCAGTCTCTTTTCATGCCCTCTCCTTGCTTTTCTTATTAGTTTCTTCACTTCCCCTCAGGTCCTTCTATATTCAGCCTGATTCTCCATCGTATTTTCTACCTGACATCTGTCATACATGCACTTGTTCCTTTTCGTCTTTACCTTGATTTCTCTTGTCACCCTGTGCACTCTGGATTTATTTGTCCTACCCTTCCCCTTCAAGGGAATATACCTTGACATTGCCTGCAATACTTTTTCTTTGAAGGTGGCCCCATTGTTCATCCACTGTCTTTTCTGCCAACATTTGATTCCAACTCACTCGACTCAGATGCATTCTCATCTCATCAAAGTTGGCTTTCCCCCAATTAATTATCCCTGCTCTGGATTGTTCTCTGTCCTTTTTCATGATTAACTAAACCTTATGGTACAACGGTCACTGTCCCCTAGAGGCTCTCCCACTGATATTTGATCCACTTGGGTCATCTCATTCCCCAGAACAAGGTCCAAAAGTGCATGTCCTCTCGTTGAACTCATACTGCTGTAGAAAATTATCTTAAACACATTCCAGGACCTCTGACTCCTCTTGTTCCTTTGCACTATTCCTATCCCAGTCTATATTTGGATAATTGAAATCCTTCAATATGATTACCCGATAGCTCTTGATGAAATACTCTCCATTTGCCTGGGTGCGTAAAGCTCCAACAACACACAAGAACTTTGGCACCATCTAGGACAAATCAGCCCACTTGACTGGCATCCCATTTACCACCTTGAACATTCAATCCTTCCATCACCAGCATCGGGGTGCAGTGCCAAATTTTGAGGTACAGGAGTTCTAAGAAAATGTGTTGACCGTATCATTTCTTAATCTGCTATTATGTTGTTTTCCTATGTAATAGTCATTCGAATCCCCAAACGACAGTGAAACAATGGGCTGCATTTTCCAGTCGGCGAGTGGGGGTGGGGCCCACTTGCCGACACATAAAATGACGCAGGGTGTGTGTCCCGGCGTCACCCCGCATCATTTAGATTTTCAGTTCGGCAGGAGCGCAGCCAACTTGGCTGCACGGCCACTTAAGGCCATTAAAAAAGTAA
Organism: Carcharodon carcharias; assembly: GCF_017639515.1. Lineage (NCBI taxonomy): Eukaryota > Metazoa > Chordata > Chondrichthyes > Lamniformes > Lamnidae > Carcharodon > Carcharodon carcharias. Next base: position 21,890,946 of record NC_054474.1, read on the forward strand.
TTAAGGCAATTAATGGACCTGCCCGTCCAACCTTAAGGCTGGCAGGCAGGCGAGTAGGCCAGGCGGCCTTTAGAAAAAACACGAAACCTCATCCACGGGCAGGATGCGGTTTCATGAGGGATTTAAAATGTTTATAAAATGTTGAAATAAAAGAAATTGACATGTCCCAGCTCATGTGACAACTGTCACATGAGGGGACATGTCAGGAATTTTTTTTTCACACTTCCAAAAATTTTTTAAACTTCCAGCAGTCTCCCTGAGGTGGCACTTTGCCTCAGGGAGATCTGTGCGCTATATTGCGCGCATGCTTCCGAGCGGCTGTCACATTGGGCGGGCCTTAATTGGCCTGGCCACAAAAAATAGCAGCACGCCCTCGACTGGGGGCGCCGATCAGGAACGCGCCTGCCTGCGCCCACTTCTGCACATCCCCCCCCACCGATGGGGGGAAAATGTTGCCCAATGACATTTAAGTGAAAAACATTAGTGCTGGGGGGCATTTTATTTTGAACCATGTGGTATTTGAATCATTCGTCTTCAGCATAGCTAGAATTTCATTATGCAACAGTTTAATTATTTAAACTAAGCCTTTTTAAAACATGAATTACAGAAAACTTTACTTACTTCTGACTGGGGGATGATATGCAGGTGAGCCACTGCTTTTCTTGATTTATATTAGTAACCTAGACCTCGGTGCACAGGGGACAATTTCAAAATTTGAAGATGACTTGGAGGTACTGTGAACTGAGAGGAGGATTGTGATGAACTTCAAGAGGCTATAGACGGGCTAGTGGAATGGGCAGATGAAATTTAATGTAGAGAAGTGTGAAGTGATTTTGGTGAGAAGAACGAGGAGAGGTGACATAAAAATGAAGGGTACAATTCAAAAGGTAATGCAGGAGCAGAGGGACCTGGGTGCATATGTATACAAATCTTTGAGGGTGACAGTGCAGGTTGAGAAAGCAGTTAATAATTTATACTGAATCCTAGGTTTTATTAATAGGGGCATGGAGTACAAAAGCAAGTAAGTTATAAATCTTCATAAAACACTGGTTCAGCCTCAATGGGAAGGATATGAAGGTTTTAGAAAGGTTGCAGAAAAGATTTACCAGAATGGTTCCGAGGATGAGAGACTTCAGTCATGTGGATAGGTTGGTGAAGCTGGGGCTGTTCTCCTTGGAGAAGAGAAGATTGAGAGGAGATTTGTTAGATGTGTTCAAAATCATGAGGGGTCTGGATAGGGTAAATGGGGAGAAACTGTTCACATTGGCAGAAGGTCGAGAACCCTAGGGCGATTAGCAAAAGAACCTGAGCTGACATGAGGGAAAACTTCTTTATGCAACAAGCGGTTTGGATCTGGAATGCACTGTCCGAGCATGTGGTGAAGACAGACTCATTTGCAGTTTTGAAAAGGGAACTGGGTAATTATCTGAAGAGAAAGGATTTTACAGGGCTACGGGGAAAAGATGCAGGAGTGAGACTAGCTGAGTTGCTGTTGCAGAGAATCAACAAAGAGACAATGTGCTGTAACCATTCTATAATTCTAGTATAGATACATTCAAGGAACTTGATAAATACATGAGGAAGAAAGAAGCTGAAAGTTACCCTGATAGTGTGATCAAGAAGGGTGGGAGGAGGTTTGTGTGGGACATAAACACCATCATAGATGAGGTGAGCCAAATGGCCTGTTTCCATGTTGTAATGTCCATATAAAGCCATCAGCAGGGAATGCAAACACTATATTGCATTTCACACCCTCAGGCCGTCACAGCCAAGGAATTAAGGTTCAGTAGGCAAATGTATCAGGGTGTTTGCAGATATCGATGCTGCTTTAGATCCTGGGAACCTTGAGCTTCAAAGACCCTGAGATGCCTGTTTATGAGAAAGCTGTGTGCAGGGAGTTGTAAGGTCTGTATTTTTTTACAGTCAGGGAGCTGTACGGACGGGAGGGTTGCTGCTGTAGCTGCTGTTGCTGGTGCTGCACATTGACTCGGAGACATTCAGCCTCAACAGCTTGAGGTCCAGGGCACTGGCCCCGCCCTTCCCTCCTCCTACTCTTAACCTCCCCAGGCTCTGTATTCACAGCCACACTGCGAGCTCTGGACATTCCAGTCAACTCTTACTGTCCAGCCTGAACTCAAACTCCAGCAACTCATGGCCAAACTTGCCCTTGTGCCCCACATAATAACGCAGGTACAAATCTCTCGACATGTAACGTAGAGGCAGCTGCCATGAGGACCAAGTCATACAGCCACACGTGGTAGCGAGAGGATTCCCCTCCAGATCCGATTGTAGTCATCAATGAGCCAAATCCCCCTCCATGTGTTACCCCTGGAAACAAATAGCTTCAATATTGGAGGCAGTGAAGATTTAAATCCATTCAGACAATAACTCAGATCATGAACTCTTTCCTTCATCCTCACCCCCTTCTTGATTTCCTTTTTTCAAATATTTATTTTTTAATTTTTATATATTTTTTCCCACCTATCTCTATTATTATTATTTTAAAAATTTCTTTCCATTCATTGTTTTATCCCCATCTTTTAGCCCATTTCGATCTTTCTTCCCACGCCGTCCCCTCCCCCTACCCCACCCCCTCACTAGGGCCATCTGTCACTTGCTCATCCTGTTTTCTACTCTCAATGTCACCATCAGCACCTCCTTTAGCCAGTATCACCACCATCAACACCCCTTCGACCTGTTGTTTTTGACATCATTTGCAATCTCCCCTTCGCCTCCACCTTTTAAGTTCACATGAAGCTTTTAATTTAATTTGTAATAGTTTCAGGAAACCTCATCCCGCTCGTTGTAAATGCCACTTGGCCATTTCACCGGCCCACCAACCATAAGGTTGATCAGGCAGCATAAAATTCAGGTTAATTGCCTGATTAATGGCCTTAATAGGCCTTTCAATTATTGGCGGGCGCGCAGCCAACTCCGGCAAGCGCTCGCCGAACGAAATATCGAGCCACTTTGCGATGATGTCAGGGCGCACGCCCAACGTCATTGCACGTCATTTTAAATTCCATTCTGTTGGGCGTGCACCCACACGCCAAATGTAAAATTCTGCCCACAATCTCCCACACACAGCAGTCAGCCTCTTCCCCTCCCTCCTCCCCCTTGATCTGGGGCTTGGCAGCGTCTCACACCTGGGCCTCGCAGCTTTTCATTCCAGGTGTAGCTGCCAGCCTCTCTTCCCTGGGGGGTGGGGGGTACTCTGCTCCCCAGGCCCTGGATGGAGGGGCCGGAGCAGCACTCCAGCACGCACAGGCACCACTACACCCCTGACCAGCACACAGTGACAGAAGTGTGTATTATCTACAAGATGCACTGCAGCACTTTGCCAAGCCTCCATCAACAGTACCTTCCAAACTCTATCACCCAGAACAAGGGCAGTAGGTGCATTGGGAGAACACCAGCTGCAAGTTTTCCTGCAAGTCACACACCATCCTGACTCAGAGCTATATTGTTGTTCATTCATTGTCGCTGGGTCAAAATCCTGGAACTCCCTCCTTAACAGCGCTGTTGATGTACCTACACCACATGGACTGCAGTGGTTGAATAAGGCAGCTCACCACCACCTTCTCAAGGGCAATTGGGGATGGGCAATTAATACTGGCCTGGCCAGCGACATCCACATCTTGTGAATGAAAGGAAAATTGCGATATTGAATTCCATTGACTTCAACAGAAATGAAAATTGGGCAAGATGTATAACTCAAAAAGGTAATATCACCCCCACCCTCTTCAAGAAAGGAGGGAGAAAACTGAAGCTGGAAAAATATTACACTGAGTTTTAAAATAGAGAGTTAAACTTTTCATATATAAACTTGCACCCATGCAAAGCCTCTTCAATGCTGGATAGCAATGAGAATTTTGGCACAGTCCGATACACATTTTTTGTCATGCAGACCAAAATATTTAGGTGAATGGAGATCAGTCTAACTATAACCCTTCTGTTCAAAACTGACTTTAGCTCTGAATTTTGCAGCATGTCACGACATAACTGCTTATTATTGTGCACTGTACTGTAACGGGGATCCTTTTAATGCTGAAAATATGATGCTCTGGAAAAATGTCCTTTAAATCTGCTGTAAAAATAGTGAAGGAAGCATTTTGAAATTCATGTTCCCAAGGCTTTTGAACAGGTCTCAGATAGTTAAATTATAGATCACTGGTGTTAACAGCAAATGCACACATTGGAATAGAGTGATAGCTCATTTAGCACAATAAATCGACCGCTTCAATGTGACATAAATAAATCATTCAAAGAGTCATACAGGAGTAGATTTAACCTGCTGGTTACTGAAATTTAATCAGTGTTGGCCTATAAAATAGATTGTTATCCTGACACCTCTAGAGCTCCCGTGGTCCTGGTACCGCCCAAGACTTGTTTATTAACGTGCTTTTCTTACCTTTTTGGAAGCCGGGGGTATTGGGAATGTGCTGGAAGGCGCTTCTAGGAGGAGTATGTGCTGAGTCAGAGGCCTCTCGAAGCTCTGAGTACAAGAGCCGCTTGTGTGAATGTAGGTTGAGGCTCCACTGCCAGTGCTGATACCCAGTCAGAATTCTAATCCTTCAGCTGACTATCCCAGCGAGACTATGAGGTTAGGGCTGGACGACCCAATGCTGCAAACAACAGACACGTGAACAGCCAGCAAATGCTTTTTAACCTCTCTGCTCCCATTGTGTCCTGGTTAGTCATTCTTTACATGACAGGAAATGTTGGTGGTTTCAGCAAATGAGACCCTTATGATGGCATGATTAGGAAAAAAGAGCCTGGATTTTTGGATACAGCCTGAAGGTTTGTTACAATTCTTAGCCAAACAGATCTTATATCCCCAATAAGCATGTCCAAGGCTTGAATTTCCTCAATATTTGCACCTAGAGACGTGGGTCACAACTCAATTACACGACCTAAAAGATTGTGGAATTTTGAGTGAGTACTCCCAAATACTCCCAATTTTCTACTGATCCCTTCAGCCGAACTCCACCGTAAACCTGGCCCTGCCATCGAGTTACAGAAAGCCTCGTGCCACTTTCATGAAATTGTGCTTGCTTAGAGGTTCTCTTCAGGTTATAACTTGATTTTCCCGCACAGCAGAGAAAAAAATAATCTTCCCGAAGTTTCCTTGCAATTAAAAAAAAATTATCCTCATTGAGACCCACTCTGTATTTTCAATTTCTTTCTGTGCATTTATATGGCACAGAATAAATCACATGAAAAAAAAAATTCCTGATTGCAGGTTCTGAAATGTGCCTAATGCTTTTAGATAAAAAGAGAATAAGAAGTCTTGCCTTTATATAGGGCTTTTCATGACCACTGGACTCAAAGCACTTTACAGCCAATGAAATACTCCTGAAGTGTAGTGACTTTTGCAATGTAGGAAATACAGCAGCTAATATACACACACAAACACCAACGTGACAATGACCAGATAATCTGTTTTTATGATCTTGATTGAGGGATAAATATTGAGAAGGACACTGGGGATAACTCCCCTGCTCTTCTTCGAAATAGTGCCATGGATTCTTTTACAATTCACCTGAGCAGACAGAACTGTCTCAGTTTAACATCTCATCTGAAATATGGGGCCAGAATTTTATGTAAGACGTGCAGGTGGAGGAGACTGCACCTCAGCGCTTAAAATGTCACGCACCGACGTCGGGTGAGCGTGCCAACATCACCGAGCGCCAGCATGATATTTAGCTGGGTGGTCGCGAGCCCACCATTAATTAAAGGCCTTGTTAAGGCCCTTAACTCGGCAATCAATGCCGATTTTGAGGCATCTGTGCGATCTTTAGCTGGGCGCATGGGTGCAATGGGCAGGCGGGTAAGTGACTTTTGAACAAACCTTATCCACAGGCAGGATATGTGGGCTCAGAGGGGTTGTTAATGTTTTATGTGAAGTATTTATTGCAGAAAGTGTTTCAAACTTGCCTCTGTGATTGGTAGCAGTTCAGATCGATTTCCAACAGCTTTCTCTGTACCTCGAAGCTTCAGCTCAGCAGTCTGCAGACAGTAATCTTTCTCGAGCATGCAGCTTTCCGGAGGCCTCCATTTAGCCTGGGGTTATGGGTTCTGACATCTCCACTGGAGGCAGCTCCCCTGAGGAGGAAAGGAGGGATAGAATAGGGAGCTACCTTTGCGAGTACAGGCGCAGGTACAAGGGGCACAGGGCCAAGAGGTAGTCCAAGGTGGAAGGGGCCGCAGAAGACGCCATTATCCTGCTGCCAGGGTATACAGGCGGCGAAGCAGCTACCTCAATATGACTGAGGTGCAGTGCTGAAGGAGGCTCCGACTGTCATGGGGACAGTCAACTATATCTGTCAGATGATTGGCCCTGAGATCTCCCCTAACTGTATAGGTGGACACCCCATACCAGTGGCTCTGAAGCTGACAGTTGCCCTCCACTTCTATGCGTCTGACTCCTTCCAGGGCTTGGTGGGTGTTCTTTGTGGTGTCTCCCAATCAGCTGTCCACACTTGTGTCAAGCAGGTTACAGACGCTCTGTTCAGACGGGCATTGACCTTCATCCACTTCCGCTGCGATCAGGCAAGTCAGACACGGTGAGCCAGAGGCTTCGCAGCCATTGCTGGCTTCCCCCGTGTCCAGGGTGCTATAGACTGTACACATGTGGCCATCAAGGCACCAGCAAGTGAGCCCGGTGCCTTTGTCAACAGGAAGGGCTTCCACTCTATGAATGTGCAGATAGTGTGTGATCACAGGATGCTGATTCTACAAGTCTGTGCAAGGTACCCAGGCAGCTCCCATGACACCTACATCCTCAGACACTCCCAGGTGCCGGGGCTCTTCAGTGCTCCAGCTTGGCTGGATGGATGGCTGTTGGGTGACAAGGGCAATGCCCTCAGAAGATGGCTCATGACGCGCCTCCACCATCCAAGAACAGAAGCTGAGCAGTGCTACAATAGGAGCCACACCTCCACAAGGGCTGTGGTGGAGAGAACCATCGGTCTTCTCAAGATGCGCTTCCGATGCCTGGACCGCTCAGGGGGCGCACTCCAGTACCTCCCAGATCGTGTCTCTGTGATAGCGGTAGCATGCTGCACTCTGCACAATCTTGTCCTGAAAAGGGGGGGATGCAGTTGACGATGAAGATCTTGACGCAGTGAATGAGTCTACACATGATGAATCCAGCAGTGGCTCAGAGGATGAGGAAGCACAGGGTGGTGATGAGGGGCAGCACGCCGACCCGCTACTACACCAAGGAGGCAGGGACACCCAGGACAATTTAATCCAATGAACCTTCAGCTAGCTCCACAGACGTGGATCAGCAGGACCAGCATTGCCTGGCGCTTCCACACGTGGCACTTAGGTGCTACACCTTCAACCTCATCAGCTGCAACTAAGGGCTTAGTACAGAAACATCAATGTTCACTCAACACTCATGAGATGTCTGTGAAACAGACAAATGCAGCACAAAGGAAACACCCTCAGTCATGGTCACAAATGTGGACTTTATTGCCACCAAAAAAATGAACAAATGTCGCTCTGACATTGGGAATTAAACATTCCCTAATCTAGGGCCAACACAAAATCACCAGTGACAAACCCATGGAGTGCCTTAAGCTAATGTTTGCGGGTGCTACGTCTAGGTGCCACCCCATCGCTCGGAGTGGCTTGTGAGACAGCCTGCTGACTCTGCTGTCCTGTTGGCCTCGATGACCTTGGCGGGCGTCCTCTGGCCAGTGGAGCCTGTGATGGCCCCGCCTTGGAGGGAGTGGCCAGTTCTAGAACTGGTACCTCCCCAGTTGTCGCAGCCTCAACTGATGCAATGGTCACTGGCAGAGGGGTGGAGGAGCTGCTGCCCTCATCCAGAGCACCCTGAGAGGAGCTCGCAGCAACGACAGGCAGCTGCTGCACCGACGTGAGGTCACATTGGACCTCCCTTCTCACCGCAGATGCATGGGCACTGAGCTGCGACACTTGGTGCCCAGAACATCTCTCATATTGCCAATGACTGCCTGAGGCCATTAGTGCTGTAAGGGCTTGCAGGTCAGAGTGTAACCCAATCAGATGATTATCAATCTGTTGGAAGCCCCTCTCCATGAGAGTCGCCAATCTCTCAATGGAGGAAGCCTGAAGCCCTATCCTGAGGTTCATGTCTTCACTGACACTCTGCCTGGATTCCTCCACCACGTGAAGCACACTGTCATGCAACCCTGCCAGATGCTCCCGCGCACCCGGCTGTTTGTCCTGCAGCTGCTGCATGGCTGACATCTCCAGAGGCACATCATCACAGCCCGACTCAGCATGTGCCTGGTCCCCTGCAGTCCTCTGGCTGCTGGTACCATTGGCACTCTCTGCCTGTGCCATCTCGTCCAGTGATTGTGAGGTGCCCTCTCCACTGTGCCCCGGGACACTAGCCAACGTTATAATCCTCACCAATGTGGTAGTCGCTGCACTGGTGCCTGGCTGGTGAAATTATGTGATGCAAGTTGCAAGTAATGCCCTCAGGTGTGGAGGGGGACTCTGGATGTGCTGGGGATGGCCATACAGTGGTGATGCTGAAATTAACAACAAGGACAGTGCATCCGTTAGTGTTCGGTCAGTAACACCATTCATTCCTTTCCCCCCCAGGCTCATAATGCGCTCAACCTTCAAGAACCTAAGGAGACGAACATTGGTGTGATGGTAAATAGTCAAGAGGAAGCCCAAACATTACATGCACATACAGACTGGTCAGATGGCCTAAGGAATGCCACATGGAATGTTATGCGGCTAAGTGTGCGGTTAAGCACTTGGGCAAGACAAACAAGGTACAGGAATACATGAGTAATGGTAGGACCGTGGAAAGTTAGGATGATTACAGGGACCTTGCTGGGCAGACCTGTTAAGGTAGCAGAACAGGAACATAAGGCGTTTAACAAGGTCAAAGCCAGACTTGCCTTTATTAGCTGAGGAATAGAATGTAGGAAAAGGGAGGTCATGTTGCAAGTGCAGAAAAAGCTGTCAAGGCCACAGCTACACTTTTGTGTTCAGTTGTGACCTGCGCTTCATGGGAGGGATGTCATTGGAGTGGGGAGAGTGCAGAGGTTCCTGACCTGGATGCATGCTGGCCTGGAGAGTTGGAGTGATGAGGAAACATTGCAAACACTTGCGAGATTTGCCGTGGAGCACAGGATATTGACAGGTCACATTATTGACCTTCATACCATTATGAGGGGCATAGACCGGGTGGACAGAGGGCAACATTTCCCCTTGGCACAGGGATGACTAACGTGATGGCATTTATTTAAGTTGAGTCCCATGAGGTTGACAGGTGAGGTGCTGAGGACCTTTTGGACAGAGTAATGTGGGACGCAGGTGGTGGAGGTACAAACCCTCCTAAGATGCAATAAGTATTTGGATGTGCAGCAGCGATGCCGTGGCATGTTAGGCCATGGAGATAGTGGTCACAAATGGGATAAGGTGACTTTGCAAGGTGCTAGAAACACGAATCCTCAAGATGCTGAGGGACCTTTGTGTATGACCCACGAGTCTGACTGTAACAGTCTGTGAATGAGCAGTGTTGCTGCATTAACAATTGCAGAAATCATCAGTGCTTTGGATGATGGGAAGACAGAGTGGATGGGACTGTGGGCCTCAAATACCTGGCCGCTGCACCCCAGCCTCAACGACACCTGCCGACCTGGCTGCTTGCCTCCTCCCCAGCTCCATGACCTGCTCCTCAAAGTTGGTGACATGCTGCAGCAGGGCGTGCTCACCACCAGTCCACAAACACTCCCAGCTGTTGCATTCTGCTTTTGCTTCCAGAACAGAGAAGAGGATTTATTGGGGTAGCTCGCTCATGTACTCTGCACGTGCTCACCGCACCCCAACCACCGTGGACCATCTGAGGCCTCCAGCGGCTCCTGTCCACACTACTGATGATCAGTCACCAAAAGATAGCACAGCTACTCCCAACCCCCTCCCCCAATGGCCACCTTAGACACATTTGACGTCCATCACTTTGAATAACACATAAATCTTAGCGCCCATGGCAACGAGGTGCAACTAGGTGCAGCGCCGAGGCCAGCAGATGGCTCTTGGCCATGAAAGCTTGAGGTGCCCCTTCCACCATCTCATCACCATCAATATGACATGTGTTGGAGTTCTGAGCATGTGTCTTGCTGCCTCCCCTGCAGGTTTCCCCCAGACTACTCAAATGCAACAAACACCAACATATGCTGCGGGGAGAACCCATCTTCTCCTCAACCACTAAAGCTGATGTAAGCATGGTCACTATCTGTTTGCCCACGCAGCGTGTGTCAAATGCACAATGCAATAACGACAGCAAGGCATGTGGTGGGGGGGGGGGGGGTGGGGGGTTCCTCAAAGGCTAAGGCTACCTGCTGGGTAAAATGGCCAAGGTCAACATGGTACTCACCCTTCCAGAGCACAACAAATCATTGAAGCGTTTGCAGCACTGGGTCCCTGTGCACTGCACAGCATCTTGAGGGCTTATTACCTCCACCACCTCCTGTCATGCCTGCTTGGTAATGTGGGGGACCCTCCTCCTCTCATCCTCAGGAAACAAGACCTCCTGACATTCTGCAACCTCTTCGAGGAGGGCAGCAAGGCAGGCGTCAGAGAAACCGAGGGGCACATTGGCTCCCCGCTGACCTACCCTGCAGCCTGCCCCCCTCCTCCTCTGCCCTGCCCTCCTCTAGAGCCCACTGTGCAGACTGGTCACTGGCCACGGTGAACAACCTAAAGGAGACTGCCTGGCCTTTCTTTATACAGACTATCGGTTCCCCATTGGAACTAGCAGTCTGTACACGCCCACCACACATTTGAAATTCCCGCTGTACATGGGAATTTACACCACTGGGTGGGCCTTAATTGGCCCGCCTGGGCAAAATGTTGGTGTGGCCCATTTCACCGGCGGAGATCGGCTACGCGCCCGCCGCCAATTGTGTCGGGCCTGCCCGCCCAACAAACATAAAATTCTGCAGTAGTGCAGTACTCCCTCAGTACTGCACTGGACTGTCAGCCTTGATTTTTGTGCTCAAGCCGTGGACTGGGACTTAAATGCAAAACGTTGCGATTCAGAATAGAGTGTGATAGTTGAAAATTTAATTGCCATGCTTAAAGGAGAGCAATGTATGGTTTGACCTTGACTCTGGTTTACATCCTTTTAACTTCCAGATATATTCTAAAGAAATTTGTCCATAACTTGACATTGGGACAATGGGCACATTTTTGGGTTTAACTTCCAGGTTGTACCCATGGACACAACTTTAGGTCAAGTTGCGCACTTGTGAGGTTTCAAGATCATATATAGAATAAAAGTTATGTTTTTAACATTTCTTTGAGCAGTTTTTCCTGATCATCTCATTGGTAAAGTATTGAAAAAAATGTAGAAAATTTGGATGATATTTTTTATACCAATGCAACATGAATATTTATTTTTAGGTGCTTATTTATAGGATTCCTACCTCTTTGACCAAGTGTTTGGTCACCTGTTGTAAAGTGTCCTTTGACTTGATGGCAAATTTAACGTTCATAATGTTCCTTAGCTGATTGGGAGGTTTTAGTGTGTGATAAAAATGCAGTTTGTTGTTAAAATATGGAGGTCCTTCTATTTTATAACCTTGCAACATCAGAAAAAGGGTCAAGTTGGCTAATGTCAATGAAAAGTATCACCACACCACAGTGATGGTCACAATTTACATTAATTTTCAGCTGACTTGTCACCATTCATGCATTTGCCCAACTGTTTTTGGACTGATCCACTATATAGTGTTGCCATCTAGACATTAGATGCTGTCATTGCATTCAATCATTTGCAAAAAGCAGCTGAAAGAGCCTTCCTATTCACAGACAGTATGACCACACACACACACAAGCTCAAATCATGTAAAAATGCAGGCGGCACATTCTGTACCTCTTTAACTTTCCTGTTCCTGTCTCATTTTTCACACACTCCTTGCTTTCATTTTTTGCTCTAAAAGGAAGGCTTTCAGTTATATCATGCCTTTCACTCAGTACATCCATTGCACTTTATAGCCAATAATTATACTTTTGAAGTGTAGTCACTGTTGTAACATAGGAAAGCCTGATTATGAGGATCACTACCTCTGAAACTTCCCCTCAGTTATATTGTTTGCTTCCTTGATTTTAGCATTAATCCTCCCCTCAATTCTTCTTTCAACATGTCCCCACATGCGACTGTGTTACAAGAGATGGGACATGTATTTATAGTTGGGAAAAATTATTTATTTATTTAATAAAAGCTTTAGGAAACCTCATCCCGCTTGTGGATGAGGTTTCCTAAAAAATACAAAGGCCGCTTGGCCTTTTGCCTGCCCGCCAACCCTAAGATTGGATGGGCCGTGTTACCAGTGACAATCAATTACTTTCTTAATGGCATTAATAGGCCGTTTACATAATGGCGGGCGCGCAGCCGAATCTGGCGTGCGCCCGCCGAATGAAATATTGCGGGACTGCACGATGATGTCAGGATGCATGCCGGACGTCATCGCTTGTCATTTTACACGTCGGCATGTCAGGCCCACCCCCACACACTGACTGAAAAACCCTGCCCCATGTTACCGAGGTGGAAATAGGTGGGGATGTGTGATCGGAAGCACATCCTGGGGTCAAATATAACACAGAGTTTGTGAACACTCTGGTTCAGCTTCAACGAGGGAGAGGGATGGGTTTGGTGACTAGAAGTGGAGTTTGTAGTGGGGACCAAAAGCAATGGCTTCAGTCTTCTCCCTCTTTAATTGGAGGAAATTTCTGTTCCATCCAGAACTGGAAGTTAGACAATTTAGAGACAGTTGTGTGTTTGAGAGGGGTGGTGTTGAATTACTGTTTTCCTTGGAGATGAGAGGGCTGAGAGGAGATTTGATAAAAATATTCAAAATCATGAGGGGTGGGACAGAATAACTAGGAAGAAGCTGTTGCCACTCACGAAAGGATCAAGAACAAGAGGGCACATATTTAAAGTAATTGACAAAATAAGCAAAAGCGACATGAGGAAAAACATTTTCATGTAGCGAGTGGTTGGGGTCTAGCATGCACGGCCCTGAGAGTGTGATGGAGGCAGGTTCAGCTGAGGCATTCAAAAGGGACTAAGGCTGTTACATGCAAAGGAAGAATGTGCAGGGTCATGAGGAAAAGCGAGGGAGTGGCATTAGATGAATTGCTCAATTGGAGAGCCAGTGCAGACATGATGGGCTGAATGGCCTCTTTCTGCGCTCTAATAATTCTGTAATAGTGTCATCATCAACGTACATGTGAAAACTGACATTGTATTTTTGGATGATGTTGCCAAGGGGAGCAGGTAGATAAGAAATAGGAGGGGGCCAAGGATAAATTCTCGGGAAATCCCAGAAGTAATATTCCGGCAATGGGGAGAGAGGTCATTGCAGGAAATTCTCCAGCCACAGTTAGATAGATAAGAATGGAAACAGGTGAGTACAACCCCACCAGGCTGTACAGCAGTGGAGAGGCAGTGGAGGAGGATGATGTAGTCAACCATGTCAGAGACTGCAGACAGGACAAGAACAATGAGAAGAGATAGTTAACCTTTCTGACATTCACATTGGATGTCACTTGTGACTTTGATGAGAACTGTATGGTAACTTAGCAGCACAGAAAACTGATTGGAAAGGTTCAAATGTGGAGTTCTGGGAAAGGTGGGCACAGATTTGGGAGGCAATCTGTTCAAGGACTTGGGGGAGGCCCCCAGGACCTGATGGTCTACATAGTGATTGCACCAATTGTGATTTTCCAAACATCTCTAGATTCTAGAACGGTTCAATGGATTGTGACTCTGCTTTTCAAAAGGAGAGAAAGAGAAAAAAGGGAACTACAGACCAGTCAGCCTGACATCGGTATTCAGGAAAATGCTGGCACTTGTTATTAAGGAAGTCTTAACAATGCTCTTAGAAAATCATTGCTATATGATCAGGCAGAGTCAACATGGCTTTACGAAAGAGAAATCATGTTTGACAAATTTATTAGAGTTTTTTGAGGAACTAATTAGTGGGATAGATAAGAGGGCATGAGAATATGGAGTGTACTTGGATTTCCAAAAGGCATTCAATGAGATATTACACAAATATGCAATATAAGGGTTCATGGAATTAGGGATAATATACTAGAATGGATGGAAGACTGGTTAATGTACAGGAAGCAGAGAATAGGGATAAGTGAGGCATTTTCAAGATGGTAGGCTAAAGTGCCACAAGGATCAATGCTGGGGCCTCAGCTTTTTACAATCTATATTAATGACTTAGATGAAGAGACTGACAATAATATATCTAGGCTTGTTGACAATACAGAGCTAAGTGAGAATGTAGGCTGTGAAGAATCAAAGGTGCCGCAAAGAAATATAGCGAGCTTAAGTGCTACAAGTTGGACTATAATGTGGGATGTGAAACCTCTAAATGGTGATGTTGAGAGAGACTTGTGTGTAAGCATACAAAGTATAAAGTGCGCAGGTTCAGCAAGCAATTAGGAAGCCAAATGGCATGTTGCCCTTTAATGAAAGAGGTCGGAGTATAAGAATGGGGTAGTTTTGCTACAATTGTATGGGCCTTTGGTGAAACCATACCTGGAATACTGTGTACAATTTTGGTCACCATATTTTAGGAAGGATATACTGGCCTTGGAGGCAGTACAGCAAAGGTTCACCAGATTGGTTTTTGGGGTGAGAGGGTTGTCCTATGATGAGAGGCAACGAAATTGCACTTATATCCTTTGCTGTTTAGAAGAATGAGAGGTGATCTCATTGAAACATATAAGATTCTGAAGGAACTTGACAGGTTAAACATCGAGTGATTGTTTCCCCTGGCTGGGGAATCTAGAACACAGGGGCACTGTCTCAGGTTAAGCAGTTGATCATTTAATACAGAAATGAAGAGAAATTTCTTTACTCAGAGGGTTGTGAATCTTTGGAAATCTGTACATTAGAGAGCTGTGTTGAATATATTCTAGGCTGAGATAGTTTTTTGTCTCTTAGTGAATCAACAGATTTGGGAAGCAGATGGGAAAGTGGAATTGAGACATAAGATCAGCCATGATTGTATTGCTCAGGGGACCATATGGTCCTGTTATGTTCTTATAAAAGTTCACAGCGAGGGTGGGGGGAACCTTAGAGGAAGTTTGGTCCAGTGGGCTAGGAGGGAAAAGGAGGGAAGCAGTAAAGGCAGCTGATTGATGGTCTCAAACTTAATGACAAAAAAGCCCATGAACTTCTCACACTCAATGGAGGTGAGGGTGGAGGAGGCGGAGGAGGTGGAGGAGATGGATTTAGGAAGCTGGCTTGCAGCAGAGAAAGGAAGCCAGATATTCCTAATGCATTCTAGGATGATCCTGGAATAGTGAACAGTTTTCACATACAAGAGCAGGACCCCATAGTGTTTTATATGCTCCAATCAGATCTGGTGATAATTGACTGAACCAGTTATCTCCCAGACCCATTCAAATCCACGTGCCTTGGACTTAAGGTAGTAGAGGTAAGGGCCATACCGGGGGAATTGACCAGGTTGCTAGAGGGTAATGGCTTTAATAGGGACTAGAGCATTAATAGTGGAAGTGCGCATTTGACTGAGCAGATTGCTAGCTGCAGAAGTATGATGAATGGGAGACCACAGCTTAGGATTTTGAAAGAGTAGTTCTAAGCGAATTGGGAGAGAGCTTTTCTGGGATGGATACAGAAGGAAGCAGGGGTGGGAAGGGAAAGTGGGATGTGGGTGGAGATAGATACAATGAAATGACCAGAGATGACCTTAACCGTGATTGATACAACAGGGGCAGGATTTTTATCTTGTCGGGTTGGCCTGGGAGTGGCTGCAAAACAGACTGCCACCCGCGCTCGGGCCCCGGTCGTGATTTCACGCTGGTTGGCCAATTAAGGACCAGCCAGAATGAATTGTGCACTGAAACGCTCAGTGTTGCATGGGTGGTGGGGGGAGGAGGGCAAGTGTGGAAGTCAGCGCATGTGCGTGGTTGCGCTCGCTGAAAGCTCCCTGAAGGCACAGAGCTGCCTCAGGGAGCTGAAGATTTTTAACGTTAAAAATAACCAATTGAAAACTAACTGAAGACCAATTGTCCCTGTGCATGTAACTCTGTTAAACAGGGATATGTTAAAAATGAGTTTTAGAAGTTTCTTTTAAAATCACTGGTTAAAACCTCATGCCTGTGGATGAGGTTTCGCAAAAAATGCAAAAACTGCACAGCCTATTCGCCCGCCCGCCAACCTTAAGGTTGGATGGGCAGGGGAAAATTCAGTTTAATTCATTCATTAATGGGCTTAACATCCCTCTAAATTGTAGGAGGGCGTGGTGCCGACTCCTGCCGACCGAAATATGGCGTGAGTGCGCGATGATGTCAGGATGCTCGCCCGACGTCAGCGATGACTATTTTTCTCTCATTTGGATCGGGCACACACCCGCCCAACGAGGGAAAATTCTGCTCCTGGTGTACCTGACAAGGCAAAGTCAAGAGGGGTGGCTGTGAATATGGGGGTTTGGGGAGTTTACATAGAGAGTTTAAGGGAGGAAAGGAGGGCAGTGAGCTCAGAAGAGAGAGAGTATGATGAGTCGAGATGGAGATTGAAACCATCGAGGATGAGAAGTCACTTGTCGCAGAGGCCAAGGGAGGAAAGTAAGCTAGAAAGAAAATTAGAAAGGGGCTGTGATATAACCACAGAAACCAGTTCTGGTCCATTGCTGTGATTCCCCACCCAGCCAGGTTTGGAGGAAGTTGGACATGCCATTATAGTTTTGGGAATTGCAGCCAGCACTTTTAAATTAAACATATCGCACCTGACTCTGTACACATACATCTTACCAGCTAAGTAAATAATAGCCTAGAAATGCTTGTGATATTGATGAAAGAATACTTACCTACAACCCACTGTCAGCTTTGCCTCGATGGGTAGCTCTTGTATCCCTTGGTCAGGAGTTGTAAGTTTTGGTCCCACTCCAGAAGTTGATACTTCATTGCAGTGTTGCACTGTTGGAATGCTATCTTTTGGTTAAGATATTAACCAAGGTCCTGATGGATCTCAAATGGACATAAAAGATCCCATGACACTGCTTAAAAAGCAGCAGGAGAGCTCTCCTAGTTTCCTGTCCAAAATCCATCAACCAACACTTAAAACAGATTATCTGGTGATTTAATTTGTTGCTGATTTTGGAATCTTGCTGTACACAAACTAATTGCTATCTTTCCTACATTGCTGTATTGCAACATTTCGAAGTTCCAACATGAGAGAACCTAACAACTCCTTCTTGACATTCAACAGTATTACCATCGCTGAATCCCCTATCGTCAACTTCCTGGAAGGGGGTGGGGGGAACTGGGCAAACAGCATAAATAATGCAGCTACATGAATAGGTCAGAGGCTGGGTGTTCTATAGTGACTAACTCACCTCCTGACTCCCCAGAGCCTTTCCACCATCTACAAAGCACATGTGTGGTGGAATACTCTCCACTTGTCTGGAGGAGTCCACTCCAATAACACTTAAGAAGCTCAATATCATCTAGGACAAAACAGCCTGCTTGATTAAAAGCAAAATACTGTGGATGCTGGAAATCTGAAATTAAAGCAGAAAATGCTGGAAAAACTCGGCAGGTCTGACATCATCTGTGAAGAGAGAAAGAGAGTGCTTGATTGCTACCTGACTACCATCTTACCTATTCATTTCATCCACTATTGACACACAGTGACAGCAATGTAAGCCACCTGCAGGATGCATTGTAGCAACTTGTCAAAACTCCTTCATCAGCACCTTCCAAACTGATTACCTTTATCACCAAGAAGAATAAGGGCAGCAGGAACTTAAAAAATAATAATTTTTTCATGAGCTGTGGGCATTGCTGGCAAAGCCAGCATTTGTTGCCCATCTCTAATGTCCCTTGAACTGAGTGCCTTGCCACACCATTTCAGAGGGGAGCTTAAGAATCAACCACATTGCTGAGGGTCTTAATCATGTGTAGTCCAGACCAGGTAAGGATGGCAGATTTCCTTCCCTAAAGGACGTTAGTGAACCTGATAGGTTTTCATGACAATTGGCAATGGTTTCATGGTCACCGTTACCGAGACTAGCTTTTCAATTCCAGATTA
The DNA here is from genome assembly GCF_017639515.1 of Carcharodon carcharias. Classification (NCBI taxonomy): domain Eukaryota; kingdom Metazoa; phylum Chordata; class Chondrichthyes; order Lamniformes; family Lamnidae; genus Carcharodon; species Carcharodon carcharias. The sequence continues at coordinate 21,909,031 of NC_054474.1, forward strand.
TTAATTGAATTTAAATTCCACTGGCTGCCACGATGGGATTTTAACCCTTGTTCTGAGAACATTAGTGTGGCCTCTGGACGACTAGTGACAATACCATTACGCCGCTGTCTCAGCCCACCACCCCCCCGCACCTACCCCCCCACCCACACCCCCAACCCCGACCACTCCATGTGAACACTACCATCTGCATGTTCCCCTCCAAATCATTCACTATCCTGACTTTGAACCATATCGCTGCCATTTCTTCAGAACTGGGCCAACATCCTGGAATTTCCTCCCTAACAGGACTGTGGGTGCACCGACACAAGGTGGACTGCAGCAGTTCAAGCTGGTGGCTCATCATCATTTTCCCAAGGTCAGTTTGGGATGGGTAATAAACGCTGAGCTTGCCAGCAAAGGCCAGCTGCGTGTACAAATAAAAAAGTACATTATGGGCTGTAAAATACTCTATGACATCCCGAGGCTGTGTAAGCACTACAGAATTGCAAGTCTTTAGTAATGCATCCCAATGGCTTTTCTCTTCATATTACTTCAGTAGAGGCATTAACTTGTTTGTTTTAAACGGGTTAATGCCTCAGTGGAAAGACATCAGGTACAACATGTGCTATATCCTAATATTGCAAACAGCAGTTTTGAAGCAAAAGGTTAGTAATGTTGTTCTAACCTGTTGTTCACCTTCAATCTATCATTAATGCTGGATTAATGGAGTCTTAACCATGCACTTTCTGCTGCATACTTCAAACAACACATTGCATTCTGAAAGGATTAAGTTTGTGCAGATTTAAAATCGGATTTCCATTTTTGCCTACTAAGCAGTTTCTCTTAATTTGGAATTTCTCAAATTGAATAAATGTATTATAATCAACCCTTCATTGAATGTTTGGAAAATTTCTCAACAATATGCAAATTCAAGCAGTGGGATCTCGAAAGCTTTAGTTGCAGTTTGAGAGTTTATTCAATGTGACGTGAAACAACGGACTTCGGAGATTTCTTACCTTTTATGGGACTTTCTTCAGAAGAAGTGAACTTTGCAAAATACACAGCAGTATTAAAAAGGTAAACAAAGGGAAAGAAAGCTGATTTAAAATAAAATGGTTTTACTCCAGAAATGTATATTAATACTCATTGTGTGCAAAGAGGCTGTGATAAATGTCTTAATATTTGTTCCTCTATATGAAAACTAATATAAGTTTTATATTTCTTCAGCCTCAATTTTATGTTGGTAACTTCCATTCGTGGTTTTAGTTTATTGTATTGTGTTGAACTTTTAATATTATATGTTTTATTTTTAACTTAGTATTACAGTCAGTTCTCCTCTGAACTTTCCTCCTATACTCTTCTCATCTATGCTTCCTTACTGTGTTGAAATCAAAAATGATCTCACTGTCTGCTTCTCTAAGTTGTTCCGAGGAGCTGGAATTGAGGAGCACCTTCCTCCCCTTAATCTCTCCTGCTAGGTTTTTAAAACCCAGGCCTCAGATTCCTAATCATTTTCTTTTGAATGAATTTGTTTTCCTTGCTTCTCTTCTTAACATTAGTGGTATCTACACTAGAGTGATCTTCTACACGTGGAATATGGCCACACGCTAAGATTTCTCAATTTAAGAAAGATCACCAGCAATCTAACACAACATAATATTTGTAATATAACGTTCACCCCATTATAATATTCCCTTAAACACCACAACCAGTAGCGGACTTAATTTATAGAATATAATAACTTCAATTGCTAGACTGTCCCATGTGCACTGTGCTTATTCGCTACAGTGTTTGCCCCATAAATCAGACCACTTGCTGCTTGGTTAAATGTTACAAAGTCTATAGCTTCTTCCATCCAGCGAATACTTGGGTACAAATTGAAATGCGGGTATAGAATGGGCGCAAATCATACTAATCTAGCAGTGATAATCAGATAATCCACATTCAATGTATGCAGACATTGGATCTGCTGCTAAATTCACGGGGGAGAATTTTGTCCCCGTCGGGTGGGCACAGTCGGGAGTGGGCACGTGTGGGCGCAGAGCCAATCACCACCTGCGATTGGCTGAGCAGCGTCATTTTGTGTGGACAGGCCCATCCAGCGTGACGTGCACCCGGTAGCGCTCAGCACTACCTGTGCGGATGGGGGTGAGGAGGGAGAGTCAGGGCCTGTGCTCTTCACATGCGCGCAAAAGAGCGCTTCAATCTCCCTGAGGCACAGAGCTGCCTCAGGGAGATGCATCTCAAAATGAAGCTTTGAAAAAAAGAAAAAAAATTATTTAGACATGTCCCCTCATGTGACAGTGTCATAAATTTTCATGAAAATTTTCATTTAAATTAATAAACCCTTCATGAAACCTCATCCCACCTGTGGATGAGGTTTCATGAAAAATGCAAAGGCCGCATGGTCTCTTCGCCTGCCCCCCACCAACCTTAAGGTTGGACGGGCAGCCCTGACAAGCCTTGTAATTGATTAATGGCCTTAACAGGCCTTTGACAGTTCGGCGGGCGCGCAGCCGACTCTGGTGAGCGTCCACCAAACAGAAGATCAGAATGACGCACAGTGATGTCGGGATGCACGCCCAACATCACCGCGCATCATTTTAAGCGTCGGCATGTGGGGCCTGCCCCAGCACGCTGAAGAGAAAATCCTGGCCATTTAACTACATTTTAATTGTACACCTAAAACAGGATTTAGGAGCCTAAAATATGTTAATGAGGGGCCTAATGCCTGATCAAGAACCTTTTCACAAAATGGGCCCAGATTAGTTTCTACTCCATTGTACTAGGCTTAACTCTGGACCATATTTTTGCTTTAAGGCAATATTCCTCTAAAGCTATGAAATATTTATATGGACAGACTTTGCCCTCTTGCCACAGTTTTCTTCGGAAGGAAAATAGATCGGAGAATCAGCTGCAACGCACTCAGTGACAACTTTCCAGCCATTAATTTTAATCAACAGAGACTCAGGAGCATGATGGAGTAGACTCATCAGCCTCCACACCCAGCTCCTTGATCCAGATTCCTTTCGATTCCAATCCCAGGCTACACAGTCATGTCAAATTTACACAAAATTTACAAACTGAAATTAACGGGCAGGAAAGGACCGGTGGGTCCATTATGCCTGGCCCACACGTGGATGTCGGGAGTGTGTAATGACTAAACTTTTCCTCCCTCCCCTCACCTGCACTCCCCCAGCCATGTGAGCTCCAGTGGGAGTATAAAAGAGAAGAGCACCTGGCTTGAATAGGGAAAGTTCCTCTCCAAACCCCTCAGGGCAACCGAAAGAGGTCCAGGGCGTCTCATGCTTTAAAACAATTCACCTTCTACATGCTGCAATCTCTGGCCCAGTCTGGCACCTTCTTGAAGTATGAAGAGAGTGAACGCTTTTACGCTTTTACATACAGATTCCTCTGCTCGGGATCCTTGAGGCCAGAGCACAAACATAACAAAGCACAAAAAAGTTAATTGCAGTCACAAGGAACAGTGGAGATAATGGGTAAATCGGCATATCTGACATCTGACAGAAACCAATCCAGTTATAGAGGAAGCTCTTTGCAGTGTTTCAAAACAGATTTATAACCACTAACCAAAATAGGGCCAGAAGTTGCATAGCCACCTCAACTCTAGCTAGAAAAGAGTAGGGCAAATCTGGATTGCTGCTCAGTGCAATTTGACTGTGTAGGATATCACAGCTGGTCTGTTTTGAGTTAACTCATCTCAGACAAGGCAACAGTTGGGATGTGGAATTGGCTTCACTGTCTTTAACTTAGGGAAAGAAACTTTAGCCTATTCATGCCCCTGATTGTTATCTGGTGAGTCCTGATAGAAACTGTGGGCTGAATTTTATGGCCCTCCCCCCAGCATCTTTGTAGACAGTGGGGTAGGGGGTGCGGGCTTGGAAAGGAATGTGGGTGACCTGCCCACCTGCCCCTGACCTGTCCCCCACATTGCAAGGGGGTGGCCCAGCTGCTCTTAGGCTTATTATTATTAGGCTTGTGGCCAATTATCTGCCACTTAAGGGCCTTAAGCTGTCTCCGTGGCAATTTTTCAGTCTGCAGGAGAAGGCAGGGGCAAGGTGAGCAGCACAGGCTGCTGTTGGGCTGGGAGGTACCTCCTTTGGGGGTGATCTCTATGCTCATTGGGGGCACCTTCCCACTCAAAGTTTTACGCCCTGCCTCCCTTTGCTGTGGTCTCCCAGCTTGGCCTGCCCAAAATCCCCGGACTTAGCTCAAACCTGGGAGACATTTTTTCTTTGTGGCTGCTTGTCATCCCAGCAATGGCCACTACTCCCTTCTGGAGCTGATAGGACCTTAGAGCTGCCAGCCAACCTGATTGGCCGACAGCTACCTAGGGCGGGACTTACTCCCTGATGGTGGCAGAAATCTCATTCTGACCTTATTAAGGCTGGCCTCAACATAATAGCACCGCAGGGCAACCAGGTTTCTGGTCGGTGAGGTGCCAACTGACTTTTAGGTTGGGGTTGGAGGGAGTGATGAATAATCCATCCAGGGTATCCAACTCTGGTCAGAAAAATAAGGACCACTTTGCCATGTGGGTGCTGGCAAAGCGTTGATACCAGGGTGGGTCCTGGCGAGCCTGTGAAAGTGGTTGGGGTGGTGGGGGGGGGGGGGCGGATTCTGATACTGCTGTGCCAACCCCCCTCCCAGATGCTGCAGGGCAGACTTGACTGTAAGCCGCAAACCTTTCCCACCGGTCATGTGCACAAAGTAAGGGCTTGCTGAGACACCAGACTTCCGGGACAGAGCACGACCTGGGAAGTGCCTGGCCTGGGACAGGGACAAATGGCCAAAAATCCTAGATGGTTGGTCACCCTGAATCCACTGCCTCGTAAAATCCACCCATGTATATTTACAGATGTCCGATGATAGGACTACTCCTGCAGTTGTTAGTCCGACCAATGATTATTAGGTGAGGAATCACATGGCTCTTGGCATCCATGGCAGTGTCTTCCAGCAAGAAGTCAGCAACACTTTCAAAACAGGAGAAGAGGAGAGGCGACAAAATTTGCAGTCCTTTTCTCCATTTTAGGGGGAACGGTCTATCTAAGAACACGAGGACTTAGTGTCAGCCATGGTTCAAATGTAGCCCTCTTGCCCATCATCTAGAACATTGTGGATTTAATTAAGCCTTACTCAAAATACTTGAGCATATACCTGAGCTGACATTCCAGTGCAGTACTGAGGGAGTGATATGCTGTTAGAGCTGAGATGTTAAACCAAGGCTCTGGATTCCTTAAGACAAAAGCAAAATACTGTGGATGCTGGAAATCTGAAACAAAAACAGAAAATGCTGGAAAAATGCAACAGGTTTGACAGCATCTGTGGAGTGCAAAAAACAGAGTTAACGTTTCGAGTCCTTATGATTCTTCTTCAGAGCTAAAGAGAAGTAAAATGTGATGAAATTTATACTGTTAAAGGGGGGGTGGAGCAGGTGAAGCTGGATTGAAGGCCAGTGGTAGGTGGAGGCAAAGGAGAGATTGCCAGAGATGTCATGGACAAAAGGACAAAGGGGTATTAATGATGGTGATACTGGCTAAAGGAGATGCTGATGGTGGCATTAAGAACAGAAAGCAGGATGTGATAATAGCAGGACAAAGGTAAGCACTCTGGAAAGAACAACATGAACAAGTGACTGATGGTCCTTGTGGGGGTGGGGTGCAGGGAGGGGACAGTGTTGGGAATAAAGATTGAAAATAGGATAAAAGGTGGGGATAAGAAATGACAATGAATATTGAAAAAAAGGGGATAAAAGGTGGGTGAGGATGGAGGAGAGAGTTCATGATCTGAAGTTGTTGAAGTCAATGTTAAGTCTGGAAGGCTGTAAAGTACCTAATCGGAAGATGAGGTGCTGTTCCTCCAGTTTGTGTTGAGCTTCACTGGAACATTACAGCAGGCCAAGGACAGACATGTGGGCATGAGAGCAGGATGGGGTGTTGAAATGGCAAGCGACAGGAAGGTCTGGGTCATGCTTGCAGATAGACCGAAGGTGTTCCGCAAAGTGGTCACCCAGTCTGCGTTTGGTCTCTCCAATGTAGAGGAAACCGCATTAGGAGCAGTGAATGCAGTAGACCAAATTGAAGGAGGTGTAAGTGAAGTGTTGCTTCATCTGAAAGAAGAGTTTGGGGCCTTGGAGTGAGAAAGGAGGAGGTAAAGGGGCAGGTATTGCACCTCCTGCGATTGCATAGGAAGGTGCCGTGGGAGGGAGATGGGGTGTTGGGTGTGATGGAGGAGCTGACCAGGTGATGGAGGGAAATGGTCCCTACGGAATGCCGGCTGGGGTGGGGGGGGTGGGTGGGTGGCGGTGAAGGGAAGATGTGTTTGGTTACGGCATCATGCTGGAGTTGGCGGAAATGGTGGAGGATGATCGTTTGAATGCGGAGGCTGGTGGGATGAAAAGTGAGGACAAAGGGGACCCTATCTGGGTTCTGGGAGGGAGAGGAAGGTGTGAGGGCAGAGGCGCGGGAGATGGGTTGGACATGGTTGAGGACCCTGTCAACTACAGTGGGTGGGAAATCTCAGTTAAGGAAGAAGGAAAACATGTTAAAAGCGCTGTTTTGGAAAGTGGCATCATTGGAGCAGATGTGATGGCAAAGGAACTGAGAGAATGCCCTGACTACCTTCTCAGGTGAATGTAAATGATCCCATGGCAATGTTTTGAAGAAAAGTATGGGAGCTCTCCTTGGTATCCTGGTCATTATTTATGCCTCAATTATAAAAACAGATTATCTGACCATTAACATTGCTGTTTGTGGGACTGCGCAGTGACAAGATGTCCATGACTGTGTTCCAGATTAAAAGGTTGATGTTCTGCTCCTGGAGCAGGAACCAGAATCTTTGGCTGTGTATTTTCTTTTCCTAGACTAAGAATGTTTTAGCTGAATGTCCTATCATTGCCCTGCAAACACAACACAGAACAGACACTGAATCAGGAACCTGACTGATCTATACGGCAAAAACAGTTAGCAGCATGAACACACATATCTATGAGCTATGTGATCAATTTGAATAGTGATACTGAACATAAGAAATAGGAACAGGAATAGACCATTCAGCCTCTCGAGCCTGCTCCGCCAATCAATAAGATCATGGCTGATCTTCTTGTGTTTTGATTTCCGCATTCCCATCTATCCCCGATAACCTTTGATTCCCTTGCCTAACAAGAATCTATCTACCTCTGCCTTAAAAATATTCAATGATCCCGCCTCCACCACCTTCTGAGGCAGAGAGTTTCAAAGTCACAGAACCCTCTGAGGGAAAAAAATTCTCCTCATCACAGTCCTAAAAGGGCGATCACTAATTTAAAAAATGCCCCTTTGTTCTGGACTCACCCACAAGAGAGAACAATCTTTTGATGTCCACCTTGTCAGGGCCGTCAGGATCTTGTATACTTCAATTAAATCACCCCTCACTCTTCTAAACTCCAGTGGAAACAAGCCCAGTCTGTCCAACCTTTCCTCATAAGACAACCCACTCATTCCAGGTATCAATCTAGTAAACCTCCTTTAAGCTGCCTCCAAATGCATTTACATCCATTCTTAAATAAGGAGACCAAAACTGCACACAGTATTCAAGGTACAGTCTCACCACTGCCCTGTATAACTGAAACATAACATCCTTACTTTTATGTTCGGATCTCATAATAAAGGATAGCATTCCATTAGCCTTCAATTGGTCTTCAGTGATATTGGTTTTCAGTAGTAGTGTAAAACAGGTGATAATGAGTTAGTGGCCCTTTTTAAACCTTGCTTAATATCCTTTTTCATAAAAGTTAATGGTGTAAAACAGATTTGCATTTTGCCAAAGGCCAATTTCATCATTTTATTTCTTCTCCTTTTTCTCTTGTTCTTTTTGCTTGCTCCTGCCCTCCCGATTCCCTGCTCTTATTGCATAGTGTGCATTGTCAAACCATAACGTTGGTCCACAATTGAATGAGAAAGTGCAAAGTGGATAGTTTTTCTGTTTGTGTATTGCCAGGGGACAGCCCCATCCCCTGAATGGCATGGCTGGGATTTGTCCCTGATTTTTCTCCCCCTGGTTAGAACATGAAGGGTAACACACGTATGTGATTCATGGGCAGGACTGCCCAGCAACAGCACAAACCAGAAAATTGGCCTTAAAATTGCACATTGTTTTGGTTTGAGTGGTTTAGTGTTTAACGGTTAAGCAGTTGGGTAAATTAGTCAGGTAATTTACCCAATTACCTAATTTAATTTACATTCTCCATGGCAATGCCTCTACCAATCAGAGTCCACTTGCCAATCAATCAGCATCCTGTTCTTTGGCCGTATGAATTGTTGTTCCCTTTGAGATTTGGTATTCTTGTGAATCTGTCCTGATGAAAGCAAGACAAAAATTTCTGACAGTGCCTTTTTTCAACATGTTGACACATGTTAGCAGCTACTTTTCACTCTTCAATCTGTCTTATTAATGACACAAATGTGGACAGCGGTAAATATGCACTAACTAGGTACATTCTTTTTATTAGGTTTTCAGGGTATGAGGTGTGATTTTATCCTGTGATATTTTAAGCAACTTAATCTCCTGGAGAAACAAGGTAAGTGATCCTCATTTTAACAAGGCTTCTATGTTGGGTAGAGATTTATAAGCACGTTGGGGTCAGAATTTTCCTGGTTACAAATGCAGTTGTGAAGAGACGGAAGCATCACAGGAACACTTAAAATAACTCTACACATAGTGACCCATGGGAATCATAATCCTAATTGTTCATTCTCCATGGCAATACCTTGACCAATCAAAACCAACCTGCCTGGCTTGAATTTAAACAAAAACTTGACAGTCAACTCTTCCCCTGTGATTTCTCCATGGCAACGCCTCTACCAATCAGAGACCATTTGCCAACCAATCAGCACCTTGTTCTCTTGCAGTATTAATTGTTGGTGCCTTTAAGATTTGATATTCTTGCGAATCTGTTCTAATGAGTGCAAGACAATACATTTTGACAGTCCCGTTTTTTCAACAATAACCCTAACACATACTTTAATAATTTTCCTGCACACTTACTCAAATTAGTTGATTTACTTGTACACAATTCAGACACAGCTTGAACAAGAGGAGATAACATTTTAACTAATAGAGTTTATTACTAAGCAGTACCACTTGTGAAAAGGAGTACTGTTGCCATCACTTTAGGATTTGACTGCCTATTAGATAGCTTGAAAATCTTATTTTATATATTATTAATAGGAGTTTCAGTAAGGAGGACTATAACTTTTTCTTGTAGTCTGCACAGTATGAATCAGGAGAATTCAGCTTTTTATACCATCCATTTGGGTGGCTTTTAATAATTTTGAATATCATAGTTTCATGTGGAGTGGGATGAAGTTTGTCGAACATTACTGCAGCCATCAGATCATGGGAAAATCACATTTGTTCTACCTACTGCTCTGCACCTTATTAACTCTCCCAAAAGTCTATGGATGCTCGGGATTGACTGAAACTTTTAAGACCGAGATTTTTGTTAGGTATCAAGGGGTAAGGTGGGTAAATGGATTTGAGGCACAGATTAGGTATGATTTAATTGAATAATGGAACAGGTTCAAGAGCCTACTCCTGTTCCACATTCCTATGTATTCAATTGCCTGGACTGCAGTTTGAACTCATGACCCTCTGAGTCAGAGGTGAGCATGCTAATCATGAGCCAAGGCTAATTTGTAAACTTGCGCATGCAATAAAGTTACATACTTGTATGTGGACTATCATGACAATAGTCTATATAATAGACTTCTTTAATACTAGTGTACTGGTGTGACAAGCTTCATAAATAATTTATGTGTCGTCGTTTGGTAGCACAGAACTTGGGTATTGCTGAAAAAGAGACATGTCAAACACACAAATGTACCTGTTTCAGTTAAACAAAATAAGTGATAGCCAATTGCTGACTTATTCCTCAGGGTAAAACCTTGACCAATCAGAGTTAAGCTGCCTGGTTTAACTTTCAAACAATGCTTGGCAGTTAACTGTCATTCACCATCAATTGATGCATTCTCCATGGCAATGCTTCTCCCAATCAGAGTCTATTTGTCAACCAATCCTCACTCTCTTCTCATACAGCATAAATAGTTGTTTTCCCCTTATATTGGTATTCTTGTTAAGTGTCCTGATGAGTGCAAAATGAAAAGCTTCAACATGTCTCTTTTTTCAGCAATAATTTATGTGCTTGTGCACATATACCAATGGGGCCTGAACAACTTTATTGTTCTTCAATCTGCTCCCCCTCTCCACCCTTTGACCTGTAAAGGCACTGATTGTCACTTGGATAAGTCTCTAAGGGAACAGCAATTCTGGCAATTTGATTTGGGGGTGCACCAGTTTTGTGCACTGGGCCGGCTTCCAGCACAAAGTTTTTTAAATTAGTGCAAGAGATTGCAGGCTCTTGATTAAATGTAATTTGTGCTTAAAATCCTGTGATCCTTCACATGTTTTTGAGGAAGAGGTAGATAGATCCTTGATAAGCAAGGGGTGAAAACTTAGGTGGGAAAGTGAAGTTGAGGCTTCAATCAAATCAGCTATTATCACATTGAATGGTGAAGCAGGCTCAAAGGGCTGAGTGGCCTAGTCCCGCTCCTAACTTGTATGTTTGTATATTTGTAATGCGCCAAAAACGCTAGGGTAACCAAACTGAAACTGCACGCTGGGATCTTTGTGATAAATAAGCACAGGAGCTTGCTGCTTTGTACTGCCCGGTGCTTAATTACAAGTGGAGGTTATAGTTCTACAGCTGTGTGTGTGTGTGTGTGTGTGTGTGTGTGTGTGTGTGTGTGTGAATGTCTGTGCAACAACTCTGGAATCCCCTGTCCAAACCCTTCTGTTTCTCCTCCTTTAAGACAATCCTTCAAACATATGTCTTTGACCAACCTTCTGGTCACCTATCCTAACACCTCCTTATGTGGCTTGGTATCAAATTTTGTTCGATGATGCCTTTGCAAAGTTCCTTGGCACCTTTTACTATTTAAAAGAGCTTTATAAATGCAAGTTTTTGTTGTAAATGTTAGATATAGGTAAATGTGCATGCATATCAAACTACTAAAGAGAGAGGATGATTAGTTGACTGATATATGGGCATGTGTGCCACATACAAGCGCTTACATATGTCAAACCTACAGAATGCACTTGTGTCTGGGCCCCATTTCTAGGGACAGCAGCAGCTGGCAAAGGACAGCTCTGTGTCTCAAAGCTGAAAATAGGTTTATTTGTTCCTAAATATACATTTCAAAGTACAGCCTCTTGTAAAAGTTTTCCAATTACAATCAGCTGGAAATTTGTAGCTTCAGAAAAGAGATTTTTGACGGAAGTTTTTAATTGTGTTTGTCATGGGAGGGGTGATATCTATTCAGTGGCCTGAATTTTTCAGGCGGCAGGTGGACTCAGCAGGAGCAGGCGGGGGCAGTCATGGAGCCGATTGCTGCCTGCGATCAGCTCTGCATCGTCATTTTACATGGTCAGGCCAATTAAGGCCCGCCCAGCGTAAGACATGAGCCATAGCGCTCAGCGCTCCCTGTGCAGGTAGGGGGAGGGGGTGAGAATCAGGACGCGGAGCTGCCTCAGGGAGATTGCATCACTACTGAAATTATTAAATAAATGGTTTAAAAATGTAATTAAACACGCCCCTCTCATGTAATTGTGTCACATGAGATGGGTCATATTTTTTATATTTTGGAAGATTTTTTATTTAATTAATAAAGGCTTTAGGAAACCTCATCCCGCTAAAAAATGCGAAGATTGGACAGGCAACGTTAACAATTCCCTTAATCACTTCCTTAATGGCCTTAATAATTTATGTTCGGCCGGAGTGCAGCCGATTCCAGGGTGCGCCTGCCGATCTGGAACTTACCAGCATCACTACATAGGAGCTGAGGAAAGGTATCAGCCGAGGAGTTTGATAGAAAAGGATCTGAATGGAACGATTGTCAATGGAATTCAATGCAAAGAGAGTCAGTACACAAGGAGCCAGAAAAGGAGCGTTGTGTTTACAACCTCATTTTCAGTGAGAGATGAGCTCTTAAGGGAATTGTGGAAGCAATGTTAAATGATAACAAAAATATGTGTGGCATGCAAATCGAAATGATGCATGAAAATGGCAGGCCGCTGAAAGAATAGCAGTGTGCTAACAGAGCTTATGGCATTACTAGTTTTGCCTGTGGTTTGAAATACCCCAACAGTGACCTTTCTATGCATATGAACGTAGAGATACAATTATACACATTTTTGTAATCCTCCGAGTGAACCCGGGATTTATCACCAATTTGTTTTTACTTTGTGGTCCTTGCTTGATAAGACTTGCGACAGCCAATACAGGATGTTAAGCTGCCTGAGACAGGGCCTTAGTCTCATATGACATAAAATCCAGGATTTGGTGCTAAAAGGGTAATATTAAAGATTGTATTTTTGAATAAAAAGAAAAGCTGATAGACCAATAGCTGGATTTCTTACAACATTGATACAATGGGTTTGATTTTACAGTCCCTCCACTGGGCATGTTTTCGACAGGGGTGTTGGGGGGCATGTAGACCACCACCTTCCTGCTCACCCCTGACCCAGTCCTCATAATACGATGGATGGGGGCCGAAATTGGCAACGTGCCCGCCATTTTGAAAAACATCATTAACTGGCTATTGAGCTTCTTAACAAGCCAATTGACCTGAATATTATACTGTCCACACCATAGTGCGGTCAGAGTAGGCAGGTGGGCAAGAATTGGGGCGAAAAAGCTGGAAAGTGGTGCTTCTTTTGAGGGGTGCCCTTTGCGCATCGTTGGAACACCCAGCCCCCCTCAGGATGATACCCCCACTTCGTACCTCCCTGCCTGGCCTCCAAAGTCCATTCCTCCCATCCCCTGACCCCCATCCATAGGATTTACCTTAGTCCGGGACCATTGCTCTTCTCACGGGAGCTTGCTCGCAGTCCCAGCAGCACCCACTACTAAGTTAGCTAGAGTTCCCACCCAATCAGATTGGCCAGCAGCTCTCAGGGTGGGGCTTCCTCCCACTGTGGGTGGATGTCCCACTCTTTGCTTGTTTAAAAAAAAAGGCGATAGATGACTTGGAAATATATTACTGTTCCTTCACTGTCGCTGGGTCAAAATCCTGGAACTCCCTCCCTAACAGCGCTATGGGTGTACTGCATTGTTTCAAGAAGGCAGCTCACCACCATCTTCTCAAGGGCAATTAGGGATGGGCAACAAATGCTGACCTAGATGGTGAAGCCCACATCCCTTGAATGAATTAAAAAAAAGGCCGCTGGCAGTGTGTTATCGCTACGGGGGCGGCTTGAAACTGACCTTTGTAATGGGTGGGCAAGCCACCACATCCCCTCCCACCCCACCCCCAATCCCAACCTGCTTTAAAATTCAGCTTCAATTTACACATTCATCCAGTCATCCATCTTCAGATTGAACACTTAGACAGTAAACAAGATAAATAACCTTGGTAGATTAATAGGAGTGCATTTGTGTGTGACAGGTTTGCATATAAATTGTGCCAGTCTTGTCTCAGTAATAGCACCGTTGACCTCAAATCAGAAGGCTGTGGCTTCAAGAGACCCCAAAGACTTGAGCACATGATCCAGGTTGACACCTCAGTGCACCTACTAAGGGAAATGTTGCATTATCGGTCTTTCAGATAAGATGCTAAACTGAGGTCCCATCTGCTTACCCTTCTGCTATTATCACATTCTGCTTTCTTACCTTAATGCCACAATCAACACCTTTTTTAGCCCTTATCACTACCATTCACACTCCCTTTGTCCTTTTATTCAAAACATCTTTGTCAATCTTTCCTTGGTCCCCACCTATCACTGGCTTTCTATCCAGCTTCACCTGCTCCACCCCCCTTAAACTGTATAAATTTCATCACATTTCTACTTCTCTCCAGCTCTGAAGAAGAGCCATATGGACTCGAAATGTTAACTCTGTTTCTCTCTCAACAGGTGCTGCTAGACCTGAGTTTTTCCCGCATTTTCTGTTTTTGTTTCAGTTTTCCCAGCATCTGCAGTTTTTCGCTTTTATCCCATCTGCCCTCTTGGGTGGATGTAAATGATCCAATGATTCACTTACAGTAAGAGCAAGAGCATTCTCCTGGTGCCCTGACCAACATCAAAACCTCAACCGACATTACTAAAACAGCTTCCAGCTATTCTTTTATTGCTGTTTATGGGGCGTTGCAGTGTGGAATTTGGCTGCTACATCAGAAGAATAAATTGGTTGTGAAACACTTTGGGATATCAAGAGGTCATAAAAGACATTTTCTCTTTGTAACACAGTTTCAGCATAATGAACTTCTACATATAATAGACGGAACTTTGGTGTGCACAATGTATTATTGACCATTTGAGTGTATCAGGACCTTATGACAAACTTACACATTTCAGTGCTAAAATTCCAAAATTAGTAAAACACTAGACTATCTAAAGCTATAGCTTGATTTAAATAGTGAAATTTCCTTTCTTTCAGCTCTTTACACAAGTTTCAAATAATAAAGCAGACATGAAAATCAAATAGAGACCATCCCTTTACATTCAAGTCTATTTCTCAATGTAGGCTTTGAGGATTCCTGTGGGCAGAATTTTGAGGGTGTTGGACAGGCCTGGGAGCGGCTGGGAAATGGCCGGCCACCCGCGATCGGCCCCCGGCCGCGATTTCACGCCGGCTGGCCAATTAACGGCCGGCCAGCATGAAACACGCGCTTGAGAACCTCAGCGCTGCCGGGGTGGGGGCAGGTGGAGTGCGAGTGCAAAAGCCTGCTCACTGAAAGCTCCCTGAAGGCCTCAGGGAGCTGAACAATTTTAAAATCAAAAACAAAGATTTTTAAAATCTGAAATAAATGTCCCGACATGGGACTCCCTCACAATAACATCAGCAGAATAAAAATTCTGCCCAAAAGTTTATATTTATTTTTCTGTTAATTGTGGAAACCTCATCCAGCCCATGGATGAGGTTTGCAAAAGAGCAAAAGGCCACCTGGCCTATTCGCCTGCCTGCCAACCATAAGGTTGGACGGGCAGTGAAAACTAGGTTTAAATTAATTGATTAAGGGCCTTAATAGGCCTCTTAATTGTTGGCAGGCATACTGCCGACTCTCGCGCATGCCTGACCACTGAAATATCATGCGAGTGCGCGATGACACTGGGACGCTCGCCCCATGTCATCGCACACTATTTTACGCCCAATCGGATCGGGCATGCGCCTGACTGAGGGACGTAAAATCCTGCCCTATGCGATTTTATATTCGTCAAAAAATCCAATGCACAAGGCCCTCGACCTATGATACTACGACGTGCCAACATACAAACATCCAGAATGCTTTAAATCTTCTCTTTTCCTATTTTCACAGAGGCGTTAACTAATTTAAAATAAATAAGTTAAAATAGTAGCAGGAGGAATTTCAGATTAACGTGCCAGGCATTTATACTCTCTGACTCAATGTCACAAATTCAAAGGCAAAGGGTAAGATCAACATTTTGTAACAATTAAAGCATTGTGGAGCAGTGAAAGAAGTTCTGACATCTCATAATTGGCCAAGGCAGCTGTGATTAAATGACTCAATGGCAAAAAATGCAACTGTTTTCTGATATTTCAATATCTTTAAAGCTAAATCAAATATGTTGTAATCTCAGAGTTGTCAAAAAGTAACTAACTGTGCATTAGTTTTTACTTGTTTCATAATTCTTCTGTTCTGTGTTGTTTTCTCACCAGGATGATTTCCTGTGGTCCGCTCCAATCGTTTGCCCAATGTCTTATTCGGAGAAAAATAGTGACAGCGGATAGCATTCAAGAGACCAATCTCTGTCGCTGTTTATCGACCATTGACCTCATTGCTCTGGGTGTTGGCAGCACTCTGGGTGCTGGTGTATATGTGTTGGCTGGAGAAGTTGCCAGAGCAGAGTCTGGGCCCAGCATTGTAATCTCTTTCCTAATTGCTGCACTTGCATCAGTGTTGGCAGGACTATGTTATGCAGAGTTTGGTGCAAGAGTACCAAAGACTGGATCGGCTTATCTCTACAGCTACGTAACCATTGGAGAATTTTTGGCTTTCATTACTGGTTGGAATTTAATTCTCTCATATGTCATTGGCAAGTATCTGCCTAATATCCTCTTGTTCTTACCATTGTAGCAATATGGTACCTTAACTATTAATGTAATGAAACAAAGTCAATGGAATTTTTGTTGGTTGTTCTATAAGTAGAGTGTTGGAGTGTCAACTCAGTAAACCATTGCCTTGATTGACAGCCTTGAGTGATGAATGGACTTTTCAGCTCTTGGTGGAGAGATTTCATTAGTTCTTTGAAGTTTGGTGGATGGAGCTGTGTATATTTAGAGTGAGGACAAATAACAGGTTCAATGTCATCCATATAAGGATGCCCCTTGTTCTCTAACTAACAGGACGTGTCTACAATAGGATTGTGCCTGGCATTGACTGACAACATGAAAAATGAGTATGACCCTGTTCCCAACTGTCCAGATTCTTTGTCAGAGTTCACAATAGCGATTAGATCCCTGGTTATTATACCCCTGTCTCGGGTTGTCAGGGATAATTATATTCCCATTTACTGCCATCTCAACTGATGATCTTACTATGCATTTTATTGGTAATAATAGATGTGTGGAAATTGGATTTCAATGTGTTAATCGCATTTTCATCACAAATATCACTTCCAAGGCTTTCGCTGATAAATCAGTAAGTTTATCCAGTCAGTAATTGAGCCATAATGACTTGAAGGGTCCCAGGATCCATTAGCTGATCTCAATGAGGATAGCAGTAAAGGGTTCAACAGCTCTGGATTATTGGAGGAGAAAATTAGCCAGAATATCTGCTCTCAGAATCCTTTGCTGCACGTGTGGAATGGTAGACACTGGGGAAGGACAGGACTTTGCTCAGAAATGTTAAGTAGTCACTGTCAAAATTATGGGCAGGATTTTCCCCCATTTGGGGCAAAATTAAAGGGCGGACACGCACAGGCATGCTTCCAATTGGCGCTTCCTGTGTTGGTGGGGGAGGAATCCCAAAATCGAAAGTGCGCTCTTTCGCACATGTGCACGAAAGAGCGCATTCATCTCCCTGAGGCTAAGTGCAGGCTCAGGAGATCGACTGTCACATGAGTTGGGACATGTCCATAATTTCTACAAAAACTTTATTAAAATTTTTTAAAACCTACATGAAACCTCATCCTGCCCATGAATGAGGTTTCGTGCTTTTTCTAATTCCCGCCGATGCTCCTGGCTGACCCATCAACTTTAAGGTTGGACGGGCAGGTCCACTAATTACTTTAATGATCCTGTCAATGGCCTCAATTGGCCATTGACAGGTCGGCAGATGTGCAGCTGATTTTGCTGCGCCCCTGCCTTCCTGAAAATTTAAATGGGGCAGGATGACGTCGGGAGTTTCGCCCCACGTCACCATGCGTCATTTCACGTGTCAGCGAGCAGGCCCTGCCCCCTGCTCGCTGACGGGGAAATCCTTCCCTATAGAATTTATATTGAAATTACAACATGGGGACAGATCAATCAGCACAGTGAGTCTGTATTGAGGTATATCCCCCACTTGAGCATTTGTCCTAATCCCATGGACACCACCCCTTCTCCCATGTTCCGTTGTCTTCTTCAACATCTTGTCTAACCTATGTTAGATGTTGACATAGTCTCTTCCTGGAATTTTCAAACCCCCTCGAACAACCCTGGGTCCGGGTTGGCAGGCAGGGCTTGTAAAACTGGCGCCAAAGGCTGCAGCTGATGTTAATGCTGAACAAGCCAGGTCTCAGACTGAAATCCACCTCGTCTGATCACAATCTTTTTTTCATATTGTAGAAACTGGGAGGGAAAGTTACTTTACACAAAATCACAGGGCTCCAGTGACAGCTTTTAAAATTTGAAGAATTAAAAATGTTTGTTAAAAGATAGAGAAAAAAAACTTAAAAGATACAAGATAAAAGTCACACAGTTAGAAAAATCTTTTAAAACCACCCCCAAAATGCTTTATCAAAGGTACACAATAAAACTGTATTTTTGGCAACAGCATTTATAGATGCTTAATCTTAAAATCCAGAAAATATTACCCAATCCAAGAAATTCTACTTTAAACCGAAGTACAATCCACAGCTTCCCAGAACAACTCCACGCTGACGTGGTTTTCCCAAAGGAAGATTTGAAACTAAAGGCAGTATTTTCCACACCTGCCGGCCACCAGGATCTTCCAGTCCCGCTGCAGGTCAATGGACTTCTGGCTGGGACACCGCCTCGCCTGTGGCGGGTCTGGAAAGTCCTGACATAATTGTTTCTCAGGTCAAATATTTTCCTGGCCCAGAACTTGAGATGCTTTTCTTCGAGTAAAAGGCTGTCACAGCTTTTCCAGCACAGTCCACGCACGCAGGAATAGGCCTTCAGTGGGACTCCCTACACCCCACCTCCCCCACACACACAGCAACTCACTACAGCTGAAGTCGTGTTGTCATAAATACCCTTTTCACTCCTTTCGCCTCAGTCCTCCATTGTCTTCAAATATCTCTTTTTGAAAACTCAGTTTTCCAAATACTAAAACCTTTCATGTTTCTGTTTCACCACTACTTTTGGGTCAATAAAGTTTTAAAATGCCTGCTCCTGTTTACTCATGGATCTTCTGTAAGTTACAAATGATCCTTTGTACCTTTGAAACTCCTTTGAAATGCAATAGCTTCACATCAATTTCAACAATTAAGCCCAAATACAAATTTCAAATCAACTCTGTTTATCTTAAGATAACAGTCACCATTAAGCTTCATTACAAAATTCAAGAAGATAACACCTCCACTCCTTTATCCCTTAATTTCTACAGACAGTCTGGCTCCAACAACCTCATATTTGACTAACCCTGGACACACACAGACATATGCATAATATATGCATAAACACAAAAATATGAAAACTGTACACATTTGTTCACGCTCACCACCTATCCACCTCTACTGGGATTTTATTGCCAGCAGGGGAGGAGGAGTTAATGGCCACTTAAGGGCTTCCTTCCGCTGCCAAAGGGATTTTACCCACAGCAGGAGGTATCTACACCATAACAGCTCATGACCTTTTTATGGGCTGGGAGGGGAGGAAGGATCCCTCCTGTTCGGGCATCCTGCTCGACAAAGGCCCGCCACAAGATACTTTCCCATCTGCGTTCCCTTAGCCTTGATGAACTTGGCTCCATGTCCATTTCCCTTCCAGGGCCTGCAGTCTGGCCCCAGTGAAACCCTGAGCTTACCTTTAAGTCTGGGTCCATGGCATCTTTTCTTCACGGACCTTCCGTAGTCACAGCAGTGTCCACAGCTCCCAGTGGAACTGCTAGGACTGAAGAGCTCTGGCCAATCATATGGGTGTGGAAGTCCTGCCTTGAGTCAATTAGCAGCCTGACAGCCATAAAATGGCCACTGGGTGACCTGGCCAAGCAGAGGAGGGCGTGTCCCAAACATTTCAGCTTGGGGATGGATGGGGGGGTGGTGAGGGAGGCAAAATTCACCACTGCCATGTAAAATTCCTGCCTCTGTTTCAACAACTAAGTCTGGCAAAGAATTCCATAAGATCACAATCATTTATATAAAAATGATTCTCCAGTTGTCTGCCCTAAATGTCTTACATTTAATCTAATCTCTATGTCCCCCTCGTTCTAGACTCAGCAACCACTGGGAACTACTTTTATTTGCCCTGTCACATTGCTTCATAATTTTAAGGGAGCATCATAGTACATCTGCATGTAAATACTCTGTGGCCTTAACATAAGAACATAAGAAATAGGAGCAGGAGTGGACCATTCAGCCCCTCAAGGCTATTACACCATTCACTGGCTGTGACAGATCTGATCTTGGCCTCAATTCCATTTTCCTGCCAGTTCCCTGTAACCCTTGACTCCTCTGCAGTTCAAAAATCATTCCATCTCAGTCTTAAAGATTTTCAATGACTCTACAGCTCTTTGGGATGGAAAAACTAAAGATTAATTACCCCTAAGAGAAGAACCACAGAATCTTAACAGCACAGAAGGAGACCATTTGACCAATCGTGTCTACACCGGCTCTCCAAATGAGCATTATGTCCTAGTGCTGTTGCCCTGACTTTCCCCCATACCTCTGCAGCTTGCTTCTATTCAAGTAATCAACTAATGCCCTCTTGAATGCTTCGATTGAGCCTGCCTCCAACGCTCTTCCAGGCAGTGCATTCCAGACCTGAACAACTTGTTGTGTGAAAAAGAAATTCCTCTTAATCTCTATCTCAGATGAGCAACCCCCTATTTTTAGTTTTATATTTTCCAACGAGGGGAAACATACTCTCGGCAACCCTCTGAAATGGCCTTAGCAAGCCACTCAGTTGTAACAAATCACCACAAAGTCACAAAAAAGGGATGAAACCGGATGGACCACCCGGCATCGACCTAGGCACAGGAAACGACAATGCCAATCTCAGCCCTGTCAACCCTATAAAGTCGTGTTTACCAACATCTAGGGGCTAGTACCAAAATTGGGGGAGCTTTCTCACAGACTAGTCAAGCAACAGCCTGACATAGTCATCCTCAAGGAATCATACCTTACAGGCAATGTCCCAGACTCCTCCATCCCAATCCCTGGGTATGCCTTGTCCTGCCAGTAGGACAGACCCAGCAGAGGTGGCGGCACAGTGGTATACAGTCAGGAGGGAGTTGCCCTGGGATTCCTCAACATCGAGTCCAGACCCCATGAAGTCTCTCGACATCAGGTCAAACATGGGCAAGGAAACCTCCTGCTGACCATCGTGTACTGGCTCCCCCACCACCCCCCCCGGCAGCTGATGAATCAATGATCCTCCATGTTGAATACCACTGAGGGTGGCAAGGGTGCAGAATGTACTCTGGGTGGGAGACTTCAATATCCACCAAGAGTGGACTCAGTAGCACCACTACTGACTGAGCTGGCTGAGTCCTAAATAACATAGCTGCTAGACTCAGTCTGTGGCAGGTGGTGAGGGAACCAACAAGGGGGAAAAACATACTTGACCTCATCCTCACCAACCTGCCTGCTGCAGAAGAATCTGCCCATGACAGTATCGGTAGGAGTGACCACCACACAGTCGTGCCTTCACATTGAGGATACCCTTCATCGTGTTGTGTGGCACGACCACCATGCTAAATGAGATAGATTTCAAACAGATCTAACAACTCAAGACTTGGCATCCATGAGTCACTGTGGGCCATCAGCAGCAGCAGAATTGTACTCCAACACAATCTGTAACCTCATGGCCCAACATACCCCCCACTCTACCATTACCATTAAGCCAGGGGATCAACCCTGGTTCAATGAAGAGTGCAGGAGGGCATGCCAGGAGCAGCATCAGGAATACCTAAAAATTAGGTGTCAACCTGGTGAAACTATAACACAAGACTACTTGCATGCCAAACAGCATAAGCAGTGAGTGATAGACAGGGCTAAGCGATCCCGCCAGCAATGGATCAGATCTAAGCTTTGCAGTCCTGTCACATCCAGTCGTGAATGGTGGTGGACAATTAAACAACTCACTGGCGGAGGAGGCTCCACAAATATCCCCATCCTCAATGATGGAGGGGCCCAGCACATCAGTGCAAAAGATAAGGCTGAAGCATTTGCTACAATCTTCTGCCAGAAATGCTGAGTGGATGATCCATCTCAGCCTCCTCCAGAGGTCCCCAGCAGATGCCAATCTTCAGCCAATTCGATTCACTCCATGTGATATCAAGAAACAGCTGAAGGCACTGGATACCGCAAAGGCTATGGGCCCTGACAATATCCAGCAATGGTACTGACTTGTGCTCTTGAACTTGCCGCGTCCCTAACCAAGCTGTTCCAATACAACACTGGCATCTACCTGGCTATGTGAAAAATTGCCCAGGTATATCCTGTACATAAAAAGCAGGACAAATCCAACCCGGCCATTTACCGCCCCATCAGTCTACTCTCCATCATCCGTAATGGAAGGGGTCATCAACAGTGCTATCAAGTGACACTTGCTTTGGAATAACCTGCTCACTGACGCCCAGTTTGGGTTCCGCCAGGGCCAGTCAGCTCCTGACCTCAATGCAGCCTTGGTTCAAACAGGGACAAAAGAGCTGAACTCCTGAGATGAGGTGAAAGTGACTGTCCTTGACATCAAGGCAGCATTTGACCAAGTGTGGCATCAAGGAGCCCTAGCAAAACTGGAGTCAATGGGAATCGGGGGAAAACTCTCCTCAGATTGGAGTCATACTTAGCACAAAGGAAGATGGTTGTGGTTGTTGGAGGTCAGTCATCTCAGTTCCAGGACATCCCTGCAGGAGTTCCTCAGGGTAGTATCCTTGGCCCAACCATCTTCAGCTGCTTCATCAATGACCTTCTTTCCATCATAAGGTCAGAAGTGGGGATGTTCGCCGATGATTGCACAATGTTCAGCACCATTCATGACCTGTTAGATGCTGAAGTAGTCCATGTTCAAATGCAGCAAGACCTGGACAATATCCAGGCTTGGGCTGACAAGTGGCAAGTAACATTCGCGCCACACAAGTGTCAGGCAATGACCATCTCCAACAAGACAGAATCCAACCATCGCCCTTGACGTTTAATAGCATTACCATCACTGAAATCCCAACTATCAACATCCTGGAGGTTACCATTGACCAGAAACTGAACAGGACTAGCCATATAAATACTGTGGCTACAAGAACAGGTCAGAGGCTAGGAATCATGCGACAGGTAACTCACCTCTTGACTCCCCAAAGCCTATCCACCATCTACAAGGCACAAGTCAGGAGTGTGATGGAATATTCCCCACTTGCCTGGATGAGTGCAGTACAGCTTCCTCAACACTCAAGAAGCTTGATACCATCCAGGACAAAGCAGCCTGCTTGATTGGCACCAGATTCACAAATATTCACTCCCTCTATCACCAACACACTGTAGCAGCAGTGTGTACCATCTACAAGTTGCACTGCAGGAATTCACCAGGACTCCTTCGACAGCACACTCCAAACCCACGACTACTACCATC
Organism: Carcharodon carcharias; assembly: GCF_017639515.1. Classification (NCBI taxonomy): domain Eukaryota; kingdom Metazoa; phylum Chordata; class Chondrichthyes; order Lamniformes; family Lamnidae; genus Carcharodon; species Carcharodon carcharias. The sequence goes on from NC_054474.1 coordinate 21,932,033, forward strand.
TAGAAGGACAAGGGCAGCAGAGAGATGAGAGCACCACCACCTGGAAGTTCCTCTCCCAAGTCACTCATCATCCTCACTTGGAAATATATCGCTTTTTCTTCACTGTCGCTAGGTCAAAAGCCTGGAACTCCCTTCCTAACAGCACGGTGGGTGTACCTACACCACATGGACTGCAGTGGTTCAAGAAGGCAGCTCACCGCCACCTTCTCAAGGACAACTAGGGATGGGCAATAAATGCTGGCCCAGCCAACAAAGCCCACATCCCATGAATTAATTAAAAATCCCTCAGATTCATATTTTTCAATAATATCACTATTCATTCTCCCAAGCTCCAATAAATATAGGCCCAACCTGCTCAACCTTTTTCTCATAAGACAACCCCTTCATCCCAGGAATCAATCTAGTGAATCTTCCTTGAACTGCCTCCAATGCAAGTATACCCTTCCTCAAATAAGGAGACCGATACCATACACAGTACCCTAGATGTGATCTCACTAATGCTCTGTACAGTGGTAGCGAAATTTCCCTATTGTTATACTCCAACCCCTTGCAATAAAGATCAGCGTTCCATTTTCCTTCCTTGCTGTATCTGCATGCTAACTTTTTGTGTTTCATGCACATAGACACCTGGATCCCTCTGTACAGTGGCATCCTCTATTTCCCTCCATTTAAATAATATTTTTGCTTTTCCATTCTTTCCATCAAAGAGGACAACCTTACATTTTACTGCCGTATACTCTATTTGCCATATTTTAGCCACTCACTTAACCTATCTATGTCCTTTTGCAGGCTCTTCGGGCTGAATTTACCAGTCCTTTGTGAGGTGGGAAGGCTGGCAAAATGGCACAGGGAGGCATTGAGCGGTGGGTGCCTAATGTCCTCTCAATGCCAAGTCATTTTGCCAATGGTGGGAAAGGTAGAAGATGGGCTGCCCACAAGGAGCCCAATTGAGACACTTAAGTGGCCAAGTAAGGGCCAGTTCATGCCTCTAGGATAATCTTTCCACGTTGAGAGGGTCTGTTGATGTGTGGGGAGACCACCAGGTGAACCCTGGGGACCTTCCAGCAGGTTCTGGATGGGGCCCCTCCTTTTCAGGCAGAGAGTTGCCCCCAGCAATCCCAGCAGCAATGCCCCCTCACCAGGGCTCTCTGCCTGGATTTGGCACCCCAGATCCCACTTGCTTGCCTTCAAGGACACACACTCATTGGTGCACTCTCAACCACCATGTGCAGCTCCAGCAATGGCCACCAATAGCAGTGGCGCTACTGAGGCTGCTGAGCTTCCAGCCCTGATTGATGACAGCTCCTGGGACAAGCCATCAAAATGCCCCCCAGGCCTTCCCACAAACTGAAGTGGGGTTGCCCCACCTAACCCACTTTCAGCCCCATAGTGGAACTTCTGCAGCCTCCACAAAATTCTGGCCTTTGTGTCCTCCTCACAACTTCCTTTCCTACCTATCTTTGTATCACAGAAAATTTGTTTACAATGCACTCGGACCTTTCGTCCAAGTCTTAATACAGACTAAATAGTTCAGGCCCCAGCTCTGATCCCTGTGGCACTCCACTAGTTACAGTTTGCCAGCTTGAAAATGACCCATTTATCCCGACAAAAACAGAATTACTTGGAAAAACTCAGCAGGTCTGGCAGTATCGGTGGAGAAGAAAAGAGTTGATGTTTCGAGTCCTCATGACCCTTCAGCAGAACTGGGTGAATCCAAGGAGAGGGGTGAAATATAAGCTGGTTTAGGGTGGGGGGTTGGTGTTGGGTGGGGGGAGAGAAGTGGAGGGGGGGTGGTATGGTTGTAGGAACAAGCAAGCAGTGATAGAGCAGATCATCAAAAGATGTCACAGACAAAGGAACAAAATAACACAGAGGTGTTGAAGTTGGTGATATTATCTAAACAAATGTGCTAATTAAGAATGGATGGTAGGGCATTCAAGGTATAGCTCTAGTGGGGGTGGGGGGGGGCATAAAAGATTTAAAAATAATGGAAATAGGTGGGAAAAGAAAAATCTATATAAATTATTGGAAAAAAAACAAAAGGAAGGGGGAAGAAACAGAAAGGGGGTGGGGATGGAGGAGGGAGCTCAAGACCTAAAGTTGTTGAATTCATTTATCCTGACTCTGTTTCCTGTTAGTTAGCCAATCCTCTATCCATGCTAATATATTACTCCCAACATCATGGGCTCCTATCTTTTATGTGACCTTTTATGTAACCTTTATGTGACACTTATCAAATACTTTTTGGAAATCCAAAGACACTGCATCTACCGTTTCCTCCTTATCCACTCTGTTTGTTACATCCTCAAAGAACTCAAATAAATTTAACAAACACAATTTCCCTTTTATAGCCTGATTATGTCTTGACTTTCTAAATGTCCTGCTATTACTTCCTTAATAATGGCTTTCCAGCATGGACAAATATCAGTCTAACAGCCCTACAGTTTCTTGCTTTCTGGCTCCCTCCTTTTTGGAAGAGGGCCGTTATATTTGGTGGTTTTCTAATCTGCAGGGAATTTTGGAAGGTTACAATTAATGCATCCACTATCTCCACAGCCACTCTATTAAGACTCTAGGATGCAGGCCCTCAGGCCCAGAGGACATGTCAGCCTTTAGTCACATTCGTTTGCCTGGTACATTTTTTAACAACCTTCCTATACAATAGAACCAAAGCTGCATTTAGTCCTTTAGCTGTGATCTTACTCAGGTACTATTATATCTTAGCTTTTATGTCCACTATTCCAGGGTTAAAAATGAATGGTCATTTTGATAAGGTAACAAGTTTGACAGTACGAGGGAAACATACACCTTCAAGTGTCAATAACGTTTCCCTGTTGTCGTTGGTTGTGAATCAGGCATATGTTGTGAGAATTTTAAATAGGTTTCAAGTGAGAATACAGTAAGTACAGTTAAAGAAAAAGTTTAATCTTATTGTGTGACCTTTTAAAACAGAAGATTGCCTCAAAGTGCTACAACAGGTCAAAGGAACTAAATAGTTGTTAATAAACTTGAGACCAATTAATATTAGTGGGGAAATCCGACAGAGATAAGTTTACCTTTGGGTGATAGTGTGTCATGGTCCAGCCGCCTGTTATACACAACTTCTGGACTTTATTCCAATTGACTTCAATGGGAGCGAAAGTCAGGCAGGATGTATAATGAACAAGCAATCCAATATTGCCCATTTTACTTAACCAGTGAAAGTCAAAATTATCTTCAATTAGTTTCTGCAAAAGTTGTACTTTTACCTGGTCTCCTTTTACCATTTTTTCCCACTTCAGGTACATCTAGTGTGGCCAGAGCATGGAGTGGTACATTTGATGAACTGTTGGGCAAACGCATTGAGAGCTTTCTCAGCAACAGTGTCAAAATGGATGCCCCAGGACTGGCCAAATATCCAGATTTCTTTGCTGTGTGTTTGATAATGTTATTGGCAGGTAACGGTAATTTATAATATCATTAATAAATGAGCAATTTTCTGATCAGTTTCATATTTCTAAAAATACATACAAGTTCTAACATGGAAATAGACCATCTTGACCTAACTAGTTGGTGTCAGAATTTACCCTTTATGCAAACTATTAATCCTAGTCATATTTACCCACACTGTTCCCATGCCCTTTCAATCCTTTTTCCTTCACACATCTACCCAATGTCATCTTCAATGTTGACATTATTTCTACCTCAACCACTAATCTTGGAAGTGAATGGAACAACCTCACAACTCTCTGTGTAAATAAGTTTATTCTGCCCTCTGTTCTAAATCTCTTACATTGAACCTTCTATCTATGGCCCCTCATTCTAGACCCCTCAGTTACTGGAAACAGTCTGCTTCAATCTATCCTTTAATTTTCTCTAGTCAGCTCCCATGTGGTACCTTCTTTCTGTGTGCACTGCAATTCCGTCTACCCCTTAGCCATTAGCTCCCCAATGAATTCTGTGAGGTTTTCCATACTAGCTACTTGTAACTATTTTCTCTTTATTTCAATACATGGTAATTTAATATTAATTGAAACTGTAATTTTCCTTAACACAGATGTTAGGCTAACTGGTCCATGTTCAGATTAGTTGAGCAATTATGCTGGGGAGGGAGGCAATGGTGTAGTGGTATTGTCTAGTAATCCAGAGACCCAAGGTAATGCCCTTGGGTCCTGGGTTTGAATCCTGCTACAGTAGATGGTGAAATTTGAATTCAATAAATATCTCGAATTATAAGTCTAATGATGATCATAAAACCATTGTTATAAAAACCCACCTGGTTCACTGATGCCCTTTAGGGAAGGACTACATGTCCTACATGTGACTCCAGACCCTTGACTCTTAAATGCTCTCTGAACAAGGGCAATTAGGGATGGGCAATAAATGCTGGCCTAGACAGCAACACTCACATCCCAGCTTCAAAAATTACTTATTTAGCCAAGAAATGCTTTGGGAAGTCCTGAGGTTGTGAGAGCGCTCTATAACTGCAAATCCTTACTTTCTTATTAACAATGTTAATGGAAGATCCAGAAAGAATATCCATTCTTTATCCAGAAAATGATCAAAATTTGAAATTCACTACCACATGGAGTAGTTGAGACAAATAGCATAGGTGCATTTAAGAGGTAGCTGGATAAGTAAAAACATAGGAACATGGGAAATAGGAGCAGGAGTAGATCACTCAGCCCTCGAGCCTACTCCGCCATTCAGCTAGATCATGGCTGATCTTCTGCATCAATGCTATTTTCCCGCACTATCCCATATCCCCTGATATCTTTAATATCTTGAAATCTATTGATTTCTGTCATAGAGTCATAGAGGTTTACAGCACAGAAAAAGACCCTTCAGCCTATCAAGTGTGCGTCTGTCAAACAAGAACCTAACTATTCGAATCCCAATCCAGCACTAGGCCCATAGCCTTGTATGCCATGGCATCCCATGTGCACATCCAAATACTTCTTAAATGTTATGAGGGTTTCTGCCTCTACCACCCTTTCAGGCAGTGAGTTCCAGATTCCCACATCCCCTCTAAACCTCCTGCCCTTACCTTAAATCTATCCCCTCTGGTTATTGATTCCTCTACCAAGGGAAATAGTTCATTCCTGTCTTCCCTATCTCTGCCCCTCATAATTTTATTCACTTCAATCATGTCCCCCCCTCAATCTCCTCTGCTCCAGGGAAAATAATCCCAGTCTATCCAATCTCTCCTCATAACTAAAACTCTCCAGCCCAGGCAACCTCCTGGTAAATCTCCTCTGCACTCTCTCTATGCAATCACATCCTTCCTAAAATGCAGATTCCAGAACAGCACGCAATACTCTAGCTGTGGCCTAACCAGCATTTTATCCAGTTCCAGCATAACTTCCCTGCTCTTATATTCTATTCCTCGGCTAATAAAGGTAAATATCCCATATGCCTTCTTAACCACCTTATCTATCTGTCTCACTACCTTAAGGGACCAGTAGACATGAACACCAAGGTCCTTGGTACTTCCCAGGGTTCTACCATTCATTGTGTATCTCAGTGTCTTGTTTGTCCTGCCCAAGTGCATCACTTCACACTTATCTGGATTAAATACCATTTGCCACTTATCAGCTAATCTGACCAGCCCATCTATATCCTTCTGTAATCTAAGGCTATCCTCCTCACTATTTACCACCCCACCAATTTTCGTGACACCCATGAACTTACTGAACAACCCTCCTATGTTTAAGTCTGAATCATTTATATGTACCACAAACAGCAAGGGACCCAACACCGATCCTCATGGAATCCCAATGGGCATCCAGTCACAAAAACAACCCTCGACCATCACCCTCTGCTTCCTGCCACTCAGCCAGTTCTGGATCCAATTTGCCAAATTACCTTGGATCTCATGGGCTCTTATCTTCGTCATCAGTCTCCCACGTGGGACCTTATCAAAAGCCTTGCTGAAGTCCAAGTAGATTACATCAAATGCATTGCCCTCATCTACAGACCTGGTCACCTCTTCGAAAAATTCAATCAAATTGGTCAGACATGACCTCCCCTTAACAAAACCATGCTGACTGTCCTTGAATAATCCCTGCCTCTCCAAGTGTAGATTAATTCTGTCCCTCAGAATTGCTTCCAATAGTTTCCCCACCACTGAGGTTAGACTGACTGGCCTGTAGTTCCCTGGTTTATCCCTTCGTCCCTTCTTGAATAGCGGTACCACATTGGCTGTCCTCCAGTCCTCTGGTGCCTTTCCTGTGGCTAGAGAGGTATTGAAAATTATTGACAGCGCCCCTGCTATCTCCTCCCTTGCCTCACGCAACAGCCTGGGATACATTTCATCCAGGCCTGGAGATTTATCTACTTTTAAGCCTGCCAGACCATTATCTGCCTTTCTATGCTAATTTCTTTAATTATATCACAGTCCTTTTGCCTGATTTCCATACCCACGTCATCCCTCTAACTTGTGAACACCCACACAAAGTATTCATTTAGAACCCTGCCTATGTCTTCCGGCTCCACACACAAATTACCACAGGGGTCCTTAATGGGCCCTAGTCTTTCCCTTGTTATCCTGTTACTCTTAATGTACTTGTAAAATAACTTTGGATTTTCCTTTATTTTACCTGGCAATGTTTTTTCATGTCCCCTTTTTGCTATCCTAATTTCTTTTTTAAGTCAGCCCCTATACATTCTATACTCTAGGGCTTCTGCTGTTTTGAGCCCTCGGTATCTGCCATAAGCCTCCCTTTTTCTCTTTATCCAACCCTGTATATCCCTCAACATCCAGGGTTCCCTGGATTTGTTGGTCCCACCCTTTGTGGGCCCTGTACACTCCCTATTTCCTTCTTGAGCGAGTCCCACTGCTCTGATGCAGATTTACCTAAAAGTAGCTGCTCCCAGTCCACTCTGGCCAAATAATATATGATCTTATTAAAATCGGCCTTGACCCAATTTTGGACTCTGATATCTGGCCCATCCTTGTCATTTTCCATAACAACATTGAGTTATGATCACTATCTGCAAAAAGCTCCCCCACTGATACCTCTACCACTTGCCCAGCTTCATTCCCAAAAATTAAGTCCAGGACCACCCTCTCTCTTGTAGGATCTTTTATGTACTGGCTTAAAAAGCTCTCCTGGATGCATTTTAAGAATTCCGCTCCCTCTAAACCTATCACACTATGACTAACCCAGTTAATGTTGGGGAAGTTGAAACCCCCACTATTACTACACTATTATTTTTACACTTCTCTGAAATTAGCCTACATATCTGCTCTTCTATTTCTCTCTGGCTGTTTGGGGGCCTATAGTACACTCCCAGCAATGTGATTGCTTCCTTTTTTGTTTTTCAGTTCTACCCTTATGGCTTCATTTAAGGACCCTTCTAAGATGTCATCCCTCCTTACTGCTGTAATTGATTCCTTGATCAATATTACGATACCCAGTCCTCTTTTACCCTCTTCCCTGTCTTACATGAAGACCCTATATCCTGGAATTCTGAGCTGCCAATCCTGGCCCTCTCTCAACCATGTCTCTGTGACAGCAATAACATCATACTTCCATGTGTTAATTTGTGCCCTCAGCTTATCTGCCTTATTTGTCAGACTCCTTGCATTAAAATAAATGCCATCCAACCTTGCCAAATTCCCTTGTACCTTAACTGGCCTATAATTTCTATGCTTTTCAGGCTCACTTGCCCTCTCTTCTAATTTTAGCTGTGCATCTCCCCCTGCTGAACCTCCTCTCAGGATCCCACCCCCCTTGCCAAGTTAGTTCAAACCCTCCCCAACAGCACTAGCAAACTTTCCTTCAAGGATGTTGATCCCATTCTGGTTCGGGTGCAACCCATCCACCTTGTACAGGGCCCACCGCCCACAGAAATGGTCCCAATGTCCCAGAAATCTAAAGCCCTCCCTCCTGCACCATCTCTTCAGCCACACATTCATCTGGACTAACTTCCTATTTCTATACTCACTAGTGTGTGGCATCAGAAGTAACCCAGAGATTACTACCTTTGAGGTCCTGTTGTTTAATCTGTTTCCTAGCTCCCTAAATTCTGCTTGCAGGACCTCATCCCTCTTTCTACCTATGTCATTGGTACCAATATATACCACGGTCTCTGTCTGTGTGCCCTCCCCTTTTAGAATACCCTGCAGCTGTTCAGTGACATCCTTGACCCTGGCACCAGAGAGGCAGCATATCGTCCTGGAGTCATGTCTACAGCCGCAGAAACGCCTGTCTGTTCCCCTTACTATCGAGTCTCCTACCACTATTGCTCTTCCCCTCTTTTTCCTCCCCACCCCATATCCTGTGCAGCTGAGCCACTCTCAGTGCCATGAGTGTGGCTGCATTCCCCAGAGGAACCATTACTCTCACCGTTTTCCAACACAGAAAAACGGTTCTTGAGCGAGATGCACCCTGGGGATTTCCTGACTACCTGCCTGACAGCTTTCTTCTAACTGATGGTCACCCATTCCCTCTCTGTCTGCACTTCCGTAAGCAGTGGGGTGATCACATCTAAAAACGTGCTATCCATGAAACTCTCAGCCTTGCGGATGCACCTCAGTGCCTCCAGCTGCTGCTCAAGCTCTGAAACACAGACCTCAAGTAGCTGCAGCTGGTGGCACTTCCTGCACACGTGGTCGGTCAGAGCGCAAGGAGCATCTAGGACTTCTCACATGTTGCAGGTGGTACATAACACGGGACTGAGCTGCCTGCCATGCCTCTAATTGAAAAAAAACCCCTTACTTTAAGTTAAAAACAGTTAAAAAAAAAGTCAAATTATTTGTACTTTAAATAAAAACTAGAACCCTTGCCTTTCCTTAGCTTAATCTATTTTAAATTGGAGAAGAGCTGGAGAATTAAACAGGAGGGAAACATTTACTCATTACTTTCCAATCAGCTCTCACCTTTGTGCTGTTGTCACTTTTTGAAGCTTCCCTTCACTCGCGCTGGTTCTGATCTCTCCACTACTCTCTCGCGCTGTCTTGTGATATCACTCTTGTTATTTTCAACAAGAACTGACTGCAGGACACACTTCCCTGTCTTGAATATACTCAATGACTGAGCTTTCACAGCCCTCTGGAGTGGAGAATTCCAAAGATTCACCTTTGAGTGAAGAAACTCCTCCTCATCTCAGTCCTAAATGACCTGCCCCTTATTCTGAGCCTGTGTCCCCTGGTTTTAGATGTCCCAGGCAGGGGAAACATCCTTTGTGCTTCTAACCTGCCAAGCCCTGTCAGAATTTTATACGCTTCAATGAGATCGCCTCTCATTCTCCTAAAGTACATGTAGGCGAAAGGAATAGAAGGCCATATTGATAGGGGGAGATGAGGTAAAGTGGGAGAAGGCACGTGTGGAGCATAAACACTGGAATAGAGCAGTTGGACCAAATGGCCTCTTTCAGTGCTGTAAAATTATGTGTAACTTTATGTATCAAAGTGCCCTCATGAACAGATAACTGAAATGTTCTTCACGCCCTCTTCTTTTTAGGTCTCCTGTCATTTGGTGCAAAAGAATCAACAACAGTAAATAAAATCTTTACAGCTATTAATGGCCTTGTGCTTGTATTTGTCATTATTGGAGGTTGCATTAAAGGAAACAGTTATAACTGGAGCATTAATGCTGACGTGCTGTTGAACATCACTGCAGAAACACGGTATGTGCCAACAGCTGTGGAATGATTGTGCCAAGGCAATGGGTCATTTTCTCCGTGCACGTGTAAAAGTTATAAAATCTCAATGGGTGGTGCTCTATTGACATTCCATTCACATTTTCCACTGCCACCTTGAATGAATCTTTGCTATTGCTTGAAAAATACTTGATAATCTGTCAGTATTTTCACAAATATTAGCAAAAATTAACATATAATAAATATGTTAGCATATTTAGCACAGACTAAATGGGCCAAATAGTTCCTTCTGCGGTGTATTATTCTGTGATTCTATGATAATGCTCATAATCAATGTAACTTTCCTTGGCTAATTCAACTTCTTCCCCACTGGAAGTACTAATGCTTTCTGCATGAGATTCACAGGTGCCAGCTGCCTCCCACTAACATAAACAAGGGACACTACTTTATCTGTGCCCTTTGCATGTCGTTGAATCACTCAGGTTCCAGGCCCCAGGTTCACTGGTCTGAGCTTGCTGGCTGGAGAATTACATTTGACACCAAGTGCCAATGATAACATAGGAGAGAAAAAAAGAAATGGTTAGGGTTCTACTTCAGATTGCTGTCCAGTGAAAATGCATCTTGTGGACATCAGCTGAGGACAAGATCATACTCAATCATGGTGGTACCTGTAGCTAAATAGCTTGCTGATGCTCGTTGTCTAAATTCACACACAAAGAGTAGCCATTTGGCTGATGTATTTATTGGAGGGCTGCTATCACCTGTGAGACCATACCACAGCATGGGTCACAGCAGAGACGGGGAGAACATGATTAAAAAAAAGGACGCTTTAGTGTACATTGTGTGCTTATATGTTCTTTTATGTTCTTTAGAAATCTGTCCTCAACTGTAAACATAACCAGTGATTATGGAGCAGGAGGGTTCATGCCATACGGATTCAGTGGCACTCTGACTGGTGCTGCCACTTGTTTCTATGCGTTTGTAGGGTTTGATTGCATTGCAACTACAGGTAAGTTCTTTTGGAACTAAATAGGAAACTACAACTGTCAGCTATCTGAAAGAAAAGCAGGTTTTGAACACCACTGCCATGCCCAGTAAAAGGCAAATCATATTCATAACTTTAAACATGGAATGTGCTTGTATGGAAACTTTTAGAAGAGCCTTTATTTATTTAAAAGTGGACAGATTAACTATTAAGATGGTTGCCAAGGGGATCAGGTAACCTTTGCAACTTCAACACAGCTTATTAAGATTCCAGAAAGTTTCCAATTGCATCATATTGGGTAGGGTCTCCCCTTTGAATGGACATTCCAAGACAGCACTCCATTGTGGAATTAACACCTGCCTTTGTTCAAAGCTTGCTCTAAAACAGACTTCTAGACTCTGTGTCCAGGTTTGCAATGCAACAAAGGAAAACTGATGAGACCAGTTGTCTACAAGTTAAGTGTAAAAGATCATCATCTACCTTCCATTGTATATCAATGGCTGTTGACCATGTGACTGAAACTGGTTCTCTCATACTGAAATCCTTTTATTCCAAAACCCAGAAGAGATCAGGTCAGTCTGCAGGATAACATTGACAAGACAATAGTTGCATAGGAAGGCTCTGCCACCTTTGCCTTTTAAGAACCGAGAGGCTTAAAATACTTTTCTTTAAAGCCTCCCGGCCTGATTCTAAAACTCCGAGTTCACCTGTAAAGAAATTGGACATCCTGATACAACAGCTACAAATGCCTGACTACATGACCTGCCAAACATTCTTCTCTTTGAAGGAATCCTGCAGCATTTCTGATATTTGACCCCAGCTGTCTGAGCTTATCTGAAATACAATTCAGGAGTGGGAAAAGCTTCCTTCCTTCCTTCTTCACTGGACACCCTTCTTTTTGTATAATACTGGTACAAGTGCATTATCTTCTTTAATTGCATCTTTCTGGAGTGTGTGGTGTATGACTGACATTGCATTTCAATCTTTGGGGCTGTGTGTGTGAATAAACAATTTTATTTGTTTAAACCCACAAAACTGGTGTTTTTAAATTGATTGCACACTAACATGAGGTTTAGAAACACACACAACTATCTTCTCAAAATGAAACCACACTGATTAAAGACAGAAGGGAAGGAACTGGGGGTTTATCTCTTCTCCCCTGCCTGTAACATCAGGTGTGGTAACAAAGTGATTATGTTGCTGGACTACATTATGATTTAGAGACAAAAATAAAAACCCCACAATGATAGCTGGGGAATTTAAATTCGATTAGTTAAATAAATCTAGAATTAAAAAGCTTGCCCCAGTAATAGTAACATGAAACAATGGTAGTCATAAAAACCCATTTGGTTCACCAGTGCCCTTTACTGAGAGAAGTCTGCTGTGCTTACATGGACTTCCTTTTATGTATCTCCAGACTTAAGGCAAGGTGGTTGACTTTAAATGCTGTTTGAAATAGCCTAACAAGCCATTCAGTTGTCTCATGGGCAGATAGGGGTGGGCAATAAATGTTAGCCTTGCCAGCAATGCCCATATCCTTCGAATGAATTTTAAAAAATGTTTAAAAGAGATATGCAGTATGTTAACATTTTGCGTGAGACTCTCCATCAGAACGATGGCTGGGATGTTTCTGATCCTGCTCGCGGCAGGAATTGTCACGGGTGGGATGGAAAATCTGACGGACCAGCCAAAGGTGCGTTGACCTCGGACAGAAATTTCCCCTCCCGCGATGGACGGAACCCGAAAACCCTGGCCAGTGTTGACAAACGGGCCCATGAGCCTGCTATGAATTGGCTTTGTTTTCTGTTTTCATTCCATTTAAGTTTGTTTATAGCGCATCTTTCTTATGTTCGTCTCTGATGAATTTCTTCTGGTTCACACCCCCTCATACGTGAGTGCTTCAGTTATGAACTGTCAATGTTTCTTTTCACTGCTAGGGATAAGCCAGCACAGGCTATAAGAGCTTTTACAAGTCTGTAAAAAGGAAGGAGAGAGCTAAAGTAAAAGTTGGTCCCTTAGAGGCAGCAACACAAGAAATTATCATGGAGAATGAGGAGGTGGCACAGGCGTTGAACATATAATTTGTGTCTGTCTTCACAGCAGCAGAACAAATTATATACCAGAAATATAAGATAACCATAGGGTGAATAAGAATGAGTAACTTAAGATTGCTAATATCAGTAGCAAAAATGTGTTGGAGAAACTTAAGGGACTAAAACCTGACAAATCCCCAGGACTAAATGTCCTACATCCTAGAGTTCTAAAAGACTTGGCTGCAGAGATAGTGGATGTGCTGGTTATGATCTTCCAAATTCCTCGAGACTCTGAAATGGTCCCAGCATATTGGAAGTTAGAAAATTTAACAGCTCTATCCCTGAAAGCAAGGAGAGGGATAACAGGGAAAACAAGCCAATTGGCTTGACATCAATCAGCTGGAAAATGCTGGAATCTATTATGAAGAAAATCTTAACAATACACTTAGAAAATCAGGGTATGATCAGATAAAGTCATCATGGTTTTACAAAAAGGAAATGGTGGTTTGAATTTTATGCTCCCCCACCGGCGGATGGGGGGAGCATGAAATTGAGGGGACAGTATATGCTCTGGGTGCCCGCCCACCCTCAACACACAGCAATTTTATGCTGGGACAGCCAAGGCCTTGGACAGGAAGCCTGCCCTTGCACCAATTGAGGCCCTTAAGTAGCCAATTAATTGCTACTTAATGGCTGTTTCCCACCCAGCCTCAATTTTTAGGCTGATGAGAAGATTGAACCTACGTGAGAGAAGGCCGATAAACAACAAAGTTACATCTCAGGCTGGTGGGAGGGGCTGGGGTGGGAGGGGGTGGCGCCTCCATTAGAAGCTCCCTTCTGAAGTCGGGCATCCCCCCATTAAGGTCTGGTGGCCTCTGGGCCTCTCCCCCAAGATCATTTCGTGTCCTCCACAGGCCTTTCCTACCCTCACTGCCCTGGGACCCCTTGAACTTACCTGGACCTCTGGTTCCCAGACTTAGGCTCTGACATCCTCCTGCATTTATTCTTCTGTCCACTGCGAAGCTGTTGCTGCAAGGACTGGAGAGCTGCTGCCGGCAACTCTCTAAGATGAGACTTCCTCCTGAGTGAGGGGCAGAAGTCCCACCTGCAGACACTTAACACTCATTGGAGTGCAAATTGGCTGTGGGGCACTCAGAGTTGGTAGGGATGTGCTCTTCGTCGACTCTTTAGATGTTGGGAAGCAAGACCCAGGGCAGTGTTTCACAATGTTATCAGTTTTTGGGGATATAACTCTAATGGTTGTCTGGGCTCTCTGCCAAGCCTCATTATGTATGCTTGGCTGAGATCCCAGGCAGCCATTAGAGTACCAAAACACTTGAGTTTTAGAGAAAACATTATTTGATTGACAGCTCAGAGTCTCCGATCTCTGCTGTCAGTTTCACAATGTTTGTTTACACAAGTTTACCCAAGGTTAACTGGTTTCAAGAATTTCTGGTTTTTGTTACTAATATTTTACAGGTTCTGGATGAGAGGGCACTTTTATTAGCTTGTAGTGAAATGACTTTTTTCAACACAGGAGAAATTTATGAAAAAAATTACATTTTTAAAGCATCTTTTTATCCCACTGTGCACTGTAAGATTCATTGGTCCTAGACAGTGTATAGTGGTTCAGTAATCATTCAAGTGCTATAGCTAGGCATAGGGGGCATGACTGACTGTAGGTTGTGGGTGGAAGGGCAGAACTTGGCATGGGGGCATGAAGGGCCATTTGGGGTCTGTGGAACAGCAGAGGTTGGCATAGGGTGTGTGAGGGCCCATGTGAATGGGCATGGGCATGAGGTATCAGGGAGGGAGCTTTTGGAGGGTGAGGGGGGTGTGAGGGATGAGGGCTGAGTAAATTGGGCTGATACTCCATGGACTTTGGAAGAATGAGAGATAATCCCATTAAAACATAAAAGGTTCAAAGGGGATTCGTAGGGTAGACAGTGAGAGTTTTTTTTCCCCTGTCTGGTTAACCTAGAATAACAGAGGGGGGATTGGAGGTAGGAGGGGTACACAGTCTCAGAATCAGGGGGTGATCATTGAGGAATGAAATAAGGAAAGAATTCTTCACTCAGAGGGTTGTGAATCTTTAGAATTATCTATCCCAACATTTTTAAAGTTGTTATTTTGCTATGATGGTTACACTAGAAAAGAGAGTGCAATTATCGTGGTTGTGGTTGTGGCCCATGGTAGTTATTTGTGAATGCAGTATTGGGCGTTTGTAATCTCAGCCTGTGGATCTGCATTTTATTGGTTAAATTGGGGGTGGGGGTGGGGGTGGGGGGTCACAATGCAGTCTATTGACAGATCCTTCATTTGTTGAAGGAAATGTTTGTGAAGGGAAAAGGATGTTCAAAAGAACTAGAAGGAATCTCATGCTATTTTGCTCTGTTGTATTCTGATTTTTAAAAATTATTTCCCTCAGGTGAGGAGGTGAAAAATCCCCAGAGGTCCATTCCCATTGGTATTATAGCTTCTCTTCTCATTTGCTTCTTGGCCTACTTTGGAGTTTCTGCTGCCCTTACACTTATGATGCCTTACTACCTCCTTGATACAAAAAGCCCACTCCCTGGGGCCTTTGAGTATGTTGGATGGAGTGCTGCAAAATACTTTGTAGCTGTGGGCTCCCTGTGTGCACTTTCAACAAGGTATTGTATGAAAAGAATACAGTTTGTTGCTTAATCTAATGTAATTGTCAATTTAAATCACTATTTTTGGCATATCAAGACCCTTGTTCTTCAAGTGCATTAACAGTGCATATTGTTTCTTGCATTACATATTCAAGAAATGCATTTATTACTGTACTTTATACACCAGACTTGTATATATTGTGCTATATCACATGTAGACCCATATTGCCCTCTTAGTGTAAACCATTGCAAAAATGGTGCAGCATGTAAACTACCATAAGACTGTCCTTTCATTTAATTCCCCCAAAGCTACATTATTATCATCATCTTAAAATTTAGTTCACTGTGTTTATAAACTGCTGACATATATATACTCTAGGGGGATGGAAAAAAAACCTTGTTAATTGCTTGTTAATACTACAATGCCCTTTTTGCATCCTTTCCTTAATGTGGGCTTAATTTGAAAAGAGATAAATTCTCTTCCATTAAGGCCTGAAGTTGTTCAATAGTTTATATTTTCCACTGTGTATAAAGTTAAATAAAAGTTTTTTCATCAAGTAGTAATTGGAAAGGAAGTAAATTTACAATTCATCTTTGCACACACACAGGAAAGTAGTGGACCTGTCTGAGGCCCCTTGTTCATGGAATAAACATTATATTCAAAAGTTTCCTATGCAGTGTTCTCCAGTCATCCATCAGTGTCATCCAATTCTGTTATACGTACTTGTACTGACTGGCAAGAAATTTGGTGAGCACTAGCTGTCTCTTATTTTCTTTTTAGTCAGCATTTTGCTTTTAATTCTGATTTATTTCTCCACAGCCTGCTGGGCTCCATGTTCCCTTTACCTCGCATTCTGTTTGCTATGGCAAGGGATGGTCTACTGTTTGAAGTTCTAGCAAAATTGAGCAAGCGTCAGACTCCAGTTGTAGCCACAACAATTGCAGGAAGCATTTCTGGTAAGAGGCATCATTTTTTTTAACCTTATTCAGGTTGAATATTTTCAAGTATTAATGTAATCTACCGCCTCTTGGTGTTTAACAATTACAATGTGTAAATGAAGGAGAATATTTCTAATGCTGTCCTTCCAGCATTGTGCAGTGAAATCTATGGAAAGGGGTTTCGGACCCCACTGTGGTGAGAACAGAAGTTGTTAGGGTCCAAGAATATGGGAGTCAGCCAGTGTGATAGTTGCTGACCCCATTCCCGACACCAACCATTTTGTTGCAGGAGTGGGTAGCTTGTTAGATTTGTTAAGAAACTTGTTAACTCAAATTAAAGGAGACCAAGCTGAATTTCCTAGTTGTCTTCCAATTTCCAACACTGATGGGGGGACAATTTAGGTTCCCTGAGGCGGACAGCTGACAGCAGGCCAAGGGGTGGGGGCATGCTCCAGGCAGGCCTAGAAGCCCTCCCTGCCTGCCTGGGTACAGGTGTAGTCACATGCTGTGTTGTAGATGGGCTCCCCTCCATAACACTTGTGGCCTGGTTACAAGAACCATGGGCAGGAATTTTAGGCCCCAACATGATCTGGAATGGAGGCAGACAAGGCCTGAAAATACCAGAACCAGCTGGCATGCTGGTTTCCTGATCCCGTTCCTGGCACCATCAGAGAACCATGGAAAAGTTATGGTACAGAAAGAGGCAATTCAACCCAT
This sequence comes from Carcharodon carcharias, assembly GCF_017639515.1. NCBI lineage: Eukaryota > Metazoa > Chordata > Chondrichthyes > Lamniformes > Lamnidae > Carcharodon > Carcharodon carcharias. The sequence continues at coordinate 21,948,925 of NC_054474.1, forward strand.
CATGTTTGCGCCAACAAAAAAAGAGAAATGAGAAACCAGCCACTCATTTTAATCCCACTTTACAGCACCTGGTTCGTAGCCTTGCAGGTTACAGCACTTACAGATCCAGGTACCTTTTAAATGAGTTGAGCATTTCAGCCTCAACCACTATGGTAATCTGATGTGTAATATACCCTTTAGAAGAATGTTATAATTGAAGATCACATGATCTTAGTACCCAATAGAAGAATAGCACAGGATACCTTAGTATCAGTGGTCAGTAGGAGTAGTCTAGAGTTCGAGTCTGTAATGTAGAGGCAGCGTTTGAGTTGTAAGCCCCCCCAGTGTAACTTCTGAGTTCCTTTGTAAATAAATAGAATGTGTTCTATATAAGAACTATCTGCTGATCTCTATCTATGGTACCAATTTGGTCATCCTGAAACGAGCATGCAACCCAGATCCATTAATCTAACTGAATTTAGGACCAGGATCCAACAAACTGATGATGAGAGAAAAAAGCACGAAAAAGCAAGAAAAAGTGATGAAAGAATTCAAGTGAACCAAAATTGGGCCATACATCACACGGTATTTGTAAGTAGAATTTCTATCCTAATCGTCGAAGCAGTCTCCTCAAAGCATGCTACAGTTTGGAAGAGTTGATCCTTTTGACCCAACTGTGGACGATCGGTCTCATTATGTTGAATGCCTTGCATTCTTTTTCCAAGCTCACGGCATTGCAGAGGGGGAGAAGAGGTGAGCCATCCTCTTATCCATGTGTGGGAGTAAGACCTATGGATTGATTCAAAGTTTGATGGCACCCAGTGCCCTGGATTCAAAAAGTTTGGATGACTTAGTGAACCTTGTGAAGAGTCATTACCAGCTCAAGCCCTCGGTAATGATACAACGGTTCATATTTATTTTAAGAAATAGAGCCCCGGTGGAGCCTGTTGAGTGTTATGTGGAAAGCCTGAAACTGTTAAAAAAATATTGGCACATCTATAAATGATATGCTTTGAGATCATTTGGTGTGTGGTATAAATGAAGATACAATTCAGAAGAGATTACTGTCTGAAACAAATTTGGATTTTCAGAAGGACTGGCCACGGAAAGCACAGTGAGGAACTCGAAAGCCATACAGGGAGCACCAAGTGGCGCCATCCTCCATGTTGGGTGGGGATCTCCAGCCAAAAAGGGTGCAAAAATGCGTAGCTCTGATGTGACGTGGAAAGCAGCCACTGCTTGCAGACAAATAAAAAGAAATGACGTAGCAGCAAAAACATGGAATAATGGTAACAGAAGTGAAAGCAGACAACCCTGTAACGAATGGAAATTTTAAAAATTCAAATGTTTTTACTGTCATTGAAATGGACACCTCATGAGACATTGCAAGGATACAATCAGGCAGATTTTCAATCAAAAGAAAAAATCCTGTGAGATCCATAACGTGGAAGTGCCTGAAGTAGCAGATTCAGATATTTATTCATTGTATAATTTAAAGGTAGGAAGAACAGAACCTATCTATGTAATAGTGAGGGTGAATGATAGGCCTTTCAGAATGGAGGTGGACACAGGGAGCTTCCATTATGGTAATAGATGAGCATACCTTTAAATACCTGAATTATGGGGAATGTAAATTAATTTTGGAAAAAACAGGTGCCAAATTGAAAACTTACATGGGAGAAGACATCAAAATCAAAGGCATAAGCAGGGTTACTGTACTGTATGGAAGTCAATCAGTAAAATTACCCTTGATAGTGGTAGCAGGTGAGGGGCCAAACCTCCTTGGACGAAACTGGTTGAAAGAAATTAAATTGGATTGGATTGAGATCTTCCAGCTGAGAGCCAGTGGGCTACCTGAACTACTACAAAAATACGCCTCAGTTTTCTACGATGAACTCAGGAAGATCCAGGGACTACAAGAAAAAGTTCATTTGGATCCAGATGCTACCCCCTGATTTTTGAAGGCAAGACCAGCACTTTATGCAATGCAGGAAAAGGTAGATGCCAAATTGGATGGATTAGAGAAACTGGGAGTTATACAACCTACGCAATTCTCAGAATGGGCAGCGCCAATAGACCCCGTACTTAAACCTGTCCAAAATGTTCGAATCTGTAGCAACTACAAATTGACTGTTAATTAAGTGTCTAAGTTGAACAGACACTCTATACCAAAAATTGAAGACTCTATGCTAAGATGGCAGGTGAAACCGCCTACACAAAGCTTGATATGAGTCATACTTATCAACAATTGGAGTTAGAGAAGGCCTCCCAGAAATTTGTCACAATTAATACACACAAAGGGTTGTACCAATATACCCGTTTGCCTTTTGGTGCATCCTCAGCATGCACCATATTCCAGAGAACAATGGAAAGTTTACTGCAGGGATTGCCTCACGTTGTAGTTTATTTAAATGATGTTCTGGTGGCAGGAATCATTGAAAAGGAGCATTTGGCAAACTTGGAAGAAGTTTTGAAATGTTTTTCAGAGGTGGGACTGCGTTTAAAAAAAAAGAAAATTGCATGTTCCAAGCGAAAAAGGTAGCTTATTTAGGTCACAGGGTAGATTCACAGGGTCTGCACCCGGTTGAGGAAAAGGTGAGAGCCATTAGAGAGGCACCAGTGCCAAAGAACACCTCCGAGCTCAAATCATTATTGGGGATGATTAATTATTATGGACGCTTCTGCCTAATTTGTCGATAGAACTGGCACCCCTAAATTACCCACTCAAGAGAAAGAATTGTTCTTGGCAAATATCACAGAACGAAGCTTTCACAAAGGTGAAACAACTGTTAAACTCATCCACCCTTTGAATACATTTTGAACAAAGAAAAAAGTTAGTTTTGACATGTGACGCATCACTCTGTGGAGTGGAAGCAGTGCTCTCCCATCGAATGGACGATAGATCAGAATGACCTATTGGATATGCATCAAGAACATTCAACACAGTGGAAAATGGATACTCAAAGATAGAAAAAGAAGGCTTATCAACCATCTTTGGTGTCCAGAAATTTCACCAGTAGATACACGGTCGTCATTTTACTATCGTTTTGAACCACAAGCCTTTGCTAGGATTGTTCAGCGAGGACAAGGCTATACCACCCATAGTCTCAGCAAGAACACTGAGATGGGCATTTATCCGGGCACCATATGAGTATACTTTCATCCACAGGCCTGGAAGTCTGATTGTAAACGCTGATGCACTTAGTCGTTTGTCTTTGAAAGAAAATGAAAATGTTCCAATTCCTTAAGAACTCGTTTTATTATTGAACTTCTTAGCTTCATCCCCAGTATGTGCTAGACAGATCAGGGACTGGACAAGGTGAGACCCGGTCTTCTCCAAAGTACGAGAACAAGTTTTTCATGGTTGGTCACCAGAACAGGAATCTAATGAAATGAAAACATATTTTCACAGAAGATATGATATAACCAGCCAGGATGGTATCTTATTATGGGGATCTCATGCAATTTTTCCTCCAAAAGGACAAAAGCCTTTTTTAATTGACCTACACTGTGCACATCCAGGTATTTCCTGAATGGATGGAAAAATAGAGAGCTTAGTAAGAAGCTGTATGCAGTGTCAGCAAGTGCAAAAGTTACCGTCAACAGCTCCATTACACCCTTGGGAGTGACCAGGTAGGCCATGGATGTGATTACAGATTGACTATGTAGGACCTTTTATGGGAACAATGTTTCTCCCTATTGTTGACACTTACTCAAAATGGATGGACATATATGAGGTGAAGCCACCAACATCTTCTGCTACAATTGACAAGCTACGTCAAACTTTCTCCATCAACGGACTACCAGAAGTGGTCATATCAGATAATGGCACGGCATTTATGAGTGCTGAATTTCAACGGTTCATCAGCCTCAACTGTATCACTCAAGCAAAAACTTCACCTTACCACCCTTCTTTGAATGGACTGGCCAAGAGAGCAGTTCAAACATTCAAAACAGGCATGAAGAAATTAACCGGAGGCTCCATAGCAACCAAGCTAGCACGTTTTCTTTTCCATTACAGGACTACCCCTCACACCTGCAGAATTGTTGATGAAACGTTGTCTCAGAATGAGATTGAGCTTAATAACTCCAAATTTAGGGGGAAAAGTGGAAAGGAGTCAGGGAAGTCAGAAAACTGGACATGACTGGCATAGTCGTCACAGAAAGTTTACTGTAGGAGAAATGATATATGTAAAAAATTTTGGAGAAGGACCCAAGTGGTTATCAGGTGAAATAAGTGCAGAGTGGACCTCTTTCTTACCATGTGAAAGTGGAAGAACAAGTCATATGGAAACATAGATCATATAACAAGGAGAGAAACAAAGTATCAGGAAATGATTTCTTCAGTGTTCACAACTGTGTCAACATCTCCTGTTGAAAGAACTCAACTGAGTACAGATGTGTCTGAAGGGTTGGCTGTACCTGCAAGAGTTGAGGAAACAGATTTGCAGGTGCCCACCGAAGAACCTGATGTTCAGACAACACCAGAAAAGGAGGTTCCTGACAAAGCTGTAGAGCTGAGATGTTCTACATGTATAAGGAAACCCCCAGAAAGAATGAATTTGTAAATTTCTTATCTGTGTAAATAATTTGCTATTTTGAGAAAAATTGTAATTGTAACTGTGAAATGTATTTCTGAGTAAAGGGGAAGGGATGTGGTAAACTGATGTGGAATATACCTTTAAGAAGAATGTTATAATGGAAGATCACATGATCTTAGTATTCAGTAGTAGAGCAGGCTACCTTAGTAGTCTAGAGTTAGAGTCTGTAAAGCAGAGACAGGGTTTGAGTTGTAAGCACACAAAGGTAACTGCTGAGTTCCTTTGTAAATAAATAGAATGCGTTCTGCATAAGAACCGTCTGCTGATCTACTCCATCTATGGTACCAACTTGGCCATCCCAAAACAAGCATGCAACCCGGATCTATTAGTCCAATTAAACTAAAGACCAGGATCCAACAAAACTAAGGACCAGGATCCAACAAACATCAACTTATGCAATGAATTTCACCTCTGGGTGAAAGATCCTTCAACCAATGCTTCAACCAATCACCTTAAATCTATGCCCCCTGGTAATTGACCCCTCAGCTAGGGGAAACAAATCTTTTCTGTCTACCCTATTTTGGCCCCTCATCATTTTGTACAACATTGTAGCCTCCTCTGCTCTAAAGAAAACATCCCTAGCCTGTTCAAACTCTCCTCATAGCTGCAATTTTCAAGGCCTGGCAATATTCTTGTAAATCTCCTCTGCATTCACTCCAGAGCAACTAGGTCCTTCCTATAATGTGTACACAAAATTCCAGCTGTGGCATAATCAGCACTGTATACAGTTCCATCATTACATCCCTGAATTTGTATTAAATACCTCGCCCAATAAAGGAAAGCATTCCATATGTTTTCTTGACCACATTGTCCACCTGTCTTGCCACCTTCAAGGATCTTTGGACATGAACTCCAAGTTCTCTCACTTCCTCAACCCCTCTCGATAACTTCCAATTTATTTAGTATTCCCTTGCTTTTTTTTGCCCTCCCTAAATGCATTACCTCACACTTTTCTGGATTCAATTCCGTTTGCAACTTCTTCACCCTCTCAACCAAACCATGGAGTTGACAACTATCCTCTTCACTCTCAACTACATAACCAATTTATGTGTCATCTGCAAATTTCCCAATCATGCCTCCCACATTTAAATCTAAATCATTAATATATACAACAAACAGCAAGGGCCCCAACACTGAGCCCTGTGGAACACCACTGGAAACCATTTCCCATTCGCAAAAACACCCATCGACCATCATCCTTTGTTTCCTGTAACAGAGCCAATTTTGGATCCAACCTGCCACCTTCCTCTGTATCCCATGAAATCTCACTTTCCTGACTAGTCTACCATTGGGGAACTAGTCCAATGCCTTACTGAAATCTATGTAGACAACATCCACTGCAAGACCCTCATCAATCCTCCTTGTTACTTCTTCAAAAAAATTCTAATATGTTAGTAAAACATGATATTCCCCTAACCAGACCATGCTGACTACCCCTGAATGATCCATGCCTTACTAGGTGACAGATTATCCTGTGTCTCAGAATTGTTTCCAATAATTTGTCCACCACCGAAGTCAGACTCACTGGCCTATAGTTTCCTGGTCTATCCTTCACACCCTTTTTAAATAATGGTACAATGTTCACAGGACTCCAATCCTCTGGGACCTCACCTATATCGAGTGAGGATTGGAAAATAATCCTCAGAGCATCCATTATTTCCTCCCTGGCTTCCTTCAACAGCCTGGGATACAATCCATCTGGTCCTAGTTATTTATCCACCTTCAAGGATGCCAGTACCTCCAGTACTTCCTCTCTCACTGTGCTTATATCTAAAATTTCACACTCCTCTTCAACTAGAATGTCTGCATCATCCCTCTCCTTAGTGAAGACAGAGACGGAGAACCCTGTGCACATCTTCTGCATCAAATGGCAAGTTACCATGTACATCTCTGATAGGCCCTACCTTTTCCTTAGTTATTTTCTTGCTCTTAATGTAGTGGTAAAACATTATAGGATTTTCTTTGATTTCACCTGCCAATATTTTTTTGTATCCTTTCTTTGTTATCTTAATTTCTATTTTTGCTTCACCTGAGTTCTTTCTATACTCCTCTAGGTTTTCTACAGTATTATGTCTTTTGTGACTGTCATAAGTTTTCTTTTTCTGCTTTATCTAGGCCTGTATGCTTCTGGATAACCAGGGGGCTCTAGATTTGGCAGTACCACCATTTTTCTTTGTAGGGACATGTCTACACTGTGCCCTTGGAATCTCGCCTTTGAATGCCTCCCACTGATTTGGCACAGTTTTTCTTTCTAATTGCTATATCCAGTCCACTTTCATCAGCTCACCTCTCAGCTTTGTAAAATTTGACTTCCTCCAATTTAGAACTTTTACTCCTGTTCTGCCTTTGTCCTTTTCCATAATGATGCTAAATCTAACTATATTATGGTTACTATCTCCAAAATGGTCCCCCGCTGCTACTTCATCCACTTGCCCAGCTTCATTTCCTAAAACTAAAGCTAGAATTGCGCCCCCTCTCATTGGGCTTGTAATGTGCTAGCTAAAAAAGTTCTCTTGAATGTAGTTCAAGAATTTTGCACCCCTCTGTGCCCTTCACACTGTTCATATCCCAATTGATATTAGGGTAGTTGAAATCCCCAATGATTACTGTTTTGCACTCAAAAACCTTTCTACATATTTGCTCTTCAAAGTCCCTTCCACTATTTCGGGATCTACAGAACACTCCTAGCAGTGTGGCTACCCCTTATTGATTTCTGAGCTCAGTCCATATGAACCCACTTGATGTTTTATTTCGAATATCAACCATCCTCAGAGCTGTAATTGATTCTTTAACCAATAATGCTAAACCCCCATGATTTGTATCCCCCTCCTTATTCTGCCTGAAAACTCTGGCCAGAATTTTCCCGTCGGCGATTTGGGGGCGGGGCCTGCTCTCCGATGGGATGATATTGGGAAGAACCCCCATTGACAGGACCAATGAGCTCATTGAAAGACCTGCCCGTCCAACCTTAAGGCTGGTGGGCAGGCCAGGAGCCCTGGCGGGCTTCTGAATAAAGATTAAACCTCATCCACTGGCAGAATGAGGTTTCATCTCAGTTTTTAAAAAGTTTGTTAAAGTTTCACTCATATTTATTAACATGTCCCATCTCGTTTGACAGTGTCACATGAGGGGGACATGTTAATAATGTTTTTCTTCCTCTATTTTTAAAGTTTTTTAAACATTCAGCGCTCTCCCTGAGACAGAACTTAGTCTCAGGGAGAAGTGCACTCTTTGTGCGCATGCGTGAAAGAGCCCACTTTGAACAGATGGGGAATCCCTCCACCCCCAGCACAAGAAGCACATAGTGCATCCTGTTGGGCAGGCCGCTGGGTGGGCCTTAATTGGCCCCCCCACTCAAAATGGCGGCCGGCCCCATTTCAGCAGCGGAATTCAGCTGCCTGCCCGCCACCGAGCTGGTGAGGCCCGCCCGCCCACCAAGGTCAAAATTCTGGCCTCTATATCCAGGGATGCTGAGCTGACATTTTTGTCTGTCCTTAAGCTAAGTTTCCATTATTGCGATGATATCATGCTGCCATGTGTCTATCTGTGCCCTCAGTTCATCGGCATTATTTATTATGCTCCCCGAATTTACATATATACTTTTAATACTGCCAAATTCTTGTGTTTTACACTTATTTAACCTGTGCTGCTTTGTCTTTCAGGCTTACTAATTCTCCACCTGACCCCACAACAGCACTAGTTAATCTCCCTGCGAAGATATTTGTCCCAGTCTTGTTCAGATGTAGACTGTCTGGCTTGTACAAGCCCCACATTCCCCAGAACCAGTCCCAGTGACTTAGAAATCTGATGCCCTCCCTCCTACACCAGCATTCTAGCTACATGTTTATTCACTCAATTTTCTTGTTTCTATACTTGCTTGCACGTGTGATTGGGAGTAATCCTGCAATTACTGCTTTAAAAGGTGCTGCTTTTCAATCTCCTTCCTAGCTCCCTAAGGTCTGCTTTCAGTACCTCACCCCTTTCCTACCTAAGTCATTGCTACCAACATGGACCTTGATCTCTGGCTGATTACCCTCCCCAGAAAAATGTCCTGCAACTGCTCTGTGACATCTTTGACCCTGGCACAAGGGAGGCAACATACCGCCCTGGAGTCAGGCCTACCACCACAGAAATGCCTGTCTGTTCCCCTAACTAATGAATCCCCTATTACTACTGCTCCTTCCCTCTTCTTTCTCCCCTCCTGTACAGCAGAGCTGCTTATGGTGCCACAAACATGGCTCTGGCTGCTCTCCTCCGAGGAACCAACACCCTCACTGGTATCCCAAATGGAAAACAGATTGGTGAACGGGACCCTATGAGACTCTTGCACTACCTGCCTAATTCTCTTGGATGGCCTGGTGATCACCCATCTCTTTTCTGCCTTCAGGCTCCTAAGCTGTGGTGTGACCACCTCTCTGAACTTGCTATCCACGTGGCTCTAAGCCATGCGAATGTGCCACAGTGACTGCAGCCTCCGCTCGAGCTCTAAAACCCAGAGCTCAAGGTTCCATAGCTGGTGACGCTCCCTGCACATGTGGGTGCCTAGGACACCAGTAGCATTCATGACTTCCCACAAATTACAAGACATGCATCCCACATGACCTATCTGTCCTGCCATTGCTTCAATTTACTTTCCTTGCCATAATTTTATTTCACTTTAGTTTAGTTACCCAATTTTATTTTACCTGGCCTTGACTTAACATTATTTCCCTATTGCTTTTGTTTCTTACTTAAATGTAAGTACCCCCTTATTTTAAAAAGGATGTACTTTTCTAATTCTCAGCTACTTGATGACACTCACTATCAGCAGTTTCTTACCAACCAATGAACTTAGGTTTCTCCTGTGATGTTAGGTGCTAGGTGCTGCTGACTGCCTGTCCCAGGGACCCCTCTCGGACTTTCCTCTAGGCGCTGCTGACTGCCTGTCCCGGGGTCCTCCTCTCGCACTCTCCTCTCTTTGACCACACTTTGACCACAAGGCAGGGAGCTAATTAGGCCCATTAAGAGCCTTGTTAAAGATAAGGAGGTTGCCTAGAATTTTCTAATCAGTCTCCAGTTTCTGATGCAACGACGGGGAAGCAGGGACAGATCAATTGTTTGGAGGCAGGCATCCATTGACAGGTCAGGGACCCAGCCTCCAGGCCTCTGTAGCTGTCCTCCAGGCCAGCTTGTAATGGAGCTCCCCCTCACCTACCCTCCTCAACCTCCCAACTCTCCCCAACAGTGGTGACCTGGTTGCTTTTTATATTTTATAAATAAACGTTTTTAAAAAATGACAGGAGATGGCACCGCTCAATTGCTTACCCTTTACTGCAGCCTGTGCTCCTCTGAAGTTAGAAGGCCTCTGTTGGCCCTCCAATTTCAAGGGCCCTCCTGTTGGCCTTAATTGGTCAGGGAACCTACCTCCATGCCAATTAAGTAGGAGCCGCTGTCAAAATCCCAATGAGGGCTCTGAAGAGGAGTCATACAGGCTCGAAATGTTAACGCTGTCTTTCTCTCCTCAGATGCTGTTAGAGCTGCTGAGTTTTTTCAGCATTTTCTGTTTTTGTTTCAGATTTCCAGCATCCACAGTGTCCTAATGAGGATCTGTTTCTACCCTGGGGGCAGGTTAAGAGCCAAGAAACAGCCCCGACTTCCGTTCAACAACATTAGATCATAACCCCTGCTCCCATTTGATTTGTGGTTTTATTTTTTGCTGAGTCAGTTTTTTTTCTCTTGTTTCCTTTTTAATCCCTTCACTCCTGACATTTGCACCTCACCTAGGCACACCTATTGTTTCTTAATTGTCTTATTACTACTCCCTTTTGTTTGTACCATGAAAACTTGTCTCATTTACTCTCTTCTACACTTCCCTCTTTCACTTGCTCAAAACCTATTACATTTCTAACTTTTCTCAGTTCTGATGAAAGGTCATGGACTTGAAACGTTCACTCTGTTTCTCTCTTCATAGATGTTGCCTAACCTTCTAAGTGTTTGCAGCATTTTCTGTTTTTATTTCTGACTTATGTCCCTTGCTGTCCACCCCATCCTGCTGCCCAACTGTAGAAAAAAATCTGTCCTTCATGTCACATTAATTCAGTTGCTGGACAAAGTCACTGTAGGAACTGTCAATCAACCCTAAGGAAAACAAATATATTTCTTTCCTTGAAGATGCTGACTGATGTTGGTCTCTGCCTCCATGGAGATTACCAATCCTCCAGTACCTCATTCAAGTTGTCATGATTCAAGTATGAATTTACACAGCTAGTATTTTTGGTGTTGAATGTATGTGGGGGAGGCCATCCCAGAGGAGCTGGATGCTGTCTTCACTACGTATATGTACATTTTTTAGGTAGAAACACAGGATAATAATCAAGAAGTGGGGGCGAGTGGATTCTAACTATTCTAGCATTGCTCGAACACATTTCAGCAGCGATGGGGAAGCAATCTCAGCGTTCCATAAAGTAAGGAATTGGTAGTGGAAGGGAGAAAGTATTTGATGAAATAGTCACAAAAAGGCTCTGACAGGAATAGATTTGATGGGCAGAATAGCCAACTTGTTCCAGATTATCTTATGTTACTAAAAATTGAGCAGGTTTAAGACTTGAGAGAGAGAATTGCTCTCCAGTTTCTTACATGTATTCAAAGTATGTTATTTGAATCAAGTGAAACAAATCATTTTGCAACTATTGTTTGCTTTTCTTTCTTAGCTATAATGGCATGTCTTTTTGACTTGAAGACCTTGGTTGACATGATGTCCATCGGTACACTTCTGGCTTATACATTGGTGGCAATATGTATCATTATTTTGAGGTAAAAGTACTGTTTCTATGTAGATGAGAGATCAATTGATATGTTGTATGGACGGAGGTTTCATTTATCAATAAAAAAATGTTTTGTTTATGCAATAGATATCAACCAGATTTTAGTAATAATGTTGACATAGAACTGAATGAAGAGAAACAAGGTCAACAGACTTCAGAGGCCCCTAAGGGAGGTTTCAGTTTTAGCTCGTTGGTTATTCCTCTTCAAGTTCCCTCACAGCAATCATCAAATATTGTTACATGTTGTGTAGGACTATTAGGTGAGTACTCAAAAACTGAAAGTATAAGAGTCACTAAAGATTCAAAAGACATCATAAGCAGTGCAGTATAGATTGGGCCATGCTGCAGTGAGATATTAGTGCTTACATATCACAGCTGCTCCTCCTGCCGCCTCAGAGAGGAGTTTGAAACTTATGTGGAAAGGCTGCTTTGGTCTTCAGACCTGGTTGTAACTACCAGGGCAAGTGTTGCAGTGTCCTGCTCACTTCTCAGTTGGGAGACCCTAATTTGGATGTTTGATCTCCAACTGTCTACTCACTCACCAGTTACGAAGCCATGGAGGTCCGATCAGTATCTTAAGACCCTGATTAGCATTCACACATGAAGCTGTCGCCTGAGTCTGCCAGGTGCCTCCCCTGCCACCAACACCAGCGGAGATTGACTAGAATGGCACAGGAAATAGACCTGCTCCTATTTTAGCTGCTCACCCACTCTCTGTTTCTTGTGAAGTCCAGATATTTAAATGAAAATGTGTCCTTTTTAAACAGCATTGCATTGAGGGGATTAATTTCCGCCAGGCACTATTCCTAGCGCGTACTTAATATGTTCACATTAAATCCCTGCAGGTGCTACATTAATGCAAGTAATGCGTTCAAATAAACACACAGAGGAAATTAAACCCTTAGAAAGATATCTTTAAATAATTGTCTATCATGATGGGGAACTTTAAATTGACTTTTAATTTCTCTCTTATTCAGTCATCTTAATTTGCATTCTAAGTGGAATGACAACATTTGGGCTGGAATCTATCGTAGCAGCAGAGACCAGGAGCATTGGTTGCTTGGTGCCTGTCCTGTTGACATCAGCAGTCACAATGCTTATTATCTGGAGGCAGCCTCAAAACCGGATCAAAGCTCCATTTACGGTAAGGTGCTGGTGGGGATAAATAAAAGTACAGGAGGCAAATACTTCTTGATTAAACATTCCAATTCTGCAGTAAATTATGCTTGGATTATCTCACCAGTTTTATTTTTAATAGACTCCTTGAAAAAATTATCTTTTGAAGAATGGTGGCATTTCAAACAGATAAGACTGAACAGTGATGCAATCCTTTTTTGTGTTCTTTCTTGGGATGTTGGCATCATTGGCAAGGCCAGCATCTGTTGCTCAACCCTAATTGCCTAGAGGTGGTGGTGAGCCACATCTTGAACCATTGCAGCCCTTTTAACTCTTCTGTTATCGTTTTGTACAATTATGTTGCTTAGGGGGAAGTTAAGAGTCAACCACATTGCTGTGGATCTGATATCACATATAGGCCAGACCAGGTAAGGAAGGCAAATTTCCTTTCCTAAAGGACATTAGTGAACCAGATGGGTTTTTATAACAATCATTAATACTGAAACTAGCTTTCAATACTGAATTTATCAACTAATTGAATTTAAACTCCCCCAACTGTCAAGGTGGGATTTGACCCCTTGCCCCCAGAAAATTAGCCTGGTCCGCTAGAGGCCGGTGACATTATCACTATGCTACTGTCTGCCCTTGGGCTATTTGCATTTAAATAGGGTCTTTCCACTACAATATCATTATCTCTGGAGTTCTCCAGAGTCCTTCCCCTATATCTCACCTATGCTGCCCCTCCAAGACACCATCCAAAAACATGATGTTGGATTCCATAGTTGCGCAGACTCCTCTCAGGTCTACTTTACAGCCACCTCTCACTATCTGTCCACTGTCTCTGACTTGTCACATGGCTCGTTCAGCATCCAGTATTGGATGAGTAGAAATTTCCGATTAAATATTGAGAAGACTTGATAAAAACTGTTTCCTCTAACCACTGCCTCCATTTCTCTCCCTAGCCATTGTCTGAAGCTGAGCCTGACCTGCTCACAATCTTGGCATTCTATTTGACCCTGAACTGAGCTTCAAACCCCATTTAGAAACACAGAAAAATAGGATCAGGAATAGGTCGTTCAGCCCTTCGAGCTTGCTCCACCATTCAATATGATCATGGCTGATCCTCTATCTCAAAACTATACACCCGCTCTCTCCCCACACCCCTTGATGCCTATTGAAACAATGTATATCTTCGCTATCATTAAGTCCACTTGATTTCACTTCCATAACAACATCCATATCTGCCCTACCTTAGCTTATCTGCTACAAACTCATCCATGCCTTTGTTACCTGAAGACTCAAATATTCCAGTGGTCTTCTGATCAACCTCCCCGTTTGCAGCCTCTGTGAACTTGAGCTCATTCATAGCTCTGCTGTTCAGATCCTAACTGTTCAGACCCTAATTCAAATCAAATCATGCTTACCCATCACCCTTGTGCTTGCTGACCTACATTGGCCCCTGGTCTGGCAATGGCTCAGTCATTGAGAATATTCAAGTCAGGGGTTGATAGATTTTTGGATACTGAGGGAATCAAGGGATATGGGGATTGTGCGGGGCAGTGTAACTGAAGTAAAATAGCCCTGATTGTGTTGAATGGCGGAGGAAGCTCAGAGAGAGGAATGGCCTCCTCTTGTTAAATTCTTATGTTCTCTTGTTAAATCTCTCCATGGCTTTGACCTTCCCTATCTCTACAACCTCCTCCAGCCACTGCAGCCCTCTGAGATCTCTGCGCTCTGTCAATTCTTCCTCTTGAGTAACCTTTGTTCTTAATGCACTACTAGTGAGCTTCCCAGCTCCCAAGCTCTGAAACTTCCTTCCTAAATCTCTCCATCTCTCCAGTTCGCTCTCCTCCATTAAGGTGCTCCTTAAAATCTATCACTTTGAACAAGGTTTTCATCACCTCCTAATATATCCTTTGTGGCTCGGTGTCAAATTGTGGTTGACAACGCTTTTCTGAAGTGCTTTGGAATGCTCTGCTACATTAAATGCACAATATGAATGCAACTTTTTGTTGTTGGGTGATTTGATGGTGGCAATGAGTTGTATTTAATTAGGTACCATGATTAGAAGCTATGACAGAGGTAAAGGGATGGTCTTCAGTTATGACAGGTTGCACTGGTTTCTTCAGTTTTCTATTATTCAAAATGATGTTGTGCATGGAGGTCTAGAGAGACCAGCTGAGTAACTGAGGAATGCTATAAACTTCAGCCAGGTATCTATGACTTTTGTTTCAATGCTTGTGGTGTTAACTAAAAGTACAAGTTTATCTTTATTAATGACCTCAATAGAATGCTTTAATCCTAATTTTAATACGTTGATCATGATTTGAAGTATAACAAGGGAAAATTGTAACATCAAAAGATCTATACTTTACTGCTATCAGGCCTAATTCATCTACCCTGATTTGTATGTTTTGCTGTATTTGAAGGTGCCCTGCCTTCCATTCCTGCCATTACTCAGTATTTTGGTAAACATTTATCTGATGGTACAGCTGAGTGCAAGCACCTGGATTCGACTCTCTATTTGGATGGCAATCGGTAAGATCATTACAGTTTAAATAGTAAACATTGCAAATCAGTGAGCTTGCATCATCTTATAGTCTATAATAGGGACCAGCAAGTTCCTATTGAATGCTTTTGTATTGATTTGCTCAAACCATTTCCTGAAACGATTGCAGAAAACGACACTAGGCTGTTCAAGACCAGATGCAGTGAGATTTTCTTCAGTAAGAATTAGGTTGACTCAGTATGGAGTGTGCAGAAGTTACACTCTAATGGAGAGCTATGTGTGGAGAGCTATACATCCAATTCTTGTATTTGAATGTGGCAACAACGATTCTCTAATTTTTCCTTCCCCCACTATTTCCTCTGTATTCTACCCTTGACTTCAGTAGTGGTAACCAGGCTGACCATCCATTTGGAGGCAGAACAGCCACTGACACTGGCAATGATGCTGGCACAAGATACATTTAAGCAGAAAACTGGACAGTGGCTGACACTTAACTTTGGAACCGGGACATGCATTTTCTTAAATAATAAATGAAGTAGGGTGGCATTGTGTTGGCCCACCAATGAACTATGGCATGGATCAGCAGATCATGGGCTGGACAAAAGAGCTGAACTCCCGAGGTGAGGTGAAAGTGACTGCCCTTGACACCAAAGCTGTGTTTGTCCAGGTGTGGCATCAGGAGCCCAAGCGAAACTGGAGCCAATGAGAATCAAGGGGAAAACTCTCCACTGGTTGGAGTTATACCTAGCACAACAGAAGATGGTTGTGGTTGTTGGATGTCAGTCATCTCAGCTCCTGGACATCACTGCAGGAGTTCCTCAGGGTAGTGTCATTGGCCCAACCAACTTCAGCTGCTTCATCAATGACCTCCCTTCCATCAGAAGGTCAGAAGTAGGGATATTCGCTGATGGTTGCACAATGTTCAGCACCACTCGCCACTCCTCAGGTGCTGAAGCAGTCCATGTCCAAAAGCAGGAAGACCTGGAAAATACCAGGCTCGGGCTGACAAGTAGCAAGTAACATTCACACCACACAAGTGCCAGGCAATGACCACCTCCGACAAGTGAGAATCCTACCATCGCCCTTGATATCCAGTGGCATTACCGTCACTGAAACCCCCTATCAACATCCTGGGGCTTACCATTGACCAGAAACTGAACTGGACTAGCCATTTAAGTACTGTAGCTACAAGAGCAGGTCAGAGGCTAAGAGTCCTGTGACTCTCCAAATCCTGTCCACCATCTACAAGGCACAAGTCAGCAGTGTGATGGAATACTCCCCACTTGCCTGGATGAGTGCAATTCTCACAACACTCAAGAAGCTGGACACCATCCAGGACAAAGCAGCCGCTTGTTTGGCACCACATCCACAAACGTTCACTCCCTCCACCACTGACGCACAGTGGCAGCAGTGTGTACCATTTGCAAGATGCACTGCAGGAATTCACCAAGGCTCATTATTCAGCACCTTCCTAACCCATGGCCACCACCATCTAGAAAGACAAGGGCAGCAGGTAGATGGGAACACCACCTGGATGTTCCCCTCCAAGTCACTCACCATCCTGACTTGGAAGTATATTGCCATTCCTTCACTGTCACTGGGTCAAAATCCTGGAACTCCCTTCCTAACAGCACTGTGGGTGTACCTACACCACATGGGCTGCAGTGGTTCAAGAAGGCGGCTCACCACCACCTTCTCAAGGGCAACAAGGGATGGGCAATAAATGCTGGCCCAGCCAGCGAAGCCCAGATCCTGAGAATGAATTAAAAAAAAGAATATAAAAAGCTTTGATCTTCAGATGTTGAGTTTTGTAATCTCAGTCTTATCATCATGAGGAAGTGCCAGACTGCAATAGATCTAACTTTAGGATTCTTTCAGAAAGTAACTCTGTAATGAAGAAAGATCAGCTTCAACCTAAGCGATGATGGGGTGGAATTGCAATTCAGAGGGTTCAGGAAGTTAATGGCAATTTTCACACCAATGATCTACATCCTACAAATTTTTGAAGATATTTATATTTTCATGCTGTTTTCTTTGGATACTTCTATGCCATGTACCATCTTGAACTCAGAGTGTGACTGGGCAGGAAAACAGCTCCCACATCTCTACTAGTGTAGTTCTGTTATTGACAGTGAGGAGATGATTGAAGGTAGCCCCGGATGACTATTATTCTAATTGCCTGTCCCACTTACACTCTGGACTCTCTATCTTTGGCCTTCCACTCTGTCCCAGTGAAGTTCAACACAAACTTGAGGATCAATACATTATTCTTCAGTTAGCAGTTGGAGATCCTCCATTGGAGCACCATGCTGACAGGAGGATTTAAATCCACTTATTTTTCCTTCCTGGAAAATTGGAGCCATTGTCAATATTACCCACTTTTGTTTCTATCTCCACCCATTGCCACAGCTTTTTAGTTAAAGAAAAAGCTTGCATTTATATGTTACAATGAACTAATGGTACCAATTACCTATGGGCACTTTAAACCTTTTAAGGAGGACCTGTGTTTTTTTTTAAACAAAATACATGTAAAGACATTGAGCGAAGATGGCTGATAATATAAAGAGATCTCTTTCTGGAAAATTCCTCTGGATTATACTTGACCGAGTGATCCTGAGAGGACACAGAATGCCACATCTGAAAGGTGTCATGGGTTCCTTCAAACAGAGACACTTGAAAGGGATATAGAAAAGACACAAAAGACTGAACTTTAATCTCCTGTGGTTGCAGAGACAAACGAGTGATTTGCATTCCTTAGCAGACATCTGAAATCCATCTCCTGTTGATTTATATCTCAGAATACATAAATGGTCTGAGATGCAAAATAACATGGACTTTGGGTGTGAGTCATAGTTTTTTACCCTTCCAGAATAAACAAGGAAAAATCAGTTTATTCAGTTGGTGTGCTGGTGTGTGACAGTGTGTGACAGCAAGCAGAGGAACAAGCTAGTCACCACCCTGTAGCTTGTAAGTGAAGGATCTCTTTCTCTCCCTCTGTTGCTGGAGGCAAAGCTCAGCAGAAGCCACAATCTAAAGGAAATAGGACAGACTTTCAGCCACTCTGCAGAACCAAGTGTTTCCAAACTAACTGCGAAACTGCCGTCAACTCTACCGGAATCACCAACTTAACGGCCGCAACATACCGCCATCTACGGCTCACAAGGCAAAGACTGATACATTTTTTTAAAAAAACTTTTATTTGGACTCTTAATTTCTAATTTATGATTTGTGTGTATGTGTGTTGCTTTTTTAATATTTTTCTTGGGTTTTAGTAACTAATACATTTACTCTTGAAAGCCTAGTTAAATTGGCTCCTTCTAAAAAATAAATACGTTTGGACTGGGAAAAGGTACCAATTAGGGAAAGAGACCCTTTTAAACTAACTTTGTTGTAACCAATCGAGGAGGTTGGATAAAGAAGGGGAGCCAGCTCATTCATCCTCACCCAGGAGTATAACAGAATTGGGGTCCTGTTCGGGAAGTTAACAGATTGGGGGACATCGCCTGGGAACCAGTCATGACAATATAATACCCTCCATAACCCAGGGACATTCCAAAGCACTTTATGACCAATGATGTGCTTTTGAAGCGTTGTGACTCTTGTCACATCGGAAACACAGCAGCTGAATTACACACAGCATGTTTTCACAAACAGCCATGTGAAAAATGACCAGATATTCTGTTTTCAGTGATTATCAGTTGAGGGATAGACATTGACCAGGATAGCTCAGGGGGACCACCTCTGGGCTCTTTTGCATCCACCTGAGAGGACAGGCAAGGTCTCAGTTTAGCACTTTATCCAAAGTGTCAGCTTGGATTATGGATTCTCTAAAGAGGGCCATGAAACCATAGCCTTTAATTAAGAGGCAGGAGTGCCACTATGGAGCCATAGCTGGACAAAAACAGTCATTGGTGCCCTGTAAATACCTTCACTTAATCAACTCTGACCTTTTCTACCTTGAACTTACCTGTATAGATCATAGTGTTTCAATTTGCATGTTACAATTAGTCTCATGCCTGCCCAACTCAGGGTCTCCCAAGGTGGTGGTGGCTGCAGCAGAATTATTAAGGCTGTAAGTGACACAAGGCCACGAGGGCTGCTCCTATTTATGTTGGAATGATAGAGTTGAAACCAACTCCTTGGTTACTGACAGATTGAGAAACTTGTTTTGCCCCTTTGCTGAGCATTGACTTATTAATATTGAAATGTAAACTATTCACATCATTTGGCAGGTTTTCTGATATATTTTTGCTATGGCATTCGGCACAGTGTGGAAGGCCAGCGTCATCAAAACTGTTCTGCCCCAAATCGATTTGAAAATGAAAAGCCAGCTGAGGAATAGCGTAAGGCCAAAGCAGTTTAAGGAACCAAGGACCTAACAAGGCCAAGTCAGTGGTGACTTCTTCACAAAAAACTGAATATGAGGCAACACAAACAACAACAAATTCAGTTTATATTGTGTCTTTAACATAGTTAAACACTCCCAAGGCTCTTCATAGGATTGTTATCAAGCAAAATTTGATTATTAAATATTAAATGCCAGTATCACAGAAGTACTACACAAAAACCTAAGTTAGGAAGGCCAGTGTGAATCTACTGCGCTATAAGAGTTCTGCTCAACTACCACACAAAGAACACCTGAGAAATTAAAGAAGACTACTGTGTAAGAAGAATTCTTTTTTGCTTTATTTTTGTTGATCTACAAGTTTTGTTTCCTCTAATTTAAAAAGCTGTTCTGTGAGCAAAGAATGTTCAACATTTTGTATGTGAAGTAAATTCTGAAAGAGGCATGGTTCAACCAGCTTTCTCTTCCAAATAGAAAGACTTGCATATGAAGATAGCAGCTTTTACAACCCCAAGGTTGGTCACTGTTGTAATGTAGGAAATGCAGCAACTAATTTGTGCATAGCAAGCTCCCACAAACAACAATGTGATGATGAGCAGTTAATCTATTGCAGTGATGTTGGTGAAGGATAAATATTGGCTGGAACATCCCTGTTCTTCTTTGATATTGTTACAATCCCTGCTGCTGTTAATACTGGACAAGCCAGGTCCCAGAGTGAAACCTGGCTTTATAGATCCTAACTTATTTTTTAAGAAACCGTGGAGGAATGTTACTGAAAAAATTCACAGGAGTCTGCTGAAGAATTTTTAATACTAAGAATAAAATATATATTTAAACAAGAAAAGTGAACTACATTGCACCAGACAAAAAGATCGGAAGGATCTCAATACAAACACAAGAGGACAATTCAAATTCCCACTATTTCTTTACCCCAGCAATATTTTTACAGGCACATAAACCAGTGAAGAGTTACCACTAGCTTGACATAAAAACTTCTCGCTTGGTACTGTAATAGTTACAAGCAGTTTTTGTCTGTAGAATTCCTGAACATTCACTTGATGCTTCTCACTGAACTTGTATCTCTTCCCAGAACACCCAAAACTGCACTCTAAACACGCTGTGTCTTCAACTGCAGAACAAACAAGTGAGTTTCCTAAACTCAATCTTCAAGTAGCACCTCCGCAAAACTGATCACTTTACTGAGTCCCATAACTGATTATTCGGGTAACTACTGTCCCACTAGTCTTGCAGTTTTTCTTAGAGATGTAACAATCCTCATTTTCTCTCTCTGATACATGCTCCAAACATGCTCCCTTTCAACTCCTGTCTCTTCTGTGTCCATGTCCCTGGATCACTACTTTCTACTTTGCGTTTTTTTTTCCAGAATCACTGAACTTTGAATCCCTTTTAACTTATTTCTTTTCCCTCAGGCCTTGTAAAATGTCATTAAAACTGTATATATACACAAACAAACACTAAAGACCTGAAATCTTTTAGTCACATGTCTATCCAGGCACCCAGTCCGCAATGTTCATAAACAAAGCCTAACTGAAAATGAAACCATATATAATGCTATGGGATCCTTTATGTCCACCTGATACATTTGCTTTAAGGTATCATCCAAAAGACAGCACCTCAATAAAGTGTCAGTCTAGATTTTGTCCTTAAGTTTCTAGTGTTGGACTTGAACCTACAACATACTGATTCAGCATTGAGTGCACTACCAACTGAGCCACAACTGTAATAAAAACAAAAAAACTGCGGATGCAGATGTCAGTAACCTCATCTCCTCTGGGGATCTCCCTCCCACAGCTTCCAACCTGATAGTTGCCCAACCTCGGACGGCCCGCTTCTTTCTCCTACCCAAAATCCACAAACAGAACTGCCCCGGTAGACCGATCGTGTCAGCTTGCTCCTGCCCCACAGAACTCATTTCTCGTTATCTTGACTCCCTTCTCTCTCCCCTTGTCCAGTCCCTTCCCACCTACATCCGTGATTCCTCTGACACCTTACGTCACATCAACAATTTCCAGTTCCCTGGCCCCAGCCGCTTACTTTTCACCATGGACGTCCAATCCCTCTACACCTCCATCTCCCACCAGGATGGTCTGAGGGCCCTTAGCTTCTTCCTCGAACAGAGGCCCGAACAATCCCCATCCACCACTACTCTCCTCCGTCTGGCTGAACTTGTTCTCACACTGAACAATTTCTCCTTCAACTCCTCTCACTTCCTCCAAATAAAAGGTGTGGTTATGGGTACCCGCATGGGCCCCAGCTATGCCTGTTTCTTTATGGGGTATGTGGAACATTCCTTGTTGCAGTCCTACTCCGGCCCCCTTCCACAACTCTTTCTCCAGTACATCGATGATTACTTCGGTGCCGCTTCATGCTCTCGTCAGGACTTGGAAAAATTTATTAATTTTGCTTCCAATCTCCACCCCCTCCATCATTTTCACATGGTCCATCTCTGACACTTCCCTTCCCTTCCTTGACCTCTCTGTCTCAATCTCTGGTGATAGACTGTCCACCAATATCCATTACAAACCCACCGACTCCCACAGCTATCTCGACTACAGCTCCTCACACCCCGCTTCCTGTAAGGACTCCATCCCATTCTCTCAGTTCCTTCGCCTCCGTCGCATCTGTTCCGATGATGCTACATTCAAAAACAGTTCCTCTGACATGTCCTCCTTCTTCCTTAACCGAGGTTTTCCACCCACGGTCGTTGACAGGGTCCTCAACCGTGTCCAGCCCATCTCCCGCGCATCCGCCCTCACGCCTTCTCCTCCCTCCCAGAAACATGATAGGGTCCCCCTTGTCCTCACTTATCACCCCACCAGCCTCCGCATTCAAAGGATCATCCTCCGCCATTTCCGCCAACTCCAGCATGATGCCACCACCAAACACATCTTCCCTTCACCCCCTTTATCGGCATTCCGTAGGGATCGCTCCCTCCGGGACACCCTGGTCCACTCCTCCATCACCCCCTACTCCTCAACCCCCTCCTATGGCACCACCCCATGCCCACGCAAAAGATGCAACACCTGCCCCTTCACTTCCTCTCTCCTCACCGTCCAAGGACCCAAACACTCCTTTCAAGTGAAGCAGCATTTCACTTGCATTTCCCCCAACTTAGTCTACTGCATTCGTTGCTCCCAATGTGGTCTCCTCTACATTGGAGAGACCAAACGTAAACTGGGCGACCGCTTTGCAGAACACCTGTGGTCTGTCCGCAAGAATGACCCAAACCTCCCTGTCGCTTGCCATTTCAACACTCCACCCTGCTCTCTTGCCCACATGTCTGTCCTTGGCCTGCTGCATTGTTCCAGTGAAGCCCAATGCAAACTGGAGGAACAACACCTCATCTTCCGACTAGGGACTTTACAGCCTTCCGGACTGAATATTGAATTCAACAACTTTAGGTCATAAGGTCCCTCCCCCATCCCCACCCCCTTTCTGTTTCCCCCTTCCCTTTTTTTTTCCAATAAATTATAAAGATTTTCCTTTTCCCACCTACTTCCATTATATAAAAAAAAAACCCCACTAGAGCTATACCTTGAGTGCCCTACCATCCATTCTTAATTAGCACATTCGTTTAGATAATATCACCAACTTTAATTTTAACACCTATGTGTTCTATTGTACTATTGTCATTGACATCTTTTGATGATCTGCTTCTATCACTGCTTGTTTGTCCCTACAACCACACCCCACCCCCCCCTCCACCTCTTTGTCTCTCTATCTCTCCGCCCCCCACACACACACCTTAAACCAGCTTATATTTCAACTCTTTCTTGGACTCGAACGCAAGTTCTGTCGAAGGGTCATGAGGACTCGAAACGTCAACTCTTTTCTTCTCCGCTGATGCTGCCAGACCTGCTGAGTTTTTCCAGGTAATTCTGTTTTTGTTTTGAGCCACTACTGTTATGGCTTGAAGTGGCATCCTACTGAATTTTGACAAAATGATGTTATCCATTTACACAAAACTAGTCAAACACCTTCCAGGGTATGTTGGCTTCAGGTTTGAATGACGCACAAGAGGTGGATTCATGCTCCTCATGTTTCTTCAAGTGGTTTGCTCACAGTCTCAATAGATCCACGTATGGGAAGTACCAAGAACCATATTCTTCATTTCTGGACCCTCCAGTACATGGTGATGGCACAGTTCATTTGGACTGTCATTTTAAGTTCCAAACAGTGCAACGTGACAGAAAGCAAAATGAAGATTGAGAAACTAACCTACGCAATACAAAAATTAAAATGAGGAAGAATAATAGTTTTTTTGTATTTATTTATCCAGTAAATTCACTGTTTAGGTAATAATGTTAAGCACAATAGATTTTTTTCCTCTAAAATTTGATATTGTACCCTGTACAAAAATAAATAGTATTACTATAGTTGTTGACAGGATTGTAAGCAAAGTGTATATTTGTGTTTATAGAATACAGAGTACCTGGCCTCTACACCTTCTTTCAATGGAACATATGGTGCCCTGTTTCTGTCACTGGTGACATTTCTGAAACAAAATATTTAGATGGGGCTTGGGTGCTGTGCTCAGATAGAATACAACCCTTTCACATCTCGGTTCTGAGTCTAGCCCAGTCTTTGAAGCTAGCAAAGAGAGCTGGTATTCATTCTTAGATCTCAATGAAATGAACTTGGGCACTCTCAGCTATAATGTGTATTCACTTAAGAATGCCTTGTGGGGACAGGTGCACAGCATTAAAACAGTCTTTGGTACTAATTGGCACTCTTAGTTTTTGGTTCTCTTTTTACATTATTTATTGTCGGATGAACATAAAAACATGTTCCCAATTTCTCCCCTCAAGGGGGTGAGGCAGACGGCCTCTTCACCAAAAAGCATATGAAAGCATTTACTGGCAACTCAATGGATTAGGGGGATTCAACATTCACTCACTGGTGCTGTAATGCTCTGTATCACAAAGATATGTTACCTCTTCTTATTTCTCATATTAGTGCAGTATGATGGAAAATTTCTGATGAAATAAATAGTTTGTTGCTGAGACTTTCTCAAACAGAATGGTTAATTAGAATCTTACATCAAATAAAATCATTATTGGTCAGCACACAAAAAATATTGAAACTGAACAATGTAAACAAGCAAAATTCATGGCAGAGGTAAAAATGGTGCATTAGCAAAACTATTTCAACAGTGAAGGATGTTTTATATAAATTGTACTAAAGTGGAGAATATATTATTGAAACATCACCAGCTAACATGCTACATACAATTTGATAGAATTATAAAAATTGACTTGTAATCTTTCAATTAAACTTTTTGACCTTTAGTTTAATGTTTGTTTTAATATACATAGTGGGTTGCTTGCTGTATTATTCCCCTTGACACGCAATTGCATTATCATTATCAAATTCCCCACCATCAACATACTGGAGGTCACCAATGACCAAAAATTTAACTGGACCAGTTGCATAAGTACTGTGGCTAGGCCAGAGGCTGGGTATTCTGTGGCAAGTGACTCGCTCCCCGCATCCCAAAAATCCTTCCACTGAACTAAAAATTGAAAATGCTAGAAATACTCAGAAGGTGAGACAGCTTCTGTGGAGAGAGAAACAGAACTAATGTTTCAGGTTAATTATTTCAACATGCATGTTGGAATTGTAGTGTCACCTTGCTAAGATAGGAGCTATGTGCAATCACTATTCATAGCTATATATAATATATATGCATCCAAACCTTTGCTTAGTCCTGCAACGAAGTAGATCAAGGGATAATTTGGGCCTTACTTTGAAATGCTAATAGAAACCGAATTATAAAATGCAAAGGTACCATCTTGTTCAGTGGTATTGTATCATCTCCTGATTTCCCCTTTCCTAAGGATGTTCACCACAGTCACTGGCAGCCTTCAGGCTCCTTGTTGAACTGATGGCACATCCTGTGCGAGTGAAAACAGTGAATTTCCACAGGTGTTTTGATCATGATAAGAGGAGGTGTCACATCTGATTCAACTGATTTCTCAAACTGATATCTGCACACATACACTTTCATGCAGCAGGCATAGCTTAGCAATGATCAATGGAAACTATAGCTGACTTCTCCCCTTCCCATTCCAGGAGCATTAAGGTGAATGGTAACACCCAACTGTGAGCCCTAGTGTCAAGTACGCATTCAATACCTGGATCTTCCTGAATTATATGAGTTAGTCCCATAGTGCATTTACCTGCTAAGTCACTGGGGAGATTCAATATTGGTGTCATTTTACAATTAAACCCTAAAGAAATCTTACATCAGTATGAAACTCTTGTGCTCTTATTTATTTTCAGTTGTCACATTTCTGTCATGCTTTTGCGTCAAATTTTCCTTTAAAGCAGAAGCTAACTATGTAAACATGTCATGATTTAATAGCATCTCCTCACCAGTGGTAGGTAGCAATATATCCAATCGGTTTCTCACCTTCTTGCAACTCGGACTGCGCTTCCAATGCTCCAGCCAACTCTATGGGGTTGCTCCCTGTGTAGCAGTGAAATTGAAGAGGGGTAAAAATCCATTGGAAACCTCTGCTGTCAGAATCATCGTCAGCTCGATATTTGGACCGGCCCTGGGGCAGGTGACGGAAGCAGGTGGAAAATTCATTAGTATATTCATAAGAGAATGTGGAAGGACCCTGTAGCATTTCCAGGGACTGTCTGCACTGTGAGCACACAGCGAAACCAGGTAAGGTAGACCTCCAGTCACAGGGAGGCATTTAAAAGACTGAAGCACTTTAAAGGCTTTTCAGCCCATTTGTTTTATGTTTCCACACACCAGTGGGTTAACTTTCAAGTGCAGTCACTGTTGTTATGTTAGACAAGTTACTTTACTTTGAGAGCAGCCACAAGTCCTGTAAGCTCGACCAAGACAGAGGAGTGGGGAGCTTCTAGTTAAACAGCAGCTGTTCTTTCATTATTGTTGGGCCATTATCCTGGAATTCCCTAGCTGAAACCATTGTTGGAGAACCATTAACACAAGGATTGCAGTGGTTCAAGAAGGATGGCTAGCATTTTCTCAGGACAACAAGGAATGGGCAATAAATGCAGCCTTGCCAGTATTGCCCACACCCTGAAAACACACCTCAATATTTGCCTACTGCCAATTTATCAGGCTCATAATTCCCAGGATTATGGTTCTAATACTTTTAAGACTGGAATTATGAACTATTTGTCAGACTTTGGTGTCATCCACATGACCAACAGCCTGCAAAAAAATATTCAACACCTTTTTGTCTCTTATGATTTGTGTTTATTAATTAAGTCGCTTTAAAAATGAGGAAGTTTGAAATCTCATTTATGTGCTCACATACACCTCCCAATCGATCCAGTCTTTAAACCTTCCAAATCTTCACTGAATTGTTTCCATTGGTCATAGATTCAGACATTTCATTGAAGTTCTCTTTAATTCCCAATGCTTTCTCAAATTCTTCCCAAATAAGCCTAAAGCTGCCATCTAAAAGTTGATCTCTTTGAATTTATACTGTCAAAGATTGTAATTTTCCACCATTTCACATGCCTTTGATTTGCATGGTAGAACTACCGGTCTCCTTACCATTGACATGGGGTTGGACCATCAGATTGAAAATGCTGTTGGCACCTTCAATCTACATGGAATCATGGAAATGCAGCAAATCCATTGTAATGGGATAGGTTCACAAGCTGCATTTTTGCTGATGGCTGAAGAGACCAATCCTTGGGAGGCAACTTCTGTCACGAGTGCCGCTTTTGCAGTGGTTTTTGTGAGTTGTTGTTTATGGTGTTGACACCTGCTTTCAAGCTGCCTACCCACTGATCATCATGTCGGCCCGCAGGTAATGTCGCCATTTCCCTCTGTCATCAGCTAGTGTTTACCCAGGTGTGAAAATTGATGTTTGCGTTCTTCATGTCCCATTTGCAGGCATCCTTGAAGTGGAGCTTTTGGTGTCTGCTGGTCTTCTGGCTCCGGCTATCTCACCTTACAGAAAATTCTTGGGAATGCATCTGTTTTCCACCCTGCCAACATTCCCAAGCCCCAAGCCAGTGAAGTCACCCCTGCTTGATGAGTGCTGGTATACTTGGGAGATTTGCCTTTGAGAGGACTATCACCTTCACGATTTTGTTCTTCCATGAGATGCTGAGAATGTACTGCCGACATCGAAGATGTAAATAGCTGAGCTTTCTTTCTCGATAGCTGTAAGTCATCCATGTTTCACAGCCATATAAAAAGGTGCTGAGAACACAGGTCTCACAAACCAAGATCTTGGTCCTAAGAGTCAGCTTGTTGTTTCCTCAAGTGCATTTTGAGTTGACCAAAGGCGATAGCTGCTTTCCATATGCATGCATTGGATTCTGCATCAATAGCGTCAGTCACTGTGGACCCAAGGTAGCAGAATTTGCTAACCACTTACAGCAGAGTCTTGATTGTGTGCTTGAGGGCAGCCCCAAAACCACAGTTTTCTTGATGCTTACAGTAAGGGAAGAACAGGTCAGATTGAGAAGCAGCCTGAATATTCTTGGGTCACAACAATGTGGATGGTATTCCCACAGGCAATTTTCTTAAACACAAGGATATGTCCAACATTCATAGATTAGGCTGGCTCAATAATTTGGCCACACACCTGCTTTCAACACTGTACAGTCTCCTAAGCCACCGTTGGGTTTATGTCACTTGCCATGTTGGTAAAAGTAACTTGGTGTGCAGTGCTATTATCTGAAACAGAGTCAGGGTGAAGACAAGACAAGCCCCCTTTTTTTGGCACTAGCTGTGGTATGATAAGTTTAAGTTCCAGAGTGAATGTTAGTGAATGAATGTGGGAAGGTGGGTAGGGTGGCAGGTTGGTGAGGGGGCAGGTAGGTGAGTTTAGGTGGGTAGGTGGCAGATGCATGAGGTGGTAGATGGGTGTGGTGATTGGTGGCTGAAGTGGTAGGTGGGTGAGGTGGTAGATGGGTAGGGTGGCAGGTTGGTAGGGTGGCAGTTGAGTGAGGTGTTAGGTGGGTGAGGTGTTAGGTGGGTGAGCTGGTGGGTGGGGGAGGTGTTAGGTGGGTGAGCTGGTGGGAGAGTGAGGTGGTTGGCAAGTATTGTGGCAGTTGGGTGAGGTGGTGGGTGGGTAGGGTAACATGTGGGTGAGGTGGCAGGTGATTACCCTGGAATATGGGTGAGGTGATAAGTGGATAGGATAACAGGTGGGTGCGCTGGTGTGTGGGTAGGGCAGGGGTTGGGTGATGGAAGTGGGTGAGGTGGTAGGTCAGTGAGGGTAGGTGGGTAGGGTGACAGGCAGGTGAGGTGGAAGGTGGTTAGGGTGGCAGTTAGGTGATGTAGCAGATGGGTGAGGTGGTAGGTGGGTGAGATGGTAGGTGGGCGAGGTGGTCAGTGGTTAGGGTGGCAGATGGACAAGCTGATAGGCGGGTGAGGTGGTTGGTGAGTATTGTGGCAGTTGGGTGCAGTGGCAGCTGGGTGAGGTGGCAGATGGATGAAGGAGATGGGTGAGGTGGCAATGGGTGAGGGTAGATGGATGAGGTGGTAGATGTATGAGGTGCTGGATGGGTGAGGTTTTAGGTGGGTAGGGTGGCAGTTAGGAGAGGTTGCAGCTTGGCTGGTGGCAGGTGGGTAACCTAGCAGGTGGTTGAGGTGATAAGTGGGTAGGGTGACAAGTAGGTGAGCTGGTAGGTGGGTAGGGTGGGGGTTGGGTGAGGTGGAAGATGGGTGAGGTGGTAGATGGTTGAGAGTAGGTGAGTAGGGTGGCAGATGAGTGATGTGGCAGGTGGGCAAGTTGGTAGGTGGGTGAGGTGGTAGGTGAGTGAGGTGGTAGGTGGGTGAGGTGGTAGGTGAGTGAGGTGGTAGGTGGGTAGGCTGGCAGGTGGGTGAGGCAATAAGTGGGTAGGGTGACACACAGATGAACTGCTAGGTAGATAGGGTGGGGGTTGGTTGAGGTGGAAGGTGGGTGAGGTGGTAGGGTGTTGAGTGTAGGTGGGTAGGCTGGCAGGTGGTGAGGTGGCAAGTAGCTGAGCTGGTAGCTGGGTGGGTTGTTAGGTGGATGAGGTGGTAGGTGGGTGAGGTGGTAGCTGTTTAGGGTGCTAGGTGATAGGGAGGCAGGTGAGTGTGGTGGTAGCTGTTTAGGGTGCTAGGTGAAAGGGAAGCAGGTGAGTGAGGTGGTATGTCATTGAGGGGCAGGTGGGTGAGGTGGTCAGTGGTTAGGGTGACAGTGGATGAGCTGGTAGGCGGGTGAAGCGGTTGGTGAATAATGTGGTAGTTGGGTAAGGTGGCAGATGGGTGGAGGTAGGTGAGGTGGCAATGGGTGAGGGTAGGTGGATGTGTGGGTAGGGTGGCAGGTGGGTATGGTGGCAGGCAGGTGAGGTGGCAGGTGGGAAGGGTGGGGGTTGATGAGGTGGAAGGTGGGTGTGGTGGTAGGTAGTTGAGGGTAAGCGGGTAGGGTAACAGGTTGGTGAGGTGGCAGGTGAATACCCTGGAAGGTGAATGAGATGATAAGTCATAGGGTGACAGGTGGTTGAGGTGGTATGTGGGTAGATAGGGGTTGGATGAGGTGGCAGGTGGGCAAGTTGGTAGGTGAGCGAGGTGGTCAATGGTTAAGGTGGCAGATGGGTGAGCTGCAGGTGGGTCAGGTGTTTGGCAAGTAATGTGTCAGTTGGTTGAGTTGGTAGGTGGCTAGGGTGGCAATTGAGTGAGGTGGCAGATGGGTGAGGTAAGTGGCTAAGGTGGCAATGGGTGAGCATAGGTGGGTGAGGTGGTAGATGTGTGAGGTGGTAGGTGGGCTAGGTAGGTAGGGTGGCAGGTAGGTGAGATGGCAGGTGGGTGAGTTAGGTGGATAAGGTGAGAGTTGAGTGAGGTGGCAGGTTGGTGAGGTGATAAGTGGTTATGGTGACAGATGGGTGAGCTGGTGGGTGGGTAGGGCGGGGGTTGGATGAGGTGGAAGGCGAGTGAGGTGGTAGGTGGCTGAGGCGGTAGGTGGTTGAGGTGGCTGGTGGGTGAGGCAGTAGATGGATAAGGGGCAGGTGGGTGAGGTGGCAGGTTGGTGAGGTGGCAGGTGGGTAACCTGGCAGGTGGATGAGGTGATAAGTGGGTAGGGTGACATGTGGGTGAGCTGCTAGGTGGGACGGGTGGTGGTTGGGTGAGGTGGAAGGCGGGTGAGGTGGTAGGTGATCGAGTGTAGGTGGGTAGGCTGGCAGGTGATGAGGTGGCAGGTAGGTGAGCTGATAGGTTGGTAGGCTGTTAGCTGGGTGAGGTGGTAGGTAGGTGAGGTGGCAGCTGTTTAGGGTGCTAGGTGGGTAGGGAAGCAGGTGAGTGAGGTGGTAGGTCATTGAGGCGGCAGGTGGTTGAGGTTGTCATTGGGTAGGGTGGCAGGTGGGTGAGGTGGCAGAGGTTAAGGTGGCAGATGGGTGAGTTATATGAGTGGGTAGATGGGTTATTGGGTAGTTGGGTTGGTTCAGATAGGGTAGGCAGGTCCAATCAACTCTGGTCGGAGAGGTAGTTGGGTCAGGTAGGGGTTTTGGGGATATCTAGGGGTCAGTTGGGTTATCGGGGGCTAGACGGGTCTGTTGGGTGGTTGGGAAGGTAACTGGCGGGTTGGGAGGCTAGTTGTTGGTCTGGGGCAGCTGTCGGGGCTCAAGGGAGGCTAGTGTGTGATTGGGGGGGGGGGGGGTTGGGGTTAATTCTGTAGTTACTCAGGAGTTCGACTAGGTTTTAATCTGTCTAACATTTCCTGGGTAACTGTCCAGGCAAGTACATCAGAACTGTCTAAAGTTTCCAACTCTAACTCAAAGCGTAAGAATGAGTCTTGGGGAGCAGAGCAATTACCCATCGGAAGTTGAAACTTCCCAGGCAATTCCCATATAGGTCAGCAAGCCAGGACTACAGCAGGGTCCTAATGCCCCTCTTGGGTCGTAAGTCCGGTGTCTGATGATCTGGAGACTGGAAGGTTTGTGCCTTTATAAATTAAATTGTGATATTATTTACAGCGTTGACCATGTACTCCTGTCGCTGCGGTCGCCAACAGTCGCAGAAGACCTTAAGAGGTATCAGTAGACACCACATGTTCCTTCACCAGGGCCACTCAGGTGGGTGTGATGGCATGGCAGTCAGAGCAATTGCCCCCATGGGCTGTATCCAACCTGGACCTGTGGATTGGCCAGCTTGACCAATCGCTAGAGTGGATCCACAAGGAGCCCCTCGGATTTACCCTCTTCCCTCCCCACCTGCTGACCAATGATCGGCAGTATGAGACTGAAGTGGATCCAAAAGCTGAGGAGCAGCCTATTCACATGATGGAAACGGCAGAGTGCAGCCTCTCACATTCCAAATGGGCATGGGACATGGACTCACACAGGTCCTGGGAGTTACAAGCGGCCTTAGAGCTCGAGGATGATCAGGAGCCGCCTTTCATTGGGAAGTTGAACTTCCTGTGGTATGTATTTTTGTAAAGATCCAGCTTTATAAATCTGCAGTTAGGGAAAATGTTGGTCATTCCTTGACAAGGCATGATTGATACGTCCCACAATTGTTGATTTACAAGAAGTCATGTCAGTTGGAAATCTTTTTGTTTTGAGTTCCAAACTGTGGCTGCAACATTCGTGTTCTTTTGAAGGTAAAGGGAGCAAAGTTGCGCACAATATGAAGTAACCAAGGAGATAAACCCGTAGTTGTTATATGGCAGAAACCTCAGCGTTAGGCTGGTTTTAAGGATGAAATTTGGACAGGCCAAACTTTGAACCTATATAACAGTTATGTTTCTTTTGGCTCTTGTACAAACACGTGAAAAGCAGACCTCATCTTTACACCGTGCATATTTATAACTGGGGTTCGTAATGACTTTTCGATTGCTGTTAAGATATATTTAGGGACGGTCCACTTTGGATGGGCGGAGAGGGAAGTATGAGAAGCATGTGCGTGTTTATTAAGCGCTCGAAGCAGTTGAATGGATTCTATTGAGTTTGCCCTGATAGTTGCCAAGCTCTGCCGGGGTTGAATCTCAGCCGCTTGTGAGGACACTTTGTAGGGCGAGAAATAGTTGACTCCTTGATCGCGTTTGAAGAAAAGCAATTTCCTTGGCATCTCGACATTTCACTGCGGAACTGCTAAAACGACGCATTGGTGTGAATTTCCCTGCCCAGTGTAGCTCGGAGCTTGCCTTGCATGGTTGTAAACTTTGCAAAACTTCCGAGCTTATTTTTTAATCTTTCACAATGAAGCCGGGGCTAGTTTTCCTGTTGGTTTGCCTGAGTGTTTTTCTACTGGAATTCGGTAAGTAAATGGAGCCTTAAGAAAATACTTTTGAATTCCATAGAGCTACCCGCATGGTCTTTCCAAACCACATCCACCAAACTGATGTGTACTTCCTAATGCCAGCTTTAAGTTTTTTAATGGAAATATTAACTGCTTGAAGTCTTAAGTCATGTGGCTATAAGTTTAATTATTATATATTATTACGTAAAATCCAGAGGAAAAGTGGCTGGTCGATTGGAAACCATCCGATCCGCAATTTCCCAGATTGTGTAGATTAGACGCTATGTAGATTGATAAAAAAAACACCAAAAGTGTTGGGATTAGCGCAAGAAAGATCTTGCCGTACAGTTTCCTTCAATTAAAATGTCGCCATTTGGGTAATGGGGCAGAGAAATGTGGTAGAATTCCTTTCATTGACTTAGATTGCGTTATTCTTTCATGGGATGTCGCCAGCAGGTCCAGCATTTGTAGCCCATCCCTAACTGCCCTTGAGCTGAGTAGCTTGTTAGGCCGTTTCATACGGCATTTAAGAGTCAACCACTTGCCATGGATCCAGAGTCACATGTAGGCCAGACCAGGTAAGGATGACAGATTTCCTTCCCTGAAGGGCATTAGTGAACCAGATGGGTTTTTATGACAGTTGATGGTAGTTTCATGGTCACTATTACTGAGGCTAGCTTTCAATTCCAAATTTTATTAATTGAATTTAAATTCCACCAGCTCCCACAGTGGGATTTGAATCTGTGTCCCCAGGGCATTAGCCTGAGCCTCTGGAGATTACTATTATCCCACCCACTCCCTTATACAGTTCATGTTGCACCAGGAAGTAGAACCTGTTTATAATAATACCCACAAGTTAGTTTGTGTTGTACTAGAAAGTAACACTCACAATGCACTCTGTTCTACAGTGAGGCAATAATGTTCACAGCAGCAATGTTCATGATGGACTATAGGAGTTGGCTGAAATATCTCACTCAGTTTGCATTACAGTTAAAGGTCTACTTGTTATAATACACATTATATATCTCAACCTTGCTTAGTGCCTATCATTCAGCTTTCACTGCAATGAGAATGAAGTGGTAAGATCTTGGTTGCTTATCTGTGTGGATAATAGAATTTTTGATGCATAAACATTGTGCAGTTTCATTATCACGGATGTAAAACTTTTTTTTACCCAAGAGTTGTGAGTTTGTGAAATGAATTGCTAGGGTTAATGAGAGCTAGATGGCTACAGTATGATTCAGAATGACACCAACAGCACAAATCCCATACTGGCTTTGGTAGTCATGGAGCCTGCCTCACCTTGCCCCATGTTTATGGAGTGGTGCCCCTTAAGCTATTTATAACCAATTGTCTCTCTCTCTCTCTCTCTCTCTCATTAATGGAGAGAGATGCCTATGGTCCTTTGTGGATAATGGCTAGCTACTTGAATGATGTCAAAGTTTAGAGAGATGGTTGAAGGACAGCATGATAAAGGAATTTAGGAACAAAGTGGGAACATGAAATTAAGATTGCTGCTTGTGTGGAAGTTATTTACCAAATGGAGCAGTTTGGTCAATATCTGTTTCCGTGTTGTAATTTCTACACAAATGATTGGATTGAAGGTTACGAATGGAAGACCTGGAGTCTATAATTTCAGACTGGCTGAGAGCTACATGGATAGCACATACCAAGGTGCACAAAATACTGGGAGGGACAGATAGCACTAGTGTAGAGAATAGTAAGCTGATAGGTAAAGTTGGGGCAAGGGAGAAAGTAACAAAATCTAAATCAGGGTTACTATGCATGTATGTGAATGCATGGAATATAGTAAATAAGATTGGGGAGTTACAGGCGCAAATTGCCTTGTGGAAATATAATGTTGTGGTGATAAGAGACCTGGCTAAAGGAAGAGCAGAACTAGGTGTTAAATATTCCCAGGTACAAGGTGTTCAGAAGGGATAGGAAAGAAGGCGGGATGGTGGTACTGGTTAAGCAGAGCATTGCAGTACTGGAGAAAGAGGGTGTCCCGGAGGGTTCAAGGACAAAATCAATTTGGCTACAGCTAAGGAACAAAAAGGGTGCAATTACATTGCTCAGTGTAGTCTAGAAACTGTCAAATAGTGAGAAGGATGTAAAAGGACAAATCTGCAGGGAAATTGCAAGCAATGCAAGCATTATAGAGTAATTATAATGGGGGACTTTAATTACCCAAATGTAGACTGGTTCAGTGGTAGTGTAAATGGTGGAGAGTGAACAAAGTTCGTAGATTGTGTTCAGGAGAATTTTCTACAGCAGTATGTGTCGAATCCAACAAGAAAAGGTACACTGTTGGACCTGGTTCTTGGAAATGAGATCAAGTGTCAGTGGAGGAACATTTAGGAGACAGTGATCATTGTACGCTGTAGGAGGACGATAGGCAATCCAGAATAAGAATAATTAACTGGACAAGAGCCGAATTCGATGGGGCAAGAACAGAGCTGGGCCAATAGACTGGAATGAAAGATTAGCAGGAAAAACTGTAGCTGAACAATGGGCTACCTTCAAAAAAAAAATTGGTTTGGGCATAGTCAAGGTATATCCCATTGAAAGGGAAAGGTAGGGCAAACAAATCCAGACCTCCCTGGATGGAAAAGGAGATTAAAGTTAAGATAAAGATGATGAAATGCTCTTATGACAGGTGTCAGGTAGAAACTACAATTGAGAACCAAGAGGAATACAGAAGGTTCAGAGGGGAGGTGAAAAAGCATATTAGGAAAGTGAGGAGTGATTATGAAAAAAGACTGGCAGCCAACATAAAGGGGCACCCTAAAGTCTTCTATATACATATAAATAGTAAAAGAATGGTATAAGGAGGACTAGGGCTGTTTAGGGACTAAAAAGGAATTTACACATGGATGAAGGGGCCATGGCTGAGGTATTAAATGAATACTTTGCATTTGTCTTTACAATGGAGGCAGATGCT
This sequence comes from Carcharodon carcharias, assembly GCF_017639515.1. NCBI lineage: Eukaryota > Metazoa > Chordata > Chondrichthyes > Lamniformes > Lamnidae > Carcharodon > Carcharodon carcharias. The sequence goes on from NC_054474.1 coordinate 21,984,447, forward strand.
ACCCAGGCCATAGTGACAGACGAGGAAACTCTGTCACTAGAAAGGTTCAAAATTGACAAGGAGGAAGTGTTGAATAGACTGTTGGTACTTAAAGTTGAGAAGGCACTGGGGCCGGATGAGATGCATCCAAGGATATTGAAGGAAGTGAGATGAGAAATTGCAGGGGCACTGGCCATAATTTTCAGTCTTCTCTGGACTCGGGAGTGGTGCCAGAGGACTGGAGAATTGCAAACATTACCCTCTTGTTCAAAGAAGTTCGTAAGGATAAGCCCAGCAATTACAGACCAGTCAGTTTAACTTCAGTGGTGGGCAAGATTCTAGAAACAATTATTCGGGATAGAATTAATAGTCACATGCAAAAATATGGGTTGCTGAGGAAGAGCCAGCATGGATTTCTAAAGGGAAAATCATGTTTAACTTACTTTCTGGAATTTTTTGAAGAGGTAACAGAAAAGGGCAATGAGGGTAATGCTGTTGATGTGGTGTACATGGACTTTCAAAGGGCATTTGACACAGTGCCACACAACAGACTTGTGAGAAAAGTTATTGCTCATGGAATTAAAAGGGACAGTAGCAATCTGGATACAAAATTGGCTGAATAATAGGAAGCAGAGAGTAATGATCAATGGATATTTTTTGGGCTGGAGGAAGATTTGAAATGGGGTTCCCCAGGGGTTGGTATTGGGACCCTTGCTTTTCCTGATATATATTAATGTTCTAGATCTTGGTGTGCTGGGGACAATTTCAAAGTTTTCAAAGGATGATACAAAGCCTGGGAATGTTGTGAACTGCGAGGAGGACGGTGTGGAACTTCAAGAGGACATCGGCAAGTTGGTGGAGTGGGCAAATAGGTGGCAGATGAAGTTCAATGCGGAGAAATGTGAGGTGATGCATTTGGTAGGAAGAACATGGACAGACAATAGAAAATAAGGGGTGAAATTTTGAAGGGGGTGCAGGAGCAGAAAGACTTGGGTGTATAGTGCATAAATCGTTGAAGGTGGCGGGACAGGTGGAGAGAGCAGTTAATAAAGCTTATAGTATCCTGGGCTTTATTAATAGAGGCATAGAGTACAACAGTAGGGAGGCTATGCTGAATTTATTTGAGACACATGTTAGACCTCAACTGGAGTTCTGGGCGCCACATTATAGGAAGGATTTGAACACATTGGAGGGGGTGCAGAAGAGGTTTATAAGAATGGTTCCAGGGATGAGATACTTCAGGTATGAGGATAGATTGTAGAGGGGGTTGGGATTGTTCTCCTTGGAGAGTAGAAGACTAGGAGGAGATTTGGTAGAGATGTTCAAAATCGTGAGGGGGCTGGACAGAGTATATAGGGAGAAGCTGTTCCCACTTGTAAAAGGATCAAGAACGAGAGGGCACAGATTTAAAGTGATTTGCAAAAGAAGCAAATGTGATGTGAGAAAGAACTTTTTCACATAACGAGTGGTCTGGAATGTGCTGCCTGGAAGCCTGGTGGAGGCAGGTTCAAGTGAGGCATTCACAAAGACATTAGATGATTATTTGAATAGAAACAATGTGCAGGGGTAATGGGAAAAGGCAGGGAAATGGTACTAGGTCACGATGCTCATCTGGAGAGCCAGTGCAGGCATGATGGACCGAATGGCCTCCTTCTGTGTCATTAAAATTCTATGATTTTCTCTTGTGAATTCAGCAAAAAAATTCTTACTTATCAAAAATATTTTGGTTAAAATTATGAACATATTTTGCAACAACATTGTTTCTTTTAGTGGAATGCCAGCAGGATGAAAAGGTCACCAAAAATGTTGCCAAAAATAAAAGGCAACATGTTGGGAAGAAAGTTAAAGCTGCCGCCACCAAAAAGACCAAAGGCAAGCCAAAAGCGAAGAAGGTTAAGGTGCCTGCAAAGATCTTCATAATGACTCAGCTATTGGAAGAAGGCAGGTTTCAGAAACCATCCGACACTGTGGTGCTTTCTGTTGGAAAGAGGCTTGTGCTACGCTGCAAAGGAAAACATATCAGCTGGGCGTATCCCAGTTACCTAGATGAGGAAGACGGTGGTAGATTCAGGTATTTTTGCCTCTGTTGAAATGTTATTGCCCCCACATTCAGTTGATCTGTAGTCATGTTTTTGAAGTATTTGTGTAAAATGTATTAGGGCTATTTCCTTATTAATCGTTTACTATTCTGAAAAAATATATATATTTGGTTTCATCATGTACAGTCACTGGAGTGGGTTTTCAACTTGTGTCCCAGGTGTAGCTGATCCACAAAACCGGTTATACTTCCAGGCAGCAGATCTATCCCAATGGATCTGATGCAAGGCTGTAGCTATGACCGTGTGAACGTGTTTTGCTATGCTCGACTCATGCCAAACACAATAGTCCTTAAAAACCAATTTCACATTGACATGAGCACAATCATTCTTTAATAATTGCATCAATGCAGTTTCTATTTAATGTGCAGCATACACATTTTGTTTTAATTTTAAGCGTCTCATGAGAATACATAATGATGCCTTTGTAACATTGAGGGAAAACAATTGTTTTTTCATGAAGCTGCCAGTCATGTGTTATGAGGATATCCTAAGTTGGGATATGACAAACAGTGTTTCCTGATTGCTGGCCATCCTTTCTGCTGTCTTGGCCTTAAGCTTTGGAATTTTCCCTCCAAAACCTTTCCATCTACATTCTCTTCCCCTTTGAGATATTCCTTAAAATCTATGGGGAGAATTTTCTGTTTGACATGCAGAGGCAGGTCCCACGCACTGATGTGTAAAATGATGTGCAGTGATGTTGGGCATGCGTCCTGACATCACTGCGCGTCATTCCAATCTTCCGTTCGGCACACGCGCACCGGAGTCAGCTGCGCGCCCGCCGAGCTGTCAGAGGCCTTTTAAGGCCATTAATAAAGCAATTAAAGATGTTGACAGAGCTGCCTGTCCAGCCTTAAGGTTGGCGGGCAGGTGAAGAGCCCAAGCAGTCTTGGCAATTTTCATGAAACTGCATCCATGGGCAAGATGAGGTTTCATGAAGTGTTTGTTTACATTAATAAACATTTTTCGAACATTTTGAAAACATGCCCCAGCTCACCTGACGCTGTCACATTGGGGACGTGCCTCAGGGAGATTTCTGTGCTCTTTCGCGTGCATGCGCAAGCATTGGCTGTCCTTTCTTCCCCCCCACCCCCCCACCCCCCGCCCGTACAGATAGCGCTGAGCGCTTCCAGGTGTGCATCACACTGGGCGGGCCTTAATTGGCCCGCCCACATAAAATGGCGCGCAGCCAATCCGCAGGCGGTGGTTGGCTCTGCACCCGCTCCCGACGGGGAGAAAATTCTCCCCTATCTCTTTGACCAAGCATTTGATCACATGTCCTAATATCTCCTTACAGGCTTGGTATCAAATTCGGTTTAATATCACTCCTTATGAGGAACGTTTTACTATGTTAAAGGTGCTATTTAAATGAAAGTTGTTGTCAGTAAAGGACCCTCTTTATTGTCACTGTCTTGTGTATAGATCAGTTGGTTATTATCTTATATACAGTCATTGGGCAAAATGTGTAAGATGGCATCCAAAATTGCTGAACACAAAATCTTCATAAACCAATGCAATCGAGCAGTGTATTAAAATGTAATGTTTAAAAAATTGCTTTAAAAATATTTGCTGATATATAAAATGAGTGGTGACTTGGCGCAGCCTTATTACTGCAGCAGAAAATTACAAAATTACAAAATTTTACAAAAGAAAGGTTTAATTACAAAAGAAAGCATTTTCAATTGGTGTCTCATTCACTACCTGTGAGTAATCCAATTGTAAATGAATAAAAATTACTTTAAAAAAAATACAGTCCAATTTCCTAGTTATATTGAGTTATCAATTTCTTAGGAAATGAAAAATAAAATTCAAAAGTTTTTAAAATCGTGCCTATTAGTGTCCTTGCAACCAAAAGAACCAGCATAATTTTTTGAGCTCCCTTGAAAGCCTGCACACAAATGCAATTAGTGGAAAATTTCCAGTGGTGATTAATTTATCTTGGACCATGGCCAGCTTTATGGGTGCTTTCTAGTGTGATGCCCTTTAAGTTAGTGCAAAAGATCACAGAAACTCAAGTTGCACCAAGCATAATTTGTGCTTAAAACTCTGTGATCTTCCATGCTGCTTGCAATGACTTGGGTGAATTACAGAAACAAAAACAACGCAACTGAGTAGAAATCCCAGGCCTCTGTTTCTAACTCACACAGCGGTTGGGTAATGCTTCATATACAACCAACACAGTTCAACTCCAAAATTGATTTATAACAAATGTGTAACCAGCAGACTGAGAGCTGAATAATACGAAGCTATGATATTTATTAATGCTTAAGTTGATGACGTTATACCTATTAGTAACATTCTAAGCCAATATCAAATCTGATTGGAACCACGTATAATTGAATAGAAAATGAATAATGTTGTAATTTTGGGTTGACGTAGTTATGTGCGCAAGCATTACAATGTGATCAATTATTACTATATATCCACTAATAATGTGTATCATTGTTCTGAATATTGCTGCAAAATCAGCACAGAATCTTGCGTTTTCCTTTTTCTCTGTATTTTCCCTTTTCTTGAAAGTATTGTTAGGCGGTCTGTGAGCCTTTGAAGCCTTTTTGTGATTGGCAACTTTATTTAATTGTGCAAGATATACTTTTGATCTTCCTTGGACTCAGTTCAGATATAATGGTGCTAATTCCTGACCACCCTCTGGTATATTAACTAACTGAATTGGTAAACCTTGACAGTGCTTTTTGAGTACAGGAGCCCTTATTATTTTTACTCATAAGTACAGTGGATTACTATAATCACCATTGAGAATTTTGTTCTTTTTATACCTAAAAGAGGAAATATACTTTGCAAATAGGCTTAGACAAGATGGGCTGAATTACTTCCTGTGTTGTATGATTCCATGTGATTCTTGGTCTAGTTCATCTCCTTTCCCAGATGGCTGTAAAAAGAATGAGTGCCTTTGTAACAAGGGCTGGAATCAGCATCTTCAGGAAAGCCACGGAGTAATTTATGGGAATAAAACCTGGTTTACCCACTGTCCAGTTTTACTCTCCATTGAAGTTAATTCTTTGTAAATGAATACAAGACATTATCTTCTGCAGCAACTGCGTCAGCATGGAATCTTAAATCAAGGAAATGCGAAAGGGAGCCAGCCATGCGAACAGGAAAGCTAAATGAGTGAACTTGTTTTACAGCAGCCTGCCCTACAACATTGTTGAACCTTATCCTGCCCTTAGTCAATGGTCACACATATGCACTTACAGCACAAGCCACTGGAGTAGAAATCATAATAATTTTCCTTTCTGCAACATGGAGTACCAGGTGCATGACCAGTATAACCCATTGCACCATCCCAGCTGAGTTCAGTTGGAAAGAATTATATTCCTATAGTGACTTTTGTGACCTCAGGCCACCTCAAAAAGCTTTACAGCCTATGAAGTACTTTTGCACTATAGGCACTGTTGTAAAATAGGAAATACAGCAGCTAATTTAGCACAGCAAGACCTCGCAACATGACAGTGACCCCGATGGTCTGTTCTTTGGAGTTGGTTGAGGGATAAATATCGGTCAGCTGTTATGATATGGCAGCTGGTAATTGCTAGGCTGACCAAATCCCAAAGGGAAAATTGGTCAAGCTGTCACAATGATTTTGTAATTTGTATTCGTTACGAGAAGGTAACATGCTTCCCAAAGGACCCTCAATGACACACCCCTTTCGGGGAACAGTTTAAATAGATTCTTAATCAATAAAAACATCCAGCAATATTACCACAAACACCCACTGTTGCTATAAGGAAGGTATTTCACAGTTTCTCTCTCCCTCTCACTTGACAATGGAATTCCAATGCTTTTAACAAAACCTTGCTCTCCAGAATAAGCAAACTCTTCTCTGGGGTGTTTCACACTGGCCAACTTTCCAAGATCTCACACAACACAGCTTTCCAACTTTCTTTAAATACATTTTCTCCCTTCCGATCTGTAAATCCCATTGTTTCACCCTTGCTTTGGAAGTTACTTTTCCCAGAATATAAAAATCTTTCATGTTGTCTATATGGCCAGTGCTTTCAGGAAAAATAAACTTAATAACTTTGTCTTATTTATCTTGCCAGTTGTAAAACATCTTATCATGTCCCTTTGAAAATCAAACAACCTCTCAACTTATCTACAAATGCCAATTCCACTCACACTGTATCTGCTGAGACCTCAGCTTACCCATCTCCATTTCAAAATGCCTGTTTTTTACATGTAATTCCTTTGATTCAAACCTTACAGTCTGACTGTCTCTCTCTCTCTCTCTCTCTCTCTCTCTATCATACACACACACACACAAAACACAGCCCCCACAAGCCTTCTTTAAAGTATCCCACAGTAATAGTAGGAAAAATGTTTCCATTACAAAGCACACAATGAAGAACTTCCCAGTGTTCTTTGAAATAGTGTCATGGATGTTTTAATGTCCATCTGTGAGGGCAGACAGAGGTCTCAGGTTAGCATCTCATCCGAAAGACACTAACTTCGACAGTGCAACACAGATAGGACACTGAAGTGGGATCTTTCCTGGTCAGTGTATCTGTCACTCACTGGCTCAATCAGCTTGAATTTTGGGAGAGTACCGCAAAAGTTTATTAATAAGTTTTTAATTAAAGGGAAGAGTTATGAAGATTACTGATTTGTGTTTTGGTTAAGATGTGTGGTTCTTCATCTTTGATTCCTGACACTTGCCATTTGATTTATATTTTAAAGGTGCTTTTTCTTACTTTACAGCATTACCCATCGCAAAAGGCACAGCCAGCTGGTAGTAGTGAACAGCACAGGAGCAGATACTGGTGAATATAGTTGCTGGGCATTGGATTGTGACACCGAGACCTGTAGAAAGGAAGATTCCAAAACAGGCAGCACCTATGTGTTCTTCACTGGTGAGGACTGCATTATGATGCTAGATTTAAAGCAGGTGTAGAACTAGGCTGACCAACTGAATGCTGGAATTGGATTTTAAACATGTAGATGGAAGAATAGTTTAAATTTAACAACAACTTTTCTTTCTCTAACATGTCTAAACATATCACAATCTTGTTGGGGTGGGGGTGGGGGTTGTTGAAGGGTTAGCTCAGTTGGCTGGATGGCTAGAGTGCGGTGCAGAGTGATGCCAACTCACAGGTATAATCCCTGTACTGGCTGTTGGTAGCTCATGGAGGCCTGCTTCCTCGCCTTGATGTGGAGAGGCGTTCCTCATGCTATTATAACCAATTATCCCACCCTCTGATGGAGAGATGATTATGGTGCTTTGTAAACTACAGCTAATTACCTTATCATGCCATACCATACCATAACCTTGCACACTTCCATCAGATCTCCAAGGAGAACAGCTCCAGCTTCTCCAACGTAACCTTGTAGCTAAATTCCCTCATCCCTGGAACCATTCTGGTAAATCTCCTGTGTAGTCTTACAAGATAGGCTGTTGTTCTTTCATATGATACAATTAATAATTGTGGCTGGTCAATGACAAGTTGTTTCTTGATAAATAAATGGTGACCTGATTGTCATATTTCTGTTCAAAGATGCAGGATCAGAATGTTAAGATGCACTGTATCCTTTCTTCGATGTACAAGGCATCTAATGCAATTAACACATTTTCAGTTTAATGTCTTGGCCAACATATAGAACTCCCTTTGAGGTGGAGTGTGATAAGGTGGTTGATGGAGTCTTTAGCCTAAAGCGCAAAGTGAATAATCCTTCTCAGTCTGTTTTAATCTAACTTGGTTCTTACCACATGCCGTTAAGAAGAGGCTGAGTACACCAGACAGCAAAGGATACAGGCCCGGATGACACCCTAGCTATAATGCTGAAGACCTGTTTACCAGAACCAGCTGTTACCTCTCCCTTCTCCCACCTCTTCCACTTCATCCCCTGCCCCCAGCCCCAACCCCAGTCAAATTATTCCAAATTATTTTCGCTACTGAGGCAAGTAGCTTGAGTCAGGAAATTTCCCAACTTGGCAGAACCCACCTCAGTTTTATTGGCTCCATGACACTCCAATTTCCTCTCCAGGAAGGTGGGGCCGGGATAGGGTCGGGCCTGCTGACCCTGGAAGCAGATTGGAGGCAGCCGGGGGGTGGGTGGGTAGGGGGAGGGGCAGAGGGGGATGCAAGTGCTGAGGTATCCTGGTTAGAAGGCCCACCTCAGTTCTCTGGGACTTCGTCTCGCTTGTATTAAAAGCAAGTTGGCTCCCTGGCCCTCACCTCTCACACATTCCCACTCCTATCCCCTATGCCCCATCCATGCCACCTCTGTAATTAAATGCCCCCTCCATATCCATTCACCCAATATGCACTGTATACAGAACCAGCAACAGCAAGTGTTGAAATGCTGAGCAAAAAAAACATACACATTCAGAAATCCGATTTGAAAAGAAACTGCTGTTGCTACAACCCATAGACGTGCCAATAAGACAGGGCCATTATAGTAACAGCAAAACAAACTTTATCCCCTTCACACCTCTTAACCATGTTCAATTAAACATACAGACATTGGCAAAATAGGTCACAGAAAGAATAACTTATTATAATCTTATAAAGGTGTCAGGCAAGAAAAGTAAAAACTCCATTTCAGTTTGCCCAAACAGGACAATGTTGAGCTAATGGACTGAGTCTTGGAGCTCTTTCTTTCTGCAAAGAACAGGGCCCTGTGTATTAATATATGTAGCTTCTAGTATGTGTAAGTGAGCCACACTGCGAGCCCAACTGATAATCTTCAATTGGTTGTCAGTGTAACTCTTAACACACCAGGGGTTGTTTAGCAGATGTTGTCCAATCATGGAATCACATATAATGATGGACACTGTGGTTTGAGCTTTGCAAGTACGGGCTGGTTGGGTATGGTCAGTACCTTGCCTGTTGCAAAAAGCTGAAGGGACATGCTGTTTGATACGATCCACCAATCTTTGGGATGTACGGCCTACATATCTAGCATCACACCAGTACTGAAATTCATGTACCACATTACTCATTTGTGTGATAGGCAGAACATCTTTTTGGTTTGATGGCAGCATCCTGTTAGTGGTGAATACCACTTGTGTTGTTACTGCATTGTAGCAGTGTGAAATGGCTAGCTTCACCTATCGCTCAAGTTTTTTTGAGATGCCTTACCCTTACAGTGTAGTCTGAGGTAGACTGGGCTCTTTTCAGGCCCAAAAGTAGTGGCCCTTAGGCCGTTCATGAGCCTGCGCAATATACAGCGCGAAATGATCTGATCAGGGTAGATATTGTCCTGCAGGATGCCTTTGATGTGCCTTATTTCAGCATCAAGTTTGCATGGTGAAGAAATGGCTCAGGCCCTATTTACAATAAGGCCAATTTGATAGTGCATGGAACTGTAGAAATCCTAACGCTTATATTGACCAGTGAAGGTAGGCTTGCAGTAAACTGTAGTTGAGAAATCTGCCAGGGGGTTCTCTACTTGTATATCGAGAAAAAGGAGTTCATTTGACTGCTCCATTTCAAAGATGAATTTGAGCATATCATGCAGCTGCGGATTCAAATATAGCAAACGTGTCACATATCGGAAATATGCAAGATATAGGAGATTGAGTGTTATTCCATCGAAGACTCATTTCTCATGGGACCCAGCAAAGATGTTTGCAAGAGCAGGGCCTAGAGGTGATCCCATGGCAAAACCATCTATTTGGGTGTATGTGGTGTCATGTAAACTGAACTCAACTGCGTGACTTGCTGAGTTCATAAGTTCAATGAATACTGATTCAGACAATGGTGGCGAGTCTAGATCGCCATGACATAGTTTTTTGAGCAAGATGACTTTCAGAATTTCATGGTAGGAAGTTCTCAAGACAGCATTCTTGGCCCGATCACCTTGACCTGCTCTATCAATGACTGTCCTTTTTTGGAAAATTAGTCACAACTCGCCTGATAATCGGACAACCTATGCAAGCCTAAAAATGACAGGTAACATTTGCACCTCATAATTGCCAGATGATGACCATCAATCACAAGCAGAAGCCCAACACTTCCCCTGATGCTCACTACTATCAACATGTCTAAATTGTCCCACCATTAAAATCCTAGAGGCACCATTGACCGGAAACTTAAACTGACCAGCCATATGAACACCTTGGCTACTACAGCAAGTTAGAAATTGTGTACTCTCTGATAAGTGACTTAGCTCCTTATGCTTTAGGTACTATCCAAGGCTGAAGTCAGTGAGTCAGGAATACTTATCACTCTCCTGGGAGCCTGTAGCCACTAAAACACTCAAGGAACTCAATGGTACCTGTAGCCTGCTTGATTGACACCCCAGGCACTGAAATCAGTATCCATTCCAGAATTACCAGCATACTTAGCTCTAGGACGTGCCATTGTACAGTGTGTACTATCTGTAGAATGCACTGCAGCAACTTGCTGAGCTTGCTTCCCTGACAACCCCTGACAGTCGACCTCTACCACTGAGAAGGATAAGCAGAAAGATGATGGGAATACCATCACCGGGACATTCCCTCCAGATCACACTCCATCCTGACTTGAACATACCACCTCTCCTTCTTCATTGTTGGGTCAAAATCCTGGAAATCCCTGCCTAATACCAGCAAGGGAATACCATCATCAAAAAGACTGAGGTTCAAGTGGAAGGCCCAGCCACTTTCTCAGGGCAACAAGAGATGGACAATAAATGCCAGTGTTGCCCACATTTTGAGAAATAATTTTTAAAAGGATTGTCCCTCCAGGATGCAGGATAATAGAACAGTGGAGCCAGTTCTTTCCTTTGGTGTATGAGATTTGCTGAATGTGGAGCGTAATGGCAGAAGTGCCAAATCCTCTTTGATGTTTAAAATATTGATGTGATGGTTGATGCTGGTTTGTGATCAGCATGCAAATAAAAAGTGACTGATTTAAATGAAATCCAGTGTGTTTTCCTCCATAGAACCAGAAAAGTGCTTCGAAATCCTGATTTCTACCGGAAATAAATCATTGAATGAGTATAAATGTTGTGAGGTTTGCAGTTTGATGAGCAAAGCCAATAATTTAGTTTCTCTCCACAGATCCACGTGAACTGTTTGTACCAGCAAATGATTATTATGAAGCTGTTCAGCTTCGCACCGACAGACCCACCAGATTACCATGCCAAGTAACAAATCCTCTTGCCAAAGTGTCTCTGCATCGGGAATTTCCACCAGAGGTAATTCCGGTGGATGGGAAATTAATCACATTTGATGTGAAGAAAGGGTTTATTATCCACAAGGCCTTACCATTGTTTGCTGGCACAGTGTACTGTGTGGCAAGTTATCGGGGATTATTGCAGAGCTCCACAAAATACCTCCTCATATTTACCAATTGTGAGTATGTTGTGCAATACAATAACGAATGTTTCATTAAGCAGTTACACCCCATGCTATCTAATGTGTACAGACTAAAAAATTAGAACAGAGACTAAAAAATGTATACTTAAAAAGCTGATAAAATCAGTGACATTATTTGTACCTGAGCAGTTGCAGGCGCTCATCATCCACAAATTACTTCATTATAGTTTAAGAACGATAGCGTTAGTGGGCCTCCCCTAATTATTTTGTGTACACCCCCGAAAAAAGAAAAAGAAAGACTTGCATTTATATAGCACCTTTCATGACCACAAGATGTCCCAAAGTGCTTTACAGCCAATTAATTACTCTTTGAAATATTACCACTCTTGTAGGAAACACGGTAGCCAATTTGAATCAATTAAAGACTGAAACACTTTGGCAAGAAGTTCCGAGGACCACACAATTGTATTTCATTCACCTCCTGGAAGATATATTGGTAACAAGGCCAAACAGGTTGACCATCAGCCTGTAAATCCTTGCAGCATATCTGATGGCAGGTGGTAAGAGCAGGAGAGTTTCCTGGCCAGCCGTACTGCAGAAGGGAACGGTAAACCACTGCAATACTTTGCCAAGCATAATCATGGACTAATCCAATGGAAGTCCATGTGATCACCAATGCCTTTTTAGGGCATGGTACTTGAAGCAGGAGGAGGTAGGCGTTACCCTATTATCCATAAAGTTTGACCTTAATTGCACAAGTTGATTCCTAAAGACGTATGAATTATAGGACAGCCTTTGAAAGTAAACTCTATATTTTTCCTCCCTCAGATCCATCTGCCCCTCCTTCAGCTAAAATCACAGCCTCGTCCAGCTCAGTACCAGTGGGTGCAAACTTTAATGTAACATGTACAGTTCTTGGAGAAATTGACATAGAGGTGGACTTTACTTGGGAATTCCCTGGCCAGGAGGTAAGCTGTGACCACCCACCCCCCCTTCCCCACCATATAAAAAGTCATGCTGGTTCACTGGTATGAACGCAGGGCAGGAAATGGTCACTGTACCCAACTGGGTAGGCCCAAGGTGATATTTGGCCTGGGGGGGGGGGGGTCTCATTTAAATGAGACCTGTGAGCTGTGGTCACTTTATGGGCATCCCCAGGCAGCTTGTTGGTAAAGATGCTTTCAATTTTGTTGCATTGTACTTTTGGCAGCATTCCTTATTTTAAGTGCTTAAAGGGAAGAGAGTTGGGTGGGGGGGTTTTGGCCAGCAGGGGAGGTGGGCTGGTTGGGAGGGGGTGATTGAGACATCTGGAGGGCATGGGTGAGATTGAGATGGGGAGGAGATAGAGACATTGACACAGGGGTTGGAGTGCAGGGTGGTGGGGAGGGGGACAGTTGGGACAGTAGGATGGAGATCGAGGAAGCAGTCAGGTGGAGTGAGGAGTTGTGAGCACACAACAACACCATATTGATAAAAATCAAAGAGATAAGCATACAGAGTTCACACATTTTAATTTGCAAATAAAAGATCTAATGTCTACTTAAGAGCCCCAGAACTAAAGTTGGGTTATCAGGTTGGGTGTGTTCAGCCAGGCTAATTGTTGGTCTCTAAACGGACCACTGCAGGCGCCATCAGAAAGATGAGTTTGTACAGAAGTACCTACCGAATGTGAAGCCAGGAGGAGCAGTAATGCAGCATTACTCCTTTTGGCCCCACCTCAAAATCATCTCCATTTATTGGATTAAACCCCTGTGAGGTGCTTTGCGATATTCCTCTACAGTGATGCAAGTTGCAATTCCTTAGCACGTTGATTCCTATATTTTCCAAGATCAGCAGCCGACCACCCAGAATTACTGTGAATGTTGGCTTTCCATAGATTGAGAGTCAAGAAGCATTGGACATGAGAAAGCTCATTAACTTCCATTACTGTTTTTCAACAATAAGTGTTTCTAATTGGTATCCAGAGCTGAAAGAGTAGTTTTCCACATTAATACCAATTGGTGCTGCAACTTATACATTCCTACAATTCATTGGTCCCTGCTGTCTCTGGAGACTGAGAACAATTGGCATTTGTGGGAAGAAATGTGAAATATTTCTTTTAGGGTAGCAGAAAGTTTCCTATTCATACTCAGAGAGTGTTTTTTATTGATACAGTAATGAAAGTATATTTATAAAACTCCAAGTGACTCTATTGTGTTCAAAGTGATATAAAAAAATTGTAATTGATTTTTTTTCTCACTATTATTCTGCTTCCTGTTATTTTCTTTCCTATTTCCTTTACGCTGTAACAAGCTGGGGAGACCCACCTACACCAGGGAGAGCCAGGAGTCTGTGTACATGGATGGTCAGATACGGCAGTTGTCTCAAAGCGTTCTCCTGGTGGATGAGGGGCGCCCTGTTGATGATGGGCTCTACAAGTGTGTCGCCCAGAACCTGCAGGGGAAAACTACCGTGTCCACTCACGTAAATGTGCTTCCACATACAAGTCCTGGCCAAACGTAAGCTTGGGAGCAAAGGCCAAATATATCCCTCAAGTTGCTGATGATAACACTGAAAAATGGAGAAACCAACTGCAAAATATTGTTTTTGATCCGTGCCATCAGTGCTAAGTACATAGTTATCCTTTCTGTTTTAGAAAATAAGGACTATTTTTCTGTTTAATATTTTCTTTTATATTTCATGATGTAACTTTTACTCTTGCATCAGAAGTTGTATCTTCTTTGTGTACAATGTTAAATGTCCCGAGTGTTCAAATCACGATCTTCTTAAAGGGAAGGCGACCATTCAAGACACTTCAGTTTATGGGCAGAATTTTTAGGTTGGCGGGCGGGTGCGATCGGCAGCCGAGGAAGGGCCGAGGAACGGACCGCTGACTGCGATTTCACCCTGTTGGCCAATCAACGGCCAGCCAGCACACAACGTGCGCTGAGCAGCTCAGCGTTGCCGGGTTGGGGGGGGGGAGGAGCGGGAAGAGGGCGGGTGCTGATGTCACCACTGGCACGGTCATTGACTGAGAGAAAGCTCCCTGAAGGCAGAGACCTGCCTCAGGGAGCTGCAGACCCGAAAATCCTCAAATAATGTTTTGAAAAGCAGGAAAAAAAAATTTCCAAGCATCCCAGTCAGGCATCTGAAAATATACATGATAAAAATGCTGCCCGCCGAATTTTATTTTCATTTTTGTTTCATCACGGATACCTCATCCAGCCCTTCGATGAGGCTTCATGAAAAATGTAAAGGCGGCCTGGCTGATTCGCCCGTCCGCCAACTGCGCTTCCGACTTTTGCGCCCACTGACCGAAATATCGACGCCGTCTCGCTTGATTTCATGCCGGATGGGGTCGGGCGTGCACCCGCCCGCTGGGCTAAAAAATCCTACCTCGTGATTGGTAGCGTAGGGTGGAATTTTATGGCCCCCTCCCCCGGGCGGGATTTCCCGCTCTTGTTGCAGTCGATAGACTTTTGAACGGCTCACTGTGTTTTCCAGACCCGCCCCCTACCACAATGGGGAGGTAAAATTCCACCCATAGTGACATTATTTGTGTCCGCAGCGACGGTTCTTATCTTCGTTTAGGTTTCTATTAAATTGAGAATTTTTGAAAAAGACTACATTGCAACATGACAGGTTGGGCAGGGGGCTTGTTTCATCTCAGGCCTGAACCTCCTGTCAGCTGTGGTTCAGTTAATAACACTCTTGCCTCTGAGTCAGAAGGTTGTGGGTTCAAGTCTCACTCCAGAGATTTGAGTATGAAAATCTAAGCTTAATGCTGTAGTGCATTGCTGAGGGAGTACTGTGGGCTCACTTGAATGTGATGTTAAACCATGGCTGTGCCTGCGCTCTCAGGTGATGCAATAGATTCCCCATGCACTACTTTGAAGAAGATTAGAGCTGTTTTTTTCCCCCCAGCGTCCTGTTCATTATTTATCCCTCAAACAACATCACAAAAATAGATTATCTGGTCATTATCATAAGTGGGAGCTTGCTGTGCCCAATTTGGCTGCTGCATTTCCTATAGTACACCAGTGACTGTACTTCAGAAAGTCCTCCAATGGCTGTGAAATGTTTGGATGTCCTGAGGTTGTGAAAGGCACTGTAACTCTGGAAGTCTTCCTCGCTTTCCTTATAACTTCCTAGCAAAGCAGTAATGCCCATTAAGAACATTCCCCATTTTGATACACATCGGAACACAAAGCCAAACCTGAATTCAATACTCAGCACTGTATTTTACAGAAAATACAGAGATGAGAGACAGCATATTGCCACATTACTCTGTTTGCGCAAGAGGACATTGGGGGAATTGTATGGTTTGAGTGCTGTGTAAAATGGGTGACAGCAGAGGGAGCCAGTAGATTTTGAGTTCTTAACATGCCAAATTGTACATCCACAGCAGCTTGCTACATTAATTGAGCATTACTACTGCATGGATTCAGCTTCTTATTATACCAGGGGACAGCAGAGGGAGCTGGTTATATTGAACATCGTACTGTATTACATTGGGAGGCAACAGTTGGCTGGATAGAGCTGTGGGTGTGTTACTGTTTCACATGGCTGCACCATGATTTTAGGATTGTATTTGTACAGGAGAACAAAGGAAACTATATGAATTGACTTACATGTTACTATATCCAGAAACATGAAAGGAGGGCGCTGAATGCTCTGAGTCTAAGTCTTGCATTGGAGAAAGACAAAAAAATGTGAACTGCTAGGAATGGTAGAAAAATCAGATGAGACACAAACTCAAAGAAGGGTAGTGGTGGTGGAGGAGGTGGGGGAAGGAGGTGGGGGGAGTTGTGGGGGGAGTGGGTGGGTGCATGAATTAACTGTGGATGAATCTGACCTGGCTAAGGAGTTTTATTACACTTGATACAAAGCATATCCTGCTGGTTCCCCTAAGTTAGAAATAATCACACTTTAAACTCAAAATACTGGTGCTTCATTGAGTGTATTTCCTTCTGTTCTCCAAGTGGCTGCTGTACTGAATAGATGGATACATTGTTACTCAGCACATGACTGCAGTGCGTCAAAACATGTGGTACCTACGGATATATGTTCACATAACAATTAGTTCCTAGCTCTTTATGGATAATATAACAATATAACAGAGAGCTTCCACCCCACAGCCTCTCTCAAGTAAACCTGCCACAATCTCATCAGCCCCCCTAAACATGTCTCCTTGCATTCTAATGGCTGTGCTTCCTCCCCCTGCAGTCAACCTCTTCCCCTCCCCTGCTGTATGCCCCCTACCCATAACTTCCCCTGCCTGCAGTCTCCCCACAATCTATCTTCATGATCTTCCCAGTGATCGGTCCATCCCCATGAGTTCCTCCCACTGTGATCTGATCTCCTACTTTCAGATTCTCCTTTCCGCTGTGCTCTGAGCTTCCGCCCCCCCCCCCCCCAACCACTCCCCCACCAACAAGGAAATGAATCGCCTTAATTGCTGGGAAACATTCCCAATGACCCCCGACTACTGAATCGTGCCATAGGCCCAGCAGCCAGGCAGCCTTCAATCCACTTGCTTGACATGCACCCCTGCTCCCTCCCTATCTCCTTGTAATATCAAGGCCAAATTCTCTCAGTGATGATCTTCCTGAGACATATACGATTGTGAAGGATATGGAAGTTGTTCACCTGGATATTGGCTGGGATTTTCTGGTCCTGCCCATGGTGGGATCTGTCACGCGCAGGGCGGAAAACTTGGCGAACTCGCAAAATGTCCTTTGGCAGCATTGGAAAATCCTGCTCATTAATTGAAATTAAACCACAGGAGTAAGAGTGAAGAAACACAGAATCAAACCAGGGAAGGCACTTTTAGGCCAACAACATCCTCCATTTATGCCACATCGTTAATGTGTTAACATGTTCCCAGGCTCTTTATAGGAGAGCTATGCTCATTTGGAGAGCGGGAGTAGACGTAATGGGCTGAATGGCCTCCTTCTGTGCTGTAACAATTCTCTGATTCTGGGTGTAATCAGACAATGAACTAAAGAAGGACACATTAGAACATGTCACCAAATGCTTGGTCAAGTAGTTAGATTTTAAGGAGCATCTTAACTGTGGGCAGAGAGCTGTAAATGTATTTGAGTGATGAATTCATGGTACAATGTACAGCTTTGTTTTTAGGTGCCCTTAAGATGTAACCTAAATGCAAATTTATATTTGATACCTCACTTGCATTTAAAAGAAAGCTTTCATTTATGTTATGCTTTATCATATCTCTTTCAGCAATGTGTCAAAGTGTGTCATGTACTGTAGGCTAATTTAAAGTCCAGTGACTGTTGTTTAGTTAGTTACATCAGCCATTTTGCACATACCAAGGCTGTACAAGGAACATGTGATAAATGACCAGTTAATCTCTTTTTGGTGGCATTTGTTAGCAGAGGGATGCTTATCAGGGCCCTGGGAGAACTTGTTTGCTTTTCTTTCAACAGTACCATAATATGTTTACACAAGCCAGTTAATGTCTCATCAGAAAGATGGTACATCGGACAATCCAGCTTTGCCTGACTACTGCACTCATGCCAGCCTGAGTTACGTGCTCAAGTGGGGCTTGAATGTATGATCTTTCAACTCACAGTTGAGGGATTTGTGCCAGGCGCTGTGGTTTGTATGTTTCTGAAGGCAGAAGATAACTACAGAGATAAAAACAAAAAAACTGCGGATGCTGGAAATCCAAAACAAAAACAGAAATACCTGGAAAAACTCAGCGGGTCTGGCAGCATCGGCGGAGAAGAGCAAAGTTGATGTTTCGAGTCCTCATGACCCTTGAAGGGTCATGAGGACTCGAAACGTCAACTTTGCTCTTCTCCGCCGATGCTGCCAGACCCGCTGAGTTTTTCCAGGTATTTCTGTTTTTGTGTTGAAGATGACTACAATTTGTTTTTTTTTTAATTACAACAATTACCTTTACTGAATTGACTTGAGTCTCAGAGATATAGAGAGAGGCCCATACTTAGGAACATAGAAGAGGAGGCCATTCAGCCTCTCGAACCTGTTCCAGCACTCATTTAGATCTTGGCTGCTCTGTATCTTCACTCCAACTACTCATCTTAGAAAATAGGAATCGTTAGATGAAAAAAGACAGAAATAGTTTGTCTTCTACCACATTGTAGTCGCGCAAGACAAGATAAAGAAGCTGTTGATTAATCATAGCAATTAATCTCTATCAATTAGTCTACAACAAACCCCAAGTAATTTTTTTTGGAAAACTGGGTCTATGGATCAGTTAAAAGTGTATCATTGTAAAGCTAGAAGTATGCTCATTTGTACTGGCACTGCTGACTTTTTCCATATCTAGCCATCGTACAATTTCTGGCTTCAAGAATTTAAAAATATAACCTTTCATTTTAAAGTGCCCGGGAAAATGAGACACATCAACTTAAAAAAAAATGTTTATTTGTGTGCTATTACCAAAATTCAGATCAGTAAATATTCTCACTGTCACACCTGCCCAGTGTATTCCCAGGGGATGATACTGATTGCACCACTGTTACTGTGGGGGTAGAGGAGGAAGCTTCTAGACAAAACATACACCGAATACATTTCCCTCTTTCTGCTAATCTGCCAAGTAAACTGATCTCTGGTCATTCCCAAGATCTTTGAGCTCCCACAACTAACTTCTTTGGTATGAGTGGCATTACGCCTGGCTAGAAAAAATGGGGTTTAACGGCTTAAATGCTGCGCTAACCTAAAGGAAATAGAACTGCAGCAGCCAATTTATCATTGAACTTTATCATTGAATCTTTTGGCATTCATTTATTTTAAATACAAATCGCTGGCAATCAAAATCCAACACAATATTCTCTATAAGGCAATAAAGTGCTTAATTTACATAGTTACCTGCATCATACAACTTCTGCTATTTTTCTGATTGCCTGTCTTTTTTAAACACTCTGCTGTTCATTTATCTTACTGAATGGCACTATGTACATTACAATTCAGAGGATTGCATGACCTTATTCTAATCCTGTTTGAGTAGTATTGTGTGTGTGTAATTTACAGAACCATTTGCACTATCCTGAGTTTGTTTATCGTAAAGCTCTTTGGAAGTTTTTTATGCTAAATTGTGCAATAGCCAATGGAAATCTGGACTTCACGGTTTGCATGGAGGTTACAGGCTGTCTAGAGTTTCATTGGGGATTGAAAGCTTCCCTCTGAAGTTCCCACAGAGACTATGAGGATGTCTGTAATTTCCATAAATATCACAGGCTGTCTTCTATAGTTCCCAGGGATAATGCAGGCAGTCTAACACATGTGAGTCTGTGGGCTGTCCTCTGTAATACCCATACACGGTGCAGGTTCTCAATGATTATTGTGGACCCTACGAACTCCAGCAGTTTAACTGAAGATACTCTTTGTGGAAAATTTGAAGACTACAGATGGCATTTTGCAGTAGCATTGGGATGCTTCTTGAGATTCTCAACTAATTGATCAAACTGTTCATGGTAAATGCAATTGTAATTGTTTTTTTGAGATATAGGTAGAAGTTGTAATCTGTAGCTAATGCATCAAGCTTTGGTACAATGGCTTATTCTGTATATTTAAAGCCATGATTTACTTACAAATAAAATCTTGAGATTAACTCCCACTTTTATTTGTGCATAATGCCAGTTTCCATTTTATAATTAAGAAATTCACATATGGCTATCATATTTCTTGCCTTATAGATAATTAAACAACCTTTCTCCTATTTAAGCTGACTAGGTTTTCTAATGATCATCATTGCTTTCAGACTCTACTTGGATGAATTGCATAACTAGGGTCATGGTCTACATGACTGCTGTTGATTGCAGGGCTTAATTGTAACATACTTAAAATAAACTCGGGTTTGTTTTTCTTAAATGGAAGGAAGAGTTTGTGTCAAGAAAGACTAATTTCACTAAGCAGCGCACAATGGTGCCATTTTGATAAAGTCAAGAACACTTTTACATAGCTGAAATTGTGAAGAAACAAAACAACAAATGCCCTTTAATAAAGTGTCTCAGAGCTAAGCTCTGTACTGCTTTCACTTCACAAACATGGTTTCATAAATGTACAGGATGGACCATATAAAACCAAGTTCAATTATCTTTTCATCCAAGTCGTCGTTTGCTCTACTGACGTTTCATTTGGACAATGGTAACATTGCAGTGACGCACCCTTTAAAAATGCAATGCAGCTTTACTTTTAAAAATCAGCTGATGTCCTGAATCAGCTCAGGGCCCAAATCCATTGAGACAACCAAAACCAAGCATGCTGAGGTAGATGCTTCCCACTTGTCTCAGAGGAGGACAATATCAAGGTTGTTGATCTTTTATTGTGAAATTCCTGTTCTTCCAATACTTTACTGTCACCTTAATGATAATTCTAATGACTCTGAATGAAGTGGTTTCCATGAAGTCTCTACAGTAGGTGACACATTTCCATTTTGCAGTTTCCAGATCAATTCGTCTTTCTCCTGACAAAGTCTCTCTTTGACCATAGCTTCTTTCTCCAAAGCCTGTTGCAGGACCTCGTGCTCTATGGATAATTGTCTGAAATAAAATGATATACAATAAGTTTAGCACTGGTGCATATTTTTAGATATGTGTTCCAAATAATTATTGGGCAGAATTTTTCTGTCGGTGAGCTAGGGGCAGGGCCCGTTTGACGACGCAAAAATGATGTGGGATGACATCGGGAGGAACCCCCGACATCATCCCGCCCCATGTAAATCTTCAGGAAGGCGGGGGACAGCGCAATCAGCGGTCTGCCCGCTGACCTATCAATGGCCAATTGAGGCCATTGACAGGGTAGTTAAATCAATTAAAGGCCCTGCCAGTCCAACCTTAAGGCTGGCGGGCAGGCCAGGAGTCCCAGCGGGCTTCTGAAAAACATGAAACCTCATCCACTGGCGGGATGAGGTTTCATGTCGGTTTTAAAAAACTTCAATAAAGTTTCTGTGAAATTTATTAACATGCCCCATCTCGTGTGACATTGTTACATGAGGGGGACATGTTAATAATTTTTTTATTTTTCTATTTTTAAACTTTCAAAAACTTTAAGCGCTCTCCCTGAGGCAGCACTTAGCCTCAGGGTGATGTTGCTCTTTCGCATGCATGCACAAAAGAGTGCACTCTGGCAGCTGGGGAATCATCCCCCCCCCCCGCCTATAGCACTTCCCATCTGGCGGCCTGCCCATTCAAAGGGTGGTGGGGCCTGTTTCGGCGGTGGCGATCGGCTGCCCACCCACCGTCGAGTTGGAGGGGCCCACCCACCCCTGCCCACCCACCCCTGCCCACCCACCGTTGAGTTGGTGGGGCCCGCCCACCCACCAAGAGCAAAATTCTGCCCAATGTGTCTGTATTTCTTTCCATCTGCAAATTAAATACCTTATTGTTCCTTTATTCTTTAGTTTCTCCTCTTTCCTCCTTACCTTCCCTGAATACAGTTCTATTAATAAACCAGTAGTTGTCCAGTACCTCAAATAACCATTCTTTATATTAGATCCTGGACACTGAGTATTGACAGGTTATCAATCGAGAAGGGAAGAAAAGAAGACGAAAGTTCCATCCTACCCTCATCTGATGTCCGCACATTCATGGGCTCAATTTAAACTCACTCAAAACCCATTCGCTTAAAATCAGGCCCAATATTTACTTTGTAACTAGAGTCAATGGAATGCAATTAAGAGAGGGGAATTCTTCTCTCTTGGGAACACATGCCCATCCTGCAACACTATCTGTGACCAGTTAATTCAAGCCTGTGACTGCCTTCCCAATAGCAGTGTCCTGCTTCCACCCACTCCTCCATTACCAGCAGAACCTCAGGCCCAGGTTCCCCATGTATGCTGAGCTTCCAGCAAAATTCCCACAAGTAAGAATGAGCCCTCTAGAATCTGATCAAGAAACCCTGGATGCTGCAGTACCCACAAGAAGTGATTAGATAATGGTGGCTAAAGACAATTCATAGAATTACATAGAAATCTAAAGCACAGAAATAGGCCATTTGGTGCAACAGATCCATGTTGGGTTTTAAGCTCCACACTCTTACCTTCAACTCAGTTTATCAACATATCCTTCTATCCCATTACACCTCATGTACACATCTAGCTTTCCCTTAAATGCATCTATTCGAATTGCTTCAACCTCTCCATGTGGTAGTGAGTTCCACATTCTGGCCACTCATTAAGTAGAGAAATTTCTCCTCAGCTTTTGTTGGATGTTTTTGTGATTATATTGGCCTAAATCTTCTCGTCTCTGGATCTTCAGAGGCCAGACGAATGACCCAAGATACACGTCAGGACCCCATGAAAGTCCTGATGTGTTGACCTCCATGGGAATATCCCGAGAAGTTTGAGCAACTGATGGGTAATTCCCTGCTGCCTGGGACCATCCAATAAAGTGTCCAACTCTGAGGGAGAGTTAGAGACTTTGGACAGTTCCATTATACTTACCTGGATTAGCTACCCAGGAAATGTTAGACTGATGGTATGGTTGCTAAATTTGCTGATGGCACAAAGATAGGTGGGAAAGTAAGTTGTGAAGAGGACATAAGGAGAGGGCAAAAGGATATAGATATCTAGGTGAGTGGGCAAAGATCTGGAAAGCAGAGTATAATGAAGGAAATGACCCCCCTGACAACCCCACCTGACAACCTGACTACCCCCTTCCCCCCAACCCCCTTACTAATCCCCTAACTGCCTGATTACCCCCTGCACACCCCTCCTGATGATCTGACAGCCCTGAACCCCTGACTACCCCTCTGACCAATTACATGCTCAACCCACCACCCTGGACCACCCCTCCTGACCTCCTGACTATCCCTCTGACATCTGACTACCCCCTAACCCAAGCACCCTATCCCCCCAACCATCCGACTACCCCTCTGGCAGGATGAATAAAAAAAGAGGCATATTATCTAAATGGTGTGAGATTGCAAAGTCCGAGATACAGAAGGATCTGGGTGTCCTAGTGTGTGAATTGCAAAACGTGAGTATGCTAATAGAATGTTTATTGCGAGGGGAATTGAATACAAAAGTAGGGAGATTATGCTTCAGTTATACAGGACGTTGGTAAGACCATATCTAGGCCGGGATTTTGTGACCCCATCGTGGGCGGGACCCGCCGTGAGTGAGGCAGCAGCCCAGCCAGAGATCCATTGACTTGGAGCCGGACCGGAAGATTCCAGTGGCGGGCCAGTGTGGAAAATCCCACCCATAAGAGTACTGTGTACAGTATTGGCTTCCTTATTTAAGGGAAGATGTAAATGCACTGGAAGCAGTTCAGAGAAGGTTTCCTAGACTAATACCTGGAATGGGTGGATTGTCTTATGGGGAAAGGTTGGCCTTGTATCCGCTGGAGTTTAGAAGAGCAATAGGCGACTTGATTGAAACATATAGGATCCTGAGGGAACTTGACAGGATGGGTGTGGAAAGGATATCTCCTCTTGTGGGAGAATCTAGAACTTGGGGTCATTGTCTCAAAATAAGGGGTCACCCATTTAGGAACATTTTTCTCCCAGGGTTGAGAGACTTTGGAATTCTCTTCCACAAAACGTGGTTGAAACAGAGTCCTTGACTATCTTTAAGGCAGAGATAGATTCTTGATAAGCTAGGGAGTGAAAGGTTATCGAGGGTAGGCAGCAATGTGAAGTTAAGGTCAAAATCAGATCAGCCATGATCTTATTGAATGGTGGAGCAGGCTGGAAGGGCAGACTGGCCTACTCCTGCTCCTAATTCGTATATTTGTTTCTCTGTACAGAAAAAGCTTACTCTAAGTCCTGGGTAACTCCACAACTGATGCCCCTCCCTCATCATTCACACCGATCCCCACTCTCCTGACCACTCCCTTGACCCCCTAACAATGCCTCCTGACAATCCAACTGCCCCCCGACCCCCTTATTAATCCCTTGACTGCCTGACTACCCCCTGAACACCCCTCCTGATGACACAACACCCCTGACCCCTAACCACCCCATGACCTCCCAATTACTGCCTGACCGATCTCCTCTGACCATCCCTCCTGACCTCTTGACTACCCCTCTGACACCCTGACTACCCCTTACCTAAGCATCTATCCCCCCAACCATCCGACTACCCCTCTAATGATAAAAACAAAAAAACTGCGGATGCTGGAAATCCAAAACAAAAACAGAATTACCTGGAAAAACTCAGCAGGTCTGGCAGCATCGGCGGAGAAGAAAAGAGTTGACATTTCGAGTCCTCATGACACTTCGACAGAACTACCTGGCTAACCCTGACCTGACTACCCCTCCTGACCTGGCCCGACAATCCCCCAACTCACATGCCAACTCACCCACCAGATGTTACCCACCTACCACCTTGTCCACCTACTACCTCACCAGCCTGCCACCCTATTGATTCACTCATTCATCCCTCACCAATTCACCGTTTACTAACATTCACCCATTCACTAACATTTAGACTTGGACCTTTAAACTTACCATATGGCAGCTAGTGATGTAATAATAGGTGTTTCTTGTCTCCCTGGCCACCTGTCCCCCCAGCGCCTGACTCTATGGAACTGTGATGGAGTTCTTCAAGGGAGGCCGTGCTCTGTATTTCTGGGAAAGCCGGGCTCAGAAGACCTGGCAGGAAATGTGGAGCTGTGTCAAGCCAGGAGATGTGCAAGCAGAGCGGCAATCTAATGATGATCGCCGCTCCTCAGAAGATCCAGGCCATTATGTTTATGATGTCGAGGTTTGGACTCTGGAAAAGTGGAAATATCTTCTCTATGTCTGTCAAAAAAAAATCCCTTCAAGGTTTTAAATGGCTCCAACTTTCAATCTTTTGTCAGGGGAAAAGAGCCCCAGCCTGTTCAAACATTCCTGACAGTTGTACCCTCTCAGTACTGGTATCATCCATCTAAATCTTTTATGCATTTGTTGTTTTGCACAATTCTAGCAAAATATTTCTGAATTTTTCTTTGTTCTTTCCTGGGATGTGGGCATTTAGCCAGCAATTGGTGCCTATCCCTAATTGCCCTAGACAGCTGTGGTGAGCTGTCTTCTTGAACCGCTGCAGTCCATGTGTTGTAGGAACACCCACAGTGCTGTTAGGGAGGGAGTTCCAGGTTCTAGCCCTGCAACAATGGAGGAACAGCGATATATTTTCAAGTCAGGATCGTGTGTGGCTTGAATGGGAACTTGCAGCTAGAGGTGTTCCCATGCATTTCGAGCCCTAGCTCTTCCCATGGCAAAGGTCAGGGGTTTGGAAGATGCTGTTGAGATATTTGGAGAATTGCTGAAGTGCATCTTGTACACATTGTAGCCACTCTGTGTCAGTGGAGGAGAAAGTGAATAGTTAAGATGTTGTGTGCGGTGCCGAGCTATTTGTCCTGCATGATGTTGAGCTTCTTGAGTGCTGCTGGAGCTGCACACATCCAGGGAAATGGAGAGTATTTCATCACACTCCTGACTTAAGCCTTGTAGATGATGGACATGCTTTGAGGAGTCAGGAGTTGAGTTACTCACTGCAGCATTTCTAGCCTCTGACCTGCTCATAGTATTATATGGCTGCTCTGGTCAATGGTAATCTCCAGGATGTTTATGGGGGGGATCCAGCAATAGTAACACCATTGAATGTCAGTGGTTAGATTCTCCCTTGTTGTATTGCTCGGCACTAGTGCAATGTGAATGTTACTTGCCTCTGGCGAGAGGACTCTGGGACAGACGGTCAGCAGCACCTAGAGGAGAGTGCGAGAAGAGAACCCTGGGACAGGCAATCAGCAACACCTAGAAGGGAATGCGAGAGGAGGGCCCTGGGACAGGTGATCAGCAGCACCTAGAGGAGAGTGCGAGAAGAGAACCCTGGGACAGGCAATCAGCAACACCTAGAAGGGAATGCGAGAGGAGGGCCCTGGGACAGGTGATCAGCAGCACCTAGCACCTAACATTACAGTAGAAACATAAATTCATAGGTTGGTGAGAAAATGCTTTTAGGGAGTCATCAAGTAACTGAGAATTGGGAAAACATTCTTTTTAAAAGAAGGAGCTACTTACATTTAAGTAAGAAATGCAAGCAATAGGGAAATAAAGTTGCATAACTAAACCATAGTAAAATAACGTTAATGCAAAGGAAGTAAATTGAAGCCATGGCAAGACAGCTCAGTCGTGTGGAATGCGTGATTTGTAATATGTTGGAAGTTGTGATGCTGCCAGTGCCTTAGGTGATCATGTGTGCAGGAAGTGTCACCAGCTGCAGAACCTTGAGCTCTGGGTTTCGTAGCTTGAACGGTGGCTGGAGTCACTGTGGTGTATCCATGAGGCTGGGGTCTACGTGGATAACACATTGAGAGGTGGTCACACTGCAGCTTAGAAGCCTGGAGCCTGGAGGCAGAAAGGGAATGGGTGACCTCCAGGCAGTCAAAGAAAATTAGACAGGTAGTGCAGGAGTCCCCTGGGATCCTGCTCACCAATTGGTTTTCCATTTTGGATACGGTGAGAGCATTCGTTCCTCAGAGGTGTACAGTCAGACCCAAGCTTGTGACACCACAAGCAGCTCTGCTGTACAGGAGGGAAGAAAGAAGAGGGGAAGAGCAGTAGTAATAGGGGATTTGTTAGTTAGGGGAACAGACAGGTGTTTCTGTGGCCTGGACATGACTCCAGGATGGTATGTTGCCTCCCTGGTGCCAGGGTCAAGGATGTCACAGATATGCAGGATATTATTCTGGGGGAATGTTATCAGCAGAGGCACTGGTTCACAATGGTACCAATGACTTAGGTAGGAAAGGGCCCTGAAAGCAGACTTTGATAAAGTGCCACTTCAAAGGTTATTGCAGAAAATAAAAGCTCATGGGATAGGGGGTAACATATTGGCATGGATAGGAAATTGGCTGGCTAACAGGAAGCAGAGAGTAGGCATACAGTAGGTTGGCAAGATGTAATGAGTGGTGTGCCACAGGGATCAGTGCTGGAACCTCAACTGTTTACAATTTATATAAATGACTTGGACGAAGAGATAGATGGAATGGTTGCCAAATTTGCTGATGACACAAAGAAAGGTAGGGAAATAAATTGTGACTAGGACATGAGGAGGCTACAAAAAGATATAGTTAGGTTAATTGAGTGGGCAAAGATCTGGCAAATGGAGTATAATGTCATAAAATGTGAAATTGTCCATTTTGGCAGGAAGAATAAAAGAGAGGCCTATTGTCTAAATGGTGAGGGATTGCAGAGCTCTGAGAAGCAGAGGGATCTGGATGTCTTAGTGCATGAATCACAAAAAAGGCTAGTATGCAGGTAGAGCAAGTAATTAGGAAATCTAATAGAACGTTGTCATTTATTGCGAGGGGAATTGAATACAAAATTGGGAGGTTTTGCTTCAGTGAAACAGAGGATTGTGAGACCATGCCTGGAGTACTGTGTACAGTATTGGTTACATTATTTAAGGAAGGATGTAAATGCGTTGGAAGCAGTTCAGAAAAGGTTTACCAGACTAATACTTGGAATGGGCAGGTTGTCTTATGAGGAAAGGTTGGATAGGCTAGGCTTGTATCCGTTGGAGTTTAGAAGATTAAGAGGCAACTTGATTGAAACATACAAAATCCTGAGGAGTGTTGACAGACTGGATGTGGAGAGGATGATTCCTGTTGTGAGAGAATCTAGGACTATTTAAAAATAAGCTGTTACCCATTTAAAAGGGAGATATGGAGAAATATTTTCTCTCAGAGGGTTGTGAGTCTTTGCAACTGTCTTCATGAACAGGCAGTGGAAGCAGAGTCTGAATATTTTTAAGGCAGAGATGGATAGATTCTTGGTAAGCAAGGGGGTGATAGGTTATCGGGGGTAGGTGGGATGCAGATTTGAGGTTACTATCAGACCATAATCTTAATAAATGGTGGAGCAGGCTCGAGGGGCCAAATGGCCAACTCTTGCTCCTTGTTTGCTCATACGTTCTTTTGACTTTAGGGAGCTAGAAAGACAATTGAAAAGCAGGACCTCTAAAGCAGTAACCTCAGGATTACTTCCAATCCCATTTGCAAGTGAGCATAGAAATAGGAAAATTGAGCGAATAAACACTTGGCTGGAAAGCTGGTGTGGGAGGGAGGGCATCAGATTTCTAAGGCATTGGGACTGGTTCTGGGAAAGTGGGACCTGTACAAGCTGGACGGTCTACACCTGAACAGGACTGGAAGACAAATATCCTCGCAGGGAGATTTGCTAGTGCTGTTGGGAGGTTTAAGCTAGACTGGCAAGGGGATGGGAACCTGAGGGCAAATTCAGAACAGGGAACGGAAGATGGGAAATTAGTGAGTGACTCTGAAAGACAGAAGCAGCACAGGAATTTGGCCGATGAGCTGAGGGCACATATAGACACATGGTAGTATGATATCATCGCGATAAAGGAAACTTAGCTTGAGGAGGGGCAAAAATGGCAGCTCAACATCCCTGGATATAGAGTTCTCAGGCAGGATAGGGAGGGGGATAAAAAACGCGGGGGTGTAGCATTATTGGTTAAAGAATCAATTACAGTTCTGAGGAGAGATGATATACTAAATGAAGCACCACATGAGGCCAAATGGGTTGAGCTCAGAAATAAAAAAGGGGCATCCACACTGCTAGAAGTGTACTATAGAACCCCAAATAGTGGTAGGGAGTTAGAAGACCAAATATGTAGGAAGATTTCTGAGTGGAAAAACAGTAATTGTTGAGGGTTTCAACTATCCTAATATCAATCGGGGTACGAACAATGTGAAGGGTACAGAGGGTGCAAAATTCTTGCATTCAAGGGAACTTTTTAGCCAGCATGTAACAAGCCCAATGAGAGGGGATGCAATTATAGATTTAGTTTTAGGAAATGAAGCTGGGCAAGTGAATGAAGTAGCAGTGGGGTCCATTTTGGAAATAGTGACCATAATATAGTTTGATTTAACATCATTATGGAAAAGGACAAGAATAGAACAGGAGTTAAAGTTCTAGTTTGGGGGAAGACAAATTTTACAAAGCTGAGAGGTGAGCTGGTGAGAGTGGACTGGATACAGCTATTAGAAGGAAAAACTGTGTCAAATCAGTGAGAGGCATTCAAAGGCAAGATTCTACGGGTACAGTGTAGACATGTCCCCACAAAGAAAAAGGTTGGTACTGCCAAATCTAGAGCTCCCTGGTTATCCAGAAGCATGCAGATCAAGATAAAATGGAAAAAGAAAACTTATGACAGTCACAAAAGACTTAATACTGAAGAAAGCAAGAGGAATATAGATAGTACAAGGGTGAAGTAAAAATGGAAATTAGGAAAGCA
Source organism: Carcharodon carcharias (assembly GCF_017639515.1). Lineage (NCBI taxonomy): Eukaryota > Metazoa > Chordata > Chondrichthyes > Lamniformes > Lamnidae > Carcharodon > Carcharodon carcharias. Next base: position 22,013,995 of record NC_054474.1, read on the forward strand.
AAGAGAGGATACAAAAAATATTGGCAGGTAAAATCAAAGAAAATCCTAAGATGTTTCACCAGTAAATTAAGAGCAAGGGTAGGACCTATCTGGGATGTACATGGTCATTTGTGGGTTGATGCAGAAGGTATGGAAAGGGTTCTCAATGAGTACTTTGTCTCTGCCTTCAGTAAGGAACTGCAGTTCTGGTCACCACATTATAGGAAGGACATAATTGCTCTGGAGAGAGTGCAGAGGAGATTTACAAGAATGTTGTCAGAGCTTGAAAATTGCAGCTATAAGGAGAGACTGGACAGGCTAGGGTTGTTTTCCTTAGAACAGAGGAAGCTAAGGGGTGGCCTAATTGAGGTGTACAAAATTATGAGGGGCCTGGATAGGGTAGACAGAAAAGACTTGTTTCCCCTAGCTGATGGGGTCAATTAGCAGGGGGCATAGATTTAAGGTGATTGGTAGAAGGACTAGAAGGGACATGAGGAAAGACTTTTTCATTTAGAAGGTGATGGGCATGTGGAGTTCACTGCCTAAGCTGGTGCTTGAGGCTGAAACACTCAACTCCTTTAAAAGGTATCTGGATCTGCATCTGAAGTGCTGTAACTTCAATGCTATGGGCCAGGTGCTGGAAAGCAGAATTAAAATGAACAACTAATTTCTTTCTTCTCTTTTTGGCTGGCGCAGACACAATGGGCTGAATGGCCTCTTTCTGCACCATAATGTTTCTATGGTTTGACTCCAACCAGCAGAAAGTTTTCCCCCTGATTCCCATCAACTTAATTTGTACTAGGACTCCTTGATACCACAGTTGGTCAAATGCTGTTTTGATGTCAAGGGCAGTCACTCTTATCTTGCCTCTGGAATTCTGCTTGCCATGGAACTCAAACTGAGTATTGGTGAGCAGTTTATTGCTCGATAAGTGCCATTTGATAGCACTGTCAATGACACCTTTCATCACATTGCTAATGATTGACAGTAAACTGATGGGGCAGATTGGATTTTTCTTGCTTTTTTGGACAGGACATACCTGAGCAATGTTCAGGTGGTTGCCAGTGTTGTAGCTGCTTCCTAGTCACCAAACAGAATCAAATGTGATCCAAACATATTCTTTGCCATTGTAAATTTACTAATGTCCTGAGTAATGTCAACTGCATCAAGATATTTATTCCTGGGTATCATCTGAGAATTCACATGCCAACTACAACAGGTACATTATACCATTATTGGATGTATGGAAATACCTTGCATAGGCCTGTTGATTTGTCAGACGAACCTTCAAGTCCTCATTTTCTTGCTGAAGGAGTTTAGCTTTCTCCTCAAGTATGTTACTTATTTCAATCTGATGGCAATAAAATCTTTGTGTTAATAACAAACCAAACCATAACTGCAACAAAAATCACCCCTTATCTCAAACTAGTTATTTCTGTACTGCCAAACAAACAAATGTACCATATTCTTCATCCGTAACACTTCCCTATCCAACTGATGGATTCGTTCATTCTTCATCTCCACCACAAAATGTAAACTCTCCAGTTCCTGTTCCCAGAATAAGGTTGGTGGACGTGAGTCCTGCAGTTTAAAGTACAGAGTTCTAAAGAGTTAGGTCATCATTTTGCAGTTATAAGGAAACATATAGTAAAGTTTTACTTATTTTAATCTATTCTGAGAAAATTGTAAAGTAGAATTGTTCTTTTTATACATGTTTTTAGTAAAATCTAAAAGATCTTAACTGCTCCTATCTGCCTACACCTCCCTAAGCCTGTAGCACTGAGCCTCTGCTCATTTGACAGTCTGTATATGATTATAAGGGCAAATTCACCAAGACTATTGCTGACTTATCACCAAAACCATGCTTCCTTAGAGTGGGACTCCTAAGGGACATCATGAGATTGATAAATTTACTAATGCATTTGCAACAGTGATAGATACATAGATATATAGGAATTGCTAGTTTGAAAAGGAGCAAAATCCATCTGGTTCATCTTCTATCAGACTGATAGTCACATAGTACAATGATAATGTAGTCATTGACTAACCACGGCAATCAGACTCTTATCAATTAGTCCACAACAGACGCAGACATGAAGCAAGGAAACCCTGCAGTGTGACATATTTTTGGACTATAGATACATGTTTCTCCCAAGCATGCTACATTTAGCACATGTCATGCTAGAAGGACAAGGGCAGCAGTTAGGTGGGAACACCACCACCTAGAAGTTCCCCTTCAAGTCACTCACCATCCTGACTTGGAAATATTTCGCAATTCCTTCACTGTAGCTGGGTCAAAATTCTGGAACTCCCCTCCTAATAGCACTGTAGGTGTACCTACACCACATGGACTGGAGCGGTTCATGAAGGCAGCTCATCACCAGAGAGAAACAGAGTTAACGTTTCGAGTCCATATGGCTCTTTTTCAGCTCTGAAGAAGAGTCATACAGACTCATAATGCTAACCCTGTTCTTTGCTCCACAAATGCTGCCAGACCTGCTGAGCTTTTCCAGCATTTTTTGTTTTTACCTCTAGTTCTACAGTTCTGGACAAAGGGAAATAAACTGTCATGGTCAACATTCGTCCCTTTAGAATTCTAAAAACAGTGGTCAAACTTCTATTTTCCATTGAGAACATGCTAAAGAAGAATTCTCAAAGTGTGGCAGACATACAATTAAAATAAACAGATATGCCAGCCAAAATTACTACACAAAGGAAGATAATTTATTGTTAAGTGTTTGTGCAAGAAGTTTGCTGATCAGAAATTTTACCCTGTGATGTGTGACTAGATCTTGTCAGATTTGTTGAATTCATATGGCTAAAGCTCTAAATACCTGATTGTCTTTGCTGAGATCTCTTCTTAATATTGCATCCTCGATTTTCTTTGTCTTCTTTTGAAATGAGTTGATTTGGGCAGTAAGCTCTTGTATTCTTTCCTTTATTGGAACACCAATAGTGAACTGGATCAGAATTATGTCGTTATTGAGACCAAATAATCAGCATATGAATATTTAAGATGTTCAGGTTAGAATGAATGGGATACTTTGGGCTGAATTGTCCCAAGTTTGCTGTAGCGGATGGGTAAAGCAGCATTTTACCTGCTGGCCATGATGGCGGGTTTTCACGCCGTTTCATCCCAAACCCGTCACATTGTTTATGCATTCCCAGGATACACGCCATCTCCATGGTGGGTGGGCTCTGATTCGTCTACCACGCAGTCACCTCGCCCCTTCACCACGCCAGGCACCATATTTAAAGTGCAGCCACACTCAGTGCTTCCAGCCCAGGACTGCAGCAAACAAGACATGGCCCTGAAAGGCAAGAAGACTGCAGCCCTTGAGCGTCCTTTGGCTGCCATGGACTCCCGCTGTGATGTCCTCTACCCCTCCTCTGGCTGCAGGAGCGACAGCTACATTACCACTATGGCTTGATAGGCGATGGCAGTGGTGATCAGTGCCAATGTTGCACAGAAGAGGTTTGCCATCCAATGCAGATAGAGGATGAATGAACAGATCCATGCAGCCAGGGTACGGCAACAATCTCGTCATTCTAAACTCACACTCAAGCCCTTCACACATCCACTGGCATCTTACTCACTGCCAGCTTAAGGGACATCACTACCCATTCTCAAAGCATGGCCTCACCTCCTCTGGAGACTGCCTCCTCAGCCCTCACCATCTAAGCCCACGCACAGATCAACATGTGCCCCCACACGCACCGTGAGTTACCCTCCTTCCCCAATAGCCCTCGTCCTGCAGCCTCTTCCCCTGCCTGAGGCCCCTTCTCCCCCTTCCCAAAGCCAGCCCTAGCCCTGCAGCCATTGAAAAGCCACCCCCATTTGGCTGATCTGGTAGGTAGGGTCCTGCCCTAAGCCCCCCCTAAAAGTGATATGGTGCTGTCTGTGAAGCCTGGCGCTGATGACTACAAGTGCTGCCTGAAGCAAAGGAGGCAAACAAGCCTTGAAGTCCCAAGAGAAGTGCAGCCCACCAAGTGTATGTCGCTTCCGTGCTGTTGTGAAACATGTCAACGTGTTTTCCCGCTGATGCGGACAAATGATCCAGCTGAGGTGGGGTGGGGGGATGATTCCGCTGGGCTGGCCTAATAATGATATGCTGGTGTATTACAATGAATTCCTGACGTCCAATGGAGAGAATGCAGCCTGCCATCGGTGGGCTGAGCAGACAATCGCTAACTGGTTTCACGCCGTCGTGAAACCGATCGCCCCATATTGTCCACTTATGCCATTGAACCCGCCCGACGCTGGTGGGCATGGAGAATCCCAGCCTTTGTGTATTCTTTTCTGATTTGAAATAAATCAGAAATATTTCCCGATTTGACTGCTTGCTTTTTCTCTACCAATGGGGAACCAAATTGAGACACCCACCACTATCTCTCCCAACAATACAGCAAATTCCCACAGCGATTAAGTGAGCCATACAAATTAGGGAGGTTCCTGCTTTGATCCCCTTTTGTTCCGAATTAGGCGATTTCTTCTGGTCAGTGGTACGGATATTACAATTGGGCTTAATGTTCTTATATTGAGGAGGGGACATCATCCAGGGTTTTCACATCTGATCATTCCCTTCAATCCCTGTCAATAATGTGTAGGCACACATACGTAGTGAGTGTGGACAGGATCTTGATTTTTGATTCCTGCATAAACGCATTAACTTCCAGCACTCACTCTCTAAACTCACGAGTAAAGAATGGGAAATTGGACAAGGAGCATGAGGGCATCCTGGACTCATGGATTGATAATCTAGCAAGAAGTCAACTTCTCCAGGAGAGGAGGGCAGAGCAGAAGAATGGTGAGAAAATAGATACATTTTAAAAAACTAACCTGAAGGCATGTGTTAGTTTTCGTAAAGGATTCGGTCAATGATTTCTGCTCCTGTTTATGTAGTTTGATGAGCCCTAGTAAAAGCAAGGATAGTTGTTCAGATTATAGGACTGCAGCATTGCAAATAAAATATTGAATTTTAACCATAATGATTCAATCTATTAAATTATTGCCTAATAAAAAGATAACATTTTTGATCAAGCTCTGAATCAAACAATTTGTAGACAGGACTACAAGTTGCAATGCCGAGTTTATGGTTCAATCTCCGCTCAAACAGGGGAATGCCAACTAGCTCCCCCTTCTCTTCTGTATGGTTTAAAATTGAACCCGCATGTCCCAGACCTAGCAGGTCAGTGTTGAGCTCACTTTATTCTCCAATTTCCAAAGGAGGATGAAGAACTTTGTCTCATTTAGGTGCGATAGGTTTAGATTCAGAGCTGGCAGGTTAAAACTGAGGACAAAACTAAATCCCATTACAGGGAAGTGACATTCATCCCTTCCATGTGGGATAAATTGTCATCCAGGTTCACGAGTGAGATGCAAGAGAAGAATCCGTCCTTTTGAATCTTATTCATATTACCCCGCAGCAGGTTTAGTTAAACACTATGTCCCCATCTTTAAATTACCACAAGTGTTTAATATCACACCAACCTCTTGCTGAGAAGGCAAATCAGTAACTCCATCAGATACTAGGGGACAGTAATCAAGGTGTTGCTAAGGTGTTCTAATTGATCAGAAGGGACTGTCTATAACATTGGAATTTTCATCTGTTGTGTTCAGCTCTGCATTCAGGTTTCAAATGACCCTTAGGTGCTTATCCACACTTATTTGGTAAAGAAACAAGCCACCAAGTTGTAAAACTGGCTTAACAGAAACTGCCCTATTTTCACTTCTGTTATTGGGCTGTTCCTATAACAAGTGGCCAAGATCACAAAGTTTACAGTTCCCAAAAAACAGTATAAGATCACAGAAGCTTGTCGTTGTCAGTAGATGCAAATTGGGAACATATTTCCTTATGGGGGATCCTGATGTTTTTATGTGGGATGCGGAGGGTAATAGTCGAGATAGGGTTGGGGTGTCAGTACATTTTTTGGCCTCAATGCTCTATTAGTGATCACCTTTTAGAAAATGGAAAATAATCACCAAAATAGTATGGCTTTTTCTGAAGTATTAGAATCAGTAATCATAAAGTTAAGTACCACTTTTGGGTCCATTAAAATGAAGTCCAATACACCATAGTCTCTAGGCTTGAACTGCTTCTGTTATGAAGATAGACTTGGAAAGCAAATTCAATTTATGTTAAAGGGAACGCTAACAGGGAAGATTAATGGTAGTTCAATCACAAAGAGGGTTGATAATGTTGAGAGGTATATTCCTTTACTTTAACTCTAGAAACATGAAAGAGTGGCAAAATATTTAAAAGCGATGCAGGGATAAGAAGGGATTCCTTTATACCTCAGCCATGGAAGGGGACTGGTGTGACAGGATCCACATGGCAAGGAATCTGGGTGAAAGACGATGGGTGAAGGACTGCCAGTGAGTACAACTGGTGCAGGCAATCAAAGCAGTAAATATAGATGTGCCAACTTAGCCCAGGGCAATAAGCTTCCTCAAAAAAACCTGTGACCTGTTTCAGGTAAGTGTAGGGTAAACTCATATTGTGAACCAACAGATTACTATTGCTATGGAAACTGTTGCCAAAGCAGCTTTTATTGGTCAGGATTACATAAATAGGCTTTTCGCTTTCCAAAGCTAGTAGTCAGATCGCTTTTCAGTTTATTCCGCAAGCAGCGTGCATTTTGTTTTTTTTAAACAGGCATTAGGTATATTTTTCTTGTCTTTTGTGTTTGTCTTTGTTTCAATTATCTGTGATCAAAAGTGCAAATACTTACCTTCGATTGCAAAGTTATTCTTTTTGATTACTTAGAAACCAACTAAGAGTATCATCCGTATGCAGAATAAACCTCACCTTGTCCTCATTCAGAGGAGCATGAATGCACTTTTGATAGAATCATTACCTGCTACTGCAGCCTCACATTCCTCCCTGAGGACCTTGACATATTCAGAATGACTGGTTTTCAGTTCCTCTATTCTGGAGTCTGACTGCGCTGCTTCTTTCTAAAGAATTTACAAAACAATTTGTTAATCATTAACTTTTAAATAAATACTGCCCCGTTGCCAAGGTACAAATAGGACATAATTGCTATCCAAATGACCGGTTGACAGATCAGAACTTGGATGTCTCAAGTGAGACGAGTTTTGGACACCTGTTGTTTAAATCCTTGAACAATGGGAGACAACATGAAATGGTAATTGCTTTCTCCAAGAATTTTAGCATTGGTGAAACCCTGCGATTAAAGGATTTATACCTAAAGCATTTTTTGATGGATCTGTGCACTTCTAGAATTTATTATTTCAAGCTCCTGCTATGGAGTTTTTAAAAAATTTTAAAAATTCATGTGGTGCGGGCATTGCTGTTAAATTCAGCATTTGTTGCCCATCCTTAATTGCCCTTGAGAGGGTGGTGATGAATGAAGTTTAGCCCAACAAATCAGTAAAGCTCAACATTTGGGGCAGAATTTTACATCCCACGGGCAGGCGCATGCCTGACCTGAACGGGCGTAAAATTGCCCGAGAAGGTGCCAGGTGAGCATCCTGATGTCATCCCACGCTCGGGCGATATTTCGCTTGGCGGGCACATGCAAAAGTCGGAAGCGCCCCCACCGACAACGAAGAGTGCAATTAGGCCCATCAACACCGCAATTGTCTCTGATTTTCTGTGGTCCGTCCAACCTTACTGTTAATGGATGGACAAATCGGCCAGGCGGACTTTGCATTTTTCACCAAACCTCATCCAAGAGCGAGATGAGGTTTCCGTTATTAAATAAAATAAAAATAATAAAGACAAAAATCTGTGGACAGCACTTTTAGCATCTCTATGTTCAGGTGCTTGATTGTGATGCTTGGGCATTTTTTTCCTGATTTTCAAAACTTTACTTCATGGTTTTCAGGTCTGCAGCTCCCTGAGGCAACTCTCTGCCTTCAGGGAGCTTTGTCTCAGTGCTCGCCCGCACCTGTGGAAACATCATCACCCACCCCTCCTCCCACTCCTACTCCCACCCTGGCAGCGCTGGGCTTTTCAGTGGTGTTTCATGCTGGCTGGCCACTAATCGGCCAGCCCAGGTGTGAAATCGCAGTCGAGGGCCAATCACGGTCAGCAGTCCATTTCCTGATCACTCCCAGGTCCAGCCGCCGAGCTGAAAATTCAGCCCTGGAGCTGCACTGAGAATTCATATATAGAACACATGGATTCATGATAAATATTAATGTAATCATGACCATGGCCCATTACTTTTCCTTGGTCCTCCTCAACTTCATTTTAGCCTTTGGCATGGTCAACTAGATTATCCTCCTCCAATGCCTTTCTTCCATTGTTCAGGTAACTGTGTTATTGGCTTCTCTTTCTTCCTCCCTGAGCCAGTGGCATTTCTATCTCCAAGTCCCTACTGGATCTGAACCTTTGATCTGATTTACTGCAATGTTAAACAGAGAACCTGTCTGCCTTCTCAGTTGGATATAAAAGATCCCATGGGATTATTTTGAAGAATCAGAGATTGCACTGGTGTCCTGGCCAACTTTCACCTCTAAGGTTATCCTCAGGTTGTGAAAGGCGCTATATAAATGCAAGTTTTATTCTTGCCTGGTGGCACAGCTTTCACATGCATCCTGTCAACACCCAGTTCTACCCCTAAACCTCCTCCCTCTCTGACTCTGTGTTGTCAAATCACTTGCCTGACATCCAGTTTTGGATAAGCCATTATTTCCTCCAGCTAAACATTTGGGAAGACTGAGTACAAGAAGTCAGCAAGCTCAGTTTGCATGGCACCAAAATTCCTGCTCATGACAAAACAACGAACAATAGTTTATATTTATATAGTGCTCTTAACGTAATAAAATCTCCCAAGGTGCTTCACAGGAGCATTATAAACAAAGTGTGATATTGGCCACAAAAGGAGACATTAGGTCAGCATGGTCAAAATCTTGGTCAAAGAGGAAGATTTAAGGAATGTCTTAAAGGAGGAAAATGAGATAGAGAGACAGGGGTGTGTAGGGAGGATATCCCAGAGCTTGGGGCTTAGGCAACTGAAGACACTACCACCAATGATGGAACAATTAAAATTGGGGACGCACAAAAGGCCAGAATTAGAGGAGCACAGATACATTAATTAAAATTTACCTTTTAGAAGTTATACAGTTGGGCAGAAGCTACAAACTTGCATGTGCCCCATAAGCGATTTGCATGTCATCTATAATCTACTGGTAAAATAAACTGAAACTATTCACCAGTGTTTGGCTTTTATTTATAACTCAAACCTTTTGCAGTTCCTGTTTCAGTCTTTGGATGTCCTCTGCATGTATCTGCTGAAGTTGTTTTTTCTCTGCGCTATGAGTTGAACATAGATCTTCCCTAAGTCGTTCAAGCTCCCTCTTGTGCTCCTCTTTGATCCCTTGAAGCTCTTTTGCGTGCCTTCCAAGAAGGACAGCTTCTGTCTTCTGCAGCTGATCAGAAACATTTCCAGGTATATCTGAAGAGGGAGAAAAATATAAAACCAGCTGATTATTGAATGTTAAAGCTACTGGAGAAGAGATTTTAATGGATGACAAATCATGGGCTGTGTGTGTGTCTTTTCACAATATGCACTCCAAGCATAAAATTTCCCCTTGCATCTCAAGTGACAACAGTAAGATTGCAGACCTTTCTGTTAGACGGGAGAAGATGGAAAATTAATCAGTAATAATAATCAATTGCTAAATATTCAGCACAGTTTCCCAGGTACTACAGGCAGAGCTAAATGGTTGAGGATATTTGGATTATGTGAACACTACATTGTTATCTGAGAAACTTAATGCCAGTCATTTCCTTCTTTCTGTGGGATTAGGGAGGTGTCATTTTAACCAATTATTTATGAAGAAACTGACAGGGTCGGACGCAGAGCTGGTTTTACACCTCCTCTGTTTCTAATCTCCATTGAAGTTCATGGGGTCAAGGGGAGGGATGGGGCTTAAAGCTGGCATTCCATCTAAACAAGCTGGGCTAAAATTACCCTCGATCTCAGTTACTGTTGAGCAGAAATGACTCCTATTTTGATCAGGCTTTCTAAAGCATTTTCATTAGGCTACATTCTCTGCTCAGCATGAAATGGCTGATGCTCTTCCTAGGACTGGAGCATAGAATCATGAGTGCAAATAAGGAATTTGAGTCTCCACACCACATGATGCTTCTGTACTGAATTGGCTGTGTTAAATGCAGCAGAGTTTTACTGTAAGGTCAGGGGAGATTCCTATATCTTGTGTACTTTTGCCTTTACTAGAAGAACTGTTCATTACTTGTAGGGCAGAAATTTCTGCTTTCTGGGTGGGCAGGCCTGATCCAATCTCTGGCGGGCGTGAAGCCGATCCCTGCCGGAGAAGTGGGCCCCGCCGCCATTTTACATGGGCGAGCCAATTAAGGCCCACCCAGCGTGAGGTCCGGCGGGAAGCGCTATGTGCTTCCTGTGCAGGCAGGGGAGGATTCCCTAAAAGCGAGAGTGTGCTCTTTCGTGCATGCGCACAAAAGAACGCACATCTCCCTGAGGCTAAGTGCAGCCTCTGGGAGATCGCTGACACTTTTAAAAATAGAAAAAAAAAGAAAAAAAAATTCCTTAACATGTGATAATGTCACATGAGATGGGACACGTTCATAATTTACACTGAAGCTTTATTAAGCTTTTTAAATCCCTACATGAAACCTCATCCCGCAGGTGGATGAGGTTTCTTGTTTTTTCTAGTTCCCGCCGGGGCTCCTGGTCTGCCCGACAACCTTAAGGTTAGATGGGCAGGTCCTTTAATTGTTTTAATGATCCTGTCAATGGCCTCAATTGGTCATTGACAGGTCAGCGGGCCTGCAGCTGATTTTGCTGTGTCCCCGCCTTCCTGAAAATTTAAATGGCGTACGGTGACGTCGGGGGTTCCGCCCAACTTCATCCCGCGTCATTTTAGGCGTTGGCGAGTGGGCCCCGCCCCCCGCTCGCCATCGGCAAAATTCAGCCCATGGTCTTGATGTGGTTTAACACCATTTCAATTAGATTGTTAACACCATTCAGCATTAAACTGTGTCATTCTAGCCTGTCCTTTCCAAACATGTCAATAACCTAAATGGAGAACAGAAGTTCAGATAAAAGCAAAATACCGGGGTGCTGGAAATCTTAAAACAAAAACAGGAAATTCTGGAAAACCTCAACAGGTCTAATAGCATCTGTGGGGAGAAAAACAGAGTTAACGTTTCAAGTCCATATGACTCTCTTCTTCAGAGCTAAAGAGAAGTAAAAATGTGATGTAATATATACTGTGTAGGTGGGGTGGAGCAGGTGAAGTTCAGATGTTGATTGATGATAAACTGGATCTGCTAGCAACTGAGGAATAAGCTCTAAGTATGTTGATAGGTGCGTTTTGTAATAATTAAAAACAGCACCAATTATGTGCCAATATGTCAAGGATTGATCGTTACACATGGACTTAAACATTTCCACTAAACAACATGCTCACAATCAATATTAAGATTACAAAGGATGCTTTGCTGCAGAAAACGCATGTGGGGTGTGCTCAATGCTCCAGATGTCTCCATTCTTCAGCTCCCAAACTATGGCTATAATTTTAACCCATTCATATTGGTCCTTGCTGTACTGCTCCACAAAGAACTGCATTATGAAAACGGTTTCCCCACTTTTGTTAGCAGTCCCTATCTAATTGGCCCTAGGCCTGCTAAATGTGTTTGGATTACCCAGGCACAAAAAGAGAACTGAGTCTCCAGTTGTTGTGATAAAGCTGGTCTAAATGTAAACATGTGTCAGCTGGCCCAGAAAGCAGGCTGCACACGACCTCTGTACACATTTTCAGAATTTTGGCATTGTTTCAATTTTAGTGTTTTTCAATACGGTGCAAGTAGTCTGAAAATATAGAATATAGTGTAGAATAGAAGTAATTTGTGTAAGATGGATATATTGGCTATTTCTCAAGGGACGAATCTTGTACAAGGCAATGGGGACTCGGCTGCCGGCTCTCCAGTCAATGGCCAAAACCCCCGTGTCACCTCTTTTCAGGAAGGTTTGCTGCATCTTCTGCCACTCAGGCACTTGACAGGCCAGCTGCAGGCGTTGCCCAGGGATGAAGGACCTGGAGGCATAGAAGACTCACCCACCAAGAGCTGTTGGCCAATCAGAGGCAGGTAGCTCTTCGATAGCTGCACTACCTGGGAGCCCTTTGCTGCTGCTGGTACTACACTCGCCCAAGGTCTCAGATCAAAGAGGGACCCAGGCACAGGCGAGTGATGGGATTTAGCAGGGTGGGGTGGGTGGGGTGGGGGGTGGTCACGGGCAGGGTGACTGTTCTGTAATTTGGCCTTTCATCCTATGCCCCCCGGGGGAGGGTGTTTTGTCCTGGATTCCTGTTGTCTCAGCAGGCACTTTGTTTTTTGCTCATGTGTCGGACGAGGTAGGTTCCCACCTTGTGCTTGGCAATGCCACGCGGGTGTCCTGGGGGGTGGGGGTCAATCTGGCTGGTGTCTGCATCAGAACACAGGCAGGGGGGGTGCCTCTCAGTGGGCCCCCGCTTCCTGATACTGGATCCCTCGAGCAGACATTGAGTGCCTTTGAACAAAATCACAGAATTTTAACAGTACAGAAGGAGGCCATTCAGCCCACTGTGTCTGCACTGGCTCTCCAAATGAGTATCATGACCTAGTGCCATTGCCCTGCCTTTCCCCCGTACCCCTGCATATTGTTTCTATTCAAATAATCATTTAATGCCCTCCTGAATGTCTCGATTGAACTTGCTTCCACCACACTTCCAGGCAACACATTCCAGACCCAAACCACTCGTCGAGTGAAAATGTTTCTCCTCACATCACACTTGCTTCTTTTGCAAACCATTTTAAAACTGTGCCCTCTCGTTCTTGCTTCTTTTATGAGTGGGAACAGTTTCTCCCTATCTACTCTGTCCAGCCCCCTCATGATTTTGAACATCTCTATCAAATCTCCTCTCAGCCTTTTTCTCTCCAAGGAGAACAGTCCCAAGCCCCTCTCCAATCTATCCTCTTGGCTGAAGTTTCTCATATCTGGAACCATTCTTGTGAATGAAGAACGACCACCGCACCCCTATCCACCACCCGCACCCCCACACACCACCAACCCCACACCGCAACCACCACCCCCCGACCCCTGAAGGAGCCTACAAGAAAACTTGATAGGTTTTGCTTGTCCTGCATCCCATATGGTGAACCCCTCCCCCCAGTCTGGGTTAATATGAGCGGAGGCAGGATGAGGATCTCAAGTGGCCAATGCCCACTTAAGGGCTTCAGTTGGAAGCAGGGCAAGAAGGCCATCCTCGCACCTTCCCATACAGGCTTAATCACGGTCAGGAAGGCAGTGGGTCCCGAACTGCCACCCTCCCATCAATTAAATGCCCCCGCCATCAAAGTCACCATGGGGGAGGGCATTGAATACTGCCCTAACTCTGACAGCTGTAGAGTTGGAGAGGCTAGAACAGAAAGCTGAGGAAGTGAAGGCAAACTTTTAGGAGTGAAGGATCAAGGAGCAGAAGAACGATAATAAGAAAATAGGAAGAAGCTTCAGCACTAGAAAATTGTGAAAGGCAAAATGAGTCAATACAGCCATGAAATAGGAACTTGAAGCAGCACTTAAGCCGAAAAGTGAACTCTTACTCAGAAAATGAGTAAATTCTCTGGTGCAAGAGTATCAGGGGCAATAAAGGAACTATATGTTACAAGCACAGTCATTAAAACTTTAGCTATTTGATACTTTGCTTGAACAGACTATGCTAAAAAAGAGTTTGACTTACAGTGCTTTTATTTTATTGACTGACCTTTTTTTGGAATTTCGGGATTTCAACCAACTAGATTACCAGGTCATGCAATTAATACAGAGCTATAGATTTTTTTCTTAAATGCTTGCCTTATATAATAGGGTAAGCATTCACATGGTTCAAATAAGAACCTTAGTTGAGTCAAGGGATGGCCTGTGGTTCAGTGGTAGTGTCCCTACCTCTAGGCCAGAAGTTCTAGGTTCAAGTTCCACTTCAAAACTTGATGGCCATGGAAGATGCACTTTTACTTAGGCTAATGCAGAAGGAGAAAAAATTGGGACAGTAGATGCCAAAAAGAATAAGCTGAAGCAAACTGATAATTAAAGGAATAATCTGTTATGCACCCAAGAGATAATGAGAATTAACATTGAAAACTGCAGTCTCTCCTTTGTGACTAATCAAGGCAATTTAGTAAACAGTTTTTTCAGCAATGATGTAACACTCTATTGCTTGTGAATATTCTCATCAATGTGACCAAGTCAAATCAAAAAGTGAGAATGAAGAGTGTCTAAGATATTAATTGTGAATGCAGTCAGCTTAAGTTTCACTTTGCTTGTTTATATAGTTTACTGGTGCAAGGAGCATAAGAAACACCTGCTAAACCCAACTGAAAGTAAACTGCGAGCATATATTTTGCATGCTACATTTTGGAAGCACCATTCCTTTCCAGCTGCTGTCATGAGGAAGCTCTCAATGACTACTTCCTTTCCCTACTGGCACATTTAACATGACCTGTTAGTCCAAATGCAAATGCTGCCAAGTTCCAACATTTCATCAAACATTATATTAGTTTTACACTTTCTTTTAGTGCTCACAGTTCAGGGATTTGTGAGGAGAGAGAGATATCAATCTATTCATTTGATTGATTCTTTAAAACACTGGCACAAAACCAATAAATGAATTTGTAAGCTTTGCCATTTGGCTAATCTAAGGCAGTAAGAGGGGTGGGGGAGTGGGAAGCTGCTCTGGTCACCATCTGCACTCATTTTGAATGCATTTATGATTTTTGCTAGCCATGTTGATCTGAGTAATTTTTCTATTAAATGTCAATTCCTGTACAGGCATGGGTTGATTGACTTAAAATTGGCCGTCAGCCAATTTCACGCCTATAATTCCTGTAATTACTTAATTCAAAGTATGATAGGCACAGTATTGATATCTTGCTTAACATTGTATATTGAGCATTGCTGAAAAAAGAGACATGCTGTCAAAGCTTTTCACCTTGTACTCATCAGGATAGATGCAAGAATCCCAAATCTCAAAGGGAGCAACAAGTTATGCTGCATGGGAAGGGGGTGCTGATTGGTTGGCAAGTGGATGCTGATTGGTAGAGATGTTTCTATGGAGGATGCACCAGGGAACAGTTAACTGCCAAGCTGTTGTTTAAATTGAAACCAGCCAAGTTGACTCTGATTGGTTAAGGCATTGCCATGGGGAATGAACCAGGGAATGGCTGTCTCCCAAGCTTTTGTTTAGTTCAGAAAGGTGCAATAGCAGACATGATCGTATTGTTTGCAAAGGACAGTGCCTTATGTGTAAATATAAGTAGCATCTAGCATGCATAAGTGAGCCACACTGCGAACCTGAATGATTATCTTAAATTGGCTGTTAGTATAATACTTAGCACAATCCAGATTGTTTAATAAATGTTGTCCAATCACAGAATCACAGGTTCTGAGTTTTTGAGTATGATCAGTACTTTTCCTGATGTGAACAGCTGAAGGGATGTGCTATTTGATAACACCCACCAGTCATTGGGACATACAGTCTACATAGCTGGCGTCACACCAACACTAATGCAATTTTTGAACTCTCCAATAATTCACTACTTGAAGCAATAAACCTCCACAGCCAGGATTTTACCAGTCCTTTGGAGACGGGCTAGGAGGTGGGAGGGGTGGTAAAATAGAGGGCATTGAGAGGGAAGCCTGATGTGTTTTCACCTACATGGAATGGCAATGACCCTCTGATTGGACCACTAGTTTGGAAAGAGAGGGCACCACCCTTAATAGGACAGTGGTCCCAGCAGCGGCCTGTTAATTGGCTGCCATCAGTAGAATCCCCTGGCTCCATGGGCTTGGAACCTGCATTTGATCCCGGTGGTGCAACCAACAGCATTCCCATGAAATTTTGGCCGACACTTTTAATTGTTCACTTCCTGGGCCTGAGTGCTTGATTAGCAGCAATTAATTGAAAAGGGTAATTAATAACAGACTTCATTTTTGGTGGTGAGTTTATGTGTAATTATAGTGCAAATGCATCTACTTGACAATTAGTATAACAGTAGTAAACCAAGGGCATGAGCCTGAAGATGGAATGTTCACAATTAGTTCATAAAGACCAAATAAAAACTTGCATCCTGTCACACAATAGTATAGACTACTCAAATACTAAAGCACTTTTACAAAGAAACAGAGTCATATAGCTTTGCTATTCCATCAGAGTTGATTATTTTTCTCTGCTACCACACACCTCTTCCTACATTTTCTCACTTCACTTGTTTCTATTGCTGTGCACTTACTGAGTCTAAGATCTTGGAGACAGTGGTCTACCCTACTGGCACCACAAATGCCATTCTTGGCCAACAGGGAGAGTGGTGTGGTGAAAATTTTCCATTCCAACCTGCTTACCCTTCACTTTCCTCTCACGATCAAAACCTGTCAAGATTACCTTCAGTATCACTTTCAAATGTTCAAACTTTCATCCATCCATTTATTCCACTTGCTACCATTTGCTATCAAATCTCCTAACATTCACTCATGTGATGGGTCTCATGCCAAGTCATGTCATGTCTCATGTCGTAACAGCCATGATTTTTCCTAATGTTCATTCAAGTGCACATTTAAAAGTAAATTTAAGCTGATCGCTGCACGTTGTTCCGTGGCCATTTTGCCACTTTATTGAAATGACTGCTTAGGGAGTTAATAACTGGAAACATTAAAGTAGCATAATTTACACGTGCTATGTATATAGTGAGATGTAACTGTCCTCTGTGATAGGAAGAAGACAAATAAACAAATTACACTGCTACATGAAATATTAAATTTCCCTTTGTATGTGTGCGACTGCAGGTTCAATGTTAACCTTCTGTACCTAAGAATTACTTGTTGCTGCAATCATTTAACCGTTGAACATTTCAGTTTAGCTAAGTCAATGAGTGATTTGCCAATAATCTCACCTGCTTTGTTTATCTGTGAATAATTATTGCCTTGAAGAAATCTGATGCTCTTTTACCTATGCTGTCATTTTATACGTTATTTTATGCAAACAGATAATCCATCTTCACAAAATGATTTTTGTACAGCTCCTGCATTGGTCTCCTATTCTGCCCCAAAGAGGACTCCATGCACCTGTATTGTAACAATGGTTGGCCAGGCTCTTAGTCAATAAGGTGGAATGGCCAGAGCCCTTGTTACTAGAAAAAGGAATACCGAGTGCTTCCTTTTTATTATTCTTTCAAGAGATGAGAGCATTGCTGGCATTGTTGCCCATCTCTAATTGCCCTTGAACTGCTGCAGTCCATCTGGTGTAAGTGCACCCAAAATGTGGAAGGGAGGTAGGAAGGGAGTTCCAGGTTTTTGCCCCAGTGACAGTGAAGGAACAGTAATGTATTTCTAAGTCAGGCTGGTGTATGACTTGAATGGGAATTTGCAGGTGATGGTGCTCCCATGCATTTTCTTCCCTTGTCCTTCTAGGTGGCAGATGTTGCAGGTTTGGAAGGTGCTATCAAAGGAACATTGGTTAATTGCTGCAGTCATCTTCTATATGGTATACACTGCTGCCACTGAGTGCTGATGGTGGAGCAAATGAATGTTTAAGGTGGTGGATGGGGTGCCAATCAAATGGGCTGCTTTATCCTGGATGGTGTTGAGCTTCTTGAATGTTGTTGGAGCTGCACTCATCCAGGCAAGTGGAGAGTATTCCATCACACTCCTGACTTGTGTCTTGTCGATAGTTGTCATGCCTTGGGGAGCGAGGAGGTAAATTACTCACCACACAATTCTTAGCCTCTGACCTGCTCTTGTAGCCACAGTATTTATATGGTTGCTCCAGTTAAGGTTCTGGTCAATGGTAATCCCCAGGATGAGTGGTGAGTTGATTCAGTGATGCTAATACCATTGAATGTCAAGGAGAGACAGTTAGATTCTCTTGTTGGAGATGTTCGTTGCCTGGCATTTGTGTGATGCAAGTGCCCTGCAGCCATACAATCCAAAATTATGGAGCAAACGCCTGTAATCCAGCACTGTGGGTGAGTGCGAAGAGACACATGTGGACAAAGTATGTAGGATGAAGGGCGACCATCTTGGTATCATCCATGAGTGTGGGAGGTAACATAATTCAACAGCTTTGGAAAGGGGCAAATATAATACAGTGTAATATATCAAAGTTCAATCACAATCCAACCATACTGGGGTGAGCAAATGGAATGCAACAATTGAAGGCCAGTTCCAGCCAATGCAGACTGATCCGATTCCATCACATTGAGTAATAGTTACAATATACAACATCACAATCTCTTGGAAATATCAAAATTGAATCAGTTTTAAGCAGAAATTGGAAGATGGAACAAAGTACAAGGTTATTATCAAAAGGCAATTTGAAAGAATCTGAGCAAAATAACCTCAAATCTACTTAAATTCCTGGTGGTGGCTTTTCAATAAGTATTAAAACATAAGCTTTTTCATCATCAGAGGGAGGCCATAGCCTATCTATTATATTCAATTATATTCAAGACAGAGGGTGATAGATTTTTGGGTACTAAAGGAATTAAAGGAGAAGGGGATAGTCTGGGAAGGTAGGTTGAGGTACAATATCAGCCATGATCTTGTTGAATGGCACAGCAGACACGAAGGGCCAAATGGCCTCCTCCTGCTCCTATTTCTTATGCTCTTAAGTTTAAACCTATCCCTCCATATTACAGCAATATAGCCCCAAGTTAAATTACTGGCAGTATCTTACCACCATCTCCGTGAAGTGCTGCTAATTCTTGAGAAAATTCCTTGTGTTGTTTTGATGGAGTTTCTTTCTGTTTAAATCAAAAATGAGTTATTTACTCATTCCATCTACTTTGCAATTTATAAGCAGAATACTGACTGCAATTCATTCAGAATTATTCTAAATGGGCTGCAAGATTCAGCAATGAACAACAATCAAATATGGTTAAAAACAAAAAAACAAAAAAACAAAAAAACTGCGGATGCTGGAAATCCAAAACAAAAACAGAATTACCTGGAAAAACTCAGCAGGTCTGGCAGCATCGGCGGAGAAGAAAAGAGTTGACGTTTCGAGTCCTCATGACCCTTCGACAGTTCTGTCGAAGGGTCATGAGGACTCGAAACGTCAACTCTTTTCTTCTCCGCCGATGCTGCCAGACCTGCTGAGTTTTTCCAGGTAATTCTGTTTTTGAATCAAATATGGTTATCCGTCCTTGAAATTACTGTTTTCTATATACATCTTAACTTGCCACACTCTCACTGTCTTCTGATTTAATATGCACCGTCCCTCTGCCTGTCTGCCTCCCTGCCTGGGCAGAGTTCAGCAGCATTGCGCAGGTGTCAAAGAGGCGTTAGCAGGGAGGGTGCAATCCTCCACATTTACTTGCCTTGCCAAAAAGCCTAACCTTACTACCAGAAAATGCAGTGTGACAGCCAAAATACACATCAACCATCAGACTCAGCACCATCTTTTGAGTCATTCCCATGGACCCCAATATAGATATTTCCAATGGTTAAGTCAAGTGAAATTTGAGCCTGTTTCTTGGTGCGTTGCCAAAGGACTGCAGCCCCTATGTACCATCCAACTGCAGCATGCTTCAGCTATCTTCACAAGGATAACTGCCAAACCCATGGTAGTCAACTTCAGATACACACACTGTGATCAAGCCTAATATTGCCATGACTGGCAAACTGTCCCCATGGTCATTCACAATCCCAGCCACTCAGTAAAATTCACTCACTGTTACATTGTACCAAGCAAATCCATTATGAATGCTTCATATTCAATTTTAATACCTATCGCCCAGCAGAAACCAGGAAGGGTGACATTGAAAAATGGGCATCTTTCTTGCCAATTTGAAACTTGATCCTTTCCCATCTTTCCAATATTCATCAGCAGGCTGGATAAGGCACCTCCTGCAGCAGACGGGATACAAATGAATTTATGCACCTCAGGGTCTTATTACATCAACAGGATCCCAATGGTATTTTCAGCAAGGCCTGAGGGGGCAGCAGCTGTGGTTTTGCTGCCAGGCTGACAGCTGGTGGGTAGTTTGAAGTGGCCCTCCATACAATTCAGATTTTAAAAAAGCCTTTATGGGGCCAGGAAGAGCAGGTATGCTCCTATGGACCCCAAAAGGAAAGTTGAGGCATCCTTTGTTACCGTTCACACCATCCCCACCCCCACCAACCCCCCACTTTGTTCTTGGACTCTGCACCCTTTTCCCACCCATTCAATCTGTTTTTGGCAATGTTGGTTAAGGGATAAATGTTGGTCAGGACACGAGGGACAATTTCCCTCTATTATTTTTGAACAGTGCCATGGCAGTTTTTACATCCATCTGAGAGGACAGACATCTGAAAAAGGCACCTCTGACATTGCAGCACTCTCTTAGTACTGCACTGAAGTGGCAACTAGATTATGTGCTCAAGTTCCTTGAGTAGGAATTGAACTAACAACCTTTGGGCCCAAAAGAAAACTTGATACTTCCATCCAAATTCTGTCCTATAAATTCTCTGAAATATGATATATTGAAATAACAATAATGGTTTGTGTTCATATGGTGCCTTTAACAGAATGAAATGTCCCAAGGCGCTTCACAGAGGCATTATAAAATAAAGTATGACACTAAGCTGCACGTGGAGATGTTAGGGCAGATGACCAATAGCTTGGTCAAAGAGGTAGATGTTGTTACAAGGATGCGCTTTTTAAAAAAAAAAGATACAATTTCTGATTTTTCTTTTCCTGGCTGGATTTAAAAAAATAATCTGAAATCCTTTTAAAACAATGAAGGACTGCCAGTCGGCTACAATATACAAGCTTGCATTCCACCAAGTGGGATGTAACAGGACAGACACTCAGTTCCCTGGGGAGCGTGAAAGACCCCGTCTCCTGCTGGCTTTTACATGATCCTGAAACTTTTCAAGTTTCTGAGATGAGACATGAAAATTCAATTACCTGTCTAAAAAAAAGGATTAATTGAATTCTTCTGGAATATACAGCCAGCAGCATACTTTAAGAGAAAAGCAAAATACTGTGGATGCTGGAAGAAGGGTCATACGGAGACGAAACGTTAACTCTGTTTCTCTCTCCACTAATGCCACTAGACCTGCTGAGTTTTCCCAGCATTTTCTGTTTTTGTTGCGTACTTTAAGAGATTGTGTTACCAAACAAGAGCAGAATTCTGTATTGAAACAGGCTGCATAAAGCTGTTAGCTCTCTCTCTCTCAAAAGTATTGTGCCTGGATTTGCAAATAAACCATTCTAAGAAGAGATATCTACAGCAAATTGAGATATTTTGGCAATAAAATATGGAAATATGCTCCATACAACTACACCCAGGAAGACAACTAAACAAACAGCTGCAACATGGAAACACTACATCAAGACCAGCCAAAGAACAGCTAACTGTATACTCCTATGTTTTATCTTTTTCACGAACTGCAAAAACATTCCTAGCTATCCTCTTTTTCTGCCATCTGTACTGGTGTGTGTGCGCGAGCCCAGGGAGTGTGTGAGACATATGAATGGTGGCTGCGATTTACTAGTCTGGCTTCAATAAATTTATCTTGTTCTTTGTTTAACCTAAGAAACTCCATCTGACTAATTCTTTACAATCTGAAAGTGTAGATAGTGGGACTCCTGCATTATTGGCAAAGCTTATCCTCTCTAAATTCACAAAAACAAACCATGTTACAGTCAAACCTGGAATGGTAGAATGGGCGTGTCATTTTACCTCTCCTCATATGTTCTGTAACGCAGTAACAGAAATTTGGGGGCTAACCCGGGATAGATCCCATAGACATTTGAGTGAATTGGAGTGGGGAAAGTAAATTGTTCCCTGGAAGCACTTTAAAAAGTAAACTGCTATACAGGTTTTCTTGGGGTTTACAATGCTAAAGTGTAAAAATGTCCACATTCGAAGCCAGTGTTTTTCTAGGACAGATGGAAATTATTTCAGACAATTTAAAAATTTCGTCCTTCAAGAAATTAAAAAGTGTGGCTAAGGAGTTGGAATTAGAGTTTTGCCCAAAAGCCAGGAATCCTGAACTGATAAAACTTGTGGCCAGATAATTGGATTGAGAACCTGGAGCGATTATAACACCCTAGCTTTAGTGTAATTACAGCTAGAACAAGGGAGGTTGGAGCTACAGGTCCAAAGGGAGAGAGGGAGAGAGGGGAGAGAGAGAGAGAGAGGGAGAGGGGAGAAGGAGAGAGTGGAAAGGGAGAAAGGGAGAAAGGGAGAGAGGGAGAGAGAGGGGAAAGGGAGAGAGGGCAAGCTTTCCAAAGGGGGTGAGAATGCTTGAGTTGGATAGAGGCAGTTCCCCTGTGCCCACTGATGGCACCCTTAGCTCAGATCTGAGCATCAAGCTATTCAAGTTTGCCCATTTAATCCCTAAGTTTGATGAAGAAGAGGTAGAAGCCTTTGTCATCTCTTTTGAGATGGAGGCTCAGCAAGGAAGCTGGCCAGTGGAATCTTGGACCCTGCTGTTGCAGACCAAGCTAAAGGCAAGGTCCATGAATGTTGCTCTGTTTCCTAATGAGAGTGCGGCAGATTATGAGGTGGCAAAGAATGATATTTTAAGTGCGTACGAACTGGTGCCAGGGGCATACTGTCAAAAATTCCCTGCCCTCTGAAAATGGCAGGACCAAGCTTACATTGAACTTGAAAGGCTTAGGCAACTCGTGTTTGATCGATGGAGAAGAGGGCTTAAGGTCAAGGCCATGTATGAAAACTTTTGAGAAATAATGCTCCTCAAACAGTTCAAAAACTCACTCCGTCTCCCTATAAAAACGCACATAGAGGCACTGAAAGTGTCAGCGGACTGGCAGACAGTAACTCTGGCTGACAATTATGAGCTTGTCCACAAGTCCTCATCCCAAAGGAAATCCTTCCCCAAACTCCCCTAGCAACTTGAAAAGGATAGGAGGTGGGAAAGTCATGGGAAACCAAGCGTCCATGGGGGAGAAGAGGTGGCTGGAAACACAGGGACCCAAGCTGAGACCAGAATGGATGGTGCTGAGAAAAGCAGTGAGCCTCAGAGGCCTGTATGGTTCAATTGCCATAAGGCCAGACATCTTGGCGCCACTTGCTGGCGGTTATGGGGAAAGCTCGTAGGATTTATTGGGGCATTTAGGCCCTGTGCAGAGAAAGGGAGACAGGCAGAAAGCATAGCAGACCAGGCTCTCGTTCTGGCCACAGCAGCAAGTCCATGTAAGCACATCCCTGAGAGTCTGGGTGAGAATTACAAGGTCCCTGAAAGTTACAAGGATTTTGTGTCAGAAGGAAAGGTGTCCCCATTTTCCCAGAGGTGAGTAAGCCCATAGTCATACTGAGGGATACTGGGGTCAGCCAATCTCTACTGCTGGGAAGAGGCATGACCTTTCCCTCTGAGAGTGCAGTATAGGCCAAAGTGCTGGTAAAGGATATCAAGGGAGAGTACATGCTCAAAAATTTATACAGGGTGCACCTGGACTGCAGCCTTAGTTCAGGACCAGTGGCCATGAGAGTTGTTCAAAGTTTATCTGTGCACCAGGTTGACTTGCTCCTCGGCAATGGCCTGGTGGGGTCAAAGATGGTGGCAACCCGATGGTTTTAGGGAAGCCAAGTGAGGTCAGGGAGACAGAGCAGCTGGAGGAGAAAGTCCCTGCCATTTATCCTGACTGTATAGCAACCTGGTCAATGACCAAAAGGTCAGGGAAGGCCAAAGCGGCACTGTGGAAAGATGCCCCGGCCATCTGGTTATCTTTATCAGGGGTTTAGAGGACTCCAAGGATGTAATGAGTAAGTCTTCCTCAGTTGTGTCTCAGCAAGCCTGATAGCTTGGTCTGCAACAGCAGGGTCCACTTTCCACTGGCCAGCTTACTTGCTGAGCCTCCCTCAGCAAGCGCTAGGAAAGTTAACACGGGACTGCCCAAACCGAAGCTGAAGCAGATGGAGTCGGGGAGTGCTATTGTTTTAAAAATGAGGTGCTGATGAGGAAGTGGAGACCCGTCACAGACCCGTAGATGAGGAGTGGAAATTAGGCTAGCCCACAAAATCCTGACAGCTGGACATGAAAAACCCAAGCCCGCGTAAGCCAGCATTTTTACTGGCCTCACACCCACAAAGATGTGGTGTAGTTCTGTAAAACCTGGCACACCTGTTAGGTAGCGGGGAAAACTGCAGCCCGCAATTAAACCTGCGCCTATGATTTTCACGCCTACCTTTGGAGAAACCTTCAGCAAGGTGCTCGTGGATTGTGTGGGACCCCTGCCGAAAACAAAAGTATATTCTTACTGATATGGATGTGGCTACCCAATTCCCAGAGGCCATTCCCCTGAGAACTATCTCTGCCAAGGCAGTGGTGGTGGGATTAATACAATTCTTTACCCAGTGTTGGCTGCCCACTGAGATCCAGTCGGATCAGGGCTCAAATTTCATGTCCAAAATATCCCAGGAAGTCATGAGTGTAATCCAGCTAAAGTCTTCAGCATATCACCCATAATCGCAAGGAGCTTGGGAACGGTACCGCCAGACCCTAAAAGCAATGAGCAGGGTATACTGTCACGGGTATACCCATGACTGAGGCAAAAGACTGGGTTTTCTTTGGTTCACTACCAGAGACTCACCCAATGAATCCACTACGTTTACATCTTTTGAATTATTTTACAGACACCAAGTGAGGGGGTGCCCTGAAACTAATCAAGGGGCAGGTCTCCATGTTAGATTATATACCTGTGTTTCATGAATGGCTCAAGAGAGCCTGTGACGTAGACCAAAAGCACTTAAAAACTTGCCAAACAGCTATGATAAAGCAGGCAGACAAACATGCCAAGGCCTGAACCTTTCAGCCAGGAGATTATGTGCTAGTGCTCCTGCCGATACAGGTTGAACGCCTGAAAGCCTGGTTCAGTGGACCATACAGGGGAGCAAAGAGAATTGGAGAGGTAAACTATTTAATCGACACCCCAGGCCATAGGAAAAAACAGAGGCCATGTCTTATCAACATGACAAAACAGTACCGCAGCCAGGAAAGGGGCAAACAGGTAACAGTCTGTCAGATAGCAAAAGAACTGGAGGATGAAAGGGACAGTGAGGACGAATTAGAGAGAGGTCTGGGCGAGGCCCAAACTGAACCCCCGACCATCCGGTTAGCCAATACTGAACTTTTAGAGAAATTCGACACCTTGTTCACCCATTTAAATGCGGGACAAAGAGGCGACCTGGCAAGGCAGCTCATCGCATTTAACAGCATCTGTAGAGGCGAGCCAGGCTGCACCACTTTATCTCTAACCCATGTGGATGTGCACTAGATACCTCCCATTAAACAGAATCCATGTCACCTAGGCCCAGAGAAACTGACCCAGATCCAGGAGATCAAACATATGACCTTCCTTCCATCGTAAGGTCAATAGTGGGGGTGTTCGCTGATGAGTGCACAATGTTCAGCACCATTCATGACTCCTCAGATACTGAAGCAGTCCATGTCCAAATGCAGCAAGACCCGGACAATATTCAGGCTTGCGCTCACAAGTGGCAAGTATTATTTGTGCCATGTAAGTGCCAGGCAATGACCATCTCCAACAAGAGAGAATCTAACTATCGCTCTTTGACATTCAATGGCGTTATCATTGCAGAGCCCCCCGCTATAAACATCCTGGGGGTTACCATTGACCAGAAACTGAACTGGACCAGCATATATGTAATTTGTCTACAACAGCAGGTTAGAGACTAGGATTCCTGCAGCGAGTAACCTAACCTCCTGACTCCCCAAAACCTGTCCACCATCTACAAGGCACAAGTCAGGAGTGTGATGGAATACTCTCCACTTGCCTGGATGAGTGCAACTCCAACAACACTCAAGAAAATTGACACCATCCAGGACAAAGCGGCTGCTTGATCGGCACCCCATCCACAAACATTTGCTCTGTCCACCATCGATGCACAGTGGCAGCAGAGTGTGCCATCTATAAGATGCACGGCAGCAACTCACCAAGCCTCCTTAGAAAGCACCTTAGAAACCCAAGACTGCTACTATCCAGAAGGACAAGGGCACCAGGCACATAGGGACACCACCACCTGTAAGTTCCCCTCCAAGCCACACAACATCCTGACTTGAAAATTTCTCATTATTCCTTCACTGTTACTGGGTCAAAATCCTGGAACTCCCTCCCTAATAGGTGGGTGTACTTACACCAAATGGACTGCAGCAGTTCAAGAAGGCAGCTCACCACCACCTTCACAAGGGCAATAAATGCTGGCCTAGCCAGCGACACCCACATCCCATGAATGAATAATGAAAAAAATACATGCTGGAGCACAAACTAATCAAGCCCAGTGACAGCAGCTAGATTTTCCCATTTGTGCTTGTGCCTAAGCCGGATGTCTGCATAAGGCATTGATTATTGAAAGATTAATGCAGCATCCAAAGCCGACTCCTGCCTTAGGAGATTTACCAGGATGTTGCCTGGGCTGGAGAGTTTTAGTTATGAGGAGAGATTGGATAGACTGGGGTTATTTTCCTTGCAGCAGAGACAATTGAGGGGGGACATGATTGAGGTGTATAAAATTAAGAGGGGCATAGCTAGGATAGACAGGAAGGAACTTTTCCCCTTGGTGGAGGGATCAATAACCAGGAGGCATACATATAAGGTAAGGGGGCAGAAGGCTTAGAGGGGATTTGAGGAAGAATTTTTTCACCCAGAGGGTGGTGGGGATCTGGAACTCACTGACTGAAAGGGTGGTAGAGGCAGAAACCCTCATAACATTAAAGAAGTATTTGGATGTGCACTTGTGATGCGATGGCATAAAAGGCTATGGGCCTAGTGATGTAAAATGGTATTAGAATAGTTAAGTACTTGTTTGACCGGCACAGACTCGATGGGCTGAAGGGCCTTTTTCTGTGCTATAGACCTCTATGACTCTGTGACTGATCCCCTGCCTGGAAGACTGTATAGACAAAGTAGGTAACGCGGCCTACATCACTAATATAGACTTATTAAAGGGATCCTCGCCTTTAAACACCCAAGTGAAGGAAATCTCTGCCTTCATAATTCCAGGTGGGTTATACAAGTGTCGAGTCATGCCCGTGGAACTCAGAAGTGCCCAACCACCTTCTAAAGGCTGATAAACCAAGTAGTGATGGGCCTACCTAACTGTGTAGATGACCTATAGTGTACAGTGACACCTAGGAAAACCACCTAGAACAATTGGGAGCCCTCTTCCAAAGGTTACAGTCAGCTGACCTAGTCATGAATTTCGCAACAAGCGAGTTCATTAAGGATGAGGTAGCTTACCTAGGACATGTGGTGGGTCGAGGGCAAGTGCTGTCCAGAGCTGTGAAGGCATGGATAGTCACAAATTTTCCCATCCCCAAAATGGAACATGAAATAATAAGATCCCTAGCCATGTGCGGTGTCTACCACAATTTCATCCCTAACTTCAGTACCATATCTGCTTCACTAACGGACCTATTATAGAAAAAAGCAAAGGTAGTGTGGACAGAAAGGTGCCAAACAGCTTTTGAGAAGCTGAAAGCTGTTCTAGTAAGCAAACCGGGTCTTAGCAGCTCCAGGCTTCATTTAAAGTAGCCATTCATGCAAATGACCTTGGGCAGGGGCTGTCCGACTCCAGGGGGATGAATCAGGCATAGAGAAACCAATTGGGTATTTCCCCAAGAAAATGAACAGATACCAGAAATGCTATTCCACTGTGAAGAAAGGAACCTTAGGATTATTACTAACTCTCAAACACTTTGAGATATTTGTCCGAAATGGCTACATTTGACCTTTGTGGAAAAATTCAGAAACAAAGATGGGAGATTAATTCATTGGAGTTTGCTCTTTCAACCATATCACTTAAAAATTACCCACGTTGCAAGAAAAATAATGTGTTTGAGGGTGCTCTGTCCAGAGTTTAAAATCTGCATAACAACCACCTGAACCTCAACAGAGCAGAACCAACAGAATAAAAGGGAATATGTGAGAGTGTGGATGAATGTATATGTATGGGCTTTTTAAAATTATTTGTGTTTTTCCCAGTCTTGTAATGAAATAAGATTCATTTCAGTACCATATCTGCTTCACTAATGGATCTATTATAGAAAAAAGCAAAGGTAGTGTGGACAGAAAGGTGCCAAACAGCTTTTGAGAAGCTGAAAGCTGTTCTAGTAAGCAAACCGGGTCTTAGCAGCTCCAGGCTTCATTTAAAGTAGCCATTCATGCAAATGACCTTGGGTAGGGGCTGTCCGACTCTTATTTCATCCTATGTGGTGCAGAAGTGTTACGAGGATGTGCTTTTTTTTGAAAAAAGTTACAATTTCTAATTTCTCTTTCGCTGGCTGGATTTTAAAAATAAACTGAGATCCTCTTAAGACAATGGAGAACAGCCATTCGGCTACAATATACAAGCATGCGCTCCCCCAAGCAGGATGAAACCGAACAGACACTTAATCCTCTGGGGAGCATGAAAGACATCTCCTGTTGGCTTTACACTAACTTGAAACTTTTTGAAATTTTCTGAGATGAGATATCAAAATGCCTTTTCTAAAAGCAATTACTGCAGCAGACATGGATTAACCAAATTCCTCTGGAGTATACAGCCAGCAAGGACCGTTACCAAGCAAGAGAGATCAGAGATCAGAATGCTGTACTGAAACAGGCTACAAAAAACCGTTTGCTCTCTCTCTCTCTCTCTCTCGAAAGTATTGTGCCCAGATTTGCAAAGTAACAATCCTGAGAAGAGAAATCTACTGCAAACCGAGATCTTTTGGGAACAAAACATGGAAATCTGCTCCATACAACTACACCCAGGAAGACAATTGAACAATATGGCTGCAACATGGAATCATCACATTGAGAGCAGCTAAAGAGCAGCTAACCACATACTCCTTTGTTTTATCTCCTTCACAAACTGTAAAAGCTCCTGAAGCCTATCCTCTTATTCTGCCATCTGTACTAGTGTGTGTGTGTGTGTGTGTGTGTGGGGGGGGGGGGGGGGGGGGGGGGGGCAGGAGAGTGTATGTAATGCTTGAATGGTGGTTGCAATTTAACAAGTTTTTTTTAAATTCAGGAAATAGTTTCAATAAACTTATCTTGTTCTTTGTTGTCTGTCTAATTCTTTACAACCTGAAAGCCAGAGTTTAAAATCTGCATAAGATCTACTCCGAAAGCGTAGATAGTGGTACTCCTACAGTGTTGTCAAAGCGCAGCCTCTCTGAATTTACAATAAAAGCCCTGTTGCAGTCAGAACAGAGGAGTCATTTTACCCCTCCTCACGTGGTCATAATAATGTTAAGGAATGCCTTAAAAGAGTAAGAGAGGTGGAAAGGTTTAGGGAGGGAATCCCAGAGCCTAGAGACAGGGCAGCCCAAGGCATTGCCACCAGTGGTGGAACGATAAAAATTGGGCATGCTCAAGAGATAAAGGAAGCCTGTACATGAACTCCAAAATGCCCAAATCCTCACTACAACCTTTGTAAAATATTCAGAGCTCTCCTATAAACTCAAATATGATTACACATTTACCACAATCCATTTTACTCCACAGAATTAATTTGCATGAACATATTTAATTCACCAGGGCTCCAAAGAAATTTCAGCGAATTCGATGATAATTGGCTTGATTCGGAAGACATGTGGGCTTCTGACATTTGGCCCTGCTCACCTTCCATTACACTGGAATCTGACATAATGGCTCTGGGGACCTGATCTGAGGTCATCACGCCCAATTTTACATCCGATCAGGAGGGACATCTGCCCGCTGTGTGAATGTAAACTTCTGCCACTGAGCCATTTAGCTAATATTTGTGGCCGTCTATAATTCAGTCAATTTTACTATGGAACACGATAGATGAAATGAGTGTGACACCCAAAACTTGGGTGCATTTGGACCATTGTTAAAGTTGTAATATAAACTTGCCCTTTGCCTGACGATAGTCAGTAGAAACCCAGATGCCACTTTATGCCACCTCCTCCTCATGTCCCTCAAACTTCATGCCATAAAAATCTGCTGCACCATAGAATAAGCGGCAAATGGCTCAGGGCGAAGAAGATAGAACTTTTCCCCTTGTCTAGCAACAGCTGCATGCACAGGTGCAACCTACTTTGGAGGCAAGATATTATATCCAAGGTTTTATTTGCATGCAACATCTACTTTTGTACAAGGAGCTATAAGTTCTTATACGTTAACCATCTATAAAAGATGCTTATTTAGATGGTGGATGATCAGGAGGCTTCCAGAAAAAAAATTCAGTTGCTTCTGGACTGTTTGAAAATCAAAGCAACACGCATTGCAGCTCGAGTCAGCAATTTATCAGTGTCGCATTGTCCCAGTCATCCTTTATTGGCAGTGACGCACAAACATTAAAAGTGGAACGCAGACAAAAGATGCTCAGTCTCGTGATTTTATACTTCTGGAAGATATTAGCCTTGATTTTCCGATTCCCAACAACATCTGCATTGTAAATAACATGTAGCCAGTTCAGTTGTTGTGAGCCGGCAAACCAGCTCATAACGCTCGGAGCTGATTGCGCACAATTCTAGGTGATCGGGCTGTTTGGATTATTTGTTTAAGCTTTTGGTGCAGTTTTTGGCCTTGTGCCAGTGGTTAGTTCACTGGGGCAGGCAACTATCACCATCAGCTTGAATTTAAAGGGATATGGCTGCCTATGTGGACACATATTAAGGTCAATGTTGCACCACATGACTAAGGTTAAGATTAGGCTGTTTATCCAATTTCTGGCACAAAGCTAGCCAATGGCCAAAAGCATGCAATTTTATCTCCTCATTAGAATAATTATTCGAAGCTGGCTGCATGCCTTTGACCACGTGCAGGGAGCTAGCTTAACAGGAAGTGCAAAAGAATCTGGCCAACGGTTTTGATTTAAAGGGGTGTGCACACTTAAAGGTAAGTGGCAATATATGGGACAACTATTGTCAGCATTGTCAAATGTTTCAGCATTTACAAAGGTGTGCGCCAAGCTTTACCAAAACAAAAATCAGCCCCAAAAAGACAAAAAATAATCCATCAATAAAAACGTAGGTAAAACAATGTAGTCGAAAAGAAAAACTCTCCTGCCAAGCAAAATCTAAAGAGTGCTGTTCACTTTTAACAGCCTACTCCTGCAGACCAGGCCGTCCACATATGGCTGAACAAGTTTAAAATGGAATTGTTGCTCTGGTGGATCGTGTGTGTGAGAAAGCTACAAGATCCAGAAAAGGAACGATTGACATTAAGCCTTCAGGTATAAAGTAAGCACCTGTTTTTACGTTTTGAGTGACTGATGCAGACACCAAAATCCAGGCATTCTTCTTCATAATGAAACATGGCATGTTGATCATGCCATGATCTCACTGAATGGTTCAAAGGGCTGAATGGCCTACCCCTGCTCCTATTGCTTACGTTCTTATGTTCGTGGCCCAGATTTGGCTCAGTGCGCCTGATTTGCAAACTGTAATTGTTCCAGAATGTCCATATATTTTGTAAAAACTGTTACTTGTACCCATCAAGGCCCTGCGCTGCCAGCTGTAGTCTCGCAATGTCAGTCGTGTGTAAGCCAGCTGCAACAATAGTGGAATGAGGAGATCAGATGACAAAAATATATATAGAAACTAAGCTGGTTGACAGAGCAGAGACAAGATAGCTACAATGCTTTAGACACATTCAGCAAATGGCCATAGGTAGATTGTGTATACACCCAATGGTAAATTACATCAATGGCATCAAAAGAGAAAATCAACTTATTGCTTGTTTCATCAAAGAAACAGCCAGTGGGAGACAGCTGAGGCTGCAGATCATATAGGAGGGAGATAAGTGGTATGGGCTATCTTGAGACTTCCAGGTCAATGGCCTTAGACCAAAGATAGAAAGAGATGCTGACATCAATTACGCATTTTCACAATTTGCCATGGGCATAGTTTCACACATATACAAGATGATATATGTAGGGCTATTACATGCCTTGCATGCTGTGTGCGGTTGAGTGCATGTATAGGAGTTATGAGCATGTGCTAGATTTTATGCTCCCCCCTGTCCTGGTGGAGGGTTTGCATGCCATTGGCACTGTGCCCACCACCTGCACATCAGCCTCTGCTTCTGCCACAAACTTAACAGCAGTGGGGAAGGTGTTGGGCTGTCCACTGGCCCATGGGCCAGGCCAATTGAGTCCCTTAAATGGCCAATTTTTGCCCACTTAAGGGGCGCCTCCCACTAGAGCTGGGATTTAACTCATGGTGGGAGAGGCCCACCTCAAGCATCCAGCCCTGAAGCTTTCACTATGTGGGCTGGTGGCAGGCTAGGGAGCTGTCTTCTTAATAGCACCACCCCCCCCCCCCCACCCCCACCCCCCCCCCCCCCCCACCCTCCCCCCACCCCAACAACCGGCCTGTCCACCCCAGCCCTCTGCCATCTCACTCCCCTTGCTGGAGCCTGCCAATCTGACCCTGGAAATACACTCTGCATTTAACTTTCACTTCAGTACTTCATGGTTGGAAACTAGTAGCAATCCCATCAGTGGCCACTGCTCCTGGTGGCGCTGCTGGGACCAGAGAGTTGCCAACCTCTGATTAGCTGGCAGCTCTCTGAGGTCATTATGAAGACAAATTGCCACTGGGTGAGATCTACCTATAACTTCACAGCTCCCAAAAGCACATTGAATTGTTTAAGGAGTACCCGTTTTTAAAAAAATACAAGAAAAGACACTGACCAAAAATGAGTCACCTGCTGTCAGGGATTGTAAGTTAACATTTTCTGGAAAGTTATTATGTGAGTTGCACTGCAGAGCTGCTGACATGTTGCTAATAGAATTCCACACCTCAGGGTGTCAAGATCCACTTCAAAAAGCGACTTTTGAAAGGAAGGCATTAAAAATGCAAAGTACTGGACTTTAATCAATTGTAATTCCATCAAGACAGTGGGAACTGCTAATGAGCCAGATCCCCAACAGACATTCAAAACTCTCTGTGGAGGACAAAATAACCCCATCTCTTGTTGGTTTCTACTATCTTGAAATGTGTCAAGAGTTTGAGATAAAAGACCAAAAATGTGATTACTTGTTCTGCAACAATGATTGCAAGGCATGTTAATTGAATTCCTTCTTGGAATATATAGACAGGAGGTTTGAAAATGCTTTTGCCAAGTCAGAAACAGAGAAAGTTATCTGGAAAAACTGCTGAAGGGAGCAGTAAAGAATCTCTCTCCCTCTTGGCTCTCTGAAGCTAAGATTGATTCTAGCAAGATGCAGTTACCTGAACTTTAATTCCAGTATTTTAAAGGAAACCAGCTAACTTCAAACATCCGCAACGATCAACAACCTTCGCTTCAAAGACAAGCAAAGAACTTAATTGTATATTTTTTAACTGTTATTTGGAATCTAACTTTTATTGCTTCTGAGACCGGTGTTTGGGTGTCATTGAGTCTTTTATTATTTTTTCTCAGGTTTAGTAACTAAAAACCTTACTCTTTCTTTGACTCAAGAAAACCTGGTTTGATTGGCTCCTTATTAAAAAGTAAAGACTTTTGGATTGGAAAAGACATTTACAGGGAAAATAAATTTTAAAAATCCTTTGTTGCGACCAACTGAGGGAGCTGAATAAAGGAGAACCAGTTCACTCCTCCTCACCTAGTCATAGCAGTTGGGACTTCCTCTGAGCTGGAGGCATAAATCTCAACTTAAAGCAATCAATGCCCCTCCAAGTGTTAAGTGCCTGTGGGGTGAGTCAACAGAGCAGGGGTGAGTTCGTCCCTGACTTTTTCACCAGTGGGGAGGGAGTGAGAACCCTGTCACCCCATTAAATGCAGCCACTTATTTGTATGAGTTTATAAGCTTGTTACATGGGTGTACAAGATGCTATATGCATGTTTTTAAGGACATGTAAGGTACTGTGCAAGTGGTAGTGTAGGTGTATATGAGCATTGATTTAGCATTCTGGGAAAGATTGGACTACATATGGCCTTGTTGTGGATGCAGTCATAACAGTAGAATTGGGGAGAAGACTAGAATATGGTGAATTTTACTGTCTAGAATCCACCCCTTTATTTGCCTAGACTGTCAAATATTCAGCCCTGCTGGTTGAAGATGCTGGATGATATTTCTAAAATTGCCCAACTCCTCACTGAAGCTGAGCTGACTGTCTTCTGGACCCCACTAGAGCTGAACCAAAACAAAAATTCTTCAAAATCTACCACAATTTTTGATCTGTTGCCAGTAGCTAGCTGGCCAGTCTTAAGTAGCTGACATGGAAGTTGTCATAGTGCTCTTGGAGCGTCAGCCATGCCACCCGCTCAGGCTAACTGACCCCTTGTGCCCCAACTGAAATCCACCAGGCACTGATACTGCGGACAAGCACAACACTACCACTACTTAGAAACAAAGCCCAAGTCTGTCCCCAGTCACCCAAACAAGCTAATTTACTACCACAATCTATCATATATTGGATGCTACACTTTGCCTGCAATGTATATCAAGCTATTGAAACCAAAGTCTGCCTAAGCTAGAAGTACCCATCCCTTCCAGTTGGTGTCTTCTTTTAACTGGAAATTGATAGAGAATTAGTCATTTTCTTTATGCAGGAAGGAACTGCAGCTGTCCCTTGAACTGACCCGAGGGGTATGTTTGCACTGAAACTTAGTGACCCTGACAAAATGGAAGAACTGTCCCCGTTCTTGAAATGTTTTGCAGTCAGGCTGCAACAGGTTGCATAGTTTGTGAGATCTGATTGCACCAATTTACTTACGGTAGCAAAGACCAAAAAGTCCATCATTCCCAAGTGCCAGCACCAGAGTTTAATCATCCATACCCATCGCCTCTGAGGCCACAAAATATCTGCCGGCTGGTATATAAGGTGCTTGTTTGTATGATGTAGGTACTTATATGTGTATGTTAGTATGGGTATATAAGATGGCATGTGCTTGTCTGCATGGGACATCTGCAGTTCATCCCTACATGAAACCAATGCTCTATTTATAAGGGGAAGACTTCTCACTTTGAAGAAGAGAAGAGATGCTGTGTACACAGGTTAGCCTGAAATGGGACAGTATAACTGAAGAAAAATGAAGTAAAACTTGGGAGTTCAAGAGGAATGTGAGGTGGGACAGCCAGAAAAGAGGAGGTTGAGGTTAAAGAGCAAATGGTAGCCCAAAGATCAGAAAACTTAACTGAGGCACTAACCTTTTTGGGTCTGAAGAGAGGGATCATTGGCCATTGTGTCCCTCTAATAGGGACATTATTGGTTTGCATCCTTATCCCAAACTAGATTTTTATCCATACATTCCAACAAGGGAGGACATCAGTCTTACCTTCACCCACTACCCTACATCTTGCAAATGATAGCAAGTAGATGGAGATTGCAACCTGTATGATTTCCCGGCCTTCCACTTTGGATACTGCTGACCCCAGGGACTGCCAGAATAGAGGTGGCAATATTCATTGAGGCAGTGGTGAAGGGCCCAAGGCTGCTCTTTTTGGAGGGATACAGTAAAGTAGTAGCCACCTCTTCCTCTGCTTAGGCCCCACGTGGATACCACGGGCCTCAACTCAGATATCTGATTTTTTTGAGCACTTCTTTCACTTTAACTGACATTCTCTCTTCTGGTATCTTGCACCACCACAATTTTTTCTTCAGATCTCTCTTGGTGTTGGAGGTTCTGCCGAGAGCCTTCTCTATATGGATGATTACCTCTGACCCAGGAAAATAGACCAAGGTCTCAACGGAGTCAGGTCAGCAGAGAGAAGCACTGCTCTGTCCTTCGGATGGAGGGAAATCCAGGCAGTATGAAAATGCAATTTTCTAACATGTAAGACCATTTTCTTTCTGGGACTCCAAATGTAATTCCAATGTGGTGACATAATTGCATAAAAGTACATAAACATGCTTTCAACTCAATAGAAGCAATTGAAAAGTCATTGCTTGGAAACAAAAAAATATTTATATTTGTGGTTCCTTGGAGCGTGGTGCTGCTTTATATGCATTTTTGGCGCAACTCTAGATTTAAAACAAGTGTGGCACAAAATTATTCGCTGTGCTTTCCAATCTTCACCACAGTTGCTGTAATATGTGCATTGTACCCTTTTTAGTTATTTCCACAATGTGATGTCTGGGGTAATGCTGCTGTAAACTAGCTTTCCTACACTTCCTGCATCATTCCTTTAACATTGCTGCAAGTTGGTTAGGTGATGGTTTGTTTGTTACATATCTTTACACATACTTTCTACTCTTTTGAGGATTAGTGGGGAAGTGTTGCAAGGATTAGCAAGCTGATTATCAACTTGGTGAACTGCTTCATGAGCTCTCCCTCCGTGGCCAACAAGTCCTGGAATGGATTTTGAACCCAGAGCTTCTGCATTACTTACTGAGCCACAAGACCTCCAGCTCAGTCAAGTGATGAGGGAACATTGACAGGACTGTCTCATTTCTTTGTGCCACACAAGTATTGGGCAATGACCATCTCCAACAATGCAAGCGAACACCATCACCAGCAAGTTCCCCTCCAAGCCACACAGATCATCCTGACTTGGAAATATAATGCTGTTCATTCACTGTCACCGGGTCCATATCCTGGAACTCAATCTCTAACAGCACTGTAGGTGTGCCCACAACATATGGACTACAGCTGTTGAAGAAGTTGACTCGCCACCACTTTCTTGAGGACAAGTAAGGATGGGCAATAAACGCTAGCATTGCCAGCGACACTCACATCTGACAACAAATTGAAAAAAAAATCAGCTCTTGAATGTGTATGTCTTTCTTTGATGGGACAACAGATTGTACAATCCTTCATCGAGATCAATGGCCCAGTGTATGGCCCTTCTGGTTTTCCAGTTTCCTAAATTTGATCACAGAAGAATTGCAAGGGAATCGGTTGACCTACATTCCTGATTAGACAACTGATTATAAATCAGCCGTGATCTAATTGAATGGCAGAACAGACTTGAGGGGCTGAATGGCCTACTGTTACTATAATTAAGCATGGCCTGGACTAATGAGTTCACCATGCCAGCTGGGGGAATCTAATTTCAATTAATAAACCTGGAATAAAAAATGACAATGAAACTATCGGATTGCTGTAAAATAAACCATCTTATTGAGTAATGTCCTTTAGGGAAGGAAATAGGCTGCTTTTAACTGGTCTGACTAACTTATGACTCCGGAACCACAATGTGGCTGACTCTTAACTGCCCTCTGAAATAGTTTAGCAAGCTACTCTGCTGCATCAAACTGCTGGAGAAAACATGAACAAGAATAAAACTGGACTGACAATCTCAGATGGATCTAGGTACTGGAAACAACAAAGGTACACCTGCCCAGTGGTCCCTGCAAAGCCCTCATCAACAACATATGTGGAGGTGAGCCAAAATTGAGAGAGTTCCACAGACAAGCCAAGCAGCAGCCAGACATACTCATACCCACCGAATTGTACCTTATGCACTCAGCAGAAGTGATGGCAAAGTTATACACAGTCAGGAGGGAGTGGCCCTGGGACTCCACAACATTGAGCCCAGATCCCATGAAGGCTCAAGGCACTAGGTCATACAAACATATAAATTAGGAGGAGTAGGCCGCTCGGCCCTTCGAGACTGCTCCACCATTCAATAACCTTAACCCCACATTCCTGCCTACCCCCAATAGCCTTTCAACCCCTTGTTAATCAAGAATCTATCTAGCTCTGCCTTAAAGACTCTGCTTCCACCACCTTTTGAGGAAGAGAGTTCCAAAGACTCATGATGCTCTGAGAGAAAAAAATTCTCCTCATCTCTGTATTAAATGAGCAATCCCTTATTTTTAAACAGTGACCCCTAGTTCTAGATTTTCCTGGAAGAGGAAACATCCCCTCCACATACAGCCTGTTAAGAACCCCTCAGGATCTTAAAGGTTTCAATCAAGTTGCCTCTTACTCTTCTAAACTGCAAAAATGAGCAAAATATCCTCCTGCTGAATACCATCTACTGCCCTCCCTCAACCAATGAATCAGTACTCCTCCACGTTGAACACCACATGGAAGGGGCAATGAGGGTATCAAGGACACAGGGTGTAGACTGGGTGAGATGCTTCAATGTCCATCGGAAGGGTGGTTCAGTAGCACCACTGCTGACAGAGCTGGCTGAGTTCTGAAGGACATATCTGCCAATGGGACCTGGGCAAGTAGTGAGAGATAAAAACAAAAAAACTGCGGATGCTGGAAATCCAAAACAAAAACAGAATTACCTGGAAAAACTCAGCAGGTCTGGCAGCATCGGCGGAGAAGAAAAAAGTTGACGTTTCGAGTCCTCATGTCGAAGGGTCATGAGGACTCGAAACGTCAACTTTTTTCTTCTCCGCCGATGCTGCCAGACCTGCTGAGTTTTTCCAGGTAATTCTGTTTTTGTTTTGCAAGTAGTGAGAGAACCTGGTATCTCTTGTTAACTTACCTGTCGCAAATGCCTCCGTCCATGACGGTGTTGATAGGCGTGACTACTACACAGCCCCTGTGGAGACCAAGTTTCCACCCTCCATCATGAAGTGAGGCACTACCGCCATGATAAGTGGGTTAGATTCAGAGCAGGTCTAACATTTCAAAACTGGGCCTCATCAGCAGCAGAACTGCATTTAACAACAATTGCAACCACATGGCCTGACATATCCTGCACACTATCATTCCCATCACATCGGGAGACCAACACTGGTTCAATGAAGAACGCAGGAGGGCCACCAAAAGCAGCACCAGGTGTGCCTAAAAATTAGGTGCCAACCTGTTGAAGCTACAACATGGGATCACATGTATGTCAAACAGTGGAAATGGCATGTGATAGATGGAGATCAGCAATCCCACAACCAATGGATCAGATCAAAGCTCTGCTGTTCTGCTGCATCCAGTTGTGAATGGTGGTGGACAATTAAACAGCCAGCTGCAGGGTGAGACTTCATAAACATTCCCATCCTCAATAATGGGGGACCCCACCACATCAAGGCTGAAGTATTTGCAACCACCTTCAACCAGACATGCCAAGTGGATGATCCCTTTCGGCCTCCTCCTAAGTCCCCCAGCATCACGAATGCCAGCATTTAGCCATTTGGTTCACTTCACATTATATTAAGAAATGGCTGAAAGTATTGGATTTGAAAGGCTATTGGCTCTGATAACATCCCATCTGTAGTGCTGTAGACTTGTGCTCCAGAACTAGCCATGCCACTAGCCAATCAGTTCCAGTACAGGTACAACACTAACATCTACCCAACTACATGGAAAATTACTCAGGTATGTCCTGTCTACCAAAAGCAGGACACCACACCATCCCCCCACCTCTCCTTGCACCCCCCCACCACCACCTCAGTCTACTCTCAATGATCAGCAAAGTGATGGAAGGTGTCGTTGATCATGCACTTACTCAGCAATACCCTGCTTAATGATGCTCAGTTTGGGTTCTGCCAGGGTCACTCAGCTCCCGACCTCATTACGTTCTTGGGCCAATATGGATGAAAGAGCTAAATTCCTGAGAGCAACTGCCCTTCACATCAGGGCATCATTCGACCGAATGTGGCATCAAGGAGCCCCAGCAAAATTAAAGTCAATGGGAATCGGGAGAGAGCTCGCCAATGGTCGGAGTCATACCTAGTACAAAGGAAGACGGTGGTGGCTGTTGGAAGCCAATCATTTCAATCCCAGGACATCACTGCAGGAGTTTCTCATGGTAGCGTCCTAGAGCTTTCCTTTAACATAATGTCAGAAGTGGGGATGTTCACTGATAGGTGCACAGTGTTCAGTTCCATTCGCAACTTCACAACTCCACAGATGTTGAAGCAGCCTGGGCCCACATGCAGCCAGACCCAGGCAAAATCCAGAATTGGGCTGATAAGTGGCAAGTAACATTCATGCCATAAAAATGGCTATCTCCATAAATAGAGAATCTAACCATCTCCCCTTGCTGTTCAAGAGCATTACCATCGCTGAATCCCCCGCGATCAACATCCTTGGGATTACCATTGACCAGAAACTGAACTGGACTAGCCATATAAATACTGTAGCTAAAACAGCAGGTCAAAGGCTGGGAAGTCTGCGGCATGTAACTCACCTCCTGACTCCTCAAAGTCTGTTTACCACCTACAAGTCTTAAGTCAGGGTTGTGATGGAATATTCTCCACTTGTCTGAATGATTGCAGCTCCAACAACAGTCAGGAACCTCAACATCATCCAAGCTGAAGCAGCCCACTTAATTGGCACCCCATCCACCACTTTAAACATTCCTTTTCTCCATGGCTGATGCTCTGTGGCAGCAGTGTGTACCGTCTACAAGATGCACTGCAACTTGCCAAGGCTTCTTCAACAAAACATTCCAAACTCGCTGCCTCTACCACCTAGAAGGACAAGGGTAGAGGAACACCATCACTTGCAATTTCCCCTCCAAGCCACACACTATCCTGACTTGGAACTAACTCACCATTCCTTCACTGTCGCTAGATCAAAATCCTGGACTTCCCTCCATAACAGCGCTGTAGATGTATCTGCACCGCATGGACTGCAGAGGTTCAAGAAGTTGGCTCACCACCACCTTCTCAAGGGCAATTAGGGATGGGCAATGAATGTTGGCCTCGCCAGCGATGCTCGCATCCCAAGAAAAAATAAAAATAACTCAGGCAGCTGAGTGTCCAATGCAAAGTTGTTAACACTAAAATGGACCCGTCATTTGGTTGCCAGCGAGTGGTACTGTCTGCGAGCAGGTTCCTCATCCATGGTCACAAGCCACTACTTGCAGTACAATCACGCTCTTGGATAAGGGTGTCTTGTTTCTTATGGCTACATTTATTCTTCTCTCAGTTTAAGAAAGTCACATTATTCAGCTCCCATCTGTGCACACAATTATTGTGAAGGGTGTAGTGCCAAGCTTATCAGTATCAAAACAGTTTCCATTTAAAACTGCATTCTATTTTTTTGTCACAGCCTCCTTCTTTATTAATAGAATAGCTAGATTGGTACAAACATCACAGGGTTACCGAGACATTGGTTGAGGCCAATAGGTGAATATATTTAAGGGTGAGACAGTGAAAGGAATAGAAGGATATATCAATAGGATGGGATGAAGTAAATAGAGTCTTGAACTAATAATCTAAAAGAAAAATTACACCAGCATTATCAAAGAAACCTTTAGGCCAAACCACATAAGGAGATATTAGCACAAAAATAAAATATTGCAGATGCTGGAAATCTGAGATAAAAACAGAAATGCTAGAAATATCAACAGGACAGGCAGCATCTGACCTGAAGGGTCATCGACCAGAAACGTTAACTTCGTTTCTCTCCACAGATGCTTCCTGGCCTGTTGAGCATTTCCAGCATTTTCCATTTTAATTAAAGAGATATTCAGACAGGTGACCAAAGGGCTAGATTTTAAAGTGTTTCTTTTAAAGAAGGAGAGAGAAGTGGAGAAGTTTAGGTAGGAACTTCCAGAGCTTAGGGCCTCAGCAATTGAAGGTATGGCTGCCAATGGTGGAGCAAAGAAAATCAGGGATGAGCAAAAGGATAGAATTGGAGGAACGCAGAGATCTCGGAGCATACGGATGGAGGAGATTAGAGATTGGGGGCTGAAATTGGGATCTGTATCTCCCATTTTCTGGGCCAAATGAGGCCTCCATGTTGCATGTACGTATTGCTGACAAGAAGTTACTGGCTACCATATTTACAAAGGGGTATGCATGAGCACCTAGCCTGTAGAGCAGCCAGATCATTTCTCCAATCAGCATGTAATGTTGATTTAATAGCAGCACTTCCAGTTTGAAAGTCCATGGCTTCACTTAAGCTCACACAACTGAACACAGTTCAATGGCATGAAGGACATACCTGCCCATGAGCCTCCCTAAAAGTGATTGTGGGGCTTTCTGTGAAGCCTGGCACTGATGACCACGAGTGCTGCCCGAAGCAAGGTAGACAAACAAACCTCGAAGTCTCAAGCGAAGTGCACGTCGCTTATTTACAGTTGTGAAACACGATGGCATGATGCCTGGATGATCCAGCGTTGGGAGATGATTCTGGTGAGCAAGGCTTATATTGAGATGGTAAAGTATTGAAATTAGGTTCCTGACACGCAGCGGTGAGAAACACATGCTGCCATTGACGAGTCGAGCAGATGATTGCAAACTGGTTTCACGACAGCATGAAACGTATTTTTTGACCTTCTCACAATATTGTTCCAGCATCCCCACCACCCCCCCCCAACGCCTGCCAACAGGGCCGGAAAATTCCGGCCTTAATGTAATTGAAAACCATATGTCAGGTTACTATCTTTTAGTACACCTTGTGGTGTTCAACTTGATGCCTATTAAGAAAAGGCTAGCATGTTCCTTCCTATTGTATATGGCTCTCAAAGTACTACAGAGGGTCTATTTACATAGGCAGACAGATAACAGCCAGACAGATGCGTGAACATTTAACACAACGCTTGTCATAGATTTTCCACTCATTGGTAACTGAAATCAGAGAAGTGTAACGGGACGCGTTCAACTGATCAGCAGCACATGCTTGCTTGCTCTGCTTCCTCAATTGACAAAGTTCCCGGAATAAAGGAATCTGAGGCTTACCTTCTTTCTAGATTTACAGCAGCACAACTTGCTGCTGCTGCTGCCCATTCTCCAGACCTACTGCCTGTGAAAAGCCTGCTGTCTGTAACACTGGCGGCGAAACATTAAACCTTCAGCACTTTGTAACCCAATTGGTTTGAACTGAGCCCGGGTCTGCTTTTGGAACTTGTGGTGAGCAGTTAAGTGTTACCGTATTTCCTGTAGTGAACACACCCTCAGAAAGGTATAAAATTACTGAACTCCCATCTCTCCAGCCTTTAACAGACATGCAGCTTTAAACAAAACACTTAAGAGTCACGGAAGTGAAATGTTATTTTTGTCCTTTTGGGAGCAGAAATGTTTTCGAATAAATGTTAAAAATGTGGTTTATTTATTATACGACTCCAATTACAGAAAATGATAGTGGGGTGTGTCCTTTAGACCTCAGAAGGTGTCTGTGGCCGAAGATTAAGTCTGATGAACAATATGAAGGGTGTAGGGGATGTACTTCACTTTTACTGTTAAGAGCATGTGGTCAACGTCAATGCATACAGATCCAAAGGCTTAGTAAGGATTAGGAATTTATGGGTTAATATCAGATCAAAAATGATGTAACATTTAGAATAATGCAAATTGTCCTCTTACTGGAAAAGTACATAATCCAACAGTGGCCACAGAAAGGTTAAAGTTCAAATGATCTGGAATAAGGTCAGAAGTGGGGATGTTTTTTGATGATTGCACAGTGTTCAGCACCATTTGCAACTCCTCAGGTAGTGAAGCAGTCCATTTCGAAATGCAGCAAGGCCTGGACAACATGCAGGCTTGGGATCACAAGTGGCAAGTAACATTCGTGCCACACAAGTGCCAGGCAATGACCATATCCAACAAGAGGGAGAATCTAACCATCACTCCTTGACATTCAATGGCATTACCATTGCTGAATCCTCCACTATCAATTCCAGGATGTTACCATTGACCAGAAACTGAACTGGGCTAGCCATATAAATACTGGCCCGTAACATCCGAGCTCCCTAGCATCGCATTTGGAGGGTACCCCAAAGATGCGCTGGGGAATCCCTCTGGGAAGTTTCCAGGTAAGGATTTGCACAGCAATTGTCCAGAAGCGCACACTTCCTCTGGACAATTGCACTGCGCTGTGAACCATCCGAAAATGTGGTTTAAATGGCTAACTTCGGATGATTTCCGCTGGGGTTATGCCAATAGTTACTCAAAAAGTTAGAAGAATTAAAACCTCTTCTCACTTCTGAGCAACTATTGTAAAGACTCAGACCGACCCCACAGGACTCCCCCACACCACCCCCCCCCCCCCACCCTCCACATGGAATTCCCCCACCCCCACCGACCTCTGACATCCCCCAACCCCCACCCCCCTGACCTCTGACACCCCCAAACCCCCACCCCCTGACCTCTGACATCCCCCCACCCCTCACCCCCCTCTGACATCTGCCCGACTATTCCCCACCTCGCCCCCCCCCCCCCCGCCCCAACCACAGACCTCCAACCAACCTCGGATTTCAGGTAGGATGAAGCTGTTGGAATTGGACTCCCAGAAGCTACAGTGAAGGTGCATGGGGTGGTGGTGGATGAAAGGTTGGTAGAGCGGGTGGTGGTGAGCAGAAAGGGAGTGGGGGGTGAATGGGCATGGTGATAAAAACACAGCAGTATGAAATGAGATCTCTGGGAACAAATACCACTGCAAGTAAGAAGGGAGTGAGTCTGAAAGGGAAGCTGCAGGTGAAGGGGAAATGGTGCAAGAAATTTACAGGAAGTTGGAGGTGAGGGGAAGAAAAGAGACTTCCTGTGGTGGGAAGTTGATATTTGAGTTGGGTTTGGGGCAGTTGCCATCAGAATA
This sequence comes from Carcharodon carcharias, assembly GCF_017639515.1. Lineage (NCBI taxonomy): Eukaryota > Metazoa > Chordata > Chondrichthyes > Lamniformes > Lamnidae > Carcharodon > Carcharodon carcharias. The sequence continues at coordinate 22,058,327 of NC_054474.1, forward strand.
TTGTGGAAAGTGAAGGAATTTGAAAAAGATATAAGAAATAACTGAAGAAAGTTGAAAACATATAAAATGTTAGCCATTAATAAGGAAAGGGACCCAAGCATTTACCTCCTCAGTGCACTAGAGTGGCAGTTTGTTAATGCAGCGATGATTCCATGGTATTGTTGGACTCTTCTGTGTTCTTGGAGTGGAGAGATAAACTCATTTTAAATGAAAATACACAGGCACAGTTCTTCCCTCCATACAAAAGATACCATTATTTCAATAAGGAGCTAGTTTAAAGTGTCAAATATGAACTCCAGCATGTGACTGCAATTTTGTATTTCTGTGATCCACAGATGATTGGTTTTATGAAAGCTCTTTTGACTAAAGAGACTGCATGAATAAAACACTTCTTTGGGAGGCAATGGCTACATCTGAGGAAGCACAAGAATAAAAAGGCACATTGAGCAAAGTGAAAAACATTCTGAAGAAAAGTTCCATGATTTTAATCACTCTGATGGTGATCTCCTTCATGCATCTCAAAAGTTGTGTAAAATATTTATAATGCTTAGAATACTCTAAATGCTAGCCCCTCAAAAGCCATGCAAATATTTTGAAGGAGGAATTTTTTTTATTGTGTGGTATCTTGGGCCCATTGTGCAGCAACATAGAACTTGAGGCAAATTAGGGAATGCTGTTGAAGTGTTATCAAACTTGGCTTTTAAAGAGGAGAGATCCCAAGCAATTGAAGTTCTGCAGTTTTGATCAATGAGCAATAAATTTTGATTTCAATGCAATGAAAATGTTGGGATAAAGTAGAGCATTCCCAAAGTTTTCAGCTAATCCATTAAAGGCCTATCCTTAATCATAAGATCTGAATTGGGGCTGTCTGATGATGATTCTACAGTGTCCTGCGCCATTCCCAATTCCTCTAGTTGTGAAACATCCCGTGTCAGCTGTCAGCAAGACCTGGCCAACATTCATGCTTGGGGTGAAAAGCAGCAGGTATCATTTGAGCCACAGAAGTGACAGGCAATGAACATAACCCACAAGAATAGCCCCAACCACCTCCCTCTGACCTTCAACAACAACACCTATGCTGTGTAACTGCCATCAACATCCTTGAGGAAGGGGGTTTGGTGGGGGGATAATGGGGTCACTATTGACTATAAGATTAACCAGCTATGTCAGCAACAAATCTACATGATCAGGGAAGAGGAATGAGTGACTCACCTCCTGACCCCTCAAGGTCTTTCCATCATCTACAAGGATCAGGTTAGGATTGCAAATGGAACAAGAGAAGAGAGAACTCAATAGAGTGCATACATCTGCCACACTGTGTTAACTCAATGTTATTACAATTATGCATTTCTTCCTTGATCTTTTACCTGCCTGGGTGATGCTCTATAACCAAATAAAAAGAAATATTTTTATTAAGGGCGTCCAGCTCAGTGAGGAGACTTCAGACAAATCCATATGCAACAACCTGCTCTGAAAGCTCTGCTCACATACTGACAGCTATGAAAATTCCACCACAGCAGCTGGGACAATTCAAAACATTCTAAAACAATCAACAACATTCTAAATAAAACAACCCACAACATTCTTTAAAAAAAATCCATCAATGCACCCTATCTCCCAATGTTAACGGATTCTTTATAATATTCCGGATCCCGATTCATACCTTCGCCAATAGCTCATCAGTTCTACCTTGTGCCATACCATATCGATTTACCAAGTTTCAGTAGAAATTCGTTCATTAGTTTCCGAGATATATTGTTAACAAACAGACAAACAAACTAACAAACTGTGGCGAAAATATTACCTCTGCCCACCTTCAGCGGCAGAGGTAATAATCACCAAATATTTGATTGGATGCAACTGAAACAACACAAAAGAAGCTTAACCCCATCTAGGACAAAGTGGTGTCCCTAACTGGCTCTCCTGCCACTGGACTCAATATTCAATTTCTTCATCAATGGTGTACTGTGGCTGCAGTGTGCATTAACTTGAGTATTACAATGAATTTTTAGCACAGAAACAGGCCATTCAGCTCAACAGGCCCATACAGTGCTTATGCTCCACATGAACCTTTATGGCAACCAGAGACCTTGTCCTTTCATTGTGGCCTAAAATGTGCTTGAATATTTCTTGTAAATACTAAAATATTTTTAAGATGCTATCTGCCCGGTATCAGTGTTGAACACCCTTCTGTTCCAATTTGAGCCATCTCTAAACAAGATGTATATTCTGTAAGTAGGCCCTTTCCCCCTTTAACCTACTGTACGTAGTGAGAAGTATGGAGTATGCATCAGGTCAGAAAATCCATCATGTGCAGTTGGGTTGCACTAGAAGTATCTCCACATATCTCTCTGTGGTAGATGGAGGAACACCACACTGATTGATTTTGGGTGGAATTTTATGCCCGTGGGATTTTACAGTCCTGTCGAAGTCAATTGGACTTTTGAATAGCTCGCCACATTTTATGGCTCCATCTCCACTGTGACAGCACCATAAATTTCCGCCCTATGTATTTCAGAATAGGTTATATATTGTTTGTTATCAAAAAGAAATTTACACAGAAGCCAAATAAACTAGCAGATACTGTAAGAAAATCATGTTTTTTTCACTTTATTTGTTTCCAGACAATATAAGTTACGAAGATTTAACATTAACTTATGAACATGAGCCTGTCTTAAAAGATTTCATTTGATGGGCCAAATGGCTTGCTTATGCCCTGTATCTTTCTATGATTCTCATGGGGCTGAATTTCACAGATGGAGGGTGTGTATTGCTCAGCCCCCACACAACCCCCATTACAAGAAATGGCTGGTAGCCAACGGATCCCAAAAAAAAGCCCACCTCACAGCGATAATACACTGCTGGCAAGCCAAGCAGGCTGAGGGTGGGGCTTCCACCACTCAGTGGGAGGAGGTCCCGCTCTCAAGGGCTGCCGGCCAATCAGATTGGTCAGCAGCTCTAGCAGTCCCAGTATTGCCAAAACCAAGTAGTGGGCACTGCTGGGCATGCAAGAATCTCCACAAAGAAGAGAGGACAGTCACTGGAGCCAGTTATGCGGGGCTTTTTTGAGCAGGAAAGGTTCAGGCATCCCAAGGAGGCATGTGGGGTGTGTGGGATGCATGTTTTGGAGGCAAGACGGAATAAAAGTGGGGGTGGGGGGGTAACATCTCGGGGGGGGGTGGGTGGTGTACAAATGTCAACCTCAGAATGCTGTGACCCTCCCCCCACTTCCTTTCCACAGTTACAAAAATTATTTTCAAAAGCGGGCTCCTCACTCCCACCTGCCTGTCCATGCCAACCACTTTATGGCATGGGCAGCATGAAATATGAATCAGTTGGCTTGGTACCAAGCTCAGTTGCCCGTTAATTAGGTATTTCAGCGCTTGCCCACTCACTGTATTCTGGAGATTGGGTTGGGGGTGGGTGAGAAATGGGCTAATGGGCTTGGCACCCTTCATATTTTATGTGCCCCCTGCCAAAAGCACACCTGACAGTGGGCCATAAAATCCACCCCCCTATGCATATTAACCCCACTATGTATTGAACACTACAAAATAGGAAGCTGAAGAATATTCAGTGCCTTCAGCTCTGAAGAAGAACCATATGGACTCGAAACGTTAATTGTTTCTCTCTCCACAGATGCTGCCAGGCCAGCAAAGTTTTTCCAGCATTTTCTGTTTTTATTTCAGTGCCTGTCTAGGCTATTTGCCTTTCTTTTCCTTGATGTCCAAGCTGACATAATGGAAGATAATATTAATCAAAACTGCCTGACCTTGAATGACTTCCTGCAGCAACAGATCAGAGGCAAAAGGAACTTGCAGATCTCAATAACTTCAACAAAACAATGATCCTAGCCAAATAACACTTGATATAATTAGATTCAGATCCCAGACAATTTTTTTCTATTCTCCCCTTTTCATTCAGAAACCAATTACTTCTCTTTTTAAAAACACACTAATTAGCTGATATATAGCCTGATTTTAAATCCTAATGCCCTAACCTGACTGAAAACAATATGAGAAGGCAAAGCACAGCAATATTTTATGATCTGATTCAGAGCAGTGTCTTCTATCTGTCACTGCCTCAAGTTTCCATAAAAACATCAGCTGATCGATGTGGATGACATCCTTATTTTCCAAAGAGGATCCATCTGGAGTACAGAGCACAATCTTTGTTTCCTGTTTTCTATGCCTGTGTGTTGAGCTTATCAGAGTCTGTCGCTGGCAAGCACATTGAGACAATTTCGCCCTCCAGCTCCAATTCGTGTAGAATTACGCATCAACGCAGTCCGCAAACCCTTACCTGAAATCTCTGAGGACGAGATTATAATTTCATAACAAACTGTTCAAGTGGGGCTGATCTTCTTAAGGGAGAAAAGGTGGAGAGGAGATTTGGTAGATGTGTTCAAAATCCTGAGGGGTCTATGCAGAGTAGATAAGGAGAAACTGTCCCCGTTGGTGGAAGGTTCAAGAATCAGTGGACGCCAATTTAAGGTTAATGGCAAAAGAATCAAAGTGGCAACATGAGGAAAAAGATTTTCATGCAGTATAATGGCCAGCATCCGGAATGCACAGCCTGAGATTGTGATGGAAGCAGATTCAGTTCTGACTTTCAAAAGGGAATTGGATAATTTTCTGAAGAGAAAACAATTGCAGGCTGTGGGGAAAGGGCAGGGGAGTGAGGCTAACTGAGTTGTTCTTGCAGAGAGCTGGAATGAACATGATGGAGCAAATGGCCTATTTCTGCACTGTAACCATTCCATGATTCTAAACATGATCTTCATTAGAATGTACTTTCTGTACACATTTTGATCCATTGTAAGATCTGTATACATGCACCATGTCATCTCCTGGTGCTCTGCATCCTTTGTAAAAGTATGGCATTATTCTCTTTCTGTGCATCACTCATTCTCAATTAACATCCTGTACCTCTTTATCCTTTATTTGAGGTTCAACATCTTCAGTGAATTGAGAATGCTGATAATGTGATGGTATAGGTATTGTTGGCTGTCCTGATGCACACTTTACTAGTGCCAACTATAGTGACATGACATTTTACAGTGTCTTGCAACTCCAGGACTAGAGGATGACATACAACTAGAAACAGTAATTTACACTTCTGTGAAGAAAGATTATGAGATTTTCAGGCTATGTGAGCAGGCATATTACTGTCACACGAAAATTGAAATTACTTTTTCAGCAAAAATCAACATGAACCATTCAATGTTTTCTGGTAAGTTAAAGGGACACAACATGATAACCGAGGTCAGTGATTTGGGTAATGATAACAAGAGGGTAGCAGGAAGGGCCAGAGTGCACTAGCAAATAAGGCTAGGATCAGAAAGATGTTGTAAAGATAGAATTAAAGACTGTACCTGAATGCGCACAGCATACATAACAAAATGGATGAATTGCTAGCACAAATGGAAATAAGTATGTATGACCTGATAGCCATCACAGAAACAAGGCTGCAAGGTGACCAAGGCTGGGACCTGAATATTGAGGGGTATTTGACATTTTGGAGAGGCAGTAAGCTAGGAAAAGGCTCTGAAAAAGGGTCATACAGACTCAAAACGTTAACTCTGTTTCTCTCTCCACAGATGCTGCTAGACCTGCTGAGTTTTTCCAGCATTTTCTGTTTTTGTTTCAGATTTCCAGCATCTGCAGTATTTTGCTTTTAGCTAGGAAAAGGTGGTGGAGTAGCTCTGTTAATTAAAGATGTCATTTGTACAGTAGTGAGAGATGACTTTAGCTCAGAAGAGCAAGATATAGAATTATTTTGGGTAAGAGATAAGAAACAGGAAAAGTAAGAGTTCACTTGTGGGACTAAAAGTAGTTCCTAACAGTTGTTACACTGTATGGCAGAGGATATAGGAATAAGTGAATGTGATGTGTAAGAAAGGAGCTGCAATAATCATGGGTGATTTTAATCTACATGCAGATTGGGTGAATAAAATTGGCAAAGATAGCCTGGAAACTGAGTTCATAGGATGTATTTAGGACAATCTTTTAGAGCAGTATGCTCTAGCACCAACCAGGGAACAGCTATTCTAGACCTGGTAATGTGCATTGAAACAGGATTAATCAATAACCTCTTGGTAAAGGAGTCTCAAGGTGACAGCAATCATAACATGATAGAATTTCACATTCAGCTTGAAGGTGAGAAATGTTGGTCTGAGACTAGTGTTTAAACTTAGATAAATGTAATTATAAGGGTGTGAAGGCAGAGTTGGCTAAAGTGAACTAGGAAGCTAGACTAACAGGCAATATAGTAGAGCTGCAGTGGAAAACTTTTAATGAGATAATTAATAACACTCAGCAAAGATTTATTCTAGCAAGAAAGAAAGTCTCTTTGAGAAGGATCCATCACCCTTGGCTAAATAAGAAAGTTAAGGATAGTATCAAATTAAAAGGAACACTGTGCAATGAAGGTTAGTGGTTGGTCAGAAGATTGGACAGGTTCTGAGACCCAGTAAAGAATGACTAAAAAAATGATCAAGAGGGAGTAAGTAGAGTATGAGAGAAAGCTAGCGAGAAACATAAAAACAGTAAGTGTTTCTACAAGTATTTAAAAAGGAAAAGATTAACTAAAGTGAGTATTGATCCTCTAGAGAGTGAGTCTGAGGAATTAACAGTGGAAAACAAGGAGATGGCAGAAGTGTTGAACAGGTATTTTGTGTCTGTCTTCAGTGTGGAAGACTTAGAAAACTCAAGAGGTGAACAGAAGGGTGGAGCTTAAGGCAATCACCATCACCAGGGAAAAGGTATGGGAAAACTAGTAGACCTAAAGGCTGACAAGTCCCCAGGACCTGATGGCCTGCATCCTTGGGTCTTTAAAGAAGATAGTAGGTGCATTGATTATAATCTTCCAAAATTCCTTAGATTCTGCAAGAGCCCCAGCAGATTGAAAAATAGCACACAAACATACGAACAAGGAACAGGAGTGAGCCATTTGGACCATTGAGCCTGCTCCGCCCTTTAATAAGGTCATGCTGACCTGACAGTAACCACAAATCTGCATTCCCGCCTACCCCCAATAACATTTCACTCCCTTATTAATCAAAAGTCTATCTAGATCTGCCTTAAAAATGTTCAAAGACTCTGCTTCCACCACCTTTTGAGGAAGAGAGTTCCAAAGACTCACGATCCTCTGGGAGAAAAAGATTTACCTCACCTCCATTTTAAATGGGCAACCCCTTATTTTTAAACAGTGACCCCTAGTTCTAGATTCTCCCACAAGAGGAAACACACTCTCCACATCCACCCTGTAAAGACCCATCAGGGTCTTATGGGCAGGATTTTCCCTGTTGGCAGGCAGGGGGGCGGGGCGGGGCCCACCCACCGACACATAAAATGACACGCGGTGACATCAGGCGGAACTCTCGACGTCACTGTGCCTCATTTAAATTTTCCAGTAGGCGGGGATGTGGCAAAATCAGCTGTGCGCCCACCGACCTGTCAATGGCCAATTGAGGCCTTTGACAGAGTAATTAAACTAAATAATGGACCTGTCGGTCCAATATTAAGGTTGGCGGGCAGGCCAGGAGCTCCGGTGGGAATTAGAAAAAGCATGAAACCTCATCCACGGGTGGGATGAGGTTTCATGTAGGTTTTAAAAAAATTTTAATAAAGTTTTCATGAAAATTATGGGCATGTCCCAACTCATGTGACAGTGTTATATGAGGGAACATGTCAGTGGAATTTTATTTTCCTATTTTTAGCTACAGAGAATTTCGCCTATCCCCCTGACTATACTGTCCCCTACGACCACAATATTACTATTTACTGCCACCCTATTTACTGACTTCTTGTATCATGGTGCCATGGTCAGTTTGCTCAGCTACCTTGTAGCCCCGGCTCTCATCCATGTAAGCTGCAAGAGCCTCGAACCTTTTGGACAATTACAAGAGCTGAGGCTCTACCATTTCTACCTTCTTGGCCCCCTTACCTGTCTCACTCATTGTCACACCTTTCCACCTCTGACCAAATCAGAGAGGTGTATCCTAAGGGGTCTGACTGTCTTCTGAGACAAAGTTTCCAGGTAACTTTCTCCTTCCCTGATGTATCACAGTGTCTGAAGCTCGGCCTCCAGCTCATTGACTCTGAGCTGAAGCTACTCGAGCTGCAGACACTTACTGCATATGTGGTTGCCGTGGATCACAGTGAAATCTACCGGATCTCACATACTGTAGCCGCAACACTTCACTGCCCTGCCATCCTTATTATGTGTTAACTAATTTATTTTTTGTTAGTTAATTTATAATTAATAAACCCTACCATTACTAATACACTTTCACACTGCTAGTAAACACTACTACTACTAATAAAACCTTATTAATAAATTCAATTGTTCAGGTTGAAATTCTTCATGTGTGAACCCAGATAATGTGTTGGCAGACTAATTTTACTGTTGAAGGCATCTTGGTCAAATTCAATGTTGTTTTCAGGAAATTCCATCTGTAAACTGTCAGGTAAATGCCTTAAAATGTATAAATAGATTAAAAAAACTCAAAGCAAATAGCTGATGAGAATTTGCAGACTTTGAAAGCAGAAATTTGCCAAACGTATGCGTCACTGGAAAGGGATCAAGAAGGATGACTGAACAATCCTTAGTTCTACTGCTCTTCGGTCCCTGCAGTTATCAGCTAAGTCAGCAGAAATCAGGGTTGAACCTGCAGCTTTTCTGTTATATATGGGTCAATGCTCCAGTTATCTGACAAATTACTGAGGAGTGTTAGAAAACCTTCAATGCTTTCTATAAACTATATCAGAAATATGTGCTATCCTTGCATTCACAGAAATCCAGGGGAGAAGATCTCCGCCACACCTTCTTCTGAGGTGTTCACTTTTCTTGTGTCCCAGGTTTCTGATGCGGGATGCTCTCTTTATCTTCAATTTTTCACATCGTTGAATGTCCTGCAGCTATCCTTTCAACCCTAGACATACTACTCAATCTCCTTGCAAAGTTCAATAACCAAGAAAATTGCAAGCGCTGGTAATTGTAAGTAAGAATGAAAAATTGCTGAGAATACAAAGTAGTCAGTGTCTGTAAAGGGAAAGGAAGAACTTTGTAATACTTACTCGATAATCTGTTTATGTGATGTTGGTTGAGGGATAATCTTTGACCAGGATGCTGCAGTGGTTCAAAATATTAGCATGGGATCTTTTACATCCACTTGCAAGGATAGACAGGGCGTCGGTTCAACATCGCAACTGAAAAATGGCACCTCTGACAATGCAGCACTCCCTCGGTACTGTATGTGAGTGCTGGCCATCGATGTGTGCTCACCTCTCTGCAATATTGCATTGGGACTCCTGTACCAGAGGCAGGAATGCTACCACTGAACCATGGCTGACAATGGGAAAGAGAAAGACAGATGCTGGTGTTTGTACCCTTTGACATAATCAGAAAAAGGCCCAGAGGTACAAACTAGCAAAAGACAAACTTAAGACCAAGTTTGGCTTCACCCAGAGTCACCTCAGATGGACTGAACCCCCTGATAGAGTAATGGTGAGGGATGACATGTTCTATTTTAAACTTAAATATATACAGGACAAAAATTTCCTTAGTTGTGATAAGCATCAACCTTGCTTTAGTTCAGCAACCACCATAATTGCAATGGATTTAATCTATTTTCTAAGCCAAGTGAAGTCTAAACCATTCAGACTCCTTTCTCATGATGAAGTCCAATCGACAGCTGGATTTTGAAGAGCCAACCCTTTTAACTCAATTTTTGCTGGACTCACTTAGCAGTGCATATCTTTTATATTTCTCTTTCCCTTCTACATTCCTTAAGGCTGCGTAAGTAAGAGTTAATTATCACATCCACTGTTAGCTGGCTGCAGTATTATGGAGAATATGGGAGTTAGCAATGCATCCTTATTGATAACAGGGTGCGGAGCCAGTGTGTTCTGAACTTTAGTTTGTCTTAGTTACCAGGCCTCAAGACAAGTGATAGTTTCTATTACAGAAATCAAGTTTTTGAAATCATGTGAATTGGTTAGTATAACATTACAACCTGGCAAAGTTGAGTAACTCCATGTGCAGGAGACTATTTAAAGCAAGTTTATTTGACCTATGCTCTTGTAGAGTGATAATAAAGATAATTACCACTAAGAGATTGGCATTACCAGAAACATAAATGTAGCTCCCTTGATTAACACAAAAACATAAGGAATAGGAGTAAAAGTAGGCCATTCAGCACCTTGAGGCTGCTCCAGAATTCAATAAGATCATTATTCAGCAAGTTCATGTAAATGTTACGGCAATGTGGAACAGAAAGATTCCAGGCTTGATTCTCAGTCAGTGATTAAATGATCGGATCTCAGCCAGGCCGCAGTTGGAGTGGCATAATATGGCCATAACAGCATCTTTAGGGTGTTGCTAATGCATTGTGATCAAGTGGCTGCCCTACAGTGCTTCCTTTATTATTTTTCTTGGATTCCTTGCTAGTTTCAAAGGAAATATTTCTATGTGCAATACTAGTATGCGTCAGTTTTTTTTGATTGAAGGCCAGAACCATTCACGATGGTTCCAGTAATGATGTACCAAGATGATGTCACCTGCTGGAATAACAAGGATAACGTTCCCATTAATGGTGTTTGCTGTGATGACACCAGTGCTTAGTGATTCCGTCCTATTTGTAAGTGTATGACATGGGACTTCCATGGTGAAGTCAATGAAAAGAAAGATCAGACACAGTGTGTAACACACAACTGTTTAGCTACTGCCCATTTTGTACGATTGTCAAGGGTGAATTTCAGTCCCTTATGTCTTTTTAAGGCATCTCACCTCTTAATTGAGGTTGAAAGATGCCTACCAAAATGTTAGGTAACCATCCAAATAGATTGGTTGAAAATTGGTTCCAGGTTGATGAAATGAAGAAAACTATTTGGCCTATTTCAATTCATCTACTCAGTGAGACCCAAATATTCCCTCATGTGCCATCTAATTGGTTTGAAAATGATTCCAGGATTTTTACCTCCATTACTGTACCTGAAAGGTTATTCCAAATGTTGATTACTCTACGTGAAAAAAATTTCCTGACATTAATCCTAAAATTACCTTTTGCTAAACCTCTGTGCTCACATTCAACTCCTGCAATTTAATTAGAAGTAATAGTTGGAACTTATGTTTTCATTCCCATGAGAATTGTACATACGACAAGAAGGCTACTTCTCAAATACTTCATTTCCAGGCTGAAAAGCCCAGCTTCTCCAATCTTTCCTCATCACCCAAACCCTTGAGATTAGAAACCTGTCTCATGGCTCTTCTCTGCACTGCCTCCAGCACTTTAAGATTTTCCCTATTGCGGGCGGGCTGGGCAGGAGCAGGTGGGGGTGGGCGCACAGCCGACTCTGGCGTGAGCCGGCCAAATGAAATATTGCGATGGCACGCGATGATGAGGGGCGCACGCCCACCATTGTCGCACGTCATTTTATGCGTCAGTGTATCAAGCCCACTCCCAGAAAATTCTGCCCCAGAAGTTGTACTCAAGATGTGGTCCGAAAAGAACACTATACTATTCAATCATGATATCATATGGCTTTCCATCATGACTTCCTCTAATTTTATATGAAAATAAACAAGTAACCTATGCTCATCCATTTCCGGATATTTGCCTTTCTTTCCTTTTCTCTTTCCTCACATTTTAACCAATATATTCTATTTTTCTCTTTTTTCAATGTATTACAAGCCTAACTTTTTCTATGAATATGCTCCCACTAACCAATGTGAATAGGACCAACTTTACAAAATTTGCATTTTACCTAGACAATGATATAGAGTCACCTAAATGTACCATAACTAAGAAAATGGTTGATAAAGATTGCATTGATAGGTCTCACTACCTGGTAATGCCCATCTCCATTTTCCACATTTTTTAAGGGCGCTTCAAATAAAACCAAAATATGGCCTGGTCTTGACTGGAGTTAGATTCTCAGAAATAGATATGCTTTTGGAACAAGTGTCTGAAGCTTTAAGACAAATTCTGGGGAAATATTCATTTCCAGTCATTTTCAAGGCACCAATGGGACATTCAGCGGGAACACAAAAATTGGAGGATGCAATGGTTGGCAGCATTTCAAGACCATTTAGATATGGGCGCGAGTATCAATACGAAAGAAGAATCATGGACAAAAAAGAAATGAGGGTTTTGGTAGCTCTAACAGATGACAGGAATCGGGTAACTATGGCAGGAGAATGAACCCAGGAATAACCAAGGAATGGTAAACAGATGTTTCAGATGTAGCTCAAAATATCACTATGCTATGAAGTATAATGTGGATAAGTGTGAAGTTATCCAATCTGGTAGAAAAAACAGGATGGCAGAGTATTATTTAAATGGTGATAGGTTGGGAAATGTTGATGTACAAAGGGACCTGGGTATCCTTGTACACCAATCACTGAAAGCAAGCGTGCAGGTGCAGCAAGGAGTTGAGAAGGCAAATGGTATGTTGGCCTTCATTACGCGAGGACTTGAATACAGGAGCAAGGATGTCCTGCTGCAGCTGTACAGGGCTTTGGTGCGACCATGCCTGGAGTATTGTGTACAGCTTTTGATCTCCTTACCTAAGAAATGATATACTAGCCAAAGAGGCAGTGCAGCAAAGGTTCACCAGACTGATTCCTGGGATGGCAGGATTATCATATAAGGAGAGATTGGGCCTACTAGGCCTGTATTCACTGGAGTTTAGAAAGCTAAGAGAAGATCTCATTGAAAAGTATAAAATTCTGACTGGATGGACTGACTGGATGCAGGGATGAAGTTTCCTCTTGCTGGGGGTGGGGGGGTGCTGGTGTCTAGAACAAGGAGCATTTAGGACTGAGATGAGGAGAAACTTCTTCACTCAGAGGGTGGTGAACCTATGGAATTCTCTACCACAGAAGGTTGTGGAGGCCTAGTCACTGAATATATTTAAGAAGGAAATAGATAGATTTCTGGACTCTAAAGGTATCAAGGGGTATGGGGATAGAGTGGGAGTGTGGCATTGAGATAGAGGATCAGCCATGATCATATTGAATGGTGGAGCAGGCTTGAAGGGCTGAATGACCTACTCCTGTTCCTATTTTCTTTTTTTCCATGTCCAAAACAGAATAACAGGGTTTTTGAATTGACACATGGCAAGGAAGAATTGGAAGGGGATGATGACAATACTGATCGATCAGAAGGAATTGTACTGGTCACCAGAAGCTTTAGTCCGGTGATGGGTGTTCTAGTTGCGGACTCATTTAATTGTGCTGTGCTAGACAAGTAGGTGCACATCCACAATATGTGGACTGGATTGGTTAAAGTGTTACCTAGATTTTATAAATAGTAAAGACCAAAGAAAGGTTAAGGGATTTGAAAGTTCTACTTACTTCAGGTTTCAGGGACAATAATATGTTAAAATCACTAAAGAGAGTGGTGATTCTGTGTAAGATAGCCAGGGTAAACCATTTTATCAGCATAAATGTAGTATCCAGTGAAATACCCTTACTGTTAAGTAAGCTGCCTATGAAATTAGATATGAAACAGGATAAGGCTACTGTTTTTGGCAAATCCGTAGATTTACAGTTTACACAAATGGGACATTCTTGTATCCCCTTAACAAGACCCAGCATCTCTAATCACAATGTCAAAGATGTGTTGATGACATCAGGGGGTAGGAGTTTAAAGGAAAAAAGGCAAATTGCTTTCAAACTACATTGGCAGTTTACCCATTCATCTTGTCATAGGTTAAAATTCTCCTAAAGGATGCAGGGGTAATGGATGATGACTATACTAAACTTATAGAAGAGATCAGTTAAAAATGTAATAAACGTAGAAAATATAAGAGGCACCATCATGGCCTGTAATGAGTCTCCCATTAGCAAGATATATTAATGCAATTGTAACACTGGACTTGAAGGTATGGAATAAGGACAAAAACATTTTTCTCTTATGCTTCATAGATGTGGCAGCTAAATTCAGCCTGTCAACAGTAATATATAGGAAAGACAAAAAGGTAATTGTGGACAGGATAATGGAAAAATGGATAGGAACTGGACTAGGAGCACCAGCTAAATTCCTAACTGACAATCAGGGGTAATTTGCCAACAATGAATTAAAAGCATGTGTGAAAATATGAACATCATAGTAATGAACACAGTAGCAGAACGTCCCTTTAGTAATGGGATTTGCAAAAGAAGTCACACACTAATTGATGAGATGCTTTACAAAATCTTAGCTGACCAACCGAGCCGTAAACTGAGATCTGCCCTGGCATGGGTAGTCTATGTGAAGAATTCACTTCAAGTGGTTGGGGGCTACAATCCCCATGAATTAGTTTATGGGAGAAATCCAAAAATACCTTTGGTGATGTGGGATCATCCCCCAGCTTTGGAAGGAGCTATGATTAGTTCTATTTTTTCTAAGCATTTGAATGGCTTGCACACAGGGAGAAAGGCATTTCACAGAATCACAGAATCACAGAATCTTTACAGTGCAGAAGGAGGCCATTCAGCCCATCGAGCCTGCACTGGGTCTCTGAAAGAGCATTCCACCCAGCCCCACGCCCCTGCCTTATCCCAGTAACCTTGCACATTCTCTCTTTTCGGGTAGAAATCCAATTCGCTTCTGAATACCTCAATCGAGCCTGCCTCCATTATCCTTTCAGGAAGTTCGTTCTGACTCCAACCACCCAATGGGTGAAAGAATTTTTTCTCACATCACATTTACTCCTTTTGCCAATTATTTTGAATCTGTGCCCTCTATCAAGGCTGAAGTTTCAGAGAAAATTCTATGAATCTTACAACACTGCATAAGGCCATCAGAAATACATTTTAATCCAGAGGACATGGTATATTACAGAAAGGAAGGGCAGAAAGAATGGAAAGGCCCCAGAATGTTATAGGTAGTGATGGGAAAAACAGTAATTTTACAACATGGCAATCAAACTGTTAGGGTACATTCCTCAATGCTAATGGCACTGATTATACATTTGCAGAATTTGAACACGGAATAGAAGGTAAAGTGGTGCCATGCACTTCACATATGCATATGTTGGACAATTAAGAGGAAAAGATTATGGCAGATAAAGGCCTGACTGAATATGAACAAAGTGATACTGAAGCGCAGGAAGGCTATTTATCCCAAGAGACAACTACCCAAGTTGGCACGAGAGTAACATATATTCCAGTAGGGGCCAGTGAATGGAGTGATGCCACCATTATAGGGAGAGCAGGAAATGGCACTGGCAAATACAGAGATTGGCTGAATGTGCAAGATGAGGGACAGAAGGTAAGGCCCATGGATTGGTAAAATGAGGTAAAGATGCAAAGGCCAGAAAGCGCAGTGTGAGTTCTGAAAGTGGACTTGGAAGTGATCACGGCCCTAGCAAAAGATTACAAACTTGCACAAGAGGCTCTGATCATAGGAGGGAGAGATCATGTAGCAGTAGTCCAGAAGAGGTAGAAGGGCGAGTAGAAGTTGTAGTTTGACAAGAACAAGGACCATAGAAAACACACTAGGAATGCTACTAGAAGTTGAAGCCCTTACAATTGAGAAGTTTTAGTAGCTAATAACAAATTTGAAAATGGGTTGATAGAGGATGCCAAACAAAAGGAGTTGGAAGGGATTTAGTATATAGACTGACATACCAGACAGGGTTTAGCCAGCCTTACCACACAGGTGGATATGCACAGGAAAAGTACTTCCTGTATAGGGCTAAAGCTAGACTGCTGGCTCAGGGTTTCAAAGTAAGACCTGGGGCAGAAAATTACACTCGGCAGACGTGCACATGCACGATCTGGCCGAGCATAAAATGACTTGTGATGACGTCGGGTGAGCATCCCAACATCATCGTGCAGTCCCACGATATTTCATTCGGCAAGCGTGCTGCCAACTACGATGATTAAAAGGCCTGTTAAGGCCATTAAAAAGTTAATTAATTAAAAATTTAAAGTTAATTAAAATCAAATTTACTCTGCCCGCCCAATGTAACGGTTGGCGGGCAGGCGAAAAGGCCAAGCGGCCTTTACATTTTTTAGGAAACCTCATCCACGGGTGGGATGAGGTTTCCTAAAGCAAATAAAAATCACAGAAAAATTTTGCAATTGAATTAAAAACATGTCCTTGCTCATGTGACAGAGTCACATGAGGGAAACATGTTTGATAACATTTTTATTTTGTACATTAAGCTTTTCCAAAGAACGCTTCATCTCCCTGACGCAGCTCCGTGCCTCAGGGAGGTTGAAGCGCTCTTATGTGCGCATGCGCGAAGTTTGCTCTAGGTCCGCCTGCCCCCTTCCCCCCACCTGCACAGGCAGTGCTGAGTACTGCCGCTTGCGTTCCATACAAGGTGAGCCTTAATTGGCCCGCCTGTGTAAAATCGAGGTTCGGTCCCGATCGCAGGTGGCGGTCGGCTTCCCGGTCACTACCCCGCCTTCCCCCGCTGAGCATCCCCCCCAAGGGCAAAACCCTGCCCTTGGAGATCAAGATCTCAGAGTAGACTCCCCTAATGCAGGAAAAGTTAGCTTGATGATTTTTGTAGCTCTTCTAGCAACATATTCCTGGGAATGTAAATTGATTGATAGAAAAGCTACATTTTTGCAGGGTAAGCAATTTCAAAGGGAAGTGTTTTTGAAACCATCTAAAGAAGCTGGTGATAAAGAAGGAAAACTGTGGAAATTGAACAAGTCATTTATGGGTTAAATGATGTGTCAAGGGTACGGTATTTCTCAGTTAGGTCCATTTTGCTGAAAATTGGTTGTATTTAGCTAAAAGCAGACCCAGCCATGATCTATTGATACCACAAG
This sequence comes from Carcharodon carcharias, assembly GCF_017639515.1. NCBI lineage: Eukaryota > Metazoa > Chordata > Chondrichthyes > Lamniformes > Lamnidae > Carcharodon > Carcharodon carcharias. Next base: position 22,075,103 of record NC_054474.1, read on the forward strand.
GAGAAACTAGCAGGCATCTTTATGATGCACATTGATAATTTTCTGTGGGGAGGCTCTATAGAATTTGAGCAACAGATGACAGATAACATAAAGAAGGAATTTAAGGTTGGAAGTCAGGCTCCAGGGGCTTTTAAATATACATGAAATAAAATAAGTCCAGCATGACCTTGAATCAACAATCTTACTTAGAAAATGTCAATTGCACCCCAATAAATCGGGCCAAGTCCTCACAAAGAGATGATCTTGCATTCAAGGGTGAAACAGACAAATTAAGAAGTTTGATTAGACAGTTGAGCTGGCTGTGTTTAGTCTAGACCTGATGCCAGTTATGACGCATTGGAACTGAATCCTATGATGAAACATGCTACAGTGGAGGAAGTTCTGAAATCAAATAAAACAATAAAGAAACTAAATTCAGAAAATGCACAGTCAAGTTTCCAGCTTGTGTGAGCAAGAAGATATGAGGTTAGTCATTTTTAGCGATGCTTCACATGCCAGTCTTCCAGATGGATATTCTAGCACAACGGGGTTTATCATATTCTTGATGTGGAAGAACAGTAAATGTTCATTGGCTTGGGAAAAGGAGAAAATAAAAAGGTTAGTTAAAAATACTTTAGCAGCTGAAACACCGGCATTAATAGAAACAATTGATATAGGGGTGTACTTATCTGATATACTAAAGGAAATCTTATACAAGGGCAACCTGAGAAAAGTTTGCCCACAGAATGCTATGTGGATAACCATTCTTTTTGGGACAATTTTCATTCAACAAAGTGTGTCACTGAAAAAAGGTTGAGAATTGATCTTGCCGGCATTATGGACATGTTGGAAAGAAGAGAGATTTCCCAAGTAAAATGGGTGGATGCAAGTCACCAACTGATAGTCTGTTTTACGAAGAGAGGTGCTTGCTCCAAGGAATTATTAGATGTACTGGGAGAGGGATGCCTTTTGTTACAATGAGAATATGGAAAACCAGATTTGTTTTGATTGCTTTGTAATTATTTATACATGGTAAAAAAAGAAAAAAATGGTTTAACGAAGGGTGAATATGGGGTTTATTAATTTATTGTACTATAATGTGAGACATAGAAGATAAAAATATATAGTATTTTGTTTCTTTTTGATTAGTTTTAAAAATTGTTCTTGTGTTTTCAAAAGTTTGATATGAAGATTGGAATCTGTCGATGGCTGCTGGATGTGCAGCAGGCTAGCCAAAAGTCCATTGACTTTCAGCAGGACTGGATAATCCCAACAGTGGGTGGGGCTGGAAAACCCTGCCCAATATCTTGTCAATTACATTGTTAAGGTTTGTTAATGCCAATTACATTGTTATGGGAAACAGATGATGGGTATTTGAACACTTGGAAAGAGTGGATACCTGGGGCACTGGGTGTGCGTGAGGAGTGTTGATGCTGAACAAGTTAATAAACTCTCTCAGCAAGAAAAGGCTCTGTGTCTTAGTTTTGACATCACCAACAGCATGGATCCTATTAACAACCTTCCTCGAAGTTCTCACCACCCTGAACCTGCCACATTCTTTACGTTCTTTCCTGTCTCTACATACACCTTCTTAAAGCTCTTCTTGTCCCTGAGGCCCACTTCCTGCTCTCTTGACCTCATTTACACTAAATTGATGACTGACATGTTTTTCTTCTGGGGCTTCATGCTAATTGTCATGGGAAATTGCTTCTCCCACCACTTCAAAATAACATTCCCACATTCTGAAAAAAAAAACACCCTTGAGACCCCCATCTTTGTAAACCTCTGCTCCATCCACCTTTCTTCTCAAAATCCCTAAGCAATTATTGGATCCTAAACCTATGCCCACCTTTCTACAACTCCATGGTTGAATCCCTCCAATCGGGATTTTGCTCCTGCTATAGCATTGAAACAATCCTAATCAAAGTCACATGTTACATCATCTGCAACTGTGATTGTGCCAGCAGCACTATCCATGCTTTTCAATATCTCTGCAGCTTCTGACATAGTCAAGTACACCATTGTCCACACCAAAACACCCTCCTCAATTGATCATCATCATTGCGCTCACCAGAAGATCCAGACCCTCATCACCAATTCCATTCCTCTACCTGGCTACTGTTTCAGGTAGACCCAGATGGTTTGCAAGCTAGACTTCTTGTTTGACCCCAAGAGGAGCTTCTGACCCCCAAGTATCTTCCATCATAAAGATCTTGCACCTCTGTAACATCACCAATCTCCACCCTTCACTTAATGTATTTGCTATTGAAACTCTCAGCTTGAAATAATTGGAAATAAAAATCACAAGGGATGTAATTGTGAGGGTTTTGGAGTTGTCACATCTGTTTTACATGATGTACAAGTCAAAATATACTCCAATAGTCTGAATGTTATAGTTGTAAAGAGTCTTTAGATACTCATTGGGAACAATAACAAACTATAGAAATTTTCTAATTAAACACACTTAGGCATTTAAGGAAAATGTTTTGAGATTTGCCACAAGTTCAGATCACAGAAATCATTCACAATTTTGTTCACAGTGTCACTACTGATACTGAGAAGAGGAATTCTTGCCCCATGATGTCTGTCGTACTCCTACAAACCCAGTTGTTGCTGTCTGTCAGTTTCAGCTCCTGTCTCATTCCCTCCCCATCTGCCTGACATCTGTCTAAAATCTCAGCCACCCCTATCGAGGCCTCAGTCTTTTCTCCTGCACATTTGATGGCTGCTCCTGCCTTTATTTTCATGCCTTATATGCTACCATTTTCTGTTAGTTTCTCCATAGCTCCTCCTTTTGCTGCAATGAAAGAAATGTTGGGAGGATGTACCAGCATGCAGAATGGCTACGTAGGCAGCCAACCACTTTCATTCTCATTCAGAATTCTGCAAATGGTCTAATTAAAATAATGGGTGTTATTGTAAGAATGAGCAGAAGCGGACATTCAAGCTGCAGTGAAAGGTGGAGCTGGTAATGAAACAGGCAGGAAGGTGTTCCAATGGCTCAGAGGTAAAGAGATGAAATTGGCTGCCTCTATTTTACACTATGCCTAATTATTTTTATCATTGACTTTGGCATATAACAGGCTGCTGATTCGCTGTAAAACAAAAGCAAAACTTGCATTTATGTATCACTTTTCACAACCTCAGGATGTTCGCAAATTGTTTTACAGCCATTGAAGTAATCTTGCGGTCACTGCTGTTATGTGGAAATGCGGCAGCCAATTTGCACACAGCAAGTTGTCACAAACAGCAATGTAACAATGTTCAGATAATCTATTTTTTTAGCGATGATGATTAAGGGATAAATATTGGTTGGGACATTGTGGATAACTGACATGCTCTTCTTCAAAATAGAGCTATTGGTACTTTTACATTCGCCTGTAGCTCAATGTCTCATCCAAAAGATTGTTTTCTGACTGTGCAGCACTGTAGTACTGTACTGACAGGTCAGCCTGGATTTTGTGCTTATGACTATGAACCAGTATCATGTTACTGGCATAGATCAATTTCACCCTCATAGTCTTCCCTTGTGAGCTATAGGAAGGTCCCGTGAAGATCCCTAGCTTGTGCTAATTAGCTATCTAAGATAGGTCAATGCAGCAATAAGGCTACTACAATTTGCAGTGCCCCTGTGATAGAGAAGAGGAAATCATGCAGGATTCCTATTTCTGATCATTATGCAGTGGCCACACTATCCCTCCAACTCCAACACCGAAAGTCGGCATATGGGGTGCCGGGTGAAGATAAGATTGTTTTCTTCTCACAATTGGATAATTTCGCACCACTCGCTGTCAAGGTTTGCACCCATTTTTGTGAAGTACGAGAGACCTTCATGGAACGGTACCTCAACAAGGTATCAACTCCTTCAGAGAGGAGGTGGGTGGGGGAGGGGGGGGGGGACCAAAAAAAGTGGTTGGAAGGTTTGAAGCTGAGTTACTCAAGTGGAGAGATAGGGTTGCCATTCCATCCGCATTATCCTGGAATTTCCAGGAATTAAAGGTTAACCCCCTGGACACTGCTGGTAGACACTCAGGAGAAAGATCATTGGGGGGTGGGGGGTCGGGGGGGGGGGAGGGTGGGGGTGTGTAATTAAAAGTGTAATGGTGGTTTTCCTTGTTTTTTCAGAGAACATTCATTTATTTAAGGTTATGGGGCAAAAAAGCTGCTTGACTGGATGGGATGATTAGAGGTGGGATGTCATGGGATGAAACCTCCAGGGATATATATAAACATATGAACTAGGAATAGGAGTAGGCCACTCAGCCCTTCTAGCCTGCTCTGCCATTCAATAAGATCATGGCTGATCAGATTGTAACCTCCTGCCTAGCCCCCATAACCTTTCACCACCTTATTACTCAAGAATCTACCTAGCTCTGCCTTAAAATGATTCAATAACCATGTTTCTACTGCCTTTTGAGGAAGAGTTCCAAAGACTCACTACCCTCTGAGAGAAAATATTTCTCCTCATCTCTGTCTTAAATGAGCAACCTATTATTTTGAAACCGTGATCCCTAGTTCCAGGTTCTCCCACAAGAGGAAACTCCCTCTCCACATCCACCCTGTCAAGAACCTTCAGGGCCTTAAAGGTTTTAGTCAAGTCACCTCTTACTCTTCTGACCTCCAGCAGATACAAGCCTAGCCTATCCAACCTTTCCTCATAAGACAACCTGCCCATTTAGTGTCTGGGCAAAATACCTGCTTGTTTTTTTCCCTTCCAGGAATACACAAGGAAAGGAGTTAAAAAGCCAGCTGTCAACTTGATATGTTCTAATTCTGGTGTGCTAGTGTATGCTGTGTGGGTCACAGCAGAAGAACATCAACTAGGCATCTCCGAACCTTTCAGGTAAAAGGCTCTATCTCTTTCTCTCTGGCTGGAGGCAAGTCAGCAAAGCTACAGTCAAAAAGGGAATAGGACAGCTCCTTCAGCTAACCTGAGGAACCAAATGTCTCCAAATCAACTGCTCAGCTGCCAAAGCTAACTCTACCTGAATCACCCAACATAACGGCCACAATCATTCACCATCTACTCCTCACAGGCAAGCCAAAGACTGATTTGTATATCTTTTCTAACTTTTAATTTTGGAATCAACTTCTCATTTCTGATCTGTGTGTATGTGTGTTGTGTTTTTATTAGCTTTTCTTGGGTTTTTAGAAACTAACAAACTTACTGGTTAAATTGGCTCCTTCTAAAACATAAATATATTTAGAATGAGAAAAGGTATCCACGAAGGAAGGGATCCTTTTTAAATTAACCGTGTTGTGAACAACCAAAGGGGTTGAATAAAGAAGGGGAGCCAGTTCATTCCTCCTCACCTGGGAGAATAACAAATTTGGGGTCCCATTCAGGAAGTTAACAATTTGGGGTATCTCATCCTGGATCATAACAAATTGGGGTACCTTGCCCAGAGACTGGTCATAATAGAGGGAGGATACCGAGTCAAAGGGCAAAAGAGAACTTGGACAGATGGGGACAGGGTATAAGACACATCAAGCATCAGGAGATGACCTTGGAAATGTAGGAAAGGCAAATGTAAACCTTGGAACATGGGGCAGATAGGAAAGGGAATTTATGGAGTGAGTGAGGAGGAGGGAAAAGTGATTTGTCCCAGTGAATCTTCATGACGTTGAAACCCGTGAAGAATAGATAACTCTCATGCACAACCCATTGAGGAATGTGTGATGATGCTCAGACTAAATACTGAGCTGTGTAAGTGGCATCCTTCTCAAAGCCCTGTTCATTTCAGTTTGTCCCTTACTGAAAAGCCCAACCTGACTGTGCTGGGTGTACAGTGGAGGTACACTGTGTGATTCTATTTTCAGAAATATCCAATATGTCAACCTATTTGAGTTCAGACTGTTGCCATTAACAACCCTTCTTTGTTTGTTGCAAACTCACTTGTTCCCACGGTCATTGCTATTTCTGCCAACTTGGGTCGGATGCAATGAGCTGCAAAGTGAAAGTTATTTTTAGCACAATACCGTGGGGACGTTAAAAAAAGGATGAAAAAGCCAAAGTATTTGATAATTCTAATTGTTATTTCCAAGCTCCACATTTCCCTGAACGTCATTAGCTGTAGCCGCATCCCCTCAAAGCAACTCTCTGAGAAAGTGCCAGTCATTGCTGCCTCACTCTTATCAAACTTAGGATAGTACAATCTGTTAGATCCTATCCACACCAAACCAACAGCCTAACTATTCAGAAGCTCTCCTCATCCTGGTAAATTTTTCAATCAAGTGGTACTACACAAAAAACAAGTCCATTAGGTCCACATGATTTTGGCCGTGCAGTTGTGACTATGCTCAGTTTTTCTAGTTCCCAAAGCTTGCCTCCATATCAGTACCACACAGCTGTGTTACAGCCTCTGTAATACTGCACCATGGAGCATGCCTCCAGAGTGTACACCCTTCTAGCTAAGCTTGCCAGACAGCTTAGCAGAGCATTACATATACAAGGAAGTCATTCCCTCCCCTGGAAATATACCTCAGGATGACAGATGAAATTCAGGTGCCAGAAACCAAGAGGTAGTCTTTACTGGACAGCTCTTTTGTAATCTGGAGCGCTGCAGTGTTGTGGGCAGGGGTGTGGGGGTGCAGTGCATGGGCTAGGAGGGGGCAGGTTGGGGATGCATGAATGGAGGCAAAATAAAAACAGTAGAGAAAAAAAACAGAACTTTCCTGCAAGTCTACCACTAACGGGAGCAGGCACAAGCAACAGCAACAGCTTGTATTTATATAGCATCTTAAGTGTAATAAAAACCATCCCAAAATGTTTCACAGGAGTGTTCGTAAACAAAATTTGACACCAAACCACATAAAGAGATACTAGGACTGGCAGCCAATAGCTTCACCAAAGAGGTAGGTTTTGAGAAGCATCTTAAAGGAGGAGAGAGAGGTTTAGGGTCCAGAGTTTAAGGCCTACGCAACTGAAGACATGATTGCCAATGATGGAATGATGAAAATCGAGAATGCTATAATATTATTTTTAGTTCTCGGTATTGTATCATTTTGTCAATAATCTTTACATGTTATTAACTGATGGTAAGAAAATGCAGCAATAACTAAGGGAAGCCATGTCACTGGCAAGATGGCCACAAGCTAAAGTCACTTTCATCTACCACACAGGGGTATCAATTGTTGTCTATTCAGCACAGCTCTTAGCTGCTGGAGCCACTCCAACGTCTCCCCACATTCCAGCCTGCTTTGGGTGTGGTCTCACACACAGGCTGTAAAAGGTAGCAGATCTGCTAATGGCTGTGACTAAGTGACTAATGGCAGACAACATTTACCCTGACTGACTGCAAGGGAGTCTTAGGGCATCTGCTTCCTTTTATCTTAAGTAGGTGGAGCAAAATTGATAGCACAACTGTATCTTAGTCCCTCAGGGAGACAGGCATAAGATTAAATTCTTTCCATAACACTAATAGTAACACAGGACTGTTAGCTCCTTAAACAGAGTCACTGGTCTATTAATGGTCACCCTGCAGACTCATGTGGCCAATAAGTACTGTCTCCACTAACAGGCGGGAGAAACCTTTAATATTTCCCATATGTTACTGATGACAGTTCAAATAGCTGTTATTTAGAAAAAGATTATGAGTCTCTTTAGCACTCAGGATGTTTAAATTTTTGAATGATTTCATAGTCAAATTTATTATCCTTTAAGATTAGAACAATCCATCCTGCAGATTACATTAATACAGCTTTATTTTAGAATTATTAACTGACAGGTCAAATGTAATGAAACTGCAAGTAGAAATGTCCGTTTTTGGAGTAGAATATTTATTCAAAGCAAGTTTTTCTATTTTCCTGACTGTAACATCAGTAAATGAATTATTAACACTGAATTGTGAGAAAGCCACCAGATATTAGCAGTGTTATTTTCCCCAAATTCTCCCCTTCCTCTCGAAGGCATTGCCTTATATTCAGGTACAAAGAGAAAAGAAAGACTTGCATTTATATAACACCTTTCATGGCCACAGGATTTTCCAAAGCACGTTGCAGCCAATGAGCATTTTTGAAGTGTAGTGTGTTGTAATGTAGGAAATGCGGCAGTCAATTTGGGCACAGCAAGATCACACAAACAGCAATGTGACATTGACCAGATAACCTGTTTTAGTGATCTTTATTAGGGATAAATATTTCTCAGGATAGGGGGGAGAGTACCCCTGCTCCTCTTCACATAGTGTCATGGGATCCTGCTTTTCAAAATGCTGACCCTTTTTTTTTTGCTAGCTTTCTCATTTAACTCTTATTGTTATGTAATTGTATTTACACAAAAACCTTCAATCCTCCCTGGATGTGGTTTCATAAACATGATGACAATATTAATTCTGCTGTTCATACATACCTACAGACATACGAATTGGCACGAGTAGGCCACTCGGCCCTTCAAGCATGCTCTGCCATTCAGTAAGATCATGGCTGATCTGATTTTAACCTCAACCCCACATTTCTGCCAAACCCTGATAATCTTTCACCCCCTTGATTATCAAGAATCTATCGACTTCTGCTTTAAAAATATTCAAAGATTCTGCCTCCACCACTATTTGAGGAAGAGAGTTCCAAAGTCTCACCACCTTCTGACAGAATTTTTTTTTTCCTCATCTCTGTCTTAAATGTTATTTTTAAAGATCCCTAATTCTAGATTCTACTTCAAGAGGAAGCATCCTTTCCACATCCACCCTGTCAAGTCCCCTCAGGACCTTACAAGTTTCAATCAAGTCATCTCTTACTCTTCTAAACTCTAGCAGATACAAGCCTAGCCTGTCTAACTTTTCCTCCTAAGACAACCCGCCCATTCCAGGTATTAGTTTAGTGAACCTTCTATGAACTGTTTCCAATGCATTTAAACCCTTCATTAAGTAAGGAGGCCAATACTGTGCAGAGTACTCTAGATGTAGTCTCACCAGTGCCCTGGTCTTGTATTCAATCCCCATTGCAATAAATGATAACATCCTATTTCTTTCCCTAATTTCCTGATGTACCTGCATATAAACATTTTGTGATTCATGCACTAGGACACCCAGATCCCTCTGCAATCCCTCACCATTTGGATAATATGGTTCTGTTTTATTCGTCCTGCCAAAGTGGACAACCTCACATTTTCCCTTATTATACTCCATTTGGCAGATCTTTGCCCACTTCCTTAACCTACCTGTATCCTTTTGTAACCTCCTTATATCCTCTTTGCAACTTACTTTCCTACCTATCTTTATGTCATCAGCAAATTTAGCAACTTTCTGTCCCTTCATCCAAATCATTTTTATAAAGAGTTGAGGCGCCAGCACTGATCCATGTGGCACACCACTCATTACATCTTGCCCAGGAAATAACCCATTTATGCCTACTCTCTATTTCCTGTTAGCTCACAAACCTTCTATCCATGTCAATAAGTTACCCCCTACACCATGAACTTTCATTTTCCACAATAACCTTTGATGTGGCACCTTATCAAATGCCTTCCGAAAACCTAAGTACAGTACATCTGCTGGCTCCTCTTTATCTACAGCACATATTACTTCTTCAAAGAACGCCAATGAATTGGTTAAAAATGATTTCCCTTTCACAAAACCATGTTGACCCTGTTTGATTACCTTGAATTTATCTAAGTGGCCTGTTATAACATCTTTAATAATAGCCTCTGACATTTTCCTTATGACAGATGTTAAGCTAAGTGGCCTATAGTTTCCTGCTTTCTGTCTCCCTCCCTTTTTGAATAAAGGAGTAAAATTAGTTACTTTCCAGTCTAATGGAACCTTTCCCAAATCCAGTGAATTTTGGAAGATTAAAACCAATGCATCAACGATCTCACTAACCACTTATTTCAAGACCCTAGGATGAAATTCATCAGGACCCAGGGACTTGTCAACCTGCAACAGTTCCAACAGTTTGCTAAATTCCACTTCCCTGATGATTGTCATTTTCTTGAGTTCTTCCCTCTCTTCCAATTCCTGATTTGCAGCTATTCCTGGGATGTTATGAGTATTCTCTATAGTGAAGACCATTGCAAAATACCTGTTCAGTTCATCTGCCATCTCCTTATTTTCCATTATTAATTCCCAAGACACACTTCCAAAGCTCACTTTGTTAGCTCTCTTTTTAAAATATCTATAGAAACACGCTATTTGCCTTTATATTTCTAGCTAGCTTTCTCCCATACTATAATTTTTCCCTCCTTATTAATCTTTTAGTCATTCTTTGAAGCTTTATACTCTATCCAATCTTCTGACCTGCACCTTTGCACAATTGCACGCTTTTTCTTTAAGTTTGATACTGTCATTAACAGAGGCATTGACTAAGTTTAAGTACACAGGTAAGACATATGGTTAAAAGCAAACAAAATAATTTTTGAGTAATTAATTCAGCAGTTATGTCCTTTTATCACACACTGCTGTCCCTCAGCTAAAGATACTTAGGCTACAAAATTACATTACGTTCCTGGCGCAGAATCACGTTCAACTGGAACAAAGATTGGAGAACAGGATACTGAGGTCAGAGCCCCTGGTTTGCACCACTTTCAATTTTCTGGACTGGAGTTTCATAACTTCAGAAAGTAAATAGTAGGTGAATGTTTTAATGTGTTCATATGATGTACTTCTGTTAAAATGATGAGCAGAGGAATGCAATTAAATGCACTATTGTTGGAAAAAAAATCATTGTTAGCCTCTAATCACTTAGCAAATTTGTTGAAAGCCAAAAGTCACTGTATTGTTAGAGAAGCTATTGATTACCACCAATTCATCGTTGTTCCAAAACTTTTGTTGTATAAATACCTTTTGTTTCAAGACTAATTCAATAAGTAAAACTAATGGTCATATATTGCAGTGCACTCCCCAAGGTTACGCTGACCCTTAGCTATTGGGAACTTAATTTGCTATTTGGGAATTGAATGCTCCCAATGTTTAATCAGATTGACAGGACACAGGCTTGCCCCGAGTCATTTAGTAGCTTGGAGAGCTGACACATTTCTTTCAGCTGTAGAATCAAATTGCATATTTAGAATTGCAGTGCACACAGACATGCACTATTTTTCTATAATCCTTCGAAAGAACAAACTGATTCAAAACAACTGCAGATGCTGGCTCCAAACTCTTTACTTGGAACAGATCTTTAAGGAATTCCTTACAGCAGAACGTTCGCACATAACTGGGAAGACTCCTCCAGCCCTTCTCTTAGACATCACACAAGAAAAGGCTTGTCCTTCGATAGGCAAACCTGCCTTCACCTCTGACCTTCAACCTTTCACTCTGTTATTATCAATGCTATGATAGTCATTAGTCTTTTGAACTATCCTCGTGTGTTCCCCCCAACACACTCTTGATCCTTTCTGTATTGCACCATTCCCTACCGTAACTCATCCATTTCCAGACCTCATCATGAAAAAATTCTTCACATCCCTCGGCCTTTTCTTCATCCTACAACCCGCAGCTTTGAAAAGATGAAGCATGGAATAATCAATGGCATATTGACAGTGTCCAGCCAAGGTCCATTACAGCTTGTTAGCCTTGTGTGCAATTGTCTCGGAGATCAGCAAAGTGCAAAAGAGGACAGGGAAATCGATGTTTGACCCGCCGCTGGTGATGGTGGCCTTTTTCTGCCATTTCGCGCGCCATTTTGTTGAAAAGATTGAGAAGCACGGGTTTCACAACGGATTGCTGGTGGGTCGGCCTCAGATTTGCCTGCCCTGCTGTCACCTTAGCCCTTCTGTAGTCCTGGTGCCATATTTAAAGGTCACCCCTGCACAGCATTCTCTAAGGAATTGAAAGCTGGTGGAAATTCATGGCTTTCAAATGGAGGAAACATGCTGCCCCCAAATTCAGTTACACCCCTCTCGAGCGCCTAGTAGAAAATCCCCTACCCTTGCTGTGGGCGAAGAGCCTCATTCAAGGTGAGAAATCCAGCATGGGAGGCGGTGGCAGCAGTAGTGAGCGCCAATGCCCTACAAAAGAGGGCAGCTGCCCAGTGCAGGAAGAGGATGAATGATCTCCTCCATACTGCCAGGGTAAGTTGCTCATCTCATCGCTCTCAACTCACACTCAGAAACCCATCACACATCTGCAGGGATCTGTTACTGCCAGCCCAAGGTACATCACCACTCGCTCTCTCACAGACACCAGTATCTTCTCTGTGGATCATGTCCATGGTACCACTCACTACTTGCACATGCCAGGCATCTTTCTCATCTGGATGGTGTCCTGCTTACATTCTCTCCATTTATCTTCGTGCTGGACAAGCTGGCTCATAATAAAAGGGAGAGGTCTCAGACCGGGGATGGAATGCCTCAACTGAAGGTCCTGACTGACTTTGAGAATAAAGCCATCCACCTTTTCCTGTACTGATGGCAAGGTCGGTGATTCTCAACCAAGTGAGAATCCTACATTACAACATCCATCAGACAACCACATTGTGAGTGAGTTCCCCTGTTCTGCAGTCCTCTGCAATGCATTAATTACATTTTATTTCTTTCGCAGACAAATCTGGACAGCATCCGAGGGTGTCCATGAGACAGGCCCTCGACTCAAGCCCTGAAGACACCTCGGAAGAGGAATCTGATGATGTCCTAATTAAAGACCCATCACAGCGCTGACCCACACCCTCCACCTTGGTCCAGGACATCGGTCCTGCACAGCTGCAGGAGCTGCACTCATTCACTGAGGCACTTGCTGGCAATGTGAGAGGAGGGAAGGGCACCTCGAGCTCACTCCAGCTGCCCGTTCCTCTCAAGGAGTCAGCCAGGGGCCCTCGGGTACCCATAGGGAGGAGGATCAGCAGCTGCACACCCCAGGGCCATCTACCCAAGTGACTCCGGGAGTGACCAGCCCATTCCAAGTCCCATCTTCTTGTGACCCCAACAGCTCCAGCAGAGAAGTGTGGCACTGTCACACAGCGGGACCCTGAAAGAAGGTTGGGACCCTCCAGGTCTCGGACTCCAGAGGAGGCCCGCCAAGGTCACCACAGAGAACAGGGTGTAGCAGTTAGCAGGACACCTCCACCTCTGCTCTGGATGTCGGGGATGCCAAGACGTAACAGCAGGGTTAGAAAAGTCAAGAAGATGTAACTCTTTCGAGTACAAACACGTTTCCATCTGTTCCTATTCAGATGAGGTTACATTGTTTCATAGTTTGCCATTGTGAGATTTGAACTCTTGATAATCTTTTAAAATTAAAACCAATTAAACCAAATCAACAAAATTGGGATAAATCAGGCACAGCCCCTAATTCAGGTCAGCTGTAAAACCAAGGACAAAATTTAAAGGAACCTTACAAACTTTAAATCAAAATGTGATTAAAGGGGTCAACAAAACACCCCAGTCCCCGCGGTGCCCACCGAGCACGAAAGGCCTCGAGCGTGTCAGCAGACACCACGTGCTCCCTCTCCAGGGACATCCGGCAGCGAAAGTAGCCGCGGAAGAGGGACAAACAATCGGGCGGGACTCCCCTGTCGATCGCCCGCTGCCTGGACCTGTTAATGGCCAACTTGGCCAGGCCCAGGAGCAGGTTCACGAGGAGGTCCTCCTCCTTCCCGACCCCCTTCCGCACCGGGTGCCCATAGATCAGGAGCGTGGGGCTGAAGTGCAAACAAAACATCAATAAAAGGTTTTTCAAATAACTAAAAAGGGAGTGCAGCCTACAACACCCTATATATGCATGGTCCACGGACTCCACAAGACCGCAAAAAGGGCATGTGTCCTGGGAGTCCGTGAACCTATGCATTCTCCTATTATAGGGGACTGCTGCATGCAACACCCTCCAACCCAGGTCCCTGATAGAAAGGGGGAGGACACCTCCGTAGAGGGCCTCCCATTGGGGGCCTCCGCCACCAGACGGCAACAAGGCACGCCAGGGCGTGTCCGGGCGACGGACAAGGGCGAGAAAATGGAAGGTGTGCAGCAGCAGTCCATACAAAAAGCCCCTCTTTGCCGTGCCAAAAGGCACGGAGAGCAGGTCCCCGAGGCGGCTCATATTGCGGGGCACCAGCACCCGAGGGAGGGTTCGGGGCTTGGGGCCAATGTGGAATTCTGTCCGAACAGGGGAACACTCAGACGGAAGACCACCGCGCACCTGGGCCACCTCAAGACCCAAAATAACATCGGGTCCGAGCACAACCGTTCTCAGGTCTTGGATGGCATCGGCTGCGACCTGGACACTCACAGACTCGCGACGCACCAACTCCTGCGGGAGCATCCAGCTCAGTCCTCCGCCACCCAGCACGTCCCCGATCCTGGTCACCCCTGCGGCCACAGCCCTCCTCTCCGCCAACCACTGAAAAGGACGGAGGGGCAGATTCCTGAGCAGCGGCTCTCTGATGATAGCCGCTACTCCTGATGGGGGAGAGCTGCGTCGCGAGACGACCACTTTCCAGACTTTGATCAGGTCCTGGTAAAAGACGGGCAACGCCTGCAAGGAGCCACCGAGGCCCAGCTGTTCTATAAACAGGAGCTGCACGTCATAATTCAGGCCGTGCACCTGACGGAAGAAATACGTCGTCAGGGCACACCATCTAGGAGGAGGCTCGACGTAGAGGTATCGCTGCAGGGTCTGAAGGCGGAAAGTCGCCACCTGTGTGCGTAGGCACACTAGCACCTGACCACCCTCCCTAAACGGGAGAATCAGAACCTCAGCAGCGACCCAGTGCAATCTTTTGTCCCAGAAGAAGTCGACTAACAATTTCTGGATTTTTGTGACAAAGTCCGGGGGAGGGGTCAAAGTGACCAGTCGATACCACAACATGGCGGCGATCAGCTGGATTATGACCAGAACTCGACCTCGGTAAGATAGCACTCGGAGCAGTCCTGTCCAGCGCCGCAGGCGAGCGGTGACTTTCGTCTCCAGTTCCTGCCAGTTTGCCGGCCAGGATTCCTCAGCAGGGCAGAGATGGACCCCCAGGTAGAGGAGGCTGGTCCTGCTCCAGGTGAAAGGCCTGATCTCCTCGGGTAGGGGATCCATTTGCCACTGACCAACCAGGAGTCCAGAACATTTCTCCCAGTTGATCCTGGCAGAAGAAGCGGCAGAGTAGACCTCCTGGCACTCGCGCATCCTCCGTAGATCAGCTGGGTCACTAAACATAAGGAGCACGTCATCGGCGTAAGACGAAAGGACCACCCCGATGCCCGGCCCACGCAGAACCAATCCCGACAACCTCCTCCACAAGAGGCGCAGGAAAGGCTCCACGCAAATAGAATAAAACTGGCCAGACAGGGGGCAGCCCTGACGTACCCCTCTCCCAAAGCGAAGGGGCGCCATGAGGGACCTGTTAACTTTCACTAGACACTCCGCGGCAGTGTACAGAAGTCGGATCCGGACGACAAAATGCGTCCCGAACCTGAACGCTCGCAGAGTTCCGAGTAAGTGTTCGTGATCCACCCTGTCGAACGCCTTCTCCTGATCAAGAGACAGGAAGGCGCTCGACAGACCAGCCCTCTGGGAATGGTGGATGATGTCCCGGACCAGATGGATGTTATCATAAACAGTTCGGTCCGGGACAGTGTAGGACTGGTCAGGGTGGATCATGTGGTCCAGCACGGTGCCGAGCCGAGAAGACATGGCTTGGGCGAAGATCTTGTAGTCCGTGCTGAGGAGGGAGACTGGGCGCCAGTTTTTCAGAAGGCGGAGATCCCCCTTCTTCGGCAGCAGGGGGCAATCACGGCCCTGCGCCATGAAAGGGGCATCACCCTGGTAGCAACTCTCTCCCCCAGGACCCCCACGAAGTCGCTTCCCAAGACGTCCCAGAACGCCCTGAAGAACTCCATGGTCAGCCTGTCTAGTCCCGGGGTTTTGCCCCTAGAAAGACCGTCGAGTGCGCCGGTCAGCTCCCCCAGACTTATAGGGGAGTCGAGCTTTCCGGCGCACTCCGTGCCGACCTGCGGCAGGTCCTCCCACAAAAATCTGCAAGCTTCCTCACTGGACGGATCCGGAGAGAACAGGGCAGTGTAGTAATCTCGGGCGATGGCCCTGATGCCCTCCGGGTCCGAGACAAGGGATCGGTCGTCGGCCAGCAGCGTAAGGAGCTGCTTACGGACCCTGTGCCTTTTTTCCAGTGAGAAGAAGGGGGAGCCGCGGTCCATCTCCTTAAGGAAACAGATCCGCGACCTCACGAACGCGCCCCGAGACCCAACCAGTTGCAGGTCCCGCAGCGCGCCCTTCTTCTCATCGTACACCGACCGCAGGGCCGGGTCCGCGTTGGGCTGACGGAGACGTGCCTCCAGGTCGAGCACCTCCTTCTCCAACTCCTCGATCCTGGATTTGCATCTCTTTGTCGACCCCTTCGCGTACTCTTGACAGAAAACTCAGACGTGAGTCTTGCCCACGTCCCACCATAGCCTCAAGGAGGGGAAGCCTCCCCGCTTCCTTCTCCAGCCAGCCCAGAAATGACGGAACAAGTCCAGGAACCGCTGGTCTTCCAACAACAGGTTATTAAAATGCCAGTACGTGGACCCCGTCCGAGCACAGAACAGAGCGAGCTCCGCCCACACCAGACGGTGGTCCGTGCACGGAACCTGCTGTATAGAAGCAGCCAGAATGCAGGACACGTACACCTTTGAAACGTAAAGGTGGTGGAGTCTGGACGCTCCGACTCCAGGTGACACAAAGGTGAACATGCTGGAGTCAGGATGGAGATTTCGCCAGACGTCCACCAAGTCGAAGGACCTGACCAGGTCCCGCAACTTACTCACACCTCGCGTGCAGTGCGGGGTACCGTGACGGTCCCGGACCCTGAGGGTGCACTTGAAATCCCCCCCGAGGACGACGCACTCGCCAGCGTCGATGGAGCTGAGATGAGTGGACACTTCTTCAAAGAAGCTCGCTTGCTGCTGCGTGCCCAGGGGAGCGTATACATTCATAAAGTGAAGCACCGCCCCCCAACAGACGCACAGTCAGGTGCAGCAACTGGCCTGGCACTGGCTCCTTGCCCCCCAAGATCTCCGGCTGAAAATGCGGGGCCAACAAGATAGCCACCCCGCCCGAATTGGAGGCTAGGTGACTCATGTAGACCCCGCCTCGCCACTCCAGGAGCCACGTGGCTTCGTCTCCCGGAATGGTATGGGTTTCTTGCAGGAAGCACAACGCATACTTCCCGTCCCTGAGGACCGAGAAGTTCTGGAACCTGCGCTGTGCGCCCCTGCTGCTGCAGATGTTGAGGCTGGCTATAGTCGTCTTCATTGTCAAAGGTACATCAAACCTTCACCGTAAGTAATTAAAAAAAGAAGAGGACTTTTTAGTCCTTCCTCTCCTTCAGGAGCCCAGCGAGAAACGTTTGGTCCCTCCACCGCGCGTTCCTATCCAACTCGGGAGACTTGAGAGCCTCGCGAGTGGACCAGAACACCAGCCGAAACGAATGCCACCGGTCCAAGGCCAACTGAACCCTGTCTCGGCGACCACGGTGCCTCGACAAAAAGTCCCGGAGTTCCCTTGGGGGGATGAGGGGGGAGTCAGTGGAGGGCACCAGGGGATCCACCGCCTCGCTTGAGAGCGACTCTGCGTAATCCCCAACGCTCACCACCGACACCCCGTCCTCCTCTGGGTCGTCGCCTCCAGCTTCCGACCCCTCCCCCACATTGAGTACAGGGGCTGAGTCGGAGCTGCCAGCTGGCTCTATCTGTGCCTCGATCCCACCCCCAGGATCAAGGCCAGAGGAGTCCTCTCTGGTCTCCTCTAAACGTTTTGGGCCAGAGGGCAGCGGCAGTTCTGATGCCTGCTCTCCTCCCGGCACCGGGTCATCCGGGGAGCTCAGGACAAGCTCCTGACCTAAACATAGGACGCCCGGTGTCAAGGTTTGGGAGGGAGTGGGAAGGCCCTCCTTTTCGCCACCACCCAATGACCCATTTTTATCTTTGAAATGAAGGGAGCTGCAGTCCCCCGAAGAGCCTGAAGGTACCTCGGGGGTATTGAGTGTACTGGAGCTGGGCACCACCTCAAGGGAGGTGCTCTCAGTGACCCCCGAGGGGCCCTGTTCAGAGGACTGCAGCAGACTGGTAGGGGGAACAGGGGTGGGGGTAGGGGTTTCGGGTTCCCCCAGAGGGCAGGGCAAGGTTTTACCCGGCGGGGACGCCACCACCTCTTCATCGGGGGAATGGACACACCCAACTTCCTCAGTTAGGGCGTCGCCCACTTCCTCCTCCGAAGGATGACGTCTCTTCCTGGTCAGGCTGGAGGCTAGGGAGACCTCCATTTCCGAGGCCCCCCCCCCCCTCCTTGTCCAGCCCTCCCGGACACTCCACCCTCTGGGGTTTGGGATCGTTTTTCCCTGGCTCGGGGTCCCGCGTCTCATCCCCGCTGGCCCCAGGAGCACGCGCGGGAACAACGCCAGGGCCGGATGTTATTACTTCCCCCGAGCCGGTTTTTCCACGTGTTTGGGGGGTTTGAGGGGTTTGAGGGGCCGCCTCCAAATTTCGGGTCTTCCTCCGCGCCTTCTTACGGCGCGGGGGCTCTCCCCCCGCCTCACCGGCAGCCGAGATGGCAGCTGCTGCCGGGGTCGCTTCCCCTTGCGGGGGGGGGGGGGAGATGGAATGGTGGCGGGGGGAGGAGGGACGGTGCCAGCCGCGGCCGCTTGGGTGGAGCTCGTGGCCTTGGAGGCGGGGCAGTTCTTTCTTACGTGCCCCGCCTCCTTACAAGCATGGCACCGCACGCCCTCCGCGGTCCAGAAGACCCGATAGGCGGTCCCATCAAAATTAACCAAGAAGGCCCCCTCCAGGCACTCCTCCCGGGCCAAGCAGACGAAAACTTGGCGCCGGAAGGAGTACACGTGGCGGAGGGCCGAGTCTTTGAGGCCGAGCGAGACTGGCGCAACCCCCGACCTGACCTCCCCCAGCTTATTAAGGTGGGGGAGGAGGAGCTCACACGGTAAAAAGGGCGGGACATTTGAAATAACAATCCTCTGGGCGGTGGCCTCAAGGGGATCCACCACCAGAAAAGTCCCGCCCACAGTGAGCCCCTTCTGCAGGGCGAGTTGCACCACCCGCTCGGACCTCAAGAAAAATACGGCCTTCCCATACATTTTTAAGGCAGCTACTATGGCTGAGGGGCCGACGACCCCAGCCGTAGCCTTCACGCATGCCTCAATAGTCATCTCCGGGTGAGCGTAGCATTTCACCCCGAGGGCCCTGGTGAGGAGGCGGAAAGGCGACAGGGCAGCGGGAGCAGCAGGAGCCGCAGAAGCAGCCACCCCCGCATAGGTCTTTTGTGAAGGCCCTGCCACCGGTGACAAAGCCGCCTCCACATTAGCCCTCGAGGGCCCGGCCACAGGAGATGTCGAAGTGGCCTTTGGGCCAGAGCCGCGCCCACCCCGAGAAGGATTGGCCATTGTATTCGTTTTTTTAATATATTTCTAAAGTCCCTCTCTATGGAGGGGAGGGGGGGAGAGAGGTAGAAATAACCTCCCCCCTTTTTGACAGTAAGGGAGAGGAGGGAGAGGAGTAAAGAGCAGGGAGGCACAGGAGGGAAAATGAGCAAGTTCAGGGTCAGGTGGGTGTCTCTGGTTCTTGAAAAAGTACGTTGGGTGGGGGGGCCTGCTAATCTTCAGGCAGGGGGAGGCGATGTCTTCGCCAGCTATTTCTGGCTACCGGGAAAGGGCTGGGTTTGGTGGGGGTTGTGGAAAGAAGGATGATTTAAACCACACCCCTCCCTTCCTACCCCAACCCCTTTGCAGTCTTCCTGTCTCCCCCTACAAAGCACAGTTCTCCAAAGCCCCCACCTTCCTCAAAAATACAGAGTCCAGACACCCACCTACGAAGTTGTTATAAGAGTCAGTTTCGGCCTCCTGGCCTTCCTGCCCTGTAGTCGCAACGAGGCTGCACTTTCACTTTCTCTCCCTCTCCCTCCTTCGGCCCCACACGGGCAGGGGCCCCACACGGACAGGTCCAGCAGCAGCAGCAGCAAACACCCTCGAGTGCAGGTCCAGCAGCAGCAGCAGCAAGCACCCTCGAGTGCAGGTCCAGCAGCAGCAGCAGCAAGCACCCTCGAGTGCAGGAGCAGCAGGAGCTCTGGAGCAGCAGCAAACCCAACACCAACACACCTTCTCTACTCTTGATCTTGGGGTTACAAACCCAGTACCATAACCACTTGGCTATTTAGGCCACACGTGGGCCTGGGTGTTAATCACTTGTATATAATGTTCACCAATGTAAATACACTCATAGTCATGTCGAGTTCATCATAGTGGTATTGTCACTAGGCTGGTATTACAGAGAGCCAGGGTAAGATACTAAGGACCCGGGTTTGAATCCCACCTTGGCAGATGATTTGAATTGATTAAAAATCTGGGAGTAAAAGGTTGATGACCATGAAACCATTGTCGATTGTTGTAAAAACTCATCTGGTTCACTAATGTCCTTTGGGGAAGGAAATCTGCCATCCTTACCTGTGACTCCAGACCTACAGCAATGTGATTGACTCTTAAATGCCCTCTGAACAAGGGCAATTAGGGATTGGCAGTTAATGCTGGTTTAGCCAGTGATGCCCACATCCCATGAATGAATAAAAAATAGCTCCTTGTTATGAGGTGTGTTTGTGTCATTCAGAAGTGAAACCTTGGTCCCTGCACAAAATGAAGTCACGAGCCGCAGCCCAGGGCTTCTCCTCTGTGCAACGCGTAACCTTCTGACTACAGTGATTTTCCTGTCCCAAAATCACAGCCCACCTCAGTGATGCCTGCACCCTGATGCTGATTGTGTTTACTGCAAGAATATCGCACCCTTGCGTTGTTGGGTCATGTGATGATATGTGTGCTCTGAGGACCTTTGAGATGGGGCTGTCCGTCTGAGGCAAAAGACAGGAAATTACAGGCCGATTAGCCTGACCTCGGTCGTTGGTAAGATTTTAGAGTCCATTATTAAGGATGAGATTTCAGAATACTTGGAAGTGCATGGTAAAATCGGGCAAAGTCAGCATGGTTTCATCAAGGGGAGGTCATGCCTGACAAATCTGTTAGAATTCTTTGAGGAGGTAACGAGTAGGTTAGACAAAGGAGAGCCAATGGATGTTATCTACTTGGACTTCCAGAAGGCCTTTGACAAGGTGCCGTACAGGAGGCTGCTCAGTAAGATAAGAGACCATGGTGTTAGAGGAAAGGTACTCGCATGGATAGAAGATTGGCTGTCTGGCAGGAGGCAGAGAGTGGGGATAAGGGTGTCCTTCTCAGGATGGCGGCCAGTGACTGGTGGAGTTCCGCAGAGGTCAGTGTTGGGACCACAACTTTTCACTTCATACATTAATGATCTAGATGAAGGAACTGAGGGCATCCTGGCTAAGTTTGCAGATGATACAAAGATAGGTGGAGGGACAGGTAGTATTGAGGAGGCAGGGAGGCTGCAGAAGGATTTGGACAGGTTAGAAGAATGAGCAAAGAAGTGGCAGATGGAATACAACGTGGAGAAGTGTGAGGTCATGCACTTTGGTAGGAAGAATAGAGGCATAGACAATTTTCTAAATGGGGAGAGAATTCAGAAATCTGGAGAGCAAATGGACTTGGGAGTCCTAGTCCAAGATTCTCTTAAGGTTAACTTGCAGTTTGAGTCGGTAGTTAGGAAGGCAAATGCAATGTTGGCATTTATTTCGAAAGGACTGGAATATAAAAGCAGGGATGTGTTGCTGAGGCTTTATAAGGCTCTGGTCAGACCACATTTAGAATATTGTGAGCAATTTTGGGCCCCGTATCTCAGGAAGGATGTTCTGGCCCTGGAAATGGTCCAGAGGAGGTTCACGAGAATTATCCTAGGAATGAAAGGCTTATCATATGAGGAACATTTGAGGACTCTGGGTCTATACTCGATGGAGTTTAGAAGTATGAGGGGGGATCTGATTGAAACTTACAGAATACTGAAAGGCCTGGATAGAGTGGACGTGGGGAAGATGTTTCCATTAGTAGGAGAGACTAGGACCCGAGGGCACAGCCTCAGAGTGAAGGGAAGACCTTTTAGAACAGAGATAAGAAGAAACTTCTTTAGCCAGAGAGTGGTGAATCTATGGAATTTATTGCCACAGAAGGCTGTGGAGGCCAGGTCATTGACTGTACTTAAGACCGAGATAGAGAGGTTATTGACTGGTAAGGGGATCAAAGGTTACGGGGAGAAGGCAGGAGAATGGGGTTGAGAAACTTATCAGCCATGATTGAATGGCGGAGCAGATTCGATGGGCCAAATGGCCTAATTTCTGCTCCTATGTCTTATGGTCTTATGGTCCTTCTCATCTCATCTGCATTCTGGACAGATGAAGGTGATATGCTGAAGGGGACAGGTGATTATGCATGCAAAAGGATCAAATACTTTCGAAGCCCATGTTCCACCTGTACTCCAGCAAGGTGTGCATGAGATGAGACTCTACACAGAATGTGAGTGCGATGATCTCTGCCAAACTGGTGCCAATTGTTTCCAGTTGCTATCTTGTGCTCTCAGGAGAGTCCTCACTGTCTCTCATCATCCTCCTCACGAATCTTGCCGCTATTAGGGTCTCACGAGCATGCCTGCCTCATTGCCTGCATTCTGGGCTTCCAGGACTTCATCGTCCTCCTCCACTAACACTTCCTCCTCATCAGAGGAGATGTGCAGATCCTCCATCTCTTCATCAGTCTCTACCCTTTGCATTGCCAGCTGTGCAGCATACAACAAACAACGATAGTGCAAGACACCCCCAGGGAGGGCAGTGCACTGAAGTGCTTCACCGGATCTGATGAGGCACCGGAACCTCATTTTCAGGACCCCAATCGTCTGCTCCACCAAAGTCCAGATTATGGCATGACCCTCATTATAATGTCACTCTGTGCTGTCTGAGGCCATTGCATGGGCTTCGTCAGCCACGTCTTCTGAGAGTAGCCCTTGTCCCCAAGGAGTGAACCCTGCAGCCCCTGTGGACCCTGAAAAATATCAGGGATCTGAGTGCTGCTGCGGATGTATGAGTCGTGGGCAATCCTTGAGTATCGTGCGCAGAACTGAATGATCCGTTTGTCATGGTCGCAGACCAGCTGAACATTGAGCTAGTGGAAGCCCCTGCAGTTCACATACTGGACAGCTTGTTGTCACAGAGTCGAAGTGCAGTCGAAGGCACCCTGCACCTGTGGGAAACCGCAAATCTCAGCAAATCCCAGCACACTTGGTTCCTGGCTCGCCTGATGTCATTCAAAATCTCCAAACTTGTGTGCCTTGTCAAAGATGGCATCCATGACCTCCTGGATACATTTGAGGGTGGAGGCTTGCAAGATCCCTCCCCAGTGGAGCCCTGGAAGGAGCTGCAGTTGTAGAAATTGAGCGTGGCAATCACGTTCAATGTCAGTGGCAGTGGATTCCCTCCCAGTCCCCAAGCATCAAATCCTGCAGAAGGTGACATATGTGAATAACCGGTTCCCTTGACAATCGCAGCCTTTGGCAACACTGGTTCTCGCTCAACTGCAGGTAGGGCAAGAGCTGTCTATATACCCTTTGCCTAGTGAGGGGCCTACAAACGACGGCTCTCTGTTGATTTTCCTCTGCAGAAGAGGCTCTGCTGCCCCTGATCCTGATGGTTGTGCTCCTCCCGTTGCTGAGCCAAGCCCCTCTGTTGCATTCTTCTCCTTCTTCTACCCTGCCTACAAGCCATGAGGCAGTCAGCGAGATCACTAGGTGCCGTGCTTCTGATGGTCTCCTTACTGCAATACCAAAGAGAGAGATGTGACCTTCAGCATATGTCTCCTGAGGTCCTCCCTTGGTTAATCCTCCGGCTCTGGCTCCAGCTCCGGCTGTGTCTCAAGGCCCCTTCACACATACCCCAGAGTCCTGGCCGCCACTTGGATGGCCAGTGCTTAGTTCGCTTGATGCCTGACCAAAACCCCACCCACCTCCACTCCACACCGTGTGACCGAGTGGCGACAGCTTCGGCCGCTCGACTGCATCCTGCTGTGCTGACAGCTCAGGCGCAGGTATTATCCCAACCTGCACTCCAAGGCTGCGTGGTCATGCGAGGGTTACTGCTCAAAGCCTGAATAACTACAAAGCAAGGGGTTCTGAGTGCCTCCCTCAGTGACTGTCCCATGCCCACCTCTCAGAAGGGGACCCTCTAATTCGCCCAGTCACCCAATTGTTCTGCAGCCCCATAAAACTCAAATTATTTTGCAGACTGCGCTCGAGGGGTTAAAATTTCAGGAGCAATCAGTGGCGCTATCAGGAATTTGTGTTGCTTGAGTGGGTTTCAGACTCCAAGCATTTCAGTGGAACTGATACTGAACGGCCTCAGCTGCAGAAGAATGCTCAATCTCGAAATGCTTTTCCAATTGCCTTCGGTCTGTGCTGCCTTGCCCCCTGCCCCAAGACCCCCCCCCCCCACCCCAGACCTTACCCGCGCTGCAGCCCTTGCCTTGAGGCTTCCCTCAGTTCTGCCTGGCCTCTCCTGTACTGCAGCCCATGCCCTGGCACTGCACTGAAAGCCAGCCGGGAACAAGCTGCTTTGGAGACTTGTCTGTGACCCCTCCCTAAATCTGCAATGCTGCTTCCTTGAATTCCTATGGGGGGGGCGGGGGGGGGTCTTTGCACGCACTGCGCTAAGTCGTGTGCACTCACCTCTGAGCTTCCCTCGATGTTCAGGTCGCCAGGTGCACGCCTTGTAAAGGCAGTTTTAAATCACGCCATTCTGAAGTCACATCGACGTGGGATTTAAATTTGACGTTGTGGTGGGGGGTGGGGGGGTTGGTGGGGGGTGGGGGGGTTTGGGTGGGGGGGGTGGTGTGCGGGGGAGGGGTGATCCCAGCGTGCGGCCACAATAATGAGATGCAAATTTGTTAAAATTAAGTTCCCGATGTTTGACGGCGGGAAACGCGGCCCGCCATTGACGGGGGAGGGGGACAACCACGCCCTGGATTTACATCGCCGGGAAACAGAACTAGGGCCTCCTCGAGAGGTTTTTCCGATCACGGCACCAAACACGTCCGCCCCAGTTGGGTGTGGAAAATCCCAGCCCATGAGAAAGCGTTGCTGACTTTTCAACCCTGAAAAGAGTCCAGGAGTATTCCTGCTAGCTTTCCTGGTGCTCTTCATTTTGCCTCAGCCTAGTTCAGGCGTAATTTTGAAGACACAAAATTAAACAGTTGTTACTCCAGAATCTTAATATTTTTACAGAGGAGGAGCGGTGAATGGCCAAATATATAATCCAGCTTCCCTGACAAATCTTATTGTTCCATTGCAGAAGAGAACATCCTATCTCCCAGCTCCCTGAAGTTAGCAGGATGCTTCTTTCACTTTGCTGGCCTGAAATCACTTTCCTGCAGATTGGTAAGTGTTTCAAACTGATCTCTGTCCTGAAATCACTTTCCTGCAGATTGGTAAGTATTTCAAACTGATCTCTGTCCTGAAATCACTTTCCTGCAGATTGGTAAGTGTTTCAAACTGATCTCTGTCTTGCCCCGATAGCCGTATTTGAATAATCATTACCCCCACATCTACACTTCAAATATAGTTTGGTGCCACCAATACATGTAATAGAAGCACTCACCTTGGGCAGGATGATCTGCACCCTGATAGTAATTACACTCCTGAATCCCTGAGTGAATTCATCCATCGATTAACTGTCAATAGGAGGGAAACCCAATGAAAAGTATTACAATTTAAAAAATATGCACCTGGAACAGAGTTTTTATTTGGGACTTCATAGCTGCACAATATCTGGGATTGACATCAGAGCTTAAGCCATAAAGCAAATACAGCAAGTCATTCTACAGAGCTTAGTGAAATGTATTAGAACTAGATCCATAACATATTGCTCTTCAACACACAAGGAGGCAGTGACTTGATTAATATGTTCAGTGTTTCCACTTGCTATACCCAGTGGAGAAGACATTTCAAACCATATACATCTGTCCCCATTGTATGTTACTCTTCTTAGGCAGTTCCTCGGGGTCGAGGATGACTTGCTTCCACACTAAAAATGAGTTCTCAGGTGACTGAAGAGTCCAATGCATGACCTACAGTCTATCACAGGTGGGGCAGATGGTGGTAGGGGGAACGCGCTCCTCCTGCTGTCGACGCTTGGCTTCAGCTGGCCCTTGGTGGTGAGATTCGAGGTGTTCAGCTCCTTCCCAGATGCTTTCCCTCCACTTCGGGCAGTCTTGGGCCAGGGATTCCCAGATGTTGGTGGGGATGTTGCACTTTTTCAAGGGGGCTTGAATATAACTGCATTTATTACAGCCAGTAATAAACAACAAATATGAACAGTTTAAATGAATCCATCTAGGACATAAAACTAAGTTGGGACAAATTCTAATCATTTGACAACATCATTTTAAAGGATCTTAGCCAACAATGATAACTTGAATTTAGGCAGAATTTTAGGATGCAAAAATGGATACTGATCCAACAAAAAGAGATATCAGGAGAGATGGCCAAAATTTGGTCAGAGGTGAGTTTTAAGCAGGATCTTCAAAGAGGGTACACATGAGCATACAAACACACAAATTAGAAGCAGGAGTAGGCCATTTGGCCTCTCAAACCTGTTCTGCCATTGATATGATCATGGCTGATCTGATTGTGACCTCAACTCCACATTTCCACACATCCCTGATGACGTTTGACTCCTTTGTTAGTCAAAGATGTATCTACCTCTGCCTTAAAAATTATCAATGACCCTGCCTCCACCATTCTCTGGAAAAAAGAGTTCCAAAGACTCACAACCCTCTGAGAGAAAAAAAAATTCTTCTCACCTCCGTCTTGAATAGGATAACCCTTATTTTTAAACTGTAGTTTAACCCCTAGTCCTAGTGATTCCCACAGGGGGAAACATCCTTTCAACATCCACCCTGTCAAGCCCCCTCAAGTTCTTATATGTTTCAATAAGATCACACCTCATTCTTCTAAACGTCCATGGATACAGCCTGACCAACCTTTCCTCATAAGAAAACCTCCCCAACCCAAGATTCAGTTGAGTGAACCTGCTTGACTGAATAGTTGGAGGAAGGTATTCCAGAAAGTGAGACCCAGGCAGCACGAGGCACAATTGCTAATGGTGGGCTGAAAAGAACAAGTTAAGCTTCCAAGAACTCCACGTTCCTCCAACTCTAGCCTGACTGTGCACCCCCAATTTCCTTCAACCCTCCACTGGTAGCCATGCCATCATCCATCTAAGACCTAGGCCAGAATTTATAGGATGGTGGGGTCTTGGCCCTGCCAACTCCAAGAGCCCCAGTGCTATTTTACAATCCAATGAGCATTGATTGGCAGTAGGCAGGACTTCTGCCCCTCTCTTGAAAGGAAGACCCACCTTGGAGAGCTGCTGGCCAATGAGAGATTGGCTGGCAGCTCTCCAGGTCCACCCCTCCAGGAACAGAGCTGCAGTGGCTGGAAGAGGCACTGCAAGAAGCTTCTGGAGCCTAAGTCCAAGGGAACCAGAGAAAAGTAAGTGTCAGGCATCCAGTCAAGGGAGGGCAGGGAAGGCCTAGGGAGTTGGGAGGGACAAATGGTGTCTTGGGGAAGAGGCTGGAGGTGGGGGGGGGAGAGAGGTTCACAGGTCACTGGGCCTTCAGGGGAGGGCATCCCAGACAGAAGGATCCTTCTGATGGAGGCACCTGCCCCATCCTTCCCACTCGAGACCTAACTCCCTCCATTTCTGGCCTTCTCCCCTGCTGACCAGCCATCCACCTGCCAGCCTAAACACTTAAGGGCCTTTACTGGGACAAGGGTGGACTTCCCACCTCAGGCCCTGCCACCCCAACATGAAATCGCTCCGAGGTCGGGGCAGGTGGGAACCTGGAGGGAATCCTGTCCGTGCAATTTCACGCTCCCCGCTTCACAGTGCCCGCTGGGGGTGGTGGGGGCTGGGGGGGCCTGAAATTTTGGCACTAAACTCTGAAAGTCTCTATCTGCCTTTAAAAGGCTCATTAAAAACTACTTCCTTGACCAAGCTTTCGGCTAATGTCTCAATATCTCCTTATGTGGTTCAGCATCAAACTTTCTTCATTAACATTCCTGTGAAGCCTGTTCTGAAGTTTTATTGCATTAAAGGGGCTATATAAATGCAAGTCCTTGGTGTCATTGAAACTTAAGGGGCCAAAATCAGAGGAGTATAAAGTGCAAGGCAAGGGGGAATTGTGGAGCTGGAGGTGGTTGGAGATAGGTAAGAGCAAAGCAAGGAAGGAATTTGAATGAAAACCTTAAATGTTAAATGTTGGGGAGTCGGGAGCCAATACAGATGAATGACTGGTAAACAGATCATCACTGGTATTTGGTAGGTGACCATGTTTTGAATGAGCTGGTATGTAATGAAAGAATGGTCGGCCAACTCAGGAACAACTGTGTCATGCTATTATTGTAAAGGGTACAGGGATACGAGCAGAGATTTCAGGTCAATATCTTTCTATCTCTTGTACTACAACAATAGCTTGTGTTTATATAGCACCTTTAATGTACGTCCCAAGGCACTTAACAGGAGCAAAATCAGACAAAGGTTAGCATCGAGCCAAAGAAAGAGACATTAGGACAGTTGGCAAAATGCTTTGCCAAACAGGTAAGTTTTTAAGGAGAGTTTTGAATGAGGAGAATGAGGTAGCAAGGCAAAGAGACTTAGAGATTGAATTCCAGAGCTTCAGGTCTAAGCAGCAGAAGGCACACATGTCAATGGCTAATTACTAATACTGATTATGTTTCAACATCGAAATACAACTCAAAGCAGCCGACATTCACTTCGTTACTCTTCAGATGAATTGTGGCACTGTATTTGCCAGCTGCCCAAAGAGACCAGAGAAATTTTTGTGGAATATTGAACGTTGTTGGTGGGAAATTCAAATACCCCTGAAATGTAAGAGACTGTATGAGCAAAATTCCTGCTTTATAAATCCCGACAGTGAGCTAATGCAGAATAAGTGATCATTTTAACATTTCATATCTCAGAAGGCTAGCAATAAGTAACTGTGCTAATGTTACATAATATAAAACAAATTAATGGCTCTCTAAACCACAGAAACAGGATTTAAGTCAATGTTGCCTTATTCTGTATTTCATTAAGGGGGAGTCAGAAGGTTTCACGAAATATGCTAGAAAGATTTCGTAACGACTTTGTTACAAGGCCCTGCCTAGAGGAGGTTATATGCACTCTGATCTGAAGGTCAGTTCTGCTTGGATCCATTTACTGACTCAGATTAGATGGAAGCATGTTTATAAATGATTCCGCCTCATTTGAATACAACAGTATATTTGTACAGGGCAGATTGGCAAGGGAGTTGGTCAAGTTGCAGCGCAGATGTTGACATCACTACACGGAGATTAGAGTATAAGAAATAGGAGCAGGAGTAAGCCATATGGCCTCTCGATCTTGCTCCGCTATTCAGCATGATCATGATCTTGGCCTCAACTCTACTTTCCTAACTGTTCCCCATAACTCTTGACTCACGACAGTTCAAGAATATATCTACCTCAGTCTTGAATTTTTCAATGATTCAGCTGTTTCCGCTCTCTGAGAAAGAGAATTCCAAAGATTCATAGCCCTTAGAGAGAAGAACTTCCTCCTCATCTCCATCTTAGCCCCAGCACTGATCCCTGCGGCATTCCATAATTTGCCAATCTGAAAATGACCTACTTATCCTGACTCTGTTTCCTGTTAGTTAACCAATCCTTTATCAATGCTAATATATTACCCCCAACACCATGAACTCTTATTGGTGAAGTTTCATTCCTCTAGGCATTGTGCCATAAGATTCTACACTCATTTTAGTAGATTTGTCACAAGGCTATAATGGATGCAATATTTAAAAGGAGGTACATGCACGGTCTGGATTAATATCGTATACCGTATAAATTCACCAGACAGTGAAAAGCATCTCAATCACATACAGGGTGAGAAGATAGAGTGATGATACTTAAAATGCATTTTACTCCCTGGGCATAATCAGATCTCAAGTCATGGGAGAGCAACATTGAAATAAAAACAAAGTCTGTTACATGCATGCCATCTACTGGAACTGATTGAAATTGCACATAGATCAAGCAATTAGTAGGGTAATTTACTCCAGTTCAATTAGCATTCACATTAAAGTCCAATGTGCTTGGCCTAAATAGCCAAGTGGTTATGGTACTGGGTTTGTAACCCCAAGATCAAGAGTTCAGATCTCACAAGGGTAAATTATGAAACAATATAATTTGCTTGGCTTAAATAGCCAAGTGGTTATGGTACTGGGTTTGTAACCCCAAGATCAAGAGTTCAAATCTCACAATGGCAAACTATGAAACAATGTAACTTCATCGGAAACAGATGGAAACAGGTTTACTCAAAAGAGTATCAAGAGTTCAAATCTCACAATGGCAAACTATGAAACAATGTAACTTCATCTGAAACAGATGGAAACAGGTTTACTCAAAAGAGTATCAAGAGTTCAAATCTCACAATGGCAAACTATGAAACTACATCTGAAACAGATGGAAATGGGTTTGTACTTGAAAGAGTTACATTGAGCTACTGCTGATACTGATTAATATCAAGAGTTCAAATCTCACAATGGCAAACTATGAAACAATGTAACTTCATCTGAAACAGATGGAAACAGGTTTACTCAAAAGAGTATCAAGATTTCAAATCTCACAATGGGAAACAATGTAACTTCATCTGAATAGGAACAGATGGAAATGTGTTTGTACTCAAAAGAGTTACATCTTCTTGAAGTCCAATGTATTCCCGGCTAGCTCAGTTGGTAGAGCATGAGACTCTTAATCTCAGTATTGAGGGTTCTATCCTCAAGCTGGGTACTGTTTAAAAATCTGAATCAGTATCGTACAGGCTGGGAATCTTAAAGTCCAACGTACAGAATAACACTATTCCAGTCAGTGATGCTATTGGTGCTTTATCCTCATTGTTGTCTGTTACATTTAAGTGGATTTCCTCCAGTTGCCATAAGGACTGCTCCTGTTAACTGTGTGTGAATGTATAGTTCCAATAACCAGTAGTGGAGAATTCAGTGGATTACTCATTGGGTGGAATCATCCCAGATTTGCACTAAGTGCGGTAGCATGCGAGAGAAAGAAGATTTTACCCGCCAGCCGCAACGGTGGCTTTTCAAGCCATATCGTCCCAACACCCCCCCCCCCCCACCTCGTTAATCATGCATTAATGGGTAACATGCCATTTTGCTGGCAGGCAGTCTCTTATTCACCCACCACGCCATCTCCTCACACCCCTTCTTCATGCCGGGCACCATATTTAAAGTGCAGCCACACGCAAACCTCTCAGTGCTTCCAGCCCAGGACTGCTGCACAGCAGACATGGCCCTGAGACACAAGAATTTTAAAGCCCCCCAATTTAATATCCCATCCCTGGAATGCCTTTTGGATGCCATGGAGGCCCGCCATGAGTTCCTCTACCCCCGGTCTAGGAGAAGGCCAGCAACCAATCCAGCATTGGAGGTGGTGGCAGTGGTGGTCAGCACCAACGCCCTGCAAAAGAGGACAGCCACTCAGTGACGCAAGAGGATGATTGATCTCTTCCATTCCGCCAGGGTAAGTCACTCTTCTCATCTCTCTCAACTCATACATTCACAAGCCCATCACAAATCCCCAGGGATCTCACACCTCAAGGGACAACACCACTAACTCTCACACACACCCTCACATTTCCATCAGGGTCATATCCTCTGGAGCTCACATCCTCATTCCGTCCATGGTTCCGCTCACCACACAAACATTCCACACAGTATCATGTGTCCTGCTCACACTCTCTCCATCTGTTTTCTTGCAGGAGAAGCTGGCTCACAACAGCAGGGAGAGGTCCCAGACAGGGGGTGATGGTCCACATTAGGCCCCTCACTCACTTTGAGGAGTGTGCCATCATGCTAACTGGTGATGACACGGACCCTGCCTGTGGCGATGGTGAGGTCGGCGGCGAGCACCCACATGAGGATCCGGCACCCCATCATCCCTCTCTCAACGCAACTGTGTGTGCTCTCTCTCCTGCTTTTGACTCTGCTGCCATGCACTCATTATCTCTACTTTGTTCACAGGGAGTTCTGCCAAGCGACCGACACTTTCAATCAGGCAGTCCCTCAGCTCCATCTGGGTCCTCACCTCCAGCCAAGAGGACACCTCCTCCATTGAAGAGTTGGAAATAAACAACTTGGAACACCTGTCACACCGCTTACCCACACCCTCTACCAGCACAGAGACACACACCTCAGTGGGACCCAGATCAAGGGCTGGCTCGGGTTCACAATCTGGTGGTCACTGCACAGACATGTGTCTGCAGCAGCAGGAGGAGGCAGGTTCCTACCAGCCTATGTCACCTACTAGCCAGAACCCTTTTATCTCCAGGACTTCCAGGTGAACGTGCACGTTCCCTATCTTCCCCAAAATCCCACCCCAATCCACAATGACCACCCGACCTCCTCCTTCCCACCCCCAGGGCTCGCATCTGCCTCTGAGTCCCACCAACTACCCTCACCGTCCCTTCTACTGATACTGTTGCACCCTAACCTTCCCACCTTACCAGCTCACTCTGCCCTCTCTCATTCTCACCATTCCCTCCTACCACCCCCACCCCCATTTCGCTCCCCAGGAGGCAGTGACCGACTCGACCCCTCCCATGCATGTTCATCTGAGCACCTCCTCCCACCTTCCTTACTCCTTCCTTCCTCTGGATTCCTTCCTCACCCCTGGACTCCTTCCCTCCTCTGAACACCTCCCCTTATCACTACCTCCCCTCTTACATCTACCTTCCCAGTTGCCGTATTCTCCCTTGTTACACCCTCCTCCCCCATTCTCCCTCCCACCTCCCAACCTCACCCCCCCAACACCTTTGTTCCCCCCAACAACTTCACCCCTCCAATACCTTCATTTCGTGCCCCCCCCCACCAACCTCACTGCTCTGACACACCTTCCTCCCCCAGTCAAACCTACACCTTCCTCTCCACCCCCTCGACGATCATCCATTGCAGACCATGGCCAAGATACTGAAGTCCCAAAGCAGACCCTCAGTGGTGGATTTCCACCTTCTGTGAGCTGCTTCTCAGCAGAACCATGTCCATGAGAATCCACCCAGCATGCAGTGCACATGTTGCTCCAGGGTCCCACTGCTGTTGGGCTCCAGCATCTTCTGATCCTCAGAAGTCCATGATGTGACCAAGGCCCTGGCGGTAAGTCCTGGCTTCTGAACGTCACACTTGTCAAGTTGGGTACTGCACCAGCATTTACTGCTGCCGACGTGGGTGGTAAATTTCACGTGGGGGGGATGATTCCGGTGAGCTGAGCTTATTATGATATGCAGGTGTATTACAATGAAATTCCTAACGTGCAGCGGCGGGAAGTATAGTCCGCCATTGATGGGCAGAGGAGACAATTGCAAACTGGTTTCATGAAGGAGTGAAACCGATCTTTGGCCTTCCCATCATATTGTCCACTCACGCCCACCATGATGCCCGACACCTGCAGGCACGGAAAATTCCATCCATCACCTCTGTGTGTTATTACTGAACACTGTGATGTCACTGGGAACTTTGTTATTAGGAGGGCTACTGTTATTATTGGCTTGAACATTATCAAAAGATTAATGATGAGCAATTTTAGGAGTACAGTCTTTCTCAACACAGGTTGCTGCTGAGAGATGGTTTCTGAGCATTCTAGCGCTGGTGACCTGCAACAGGCAACATTATATGCTATTATAGGTACTTCAGGGAAAAGCCCATTGTATTTCAAATGTCTTATATTGCATGAATGTTACAGCTTGGAAGTATAAGGCTTGCTTTAATGATGGGGAACTGCTGCATGGGCTGTTTCCATATCTTTCCAATCTTCCCTTGGAGAATAGTGTGAGTAGGGGAAGGATATGCTAATTCCAACAACAATAACAATGGCAACCTGCATTTATATAGCACCTTTAACATAGCTAAACACCCAAGGAACTTCCCAGGAGCATTATCAAACAAAATCTGACATGCAGCCATGTAAGGAGGTGTTAGGACAGGTGAGCAAAAGCTTAGTCAAATAGGTAGATTTTAATTAGGGCCTTAAAGGAGGAAAGGAAGAGTTGCAGAAGCTTCAGAAGAGAATTCTAGAGCTTAAGGCCTCAGCAGCTGAAGGCACCACCACCACTGATGGAGTCATCAAAAATGGGGATGCACAAGATGCCGGACATGGAGGAATGCAGATTAACTTGGAGGGTTGTAGGGCTGGACAAAATTGCAGGATAGACTGGAGACCATGGAGGGCTTTGAAAACAAGGATGACAATTTTCCATGCAAGCTCAGGAGTAACACCTGTACTTCTACCTTCTCTTTCCCCACTATCCAAGGATGCAAGTGAAACAGTGACTCACGTGTACTTTTTCCAATTTTGTATGCTGTATTTGCTGCTCACTGTGTGCTTATGCTTGTTTGTGCTTGTTTCCTGCTCAGATAATGGGCCTGTGATGCTCATCTTTAGCCACTTATATTCTAACCCTGTGTAATTGAATGGGTTTTGAGTGAATTAAAATTCCACCCTCAGAATGGATATTGGTTCTAAATAGATAGATCAGCTTTTTATGCAGCAGGCCATACTAAGCAGCCTCAATTATATACTATCCTGAAAGGGTTGTTGAATGAGGTTTGAATGAATGTTTGTAGTTAGATTTTGCACTATATTTCCACAAATCAGAAACAGATGATGATATACGCATTAATGCAACTGGGCAGATGCAACTTACAGTGCTGAGGGAACAAGATGATTCACGATGAAGCGGCTTACATAAATCATAAATACAGTTAGAGTTGATACAGGGAAGTTTCCACCAAAATAGAAGCTTCTTGTGCACTGCTACTTCAGCCTAAGTCAATTAAAAGATAAAGTACCAATGGTTATTTCACTTTACAGTAAGAAAAGAAAGACTTACATTTATAATATAGTGTTTATCACAACCTCAAGCGCTTTATGGCCTTTTGAAGTGGGGTCGCTGTTGTAACATATGAATCGTAACAATCAGCTTGCATGCGGCAAGCTCTCACTAACAGCAGTGTAATGTTGTTCAGGCATTCTGCTTCTAGTGATAAAAACAGAAAATGCTGGGAATGCTTCGCATGTCAGGAGGCATTTGTGGAGAGAGGTACAGAGTTAGTGTTTCAGGTCAGGAGAATCAGGAATGGGGAGAAAGCTGGGGATATAACAGATTTTAAGCAAGTACAGAGACAGGGAAACTGGGGAGGAAGAACAAAGGAGAAGATCTGTGATAGGGTGGAAGGCAGGAGTGTTTAAATGACAAATGTAATGACAGTGATTACCATCTCCCTTTGCCTTGCATCATCTTCCCTTTTATTCACAAACCTCTTCTTCCTTTCATCCTGTCACGGACCTTCCCTTCTGTTCTTCTTCTCCCCACTTTCCCTGCTTCTGCACTTGTTTAAAACCTATTACATCTCTAACTTTTTACCAGTTCTGACAAAGGTCATCAACCTGAACCAGTTTTTATTTCAGATTTCCAGCATTTGCAGTACTTTGCTTTTGTTTTTGGTCGTGTTGGCGGAGGGATAAATACCAGCCAGGATATTGAGGAAAACTTTCCTGCTTTTCTTCTAAGTAACATCATGGGGTCTTTTACATGTCGTTGAAAGGGCAGCTAGGGCCTTCGTCAATGACTTACCAGAAAAACAACACCTCTGACAATGCAGCGCTCTCTCAATATTGCACTGGATTGTCAGCCGAGATTTGTGCTCAAGTCTCTGGAGTTTGATGTGAACCCACAATCTTCTGCCTCAGATTAGAGCGTTACTAACTGTTCCACCGCTGACACTATAGTGGTAGTAATATATGTGCATTCATGTAGCATGTTAAAGTGAAACATTTTAATGCACATCACACAGTAAGTTACTTTCCTTTTCAAGTGCAGTGACTGTAAGTCATGTGTAACATGTGTTAACATGTGTAACACGTTAGTCATGTGTGATGCAAATCATTCCATAAATATATCTGCCGGCACACTTTATAGGAGTAGACTGGGGCAGGTCACTCGACCATTCTTTCAGACAGAGAATGGTACGGTTCAGAAGGAAACTGAAAGCAGAAGAGAAAATATTGGATTCACAAATAACATAAAATATCAATAAACGGTGTTACATAAAAAAGTTAACCATGTTTAGAGAGTATCTGTGTATTAGACATTGGAAGAAAATGTTAAGTCTAAATATGGTGGGACCAAAGACAAATGGATAGGGTATTTCTTGAAAGAATGCAATGTTTTTTGAGTGCTAAAGCTAACAGCATGAAGGAAAGGACAGACTCACAAGACTGAACTGGGTGAAAGATGGCTTGGAATACCAGAATCGCCCAAAGATATGACATAGTTCGGTGTGTTCTGTTCTTGGAACAGAATTGCAGACACTCTCTCCTTTGTCATCAAGGTTTTGTTTTATGAGCTTTTAAAAGTAAATCTCATTTCCACATGGTTGGTTGTTGGACTCTGAAGGTGCAAGAATAATTAACAACTGGGAGAAAATTAAAAGCCAAAAGCAACCAGTTGGAACAGCTGCCAACTGGCTGACTGTTCAAGATTGTTGGTTTGAAGAAATAGCTGTATTGTTAATCCAAATCTACTATCTTTATAACTATGAAAGCAATGGACTCAATTGATAATGTATTCTTTTAGCTGAGATGTATTAAAACAGCTATCTACACTTTTCAATAATCCTCAGCAGTAGTTTCTACAATACAGCAATGACTACACATCAAAAGTACATCATTGTAGAGCACTTTGGGACTGCCTGAAGTTATGAGAGGCACTCTATAACTTCAAATTCTTTCTTTCTTTATCTGATAACCAGCATAGAACAGAAACCCTTTTTGACTGATC
Source organism: Carcharodon carcharias (assembly GCF_017639515.1). NCBI lineage: Eukaryota > Metazoa > Chordata > Chondrichthyes > Lamniformes > Lamnidae > Carcharodon > Carcharodon carcharias. The sequence goes on from NC_054474.1 coordinate 22,111,822, forward strand.
CGCTTGTAATGGTATCGGATGTGTCAATGTTCATACAATGAATTGTCACTTACCTTCGGTAATGAAATGGACTTATTTATGTAAATGGAGCCAGAAATTGAGATTTTTCCTGGTATTTTAACCGGATCTGGTGATATGGAGAAGTTCTTTAAGGTAATGTACTGCTCATTAGCATTGCAGACTTTCCAGCTAAGGCTGTTTGACTGATATGAAAAATAAATGGATTACAAATTCATATAGCAAAGCAGTCTCTTGTTAGTTACTTTTTCATAGCCAATGAGACAGGATCTTTTACTAAAGACATTTTCCACTATCTTCTAGATACCACTATGGTTCCCCACTCAAAGAACAACAACATATAGGCAACCCACTGACTTCATGCAGCCATTCTCCATACGTGAATCTTCACAGATGTCAGCAAGCCATTTGAGTTTGGAAGGCATCAGATCCAATCCCCACACGTACACACTCAGCAAATAGCATGTCAGTAAAGGGAATCAGATCTTCCTCTTCCCAGTCAAAGGGCACAGAAATTCATGCTGGTGCTCTAAGTGTGCTGATCTGACTGAGGTCAGTGGTCTCAACATGAACTGGAAATAAATCTGGGGCTTTTTGGAATTGACATAAAGCCTAGGCTTTCCATCAATTGACTATGACTAAACAGAATCTAGTGTAACAGATACCTGTTTAAGTTAAGGCAAGTTACACACTATATCTGTACCTATTGAACATTGCATTTATTCAAATGAGGTAAAACTATATAAAGGACAGAATTTTCACCTTGGCGGGTGGGCGTGCGCCCAACCCACTCGAGCGTGAAATGACGCACGTTGATGTCAGGCGAGCTTCCCGACGTCAATGCGCAGTTGTGCAATAGTTCAGTCAGCGAGCACGCCCGGGAATCGGCAGCGCACCTGCCGACAATTAAAAGGCCTGTTAAGGCCATTAAAGTATCAATTAAGGTAAATTTTTCACTGTCCATCCAACCTTACGGTCGGCGGGCAGGCAAAAAGGCCAGGTGGCCTTTGCATTTTTTTTAGAAACCTCATCCTTGGGCGGGATGAGGTTTCCAACGTCAAAAATAAAAAGCAGATAAAATTTTTAAGATTTCACTTATAATATGTCCCTCCTAATGGGACAGAGTCACATGAGGAGACATGCTTCATAACAGTTTTCACATTTTTAAAAAAAAAAAATCCTCTTTATCTCTCTGAGTAACTCGGGTGCTCAGAGAGATTCTCAAGCCCCACTCACCCTCCTCCCCGCCGCGTACTACCCCTCGCGTTTTACACTGGGCGGCCCTCAGTTGGCGCGCCAGTGTGAAATCGCCTTCCCGCCTTGACTGTGGGCAGTGGTCGGCTTCCTGACCACCCCCACTGAGCCTGCCCGACAAGGGCTAAATTCTGCCCAAAGTGTCCATTTCCAGTGAAGGAACACAAACAGGTTTCCAACCCCTTCTCCTTAGCCACGATGTTCTCAGGTAGAATCAGAGCTTTCTGGGGGCCTGGAGGGTTTGTTGGCGTGGGTGGGGGTGGGAGGGGTGGGAGGTGGGTGGGGGGGAGGTGGTGGTGCTGGTGGGGGTGGGGGTTGCAGCTGGTAAGAAAGAGGAGGCAGTAGATTTACTATCAATTACCTCAGTCAATGCTTGAGTGTTAAGAGTAGTTAAACATTCTTTTCAAAATGTTTTCAATCTCCAGCTGGCACTGCCAGCCAGGCCCATGTTAATTTCCCAAGCCAGACCCTCAGGCAGGGGCTCCGGCAGTGCCTCAAATGCCACCCCGGCACCCAACTTTCATCTGTAAATTACCCTGACTACTGGGCCTGAGCTTGGGTCCGGGATTGGGTAGGAGTCACAAAGTTGTTGAAGATGTGCCACCAGGGTACCCTTGCAAAGTGTCACTGACCACATCATAGAACTCTATGGCACAGAAGGAGGGCATTTGGTCCAAAAAAGAGCTATCCAGCACAGCCCCACTTTCCAGTTCTTGGTCTGTAGCCCTGTAGATCAGGGCATGTCAATTGCAGATCAAAGTACTTTTAAAGGTGATGAGGGTTTCTGCATCCACCACCCTTTTAGGCAGTGATTTCCAGACCCCCACCACCCTCTGGTGCCTCAAAGGCACATGCCCTGCTATAAACTGTCTCCAAAGACCCAAAACATTTGTCTCAAAATCAATCGGGAAATTAGGCTCAAGCGCAAAAATTTAAATTGGTTAAAAATTGAATTGAAAGGGGATATTAATGTAGGATTTATGACTTAGCATTCATGCTGCACAGCTTTGCCTGATGGGAGCAACTGTGGAGAATTTTATTTTATTATTCATTCATGGGGTGCGAATGTCACTGGCTAGGTCAGCATTTATTGCCCATCCCTAATTGCCCTTATTCAGAGGGCATTTAAGAGTCAACCACATTGCTGTGGGTCTGTAACCATATGTGGGCCAGACCAGGTAAGGGTGGCAGATTTTCTTCCCAAAAGGACATTAGTGAACCAGGTGGGTTTTCATGACAATCATCAATAGTTTCATGGTCATCATCAGACTTTTAATTCCAGATTTTTATTGAATTCAAATTTCACCATTTGCCGTAATTAGATTCAAACCCAGATCCCTAGAACATTACCCTGGGTCCCTGGAATACTCGTCCAATGACACTGCCTGCCCTGAAGGACTCAGTGTGCTTAGCAACATTTTACATCCATCCATTTGAATGGACAAAAAAATAATTTAGAGTGGCCTGTCCTCTGTAATTACACTTCCAGCACTCATACTGTGTGAAGCTGTGAGCCAGGAGTATTACTTCATAAAATCTTGGAAGAATTTGTTCCCTCAGAGGGATAGCCCTTGACCTTTGGACAACTGACTGGCCGAGTGAACTTTCACCCTGCCATTTCCCCGGCAAAGACGTTCTCTTGACTTTGAGGCTGCAGCCTCGCTCCAGGGTGCTACACAAGTGCCCTGGCATAGCTTGCCAGATTGAAGGCTGAAAATCAGGCCAGAGTTGTAGCCAACAGAAGGTCAGAGTGGAGTTGAGATCACAAAGGGCAGGGGTCATGAGGTGATACTCTCATTCCTCCAGGATTCACAAAAAGAATTCAAGACTTATTCTTAGAAGGCCACTTCACTTCCACTGCTCATGGGATTGCACTGCCCCTTAAAAAACAGTTCCCACCTTATAGGGGTCCTGTTTACGTCATAGGACCCAAACTTCCATTAAAAAGGGGCCTAATCACCTGAGATTATGGGCATCTTGGTGGAAGGGCCCTTTTAAAATGGAACCGCCACCTTCGCTATGAGACTTATTTTGAAGCCTTTAACTTTGAGGCACTCAAAGCCTACCCCAAAGAGTGATAAATGCTTGAAATAGTCAGGCAGACAGGGCAACAGCAAGAAAAAAATTAGACCCCTTTAAAATGTAGCTTGTTGGCACAATGGACTGAGTTCGATTACCAGAGAAATGAGTTTTAATGAACGAATGGCCTTTCCTCATCCTTGGCTGTTCTTTTTGTCACAGTGCAAATTTCCAAGTACATTCCTTAGATAGATTGTTGCTGACTGAACACATACAGTTTGTTTAATTGCATACTTACTGTTCTTATTTGGTAGAACAAGCGAATAACCAGCAAAATGACACCGAGAGAAAGAACCATCTTCTGTTCAGCTCAGAGCTGCAAGCAGAGAGCGTAAAACCTTGGCTTGTACATGATGGTTTTATACTCGACACTGAATGGATGAAACCACTTCTCTTAGTTTAGAGCCAATAGCAGTAAAGTTGCTTTACACACTTTGACCAGTTGGTAATAACCTGTTATAGCTGGAGTAGAATGTTTTTCTTGAATATTATTAAATTCACTAGTAGCTAAAAATTCAGTTCTGCTTCCAATGGTTTTGAAGCTTTACCATTTCTTTTCCTTTGAGCAGTTTTATGTGAAATTTGAAGATTATTGTGGTAAGAAGTTCAGCCACAATAGCTTGTAGCTTTATAGTGCCTCTAATGTAGAAAATATTCCCCAGGTGATGCACAGAGGTGCAAGGGGGAAAAAATTGACCAAAGATGGAAATTTTAAGCTTGGACAAAGTGGTGACCAAGAAAAACAAAGAATGTGAAGTGTCAGAGGAATTCAAAAGAGTGGGACCTGGCAGGCTAAAGGATTGGTCACCTGCAGAGGGCTGAAGGGAAGGGGGTGCACAAGAAGCGGAAGTCAGGGGAGTAAAAGGAGTGTTTAGGGCTGGTGGAGGTTGCAACAATAGGGATGAGAGGCCAGAAAGAGATTTAAACATAAGGATGAACATTTTAAATTTGGACTGGGCATCAATGTATGCTGATGAGGATGGGAGTGATGGGCAGCCAGGACTTGGTATGCGATAGAATATCGGCAGAAGAGTTTTGGATAGGCTGAAAGTTAAGGAAGGTGGGGGATGGGAGGTAATTAAGGAGAGCAATATGGTGTATCTAATCTACAGATGGTAAAGGCATGAATGATGGATTTCAGTGTTTGATGCAGGGAATATTTATGGAAGTGGAAGTAAACAGTCTTTTTGATGGACAGAATATGGGCTTAGAAATCTAGATTGTGGCAAAACAGGGTACCAAGGCAGTAAATAGTCTGATTCAGGTAATGGCAAAATCAGTTTGAGGGCTGAAGACAAGGCTTTTAGTGTCAGCTGTGGCTCAATCAGCAAGTCCACTCCAGGGCTTGAGCACAAAAATCAAGGATGTCACTCTAGTGCAGTACTGAGGGAGTGCTGCACTGTCACATGTGTCATCCTTTGGATGAGACATTAAAATGGGGCCCCATCTGGCTGCTCAGTGGATGTAAAAGAATGGCATTATTTTGAAGAAGAACAGGGTAATTATTCCTTTTGTCCTGGCCAATATTCATCCTGACCAATATTTACCCTGCAATTAACATTGCAAACACAGACGCTGTGGTCATTATTGCTTTCCTGTTTGTGGGAGTTTGCTGTGTGTAAAAGTGACGGCAACATTTCTGACAATACAACAGTGGCTACACTTCAAAAAGTATTTAGTCGATTGTAAAGGACTTTGTGATGTCAGTTGGTGGTGTAAAGTGCTATATGAATGTAACTCTTTTTGTTTTTTCTCAATGTTTGGCTAGAGGAAGTTACAACTCATCTAAGACTGGACACTGTATAAGAAGCCAAATAGCACAGGTGCAATGGAGGGCCAGGGAGGGTTAGGGGTTAAAGATTGGTGGCATCAGCATAAATTTGGAAAATAATTCCATGGCTTCAGATGATGATAGCAGAATGTAGTTCAGTAAGAAATAGTAAGCCAGTTAAGAAAAATATTAATGTGGTGATTTTTTTTTCCACATTAAGATGTTAGGACTTGGAAAATAGAACACTTTTTTGTAACACCTTTATTAGGCAGTCTCAGATTAGGTACAGTGTGATTATGCGCACTGTGAACCTCCCTCTACAGTGTGTTTCAGCTGCAACCTTAGAACACTTTCTACTGTACCAATGTGGGGAATTTCACACAGCCATCCTGTGGTCTTCCTGAATGAGATTGTCAATTTATAACAACTACTAATGATGTTATTTTCACAAGCTTCTCCTGATCACTGTTATAACATTGGTGGAAGATCAGTGGAAACCAAAGAGAAACTATATAAATTCCATTTCTGCCAGTTCCCAGGAGCTTCTGTCGATGGGAAACCAAAGTTCGGGTTAAATAACGAGGGTTCTAACCTACAATGTTATTTAAAAGAGGCAAATGTCCCAGCCAAGCTGAAGAAGGATATATGTGAAGATTGACCAAAAACTTAATCAAATAATTTAACGTAGTGCAGTTTGGGACAGATTAGTGGTGAAGGCTTGTGGCTACTAGAGGTTGCAATGAGAAAATTCAAACTCATTTTATGTAGAATATTGAATGGAGAAACTACTGTAAGGAGGCAGTTCTAATGTAGAAACAGGCCACTCAGTCCTACCAGTCCATGTCAGTGTTTTCCTGCATGTAAGCAAATAGTTTTTGAAGCCTAAGAGAAGACTCGTGTCTTATCCAGTAACAAGGGCATTTGCTCCACCCCCCTCAGCAATGCTCTCCGGATAATAACGATACCGGATATTGGGCGGAATATAATGGCCTTCCCTGAGGTGGGTTTTGAGAAATTAGCAGCAATTAATCAGAGGGAGTGTAGCAGGTGGGGACGTTTCTGCCTTCCCACCTCTGCACCGATTAAGTCCGGGGAAGGCTTGTGGATGGCCTTCCTGCCCTGACGCCAATTGAGGACCTTAAGTGAGTACAGTAATTACTGCCCACGTCACTCCACTGCTGCTGGAGGAAAAGCCAAGTGGAGAGCCCAAAATGTTTGCTTGTGGGGCCCCGAGTGGGGGGTGCTCCATAGTTGTCAGGCACTCTGCACCTGATCGAGGCACCCTGCATTGGGAATGGGGTAAGGCATGATGAAAGCCATCCCCTGACTTATTGCCAAGCACTCCCTCCTGTGACCCCCATCCTGCCCTCTCTCAGCTGTGGCCTGGCATCCCTCGCTAATCCTGGGCCTCTGGTGGGTACATTACCAATTGCTGCCGCTCCTTCCAAGGCGTGCCTGGCAATAGGCAGCTGCCGGTCTCTGATTGGCCAGCAGCCCTAGGTGGGCAGGATTTCTGGCCCTGGGATCCTTAATCCTGGGGAATGCCCGCTACGGTCCACTTAAAACACTTAATGCTGCAGGCTTTCCACAAAGGAGTGACACGAGTTCCTGCCAGCTCACCAGCAAGTCTTTAGTCAATTGCATGGTTGTTGATGTTAAGCATAAGAGAGATAGTTAAAGATATAACAGTGCTGTTTGCCATTTTTCTGATTCCAGTCTTTCTGTCATGATTCCTTATTAGTGCCAATGGTTTGGATTCTTTGCTGCATGACCTTTCTTTTTGATGGCATAATCATTTGAAATAGACCAAAGAAAGACATCTCATGAAAATTTCCTCAGCCTTTCATTCCAAATGCACACAGCATGGATACTATACAATTTTTATTAATTAATTTATTTATTAAACTATTAATAAGAATCTATTTTTCATGAGATAGGGGCATCACTGGCATTTATTGGTCATCCTCAACTGCCTCTAGACAATGGCAGTGAGGTGGCTTCATGAACAGCTGCAGACCACATGTTGAAAGTGTTGTTAGGTAGAGAGTTCCAGGTTTTGATCCAGCAATGATGAAAAATGGTGCTAAATTTCCACACTTGCAACTTAGAGGGGAGTTTGCACCTGCTGCTGTTGTTCTACTGGTGGTAGCGGTCGTGAGTTTGGGAGGTGCTATCGAAGAAGCCTTGACAAGTTGCTGCTATGCATCTTCTGGATGGAACACACAGCATCTATGTTGTACCAGTGGAAGAGGAAGTGACTATTTAACATGATAAATAGAGTGTTAAATAAGTGCACTGCTTTGTCTGGATAGTGTCGAGCAATCATCCAGGTTAGGCAACAATAATATATTGCATCCTTGTTTGTGCCTTGTAGGTGGTGAAAAGGCTTTCGGAGTTCAGGAGGTGAGTGACTCATTGTAGACTACCCAACCGCTGACCTGTTCTTGTAACCACGGTATTTATGTGGATGGTTCAGTTAAGCTTCTGGTCAATAGTTGCCCCCATGTTGATGGTAGGGGATTCAATAATGGGAAGGTCAAGGGAATATCAAAGGAAGTGGTTAAACTCGCCCTTGTTGGAGATGGTCATTGCCTGGAACTTGTGAGGCAGGAATATTACTTGCCACTTATCAGCCCAAGCCCGGATGTTGCCCAAATTGTCATGACGATGTGACTTGAGCATGAGCGATATTATTCTGTTATTTTACCGGCCAACCAAACATATACTGAGCTGTTTAAAAAGGACTAAAATGTGACCTAGCTGTGTGCCTCATGGTTTACAAGGAGTAAAGATGAAGGAGAAGAGAGTGACCGAAGTGCCTGGCTGGACAGAGGGAGGAGCAGCACCCACAAGAAGAAGGGGCAGCTGGGGCTGTCGCGCATGCATCTGAAGAGCCAAAGAGAGCCATCTCTGGTCAGGGCCTAGTTAGACCCAGGGTCTATAGATGGCATTTGTCATTCCTGCAGGTGACCAAGAACAAGTGTTGCTGAAGATTGCGCGTGTTCAGGGAACTGGTCGGTCACATCTGCCAGCTGCTACAGGATTTTGCGCCATGGGGACATGGAGGGCATCCACTGCCAGTGGCCGTGAAAGTGAACGTGAGCACTCATTTTGTATGCCAGTGGCTCCTTTCATGGCCCCACAGGTGACTTCTGTGGGATATCGCAAGCCTTGACAGACAACTGCATCCATGAGGTCACAGATGCCATATTTGCAAAGGCACACAACTCTTTGCATTTCGCCCTGGATCAGGAAAGTAATGAAGCGAGAGCAGCTGGATCTGCCCAGATCTCAGGTTTCCCACAGGTGCAGGGTGCCATCAAATACACTCACGTGGCACTCAGATCTCCATGACAACTATCGGTCAACTATGTCAACTGCAAGGGCTTCCACTCGCTGAATGTTCAGCTGGTGTGCGACCACCACAAGCACATCCTACAGGTCTGCGCGTGATTCCCAGGGAGTGTCCACGACTCCTACATTCTCAGTAGGTCCCAGATCCCAGGATCCACAGAGGCTTCAGGGTTGGCTCCTTGGGGACAAGAACTACCCACAGAGGACGTGGCTGATGATGCCTGTGCAGCAGCCTCAGACTGCAGCAAAGCGAAGGTACAACGAGGCTCATGCTGCAACTTGCACTTTGGTGGAGCAAACCATCGGAATGTTGAAAATGAGTTTGCGGTGCCTGGACCGGTCTTCTGCAGCCCTGCTATACAATCCACAGAGGGTGTTATGCATCGATGTCACCTGCTGCACCCTTCACAACCTGTCGCTGCAATGGGAAAGTAGCTGGCCAAGGAGAAGATGGAGTATGCCTCCTTCGATGAGGAGGATGTCGATGGGGATGAGGGTTAGCAGGTCCTTGAAGGCGAGAATGATGGTGATGAGGCCATTGCACTGGCTAGACAAGGCAGGCGTGATAGGGAGGCCCTCATAGCTGGTAGATTCATGGGGGATGATGATGATAAGCAGTGAGGAGACACCGTAGATCCTCATATTGCATCTGTGAATGTTTGACTCCTGCCTGGCTGATGACAGTGCACACACCCTCTGTGATAAGGCTCCTGTCATGGGGATGCAGCGGATGCCCATAGTCCCTACATTCCATAAGGATGATGATGACACGCGGTGGAGACGCTCCGTAGATCCTCATATAATTTATGTGAATGCCTGGCTCCTGTCTGGCTGATGGCAGATTGTTTGTGCTCCATGAACAGGGTCATATCATGGAAATGCAGCGGAGGAATTTAACTTTTACTGATCCTATGGCATCCTGCATGAGCTAAACCCTTTAGGACTACACTGTCATCAGACATCGATGCTGATGAGATAGGGGGCCAGCCGCATCTCAAAGATGCTGCGAGCACAAAGAGAGAATGATAGAACTCTGTGCCACCCGCCCAGGCCATTCTGGCAACAATCATAAGCCCCACTGAGGTGCAGGCGTGACTGATGTGTCCAGTGACTGTGAAGGCACCATCAGTGTGCTGGGAAGGTTGCTTAAGGGCAGGGAAGATGCCTTGGACTGAGACACCTGCCTTTATCTTGTGCAGGAACCACATCTGAGTGACATGAACACTGCTCATCAGAACGAGGAGCCATAGACAAAGAGACATTCTTGGGAGTTTATTGATAATAGTGAACATTATGTACAAGTGGTTAACACTCGTGCCCAGGCTGTGCAACAACATCTTCTTTACCTTCCTAACTCTGCCGCTATGTCTTGGTGCTCCACCAACATCCACAGCAGTGGTGGAGGCAGCCTGCTGACTGCTATGCCTTGACTGTGATAACCTTGACGGATGTCCTCTGGAGGGCCGAGACCTGGTTGGCCCCAGCCTGCTTCCAAGGTCCTGCTGTGTGGCAGTGACACCCTCCTCAGTCTATGAAGCTGAAGCTACTGGAGTCACAGGTAAAGGGGATTCGGACGGTCCAGCCACTCCTGGAGTCACCTGTGTGGGTGGCCCTGGGGTGTGCACCCGCTGATTCCTCTCCCTATGGGTGCCCAAGGGAACCGGCTGACTCCTTAAGGAAAAGGGGTAGCTGGAGTGAGATTGAGCTGACCTGCACCCCTCTCGCATTAACACTGTTGGAGGCCAACAATGGTGTTAGTGATGAAGTTTAGCCTGCGCAGCAGAGCAGGACCAAAGTCCTAGACCAAGTTCTCCATAGCAGCCGCCATCCTACCAGTGTTGACCTCGGTGTGTTGGCATGCCGGTGCTATCCCTCAGACTGAAGGTGGAGGGCTCCTCAATCATACCTTGCAAGGCATGCAGCGGACATCCCTTCCTGATGATCACGAGCTTGCCTTTGCAGCTCCAGCAACTGAGGTATGTTCGAGTCCAGAGGCTCGTCATCTGACTCAGACTCAGCAGGTATCTGGCCTCTAGCAGTCCTCTGAGTGCCGGACACCTGGGAAGTCCCTGCCACCACCTGCTGTGGATCAGAGAGTGCGATGTACTCACCATATTGTAATCCCGAGGCCAATATAAAGCTAGGTCCCACCAGGGTGTGTGTCTCTGCACTGGTGCAGGGTATGGATAAGCCCTGTGATGGTTCTTCAAATAGGGTGACATTAGATGCCTCTTCTGAGATGTCTTCAAAGCTTGAGTCAAGGACCTAGGTCATAGACCCCCTTGGCTGTTCCCCAGATGTGCTTGCGAAAGCAGGGAGAGATAATTAATGCATGGCAGGGGACTACCGAACAGGGGAACTGACTCACAGCAAGGGTCTCTGCTGAGTGTTGCAGTGCAGGATCCTTACTTGGTTGAATACTGCCAACCTCACCGCCAGCATGCAATGGACCAGGCCTTCACCAGCCAAATGGATTTCAAAGTCCGTGAGGACCTTGACTTCAGGCATTTCTCCATCAGTCTGCTACCTCTCCCTTTTGTTCTGTGCCAGCTTGTCTTGCATGAATATAGATGGAGAGAGTGTAAGCAGGATGCCCACCAGGCCAGATGATAAGGATGCCTGGCACGTGTGGGTGGTGAGTGGTGCCATGGACAGGATGAGGCTCAATCCACAGGGCAGATGAAGGTGTGTGTGAAAGAGTGAATGGTGATGTCTCTTGAACTGGCAGTGAGTGACACCCCTGTGGATGTGTGATGAGTTTGTGAGTGTGTGAGCTGAGAGTGATGACAAGAGTGACTTACCCTGGCAGAATGGAGGAGATCGTTCATCCTCTTTCTGCACTGGGTGGCTGGGGCAGGGCATTGGTACTGACCACCGCTGCCACCACCTCCCATGCAAGATTGATGACCTTGCTTGCTGGCCTCCGCCCAGAGCTGGGGTAGAGGACATTGCGGCGAGCCTCCACTGATTCCACCTGGTGCTCAAGGGAGGCATGGCTAAACCTGGGGGCAGCATGTTATCCCCTCCTTTGGTAGCCATCAGTTTTCAGCAGCTTCCTATCCCCTGAAGAGTGCTAGCTTTGTGCTGGGGTGGCCTTTAAGTATAAAAACAAAAAAACTGCGGATGCTGGAAATCCAAAACAAAAACAGAATTACCTGGAAAAACTCAGCAGATCTGGCAGCATCGGCGGAGAAGAAAAGAGTTGACATTTCGAGTCCTCATGACCCTTCGACAGAACTTGAGTGAGTCCAAGAAAGGGGTGAAATATAAGCTGGTTTAATGTGTGTGTGGGGGCCGGGGGGTGGGGTTTGGGTGGGGGGAGAGAGAGAGAAGTGGAGGGGGATGGTGTGGTTGTAGGGACAAACAAGCAGAAATAGAAGCAGATCATCAAAAGATGTCACAACCAACAGAACAAAAGAACACATAGGTGTTAAAGTTGGTGATATTATCTAAATGAATGTGCTAATTAAGAATGGATGGTAGGGCACTCAAGGTATAGCTCTAGTGGGGGTGAGGGGAGCATAAAAGATTTTAAAATATTTTAAAATAATGGAAATAGGTGAGAAAAGAAAAATCTATATAATTTATTGGAAAAAACAAAAGGAATGGGGAAACAGAAAGGGGGTGGGGATGGAGGAGGGAGCTCAAGACCTAAAGTTGTTGAATTCAATATTCAGTCCGGAAGGCTGTAAAGTGCCTAGTCGGAAGAACCCACCTATTTCCATTATTTTTAAATATTTTTAAATCTTTTATGCTCCCCCCACCCCCACTAGAGCTATACCTTGTGTGCCCTACCATCCATTCTTAATTAGCACATTCGTTTAGATAATATCACCAACTTTAACACCTATGTGTTCTTTTGTTCTGTTGGTTGTGACATCTTTTGATGATCTGCTCCTATTACTGCTTGTTTGTCCCTACAACCACACCACCCCCCTCCACTTCTCTCTCTCTCCCCCCACCCAAACCACCACCACCCTCCCACCCCCCCCCACCCCACACACACACACCTTAAACCAGCTTATATTTCACCCCTTTCTTGGACTCACTCAAGTTCTGTCGAAGGGTCATGAGGACTCGAAACGTCAGCTCTTTTCTTCTCCGCCAATGCTGCCAGACCTGCTGAGTTTTTCCAGGTAATTCTATTTTTGTTTCGGTCTTTAAATATGGTGCCTGAGATGACAGCGGGGCGAGCAAATCAGAGGATGCCCAGCCAAGTGACCCGGTGTGTTTCCTGGGAATGCATGATTACTGAGGGGGGAATGGAATGACATGCTTGAAAGGCCTCCATTGCAGCCAGCGGGTAAAACATCCTTTTTCCCACCCACTACTGCACTTAGCGCAAATCTGGGATGATTCCGCCCTGCATCTTTGTTTTCTCTTTTCATGCTAGACTACTAAAATAAAAGTTGTCTTTTGTTTATCAGAATTGCTTTTTCTAACAGCATTCGTTGAGCCTTGAATGACAAGCCTGGACAATGAATAGCCTTAGACGTGGGGTGGTCAACTATGGTGTGGAATCAGGAGATGGAGTTTGAATGATGGACATGTAACCTGATTGATGGCAGATGGCAGACACCATCAAAAGATGCATAAACAAATTGAATATGGCAAAGTCTACGAAACCATGCAGTACCTGGGAGGAGAATTGATAAGGACTCATGTTTTCCAGGCTCTTGTTTTGAGTACGCCTTAGTAAAGCCTCAAAAGGCTGGAATGCATCCAGAAATTTGACTTAAAGGGACATTGCTTCCAGGATCCTATGCTGCAGCCAGATTGGAATAGTCAACCACTCAAGGCTACGGGAGGAAGGGTCATGAACGGAATGACTAACCAAAGTGCCTCCCTGCGTAAGGTAATTCGGAGACTTGGTGATACATGAACAAAGGGGAATTTTACCATTTTGGGGAGCTGTCATGAACAGACCAATTTGGGTTAACATTTGTAATATAGTATGTATGTGTAATATGGCATGTATATTACGTATGTAGAGTTGTCTTTATTCCTTTATATATATTTATTTTTATATATATATATCTATAGATAGATAGATACAACAACAACAAAGACTGTTGTTTTCATGCATTGCTTGGTGTTGAGTTATTGAGTTACTCATTCCCGTTCATCCAGAGTATGGTTCCAAACCTAGGTGAGACTGTGTAAGGGACTTTCACCCCCTTACACATTGTCACCATAACCTTAACTCCTTCTTCACCTTCAAAGCATAGACAAACCCTTTACCCCCTTCACCATTCTGCAAACATGAACATGGAAGTCATAATCATCTGATTGGTAAGCCTAAATTATTGCACCCTTTAAAGGAAAACATTTCAGGGTTATAGGGAAAGAGCAGGGATTGGTACTAATTAGATAACCCTTTCAAAGAACTGGCACAGGGTTGATGTGCCGAATGCCCTTCTTCATACAGTATGATTTAATGTGTGACTAAAAATTGTTACTAAGGGTGAAGTGAGATATTAACAGAAATGTTTTTTCTTTGCAAAATACTTTTGGAGCATGGGTTGTGTTACCACAGCAAACACAGAAATCATTGCTTTAAGCAAAAGAATAAAAAATATTGAATCAGAAGATGAAACTGGGCTATTTTAAGGAAGAAGGACACCAGAATTCATTTAAATTGCTCAAGTAAAGAGCTGGCCCAGAAACAGTGGTTCAATGGCCTTTATCTCTACTGTAAAGGTGTTTGATTCTCTATGACCAAATCATTGTACAGAGCATCATGTTGCAGCATGTCTAGTATTGAGTTCCAATACAGAGTGTTTCAATACACAAAGAGCTGGAGACTCAGTTTACTCATAGAGTATTTCAATTTTAATAAGATTATTGGTAGATTGGTGAAGAAACTTGCATCCAATTTATAAAGACTCATTTTACATGTAACATACAATTGTTAAAATGTAAATCGTTAAAATGCATTATTCAGTCCAGGATACATCAGTAAATTAAGAGAAAATTATGATTTTACAGCAACAGTTTAAAGCATCCTAAACTAAACCAAGATTGTGACAAGGACCATTGCCTGTAAGAAGGGAGCATTTAGTGTTCAAGCCATTGCTTTTATTTGCTACTTCTTATGAAACTGATTAAGCATCAATGGTAAAGTAAACATCAGCACAACTGACTTGTGTTCCATGGCTTTTCAAAATAATTCTTGTGGAGTAATAGCCTCTTAAAAAAAAGGACGGGATAGATGGGCGTGGAAGGTTCAATTCTCCTGAGGAATTGATTAACCCCTGAAATGTGAAAGTTTAGTGTGAACAAAAATTAATCCTTTTTTGTCCAGCAGTGCAGGCAGGTACTAATTTCAATGTTGGAATGGACCATATAGTTGCTATGATGGATTGGGAAATGTTACTTAAAGGGATGATGGTGGATAGGCAATGGCAAACATTCAAAGAGCGCATGGGTGAACTGCAACTATTGTTTATTCCTGTCTGGTGCAAAAGTAAAACAAGAAAGGTGGCCAAACCATGGCTTACAAAGGAAATTAGAGATAGTATTAGATGCAAGGAAGAGCCATACAAATTGGCCAGAAAAAACAACAGACCTGAGAATTGGGAGCAGTTTAGAATTCAGCAAAGGAGGACCAAGGGATTGATTAAGAAGGGGAAAATAGAGTACGGGAGTAAGCTTGCAGGGAACATAAAAACTGACCGTAAAAGTTTCTATAGGTATGTGAAGAGAAAAAGATTGGTGAAGACAAATGTAGGTCCCTTACAGTCAGAAACAGGGGAATTTATAATGGTGAATAAAGAAATGGCTGACCAACTAAATACATACTTTGGTTCTGTCTTCACAAAGGAGGACACAAATAACAGGGAGGAACTGAAAGAATTCAGTATTAGTAGGGAAATGGTGTTGGGGAAATTGATCGGATTGAAAGCCGATAAATCCCCGGGGCCTGATAATCTACATCCCAGAGTACTTAAGGAAGTGGTCCTAGAAATAGTGGATGCATTGGTTGTCATCTTCCGAGATTCTATACATTCTGGAACAGTTCCTCCTGATTGGAGGGTAGCTAATGTAACCCCACTATTTAAAAAGGGAGGTAGAGAGAAAACAGGGAATTATAGACCAGTCAGCCTGACGTCGGTAATGGGGAAAATTCTAGAGTCCATTATAAAAGATTTAATAGCTGAGCACATACTGAGAACAGTAGCAGAATCGAACAGAGTCAGCATGGATTTATGAAAGGGAAATCATGCTTGACAAATCTACTGGAATTTTTCGGGGATGTAGACTTAATGAGGGGGAGCCAGTGGATGTGTTTTATTTGAACTTTCAGAAGGATTTTGACAAAGTCCCACATAAGAGATTGGCGTGTAAAATTAAAGCGCATGGGATTGGGGGTAGTGTATTGAGATGGATAGAAAACTGGTTGGCAGACAGGAAACAAAGAGTAGGAATAAACGGGGTCTTGTTTCGAATGGCAGGCAGTGACTAGTGGGGTGCCGCAGGGATCGGTGCTGGGACCCCAGTTATTCTCAATATATATTAATGATTTAGATGAGGGAATTAAATGTAGTATCTCCAAATTTGCAGATGACACAAAGCTGGGTGGGAGGGTGAGCTGTGAGGAGGATGCAGAGATGCATCAGTGTGATTTGGACATGCTGAGTGAATGGGCAAATGCATGGCAGATGCAGTATAATGTGGATAAATGTGAGGTTATCCATTTTGGTAGCAAAAACAGGAAGGCAGATTATTATCTGAATGGCTGTAAATTGAGATAGGGGAATGTGCAAGGAGACCTGGGTGTCCTTGTACACCAATCGCTGAAGGTAAGCATGCAGGTGCAGCAGGCGGTAAAGAAGGCAAATGATATGTTGGCCTTCATAGCCAGAGGATTCAAGTACAGGAACAGGGATGTCTTGCTGCAATTATACAGGGCCTTGGTGAGACCACACCTGGAATATTATGTACAGTTTTGGTCTCCTTATCTGAGGAAGGATGTACTTGCTATAGAGGAAGTGCAGCGAAGGTTTACCCGACTGACATATGAGGAGAGATTGAATCAATTAGGATTATATTCGCTGGAGTTCAGAGGAATGAGGGGGGGTCTCATAGAAACCTATAAAATTCTAACAGGACTAGACAGGGTAGATGCAGGAAGGATGTTCCTGATGGTGGGGTAGTCCAGAACCAGTGGTCACAGTCTGAGGATATGGGGTAGACCATTTAGGACTGAGATGAGGAGAAATTTCTTCACACAGAGAGCCTGTGGAATTCGTTACCACATAAAGTAGCTGAGACCAAAACATTGTATGCTTTCAAGAAGGAGTTAGATAGAACTCTTGGGGCGAAAGGGATCAAAGGTTATGGGGAGAAAGCGGGAACTGGCTAATGAGTTGGATGATCAGCCATGATCATAATGAATGGCGGAGCAGGCTCGAAGGGCCGAATGGCCTACTCCTCCTAGTTTCTATGTTTCTGTATCTTTCATTTTAATTCATTTTAGCTACCCATGATATGAATACTATACCTATACTTTCAGCACTTTAAACCCTATAATAAGAAACACATATTATGTCCACTCAAATTTAACATTTATCTTTACATTGACATGATTTGTATGCTTTGTTATGTAGAAGATTCCATGTAAGATATTTGAGAAGCTTTGACAAGTTGTGTATCTGCACTGAAAATAAAGATTTGCATTTATATAGCACCTTTCATAGCATCAGGATGTCCCAATGTACTTTACAGTCAATGAAACGCAGTGTTCTAATGTAAGAAACACAGCATGCAAATTATGCACAGCAAACTCTCACAAACAGCAATGTGATAAGAACCAGTTAATCTGTTTTAGTGATGGTGCTTAAGGGAAAAATATTGACATGAGTGGGCAGACAATGTAACATCACATCTGAAAGACTACACTTCCAACAGTGCAGCATTCCCTCAGTACTGTCAACCTTGATAAGTCTTTGGTATGGGTCCTGAATCCTCAACTTTCTGACTGAGCTGAGTGTGCTAGCTCTGAGCCACAGCTGACATGTGTACATTAAGCAGAAAGAGCAAGTTGTAAATGCAGACTGAGTTGTGATATGTCAATGCAGAAATCCTGTTTAGAATTTGTACAAGGAATGTTGTAGTGTGGATGATTCGCGGTCACAGCATATTTATGTTGATATCTGAAACTGTAACACATTCAAATATTTGCCGAGATTCGGTGGCGCTGTTGCTGGTCCTGACAACTTGAACTAAAGCTTGTGTCTTAGGGAGTGTGTGGATTCTTGTTGTGTACAAATGTCAGAAGCAGCTTTAAATGATATTCCGATTGTTTAGCATTGAACTAGCAGATGAGATAATCATGTGGGGCAAAGCAGTAAGAATAAGAGGAATGTTTTTGATTTTATTCTGCAGTTAAACTGGGAAACGTACATTTAAACATTCACTGATCTAAGAACAACCCAGATTACCCTTTTGTATTCACCATGTAGCACGGATTCTGGGGCAATATTCAACTCAGGCCATTCCACCTAACCTGTGCCAGCCAGCTGCATATATTCCCTACACTGTAGTAATTATGGGTTAAAATCTTTACCACTGCTTTTAGGGATCACGTGACTGTACAGACAAGTCGGCCTAAATGTGGGTATTCTTAGGGATGGAGCTTTCTAGTTGTGGTCTTGGTTCAAACAAATAGCTCCTGTAAAAGAGCACTGTAAATAAAGTTATCTGCTTCAAGTAAGAAACCTGTCCAGGACATCCAAGTATATTACAACCGGCGATGAGGATAAATAGCTCCAACGCTGCACCTTGCCCTGTGAATGTGAGTACATCATTTCTTAAGGGAAGAAATAGAAGTACACTCACCAGTCATGCCACACTTCAGCAGAATCGACCCTTACGACTCACCCATGGAAGACTAGAGCCAGTACATAGAGCACCTAGGCTTTTATTTCATGGCAAATAAAATGATGGCGGAGGAGAAGCAGAAAGCAATTCTCTTAAGCTTATTGCAGGAACAAGACATGTAATCTCATCCGTAGTCTGCCAGCCCTGAACATGCCAAATTCGAAATCTTTTAACGAGCTGGTAGACCTCGTGAAGCCATCGGCAACTATGCAAAGATTTAAGTTCAACTCCAGAGTTAGGGTCCCAGCTGAGTCAATTGCAACTTATATCATGAAGTTGAGGCAGTTGACTGAGCACTGTAACTCTGGATACACACTCGATGGCATGTTGAGGGACCGGTTGGTTTGTGGCGTTTGCGATGATGCCATTCAGTGCCGTTGATTTGTGGAAGTTAATGTTGATTTTAAGCACACCATGGAAATAGCACTAGCGATAGAGAGTACTGTGAGGGATTCGCAGGCTTTGCAGAGTGTGCAACATGGTGCCATTATTCAGTTGGGGTGGGAACCTACCGCCAGAGAGACAGCTGCAAAGCAGGAGGCAGTCTCTGCTGCTCAAGAAACGAAAAGCCATAGTGGATGCATTGCAGCAGACATTCAGAAATTGATCTGTTAGAGATGTGGGGGTAGCCATGTATCAGAAACCTGAAGAGTTAAAGACGCAGGATGCTACTACTGCCACAAAAAGGGCATGTAATAAAGCAATGCAGGGCAAAATCGAGACAGCCAATTAGACAGCAGACCAAGATGATTGAAGTGCGCAATATAACTGAACCAGAAGATGCTGTTACTGATATCTAAAACCTAAACAATGTTAAAGCAATAAAAACTGAACCAATCACCGCCACCCTCCAAGTGAATGGGAAGCCTCCAATCACGGAGGTAGACACAGGAGCATCGACCATAGTGGTGGGCCAATGTACATTGAAATACCTAAATGAAAGTGCCCAACCACTAAACCTGGAGGAAACAATGGCTCAGCTGAATACATATACCGGAGAGTCAATACAGGTAAAAGACATCACCACAGTACCTGTGTCCTGTAGGCAACAGACAGCCAACTTCCAATGATCATTGTAACAAGTGAAGGACCTAGTCTCCTGGGCCATGATTGGTTAAAAGAAATTAAGCTCAATTGGCCCGAAATCTTTCAAGTGAGGACAGGAGAAATTCCTGAGCTGTAAAGGAAGTATGACAGCATATTCTGTGATGAATTGGGAAAGATAAAAGGCTTGCAAAGCAAAAATCTTTAGACTCGGAGGCAACATCCTGGTTTTATAAAGCCAGACCTGAGCCTTACACCCTAAAGGAGAAGTTGGATGCAGAATTGAGTTTAGAGAAATTAGGCATAATCCAGCCAGTCCAATTTTTGGAATGAGCAGCGCCCAAAGTCCCTGTGATGAAATCAAATCAATTTTTCACATCTGTGGAGACTGAAAACTAATAAGGCTTCTAAATTAGGTAAAAATCCTATCTCAAGGATTGAAGATTTGTACGCTAAGCTAGCTGGAGGAAAATCCTACACCAAACTGGATATGAGCTATGCCTAGCAACAGCTAGAGCTGTACAGCATCTCTAGAGGGTATGTAACAATTAACACGCACAAGGGCCTGTACCAATATACACGCCTACCCTTTGGTGTGTCATCTGCCTATGCAATCTTCCAAAGGACCATGGAAAGTCTATTGCAAGGACTTACCCAAGTAGTAATGTACCTGGATGATGTCCTAATCACAGGATCAATGGAAGCCAAACATTTGGCCAACCTAAAAGAGGTTTTAAGAAGATTTTTGGAAGCTGGCATACGATTGAAGAAAGAGAAGTATACTTTTCAAGTGACTGAAGTCACATGGCTGTGTCACCAAGTGGATGCCAAGGAGTTGCATCCAGTAGAGGAGAAAGTCAGGGCAATCAAGGAGACGCCCTCTTCAGGGTCACTGAACTCAAATCTTTTTTGAGCATAATAAATTATTATGGTCGCTTCTTGCCAAACTTGTCAACAGTGTTAGCCCTTTTACACTTATCATTGAAAAAGAACCATTGATGGTCATGGAAGGCGCAACAAGAAAAAGCCTTCGTAAAAGTCAAAATCTTTTACACTCCTCATGTCTACTAATACATTATGACCCATCAAAGGAATTAATATTAACCTGTGCCGCATCTCCCTACAGGGTGGGAGTGGTGTTGTCATGCAGGATGGAAGATGGTTCCAAAAGCTACGTCTCCAGAACTCCTTCTGCAGCTGAGAAAGGTTATTCACTCCTTGAGAAGGAAGGTTTCTCCGTAATATTTGGAGTAAAGAAATTCCATCAATACCTGTATGGTCGACATTTCACCACAGCGGTCCGATGTAAATCACTAACGGTTTATTTAGTGAAGATAAAGCAATTGCACCAATAGCCTCAGCCAGAATTCAATGGTGGGATTTGATTTTGTCAGCATATGAGTACACCTTTATGCACCATCCGGGTGTGCATATTGTGAATGCAAATGCATTCAGTCGCCTTTCGTTGCCAGATAGCATTGCACGTGCCACAAGAAGTTGTGCTTGTGTTCAATTTCCTGGACTCCTCGCCAGTCTGTGCAAAGCAAATAAAGAATTGGACAAACCGGGATCCAATTTTGTCATAAGTCCAAGACCAGGTATTGCAAAGATGTTCGAATGCATCAGTCTCTGAAGAGATAAAACCATTCCATGTCTGTAAAATTAAGTTAAGTTGTCAAGATGAAATCTTGCTGTGGGGATATAGAGCCATTGTCCCTTCAGAAGGAAGAGAACCATTATTCACAGAGGTACACAGTGCACATCCAGGCATTTCAAAGATGAAGATGCTTGTGCGAAGCTATGTCTGGTCGCCAGATGTGGACAGTGATATAGAAAAAATGGTTAAACACTGTCCAGTGTCAGCAACAACAGAAGTTGCCTGTTTCAGCCCCACTGTATCCGTGGGAGTGGCCTGGTCGACCCTGAGTTAGACTACATAGAAACTATGTAGGTCCATTTTGAGGTACCAAGTTTTTAGTGATCATTGATGCACATTCTAAGTGGAAGGACATGTATGAAGTGAGGCCACTGACATAGTGTACAACTATTGAAAAGCTGCGCCAATGTTTTAGTATACAAGGCCTATCGGAAGTCATTGTTTCGGATAACGGTACTGCCTTCACTAGTACAGAATTCTAGAGATTCATGAGTTTAAACGGAATTAAACATTTAAAACGGCACCGTAGCATCCCTCATCCAATGGGTGAGCAGAAAGCGCAGTGCAAACCTTCAAATCAGGAATGAAGAAGTTATCCAAAGGAATGTTAGAAACTTGAATTTCACGTTTTCTTCTGAACTATTGTACGACTCCTCATGCAACTATGGGTTCAACACCATCTGAATTACTGATGAAACGCTGCCTTCGTACAAGGTTAAGTCTGGTGTTTCCAAACTTAGATGAGAAGGTAGAGAAGAACCAGAGTAGTCAGAAAGTGAAGCATGATATCTATAGCAAATTTCCAAAAATTACTGTGGGAGATACAGTTTTCGCACAAAATTTTGGAACTGGACCTAGTTGGGTATAATTGTCTCTGAAACTGGGCCTTTGCCATACCAGTGGAAGTGGAAGAGCAGATTGTTTAAAACATGTGGATCATCTAAGGAGTACAGAGACATTCCAACAACCAGTTATTCTACCTGTAATTGATGTCAAACCTTTAATCCCTGAAGTGCCAGATCAACCTCAAATAGACACTCCTGATGTCCTTGTTGAATTATCTAATTCTGAACAGTCATTGTCTAAGGATGTCCCTGATGCTGCAGTTCCTGATCATGTCAATCCAGTGGGCAAATCTCAAGTCATAGAGCTACACCATTAGCTGAATTAGAAAACCACCTCAGAAACTTAATCTTTAATCATATAGCCTGTGTATGTATGTATGTATTTTTTGTGGATTAAAGTATTCTTTGCAGATAAGAAATGTAAAAAAAAATTAAAGGGGAAGGAATGTAGTAATTGTGAGCTAAAATTACTATTGCTTTTAGGAGTCATGTGATTGTACAGACGAATCAGCCCTAAGCATGGGTAATCTTAGGGGTGGAGCTTTCTAGCCGTGGGCCTGGTTCAAGGATGTAGCTTCTGCAAGAGCTCTGAAACTAAAGTTATTTGTTTCCAAGTAAGAAACCTGTCCGGTACATCCAGGTTTATTACATGCACATACTCTGTGATCCAGCTTCCATCAAAGTATGACTGGAATCCTGTGCTGTTATGACAGAAGTACTCCCAGATTTGAGTAACCTGAAGAGTCCATTGATATCAATGATAATACTGATAACATCATTGTGTGAAGTAAGGGGATTGTGCCTCCTTGCCTTGCCCCACGTTGATGTGGAGTGGTACCCTCAAGCTATATAACCAATTGTCTCTCTCGAATGGAGAGAGATGCCTATGGCCCTTTGTGAGCTACAGCTAATTACCAATTACCAAACAAGAACACTATAAATCACTCCAAGCCCACAGCTTTGGTGAGATATCATTGCTACTGGCACAGGTAACATTGCACTGCACCAGCTCTATCACCGAGTCTCAAATTCCCAGGCAGTATTTTGGCCATTCTCTGGGGTATGCCACTGATCTTGCACTGAAGTTGTGGAGTTGTCGTAGAACCTCAGTAGAATTCTACCTGACATTTAAAGTGTATTTTACTCAATGAGTGTACGAGACAGCAGAGCCAGAGTGGCAGCAAGAAATAACTGGGAATTAAATCATTCCATTTACACGCATGCCACCTACTGGAGCTGAATGGAACACCAAATAAATCGTGCCTTGTGGTGTCAATTGATATTCTGTAAATAGTCTGGGCATTTCATTCAGGATTGCTCAGTATTGTTTTAATCACTCTAACTACATTAGAATGAAGTCTGTGATGCTGCTGATGAATTATCTTTGCTATTTTTGGGCCATTCGGGTGGTAAACTTCACCTTCTGTTTGTTGTGTGGAATAAGATATTACAGTTGTAGTGCTGTAGAATTTGCTGCAGAACATTTTATTTTTCATTAACCATTTCACTATGTGTGGTCGTTTTCACTGAATCTTGCAATTCTATTGCAATTTCTTTTAATAGAACTACTGCTAATAGTGTTAACAGGAAAAAAAATCAGAGTAGATAATAAACAGCAATAACTTGCATTTATACAATGCCTTTAACATAGCTATTTTTTTTAAATGCAAGGTGCTCTATTTTTATTAGATGCAGGGAGTAAGTTAGCCAAGAACAATTTTCCCAAACCTAATTAAAGTAACACAGTGAACAGAATGTATTCAATGTGTCGAGCAGCTATTTGGGCTGTTATAATGGGCAGGTAGAGGGTCTTGTGGTGCAGTGGGATGTGTCCCTGACTATAAGCCAGAAACTGCAGGTTCAAATCCCACTCCAGGACTTGATAGCAAGGAAGGCATATTGACAACACAGTCAAACAGGTTGAGTATCAACCTGTAAATCCTTCCAACACACACCAATGGCAGGCAGTGAGAGTGGTATAGATTCTTGGTCAACCATGGGATGGAAAGGAAATTGTATCAGCAACTGACACAAAAACAGAATTACCTGGAAAAACTCAGCAGGTCTGGCAGCATCGGCGGAGAAGAAAAGAGTTGACGTTTCGAGTCCTCATTTTTCAACATGAGGACTCGAAACGTCAACTCTTTTCTTCTCCGCTGATGCTGCCAGACCTACTGAGTTTTTCCAGGTAATTCTGTTTTTGTTTTGGATTTCCAGCATCCGCAGTTTTTTTGTTTTTAGCAACTGACTTCTTGTGCAGGCTAGTTGATTGGATAGCTGCTGTGGAACAAACTGATGCCAACAGCATGGGGTTCGATCCCAGTTCTGGCTGGGGTGGATTTGGGACCTGCCTCCTTGCCCTCCCTGTGGTGGAGGTTGTGGCTCTGTGGTTTGGAGCTGCCTTTATTCAAAGAACTGAAGATGCTGATAGTGGGCAGGGCTATTAGTTTCATCATGGTAATTGGGGCCGATGTATGGATGCAATGTTCACACTTTGTAAACCAGTGCGAGAGCCACTGGATAATTACACTAATTGAAATGTGATTATTAAAAGTTCATTGAATGTTTAGACTGACAGGTAAGATTTTTTTTAACACCACAGCTAGTTATATTAAGGATTCATTTTATTCACCTGGAATTTGCACGTGCAATGTATTTCATTGTAAAAGAATGCTGTATTTTATATAATAGTAACAATTCTGATAAAAGTTCATTGACCTGAAATGTTAACCATGTTTCCCTTTCCACCAATGTTGCCAGACCTGCTGAGTATTTCCAGCATTTTCTGTTTTAATTTCAGATTTCCAGCATCTGCAATGTTTTGCGTTTGTATTGTTGCAGTTGTATTTTATGGTTTTTTTTTAGCCATAACCATTGGTAGACCTTTCCTAATTAGAATATGCATTTGTTATAATCAGGTTATCAAGAATGAGTTAATTTAAGCAACATGTGCTATCTCCTATATTACATGCATACGAACATATGAATTAGGAGCAGGAGTAGGCCACTCGCCCCCTCGAGCCTGCTCTACCATTCAATAAGATCATGACTGACCTGACTGTTACTTCAACCCCACATTCCTGCCACCCCCAATAACCTTTCTTCCCCTTGTTAATCAAGAACCTAACTACCTCTGCCTTAAAAAATATTCAAAGAATCTGCTTCCACCGCCTTTTGAGGAAGAGCGTTCCAAAGACTCATTAACCTCTAAGAGAAAAAAATTCTCCTCATCGGTCTGAATGAGCGACCCTTTATTTTTAAACAATGACCCCTAGTCTGGATTCTCCCACAAGAGGAAACATCCTCTCCAAACCCACCCTGTCAAGACCCCTCAGGATCTTAAAGGTTTCAATTAAGTCACCCCTTACTCATCTAAATTCCAGTAGATACAAACCCAACCTGGCCAACCTTTCCTCATAAGACAAGCCGCCCATTCCTGGTATTGGTCTAGTAAAGCTTCTCTGAACTGCATTTACATCTTTCTTTAAATAAGGAGACCAGTAGTGCACACAATACTCCAAAGTGGTCTCACCAATGCCCTGCACAACTTTTTAAAAAAATCATTCTTGCGATGTGGTCTTTGCTGACTGGGCCAGCACTTATTGCCCATCCCTAGTTGCCCTTAAGAAGGTGTTGATGAGCTGCCTTCTTGAACTGCTGCTTTCCATGTGGTGTAGGTGCACCTGCAATGTTGTTAGGAAGGGAGTTCCAGGATTTTGACCCAGCGGCAGTAAAGGAATGGTGATATATTTCCAAGTCAGGATAATGAGTGACTTGGAGGGGAACTTCCAGGTGGTGGTATTCCTATTTATCGGCTACCCTTGTCCCTCTAGATGACAGCGGCCATGGGTTTGGAAGATGCTGTTGTAGGAACCTTGGTGAATTCCTGCAGTGCATCTTGTAGACGGTACACACTGCTGCTGGTGGAGGGAGTGAATGTTTGTGGATGTGGTGCCAATCAAGTAGGCTGCTTTATCCTGGATGGTGTTAAGCTGCTTGAGTGTTGTGGGAGCTGCACTCATCCAGGCAAATGGGGAGTATTACATCACATTCCTGACTTGTGCCTTGTAAATAGTGGACAGGCTTTGAGGAGTCAGGAGGTGAGCTACTCATCACATAATTCCTAGCCTCTGACCTGCTCTTGTAGCCACAGTATTTATATGGCTAGTCCAGTTCAGTTTCTGGTCAATGGTAACCCCCAGGACGTTGATTGTGTGGGATTCAGTGATGGTAATGCCATTGAACATCAAGGGGCAATGGTTGGATTCTCTCTTGTTGGAGATGGCCATTGCTTGGCATTTGTATGGTGTGAATGTTACTTGCCACTTGTCAGCCCAAGCCTGGATATTGTCCAGGTTTATTGAGTTCAACAGTTTCAGACCATGAACTCTCTCCTCCATCCCCATCCCCTTTCCGATCCCCCCTTTTCCAATAATTTATAATTTTTTTACAAATATATTTTTATTTTCCCACCTATTTTTAAATTTATTTCAATCTATTGTTTTATCTCCACCTTTTAGCCCATTTCGATCCCTTCCCCCACCCCACCCCCACTAGGGCCATCTGCCACTAGCTTGTCCTGTTTGCTACCCTTAATGCCCCCATTAGCACATTCCTTAGATAATATCACCACTGTCAATACCCCATTTGTCCTTTTGTCTATGACCTCTTTGGCAGTCTCTTCTTTGTCTACACCTAACGCTGGCCCCCTATTGAGCTCCACCTGTCCCACCCCCCTCTACCAGCTTATATTTCACCTCATTTCTCTATTTCCTTAGTTCTGATGAAGGGTCATACGAACTCAAAACGTCAACTGTACTCCTCTCCACAGATGCTGTCAGACCTGCTGAGTTTTTCCAGGTATTTTTGTCTTTGTTCTGGATATTGTCCAGATTTTGCTGCATTTGGACATGAACCGCTTCAGTATCTGAGGAGTCGAGAATGGTGCTGAACATTGTGCTATCATCAGTAAACATCCCCACTTCTGACCTTATGATGGAAGGAAGGTCATTGATGAAGCAGCTGAAGATGGTTGGCCCCAGGACACTACTCTGAGGAACTGAAGTATGAATTAGCTTTAAATGTGGATATTTGAATATATGTAGATCATAATTCTTGCATCATGTAATCAGAAAAATCAAACTTACACTGAGGTGACATCCTGGATGATGACTCAACAGTTCACATACATCAAAGTGGCAGGTCAATGAACCAGGGCAGGGAATTTTCCACCAAAAGAGGGACTTCTTGTACAGCATTACTTCAGCCTAAGTCAGTTAATAATAGAGGTTATTCAATACCTCTTTCTTCTTTTCTCTTCTCACATCTAGTGGCATATGAGGTAGACAAAGCATGTATTTGTACCTGTTTCCATAGCTAGGTTTCCCTGGAACAGATCACTAGCCTGCTGCCAATTTCACAATATGCTGTTTTATGAAATTAAGTGGATTGAAATTACATCTCAGTTTCTCCTTGTGGCCCTCGTAATGATCAATGTCTAATAGAATTCTAGACATTACAGTGCAGGGAGGCCATTCAGCCCATAGTGTAGATGTTAGCTCTACACTGGAGCAATGTACTCTGCTCTTTCCAGCTATCTTTTAGTATTTTTATTCTTCAGCTGTTTATCAATTTGCTTATTATTACAAAGCATTTAGTTTCCATAATCACTTGTGATAACACATTCCTCATACTGAATTTCCATTAACTGAAAAAGTTTCTTCTAACCTCTGCCCTCTATGGTCCTTGTTACTGATTTACTCATCAGTAGAAATAATCTTTCACATTTACCCTTACCAGGTCTTTTCCACCCTCCTTTAGCTCAGACTTTTTGGTCCTTTTAAATTGCTTTTGGGAACTCTGTTCTCCCTATCCCTATGATAGCAAGGTAAGTTTTTATTACGCTGCTCAAAGAACAAGATGAATCATGGCTCACCAGTTCATATATGTCAACGTGATGCTTGAAAAAAACAAGGACAGGAGATTTCTACCGATGAATCACCCAGGGTAACAAAAGACCAACTTTTCTTTTCATTAATTTTCTCTCCCGGAATTATATTATGCCTCCATAGCAACTTTCTCCAGGTTTCAATGAACAACAGAGCATCACATCACATCTTTGTTTTAAATTAAAACTTTTCATTTAATCTTACTAACTAAAGCGGGACAAGTGAGTTAAATTCAGGTTATTCTTTCTAACTCTTTGGAATGCTAGCAATAAACAGTTGCAACATAATGCTAAAGTAACCTTTTGCACAACACCTTACTCTTTCTTTTTATACATTGTGACCAGTATAGTGGCTGATACAGGCCTCAGAAAGAAAGTTTAGTGGATATCAAATTGACTGTCTGTTCTGTTCTGTTCTGTTCAGCCCAGGTAATCAAAGCATTTGAATGCAGTTTCTATATTTTCTTTGGATTTTCATAAATTTTGTTTGATTTCACAATAATTGCCTGTCGTATTCCACAGTCTGTATTTGTACACATAAAGCTTTGGCTGGGATTTTCCAGCCCTGCCCAATGCCAGGATCTTCTGGTCCCACCAAAAGTCAGTGGGCTTTTGGCTGGTCTGCCACATCCCCCTGCAGTGAGTCGCCCCACGGCGGGGCCCGAAAACCCAGTCTTTTGTTCTTCCCCTCAAGCCAACCCATTGTGAACCACTGATATTGAAACTTTTTGTGTAATAATATAAAAGGGGTGAAATTTCCACTGAGGCTTCCTGATCTCTTGATGCAAACTGTGGAGAAGCAGCATAAATGGCTGTTTCCACCATCCTACCACTGAAGTTATGGTGAAAGACAGTGAGCTCCAGGAATAAAAAAGGGAAGATTTGCAATTAAATCATGTCTTTCATAATCTCAGAATGCTCCAAATTAGTTTACAGCCTACAAAATACTTCTGAGGCATAGTCATGGTTGTAATGTGGGAAACAGGCAGGCAATCTGCACACACCAAGCTCCTGAAATGTGATAATGGCCCAACAGCTGTTTCCTTTTGTGATGTAAATTCAGGGATAATGTTGGCCAGGGTATCGGGAATCATTCTGCTGCTCTTCTTTGGAATAATGCCATTCGATCTTTTACATCCACCAGACAGAGCTTGGTTTAACACCTCATCTAAAAGATGGTATCTCTAAAAGTGTATCACTCACTCAGCACTGCACTGGAGAGTCAGCCTAGATTGTTGTGCTGAAGATTCTTGGTTGAGTCTTGACCCCCCAACATTCTGACTCAGTGATGGGGGTATTGGGGGTATCACCAAGTAAGCCATGGCTGACAAAGTGGAAATTTTAGGCGATGGACTCTGGTTGGATTTCAGTTTGTAAATAACTCTTTTTTTTTTAAATGGGAAAGCCTAGGTGAAGGTCTGAGGCTAGTAGTACAGGACATCACCATGGGGGAATATTATAGGAGGGAAGAGAAGGTAAATCAGGAAATGATGAGGCGATGTGAAGATTTAGATTTAAATTGTAAGAGTAAAGTTTAAAAGAGAGATTATAAGAAAGGGATGCAGCAGGAACTTGGAAAAAAATGGAGAGTATAACAAAAGAATTATTCTCTTGCATTTGATAGCCATCTCAGGATACACTTGCACAACTTTGCTGCGTGTATGAGATGCTACAGTTATGCTAACTCCAAACAATTTAAGGTGATTCACCTGCTGAAATTTAGAACATTTAAGCCAGCCATCCATTCATTTAAAACAACCACAGCACAGTTTATCTGACAATTAGTCAAATCCTTACAACATCAGCATCACCAATGTGACACTTAGTGACATTAAATGTGCCAATCTGGATCGAATGAATATTCACTTACTGTCACTGAAATAGCCAGATCCCTTATAGGAGAAACTTCCTGATAGTTTAATAGGATCTGGTTCAACTGAGATTTCCTTGAATTTAACAGGGTCATCTGCAGCACTACAGTCATCCCAGGAAAAGCCATTCGACTAAAAAGAAAAAGTGGATTAAAAATATACATAACATGACCAATTTTGATTATAACTAATGAGACAGCAGATAGTATTGAACATGTTAGTACTGATTTTTTTCTTAAGGTTTCACAACAGTTTCTCACAGAAAGAAAAAAATTGATCTTGTTTAAAACATGCTAAATAAAACCTTTGGTTCACATTGTTTTTAATGTCTGACTAATTACCCTGTTTCATCTTTAAATGTAGTTTTATATTTCATATGTAGAGTGTTAGGAGCTTCTGAAGATATGAGTTCTGATAGGGGGTATAACACAGATCCTGTATTATTTCAGTGGAGAAAAACATACAGGATAATTATTCCAATACGCACAAAGTTCTAATTACAGTGAGAACGAAGTACACATTATATGCATTCAATAATGGCAGGACATATTAGATATTCATTTAATGATTCTTTTCATTTATCTATTGGTAGAAGTTACACTCACTCACTATAACAAGAACACAATTCACACGGCACAGTATGTGTTCCAATGAGATTAAACTTATTCTAATCGTATCCAGTCCTAAGCACAGTATTTGCACTGATAGGAGCATGGCAATTATTCTTAACTACTCTTGAAAGCTCTCATCAGTCGGTTACTCTCATCCATCTGCAAACACGCAGAAGGAATTCTCCTGATTACTATATGTAAGCAACATCATAAATGTACTTGTGAAGGTTTCTTCTGTTCTAAATTAATGTTTACAATTTCTTTAGAAATGTTTGACATGCATAATAACGAGCCTAGAAATATTCCAATCTCAAGACTCTTAATAATGTCTGGCATAAGTCCTTAAAATCTAATTGAGAGTGCTGGCATTGAGGTTTGTGCTGCATCAGTATAGGTTAAAGTATGTAACTCTTTCGAGTACAAACCCGTTTCCATCTGTTTCAGATGAAGTTACATTGTTTCATAGTTTGCCATTGTGAGATTTGAATTCTTGATCTTGGGGTTACAAACCCAGTACCATAACCACTTGGTATGTAATCCATTTGGGCATATTTCATGAACAGTTTCAAGAACATTTCAAACTTGTTGCATGTTACTAAGTGACGATGCCCTTAGTGCAATACTTAAGTATATTCAAAAATAGAGCTATTCTGAGAAAATGTATTCAAAGAAATGGGAAACTTGTAGAATGCCCGTCCTTGAGGCATTCTGTTGTGCTACATTATACAAGAATTGTCAATTATTGAATCATTCATTAATTTTTCAGCTTAATATAATCAAATGATTTGGAATTCCTCTCCATTACTCTGCTATGAGTTTTACAATTTCCCCCAGATCTTTGGCATCACTCTAGGTGCTTTATGATTTCCGGCATGGATTTCTGACTGGAGCTCCTGGTTTACTCTAAAAAGCTTTTCATTGTTTGTTAGGGCTGTGCAACCTTTAGATTTTCTGGAAGCAGAAGATGTTCCAGCTCCCATTGCAAACAAGACTCATTTGCAAAGTGTCACTTGTATTTTTAATCAGATGTACATTCCCACCATAAGCTGACTCCATTCAATAAATTACTTCTTAATCAGAGCAGCAAATTTCCAAGCACATTCTTTTGCTTCAGATGGAACACGTACACTTTGTTTAACAAAATATTTACAGTTCTTAATTGATAGAGGAAGAAAGTGGCCAGCAAAATGACACTAGAGCTAACAGCCATCTTTTCTTTCAGTTCTGATCTTGATGTGAAGAACACAGAAGTTTGATTTTCCTGTAGTGTTTTATACTTATATATGAAGAGGTGTTACTTAGGGTGTAACCAATAACCATGAAGTAGATTTGTATATCCTGCTGAATGTGTCGCAATCGGGGAAAACTCAGTGAGTCAATCAGTGTCTTCAATATAGTTATTAATTCTGCAGCAGTTAAGGTTTTCAGTCAGGTCACATACAATAAGTTGAGGTGGGAAGTGAAGGGGAAAATAAAACTGGCAAAGTGAGAATATGAGAATTGAATTGCAACTGACATAAAAAATAACCCAAAAATCTTCTATCTTAGCAGGTAGAAAGAGTAAGGTGGGGCCGACTGGGAAAAATTGGGTGATATATGCTTAGAAACTTAGGGCAATGATAGAATACTTATTGAGTACTTTGTATTGGTGTGTACTATGGAAGAGGATACTGACAAATTATTGGTAGAAGCAAAGATGGTATAGGTAATGAATGGGCCCAAAAATCTGTCTATACAAGCCTTAAATGTATTCAACAATGGAGCATCCACAATTCTCTGGGCTAAAGATTCATAACCCTTTGAGTGAAGTAAGTTCTCCTCATTTCAGCATTAAATGAATAATCCCACTTTCCTGAGACTGTATCCCCATGTTTTAAATTCCCTGACCAGCTGAAACAATCTCTCAGCATCTACCCAATCAAGTCTCTACAGAGTCTTTCATGTTTCAATGAGATTGCCTTCCATTCTTCTAAATCCCAGACATTATATACCCAATTTACTTAGCCTTTCATCATAGGACAACCCCCTCATCCATGGAACCAATTTAGTGAATCTTGGCTGTATCGCCTCCAATGCAAATATATCCTTCCTTAAATATGGAGACCAGATGTGGTCTCACCAAAAACCTGTACAATTGTAGCAAGAATTCTTTATTCTAGTATCCTAATTCACTTCCAATAAAGGCCAACATTCCAGTTGCCTTCCTAATTGCTTGCTGTACCTACATGCTAACTTTCTGCATTTCTTGTATGAGTGGTTAAGTCACTTGGACTGGATGTCTTGCACCCCACTTTGCTAATGGGCCTGGAGAAGAAAACAGTGGAAGAGCTTGCCATAATCTTCCAATATTCCTTAGATATAGGGGAAGGTGCCAGAGGATTGAGGAATGACAAATATAATACCCTTGTTCATGAAAAAGGGCAACCACAGTTCCTAGTAACTATAGATTGGCCAGTTTAACATCAATGGTGAGTAAGGTTTTAGAAACAACAATCAGGGAAAATATTAGCAGGCATCACGAGAGGTTTGAGTGAATTAATGAGAGCCAGCATGAATTTATAAAGGACAAATCATGTTTTATTAATCTGAGGAATGTTTTTATGAAGTAACAGAGCTGGTTAATGAAGGGAGTGCAATGAATGTTGACTATATGGATTTTAGGAAAGTGTTAGACAAAGTAACACATAAAAGACTGGTTCACAAAATTGAAGTTTATAGAATAGAAGGATCAGTGTCAACTTGGTTAAAAGTTTTCTTAAGGACAGGAAATTGTGAGTTATGGTAAATGGTTGTTTTTTTAGACTGGAGGATGATAATCAATGGGTTTCCCCAAGGGTCAGTGCTAGGACCAATTTTTGTGAGAAGGATACATGACTTGGATGATGGAATACAGAGCAAAATTTCATAATTTGTTGATGATACAAACTTGGGAGATTGGCAAACAATGAGGATTATACCAATCAACTTCAACAGAACATTTATAGTCTATATAGAATGGGCAGACAAGGGGCAGATGGAATTTAATACAGAGAAGTGTGAAGTTGTGTATTTTGGCAGAAGGGATAGAGAGAGGCAACATATACTAAAAGTATATACAACTAAGGTATTATGGCCAGTTCTGGTCACCCCATTTTAAGGGAGGGTCATTGAGAGGTTGCAGAGGACATTTACCAGAATGGCTCCATTGATAAGGGAATTTAACCGCAAGGTTAGACTGGAGAAGCTGGGCTTATTTTTCCTTGGAAGAAAGGATGGGAGATCTGATAGAGGCATACAATATTATAACAGTTTAGATAAGTAAATAAAGAAAAACTAAGCAGCGGGATGTGAGGAAGAACATTGTTACACAGAAAACGTTGCTGACCTGAAAGCTGCTGCCTATGAGAAGGGGTGGAAGTGGAGGTGATCAGTGATTTGAAAGGGAAATTGGATAGACACCAGAGGAAAATAACTTGCAGGACTATGGGTATCGGGATGGGGGTGGTTGGGGGGTGGGGGGTGGGAAAGGGACTGACTAGATTGCTCTACAGAGACTTAGCATTGATGGGTCGAATGGCTACCTTCTCTGTCGTCATGACTCAGTGGCTCTTTCACTCTCTGTGACCCTATGTGGTGCCTTTAATATCTTGAAAACATTAATCAAAATCACCCTTTAAACTTATAAATTCCAGGAAGTACAAACCTAGTTTGTGTAATTTCTTCTAATAGCTAATCAGAGATGTCCAGGGATCATTCTGATAAATCGACACTAAACTCTTTCCAATGCCAAAATATTTTTCTGAAGTTTTGGTGTCCAGAACTGTTCTAACCAAAGCTTTGTATAGCTGAAACATAACTATAACCTACTGTATTCTACTCCTCTAGATACAAAAGCCCGTGTTCTATTAGCATTTTTGATTATTTTCTATACTTTTTCATGACATTTCAAACAACAATGTCCCTGCACCCCCAGGTCTCATTAGATCTGCTCTGTTTCTCATTCTTCACCATTTACAATATAGCCTGTTCTGTCTATTTTTGGTCCAAAATGGACAACTTCACAAAATAACTCAGTGGAAACTCCAGACCCATATTTCAAAAATAAACAATGGTGTATAGCTTGTTAAGCTATGTATTTGGCTGAGAGCTCCATTGAGTTGGCAGCTATTTAAATCCCAGCTACTGCTTCAGGGAAATTTAAATGAACTGAAATGTTCCAATTCGAGATAATTACTTGGTGGCATTCAAGGGTTCCAGCAATGCAACATAATTCTTGCAGAGGCTTGAAATACATAAAAAAAAGAATCACTTTGCATATAAAATTTTAATTTAAGATTCAACTAGTACAGAGAATGCAATATGCTTGTTTGTATTTTTAAGGAGCTGGATAATTGAATTGAATATACATGCGTGCAGCTGGTTCTGAGCATAATTACTGCAGGCTTGGTGGGTAGGCGAGCGAGATTTTAAATTTTAAGGTTAATACCTTTTAAAAAATCTAGTGCTGCTTGTTTGCAATTTAGCGTTGAACTTAAATTTACTATTTTAAATTTAGGCTTGGGCAGAGATAATCAGTCAAATAAAGCTCTCTTTAGAAGTGCAGGTGAGATCAGCAAATTAAGTAACTGGCCTCATCTGGTTCTGTAACTGCTGCAGAGTAGAGTCATCTGAATCTCTATGATATATATATATATGAGAGGTTAAGTACACTGGCACGGAGTGCAGTTGATTCTGAGTGTAATTACCGTGAATTTGGTGAGTAAGGGAGTTTGGTAAGGAGGGGAGGGAGGTGCTCTTTTCTTTTTCTTTCTCTATCTTTCTCAGCCTCCAGGAGACCAGAAATTGAAAAGCTGCATGAGGGGGCTGAATCTGAAAAAAATCCAAGAGTGACATCACAGGAGAATGAAGAAGTAATTGGCTGGTGAGAAACTGCTGTTAGGAAGGGTCTTCAAGTAGCTGAAAATTAGAAAAAGACACATTCTTTTTAAAAGAAGTACATACTTAGATTTAAGTAAGAAACATAAGTAACAGGGAAGTAAAGTTAAGTCAAGGCCAGTTAAAATAAAGTAGTATAAGTAAACCAAGGTAAAATAAAATTAACATGGGAAGTAAATGGAAACTATGATAGGACAGCTCAGTCATGTGGAATGCACATCCTGTAATATGTGGGAAGTTGTCGACACTATTGGTGTCCTAGATAATCACGTGCAAGAAGTGTCACCAGCTGCAGAAACTTGAGCCCCAGGTTTTAGAGCTTGAGTGGCAGCTGGAGTCACGGTGGCACATCTGCGAGGCTAAGAGCTATGTGCTTAGCACATTCAGAGAGGTGGTCTGAATTCAGCTGGTTCAGCTTAGGAGTCTGGAGACAGAAAAAGAATGGGTGACTATCAGGCAATTTAAGAGAACTAAACAGGTAGTGCAGGAGTCCCCTGGGGTCCCACTTATCAATTGGTTTCTTGCTTTGGATACAATTGATGGCGTTGGTTCCTCAGACGAGTGCAGTTGGAGTCAGGTTTATGGCACCACACATGGCTTTGCTGTACCAGAGGGGAGGAAAAAGAAAGGAAGAGCAGTAGTGACAAGGAATTCATTAGTTAGGGGAACAGACAGGTGTTTCTGCAGATGAAGACGATAGAATGTTACTTTCCTGGTGCTAGGGTCAAGGATCTCACAAAGCAGCTGCAGAACATTGTTCTGGGGGAGGGTGATCAGCCAGAGGTTGTGGTCCATGTTGGTACCAACGACTTAGGTAGGAAATTGGATGATGTCTTGGAAGCAGATTTTAGAGAGCTAAGAAGGAGATTGAAAAGCAGGATCTCTAAAGAAGCAACATCAGGATTACTTCAGTCCCACATGCAAGTGAGTATAGAAATAGGCTGGAAACCTGCTGTAGGAGGTGGGGCATCAGATTCCTGAGGCATTGGAACTGGTTCTGCAGAAAGTGGGATCTATACAAGCCAGGCAGTCAACACCTGAACAGTACTGGGATGAATATTTTTGCTGAGAGAGTTGCTAGTGCTGTTGTGGGGATTTAAACTAGATTGGCAGGGGATGGGGCCTGAGGGCAGCTTCAGAGCAGGTAATGGGAGATAGAAAATTAGTGAGTGATTCTGAAAGACAGAAGAAGCAAAAGTTAAAAAGTGTACAGCACAGGAATTTGGAAGTCCTAAAAGGTATAGATGCAAATGCTAAGAATACAGCAAATAAAGCTGAAGAGCTGAGAGCACAGATAGATGCATGGCAGCATGATATCATCACTATAATGGAAACTTGGTTTAAAGAGCTGTCACGATGCTATAATATTTTTCATAATATTATTGTGGTTTATTGTAAAGTAGGTTTATGAGTGTGAGTGTATATTATTCTGTCTGTGTGATTTAATGGAATTCAAGTCAAATAGATTGCAAGCCTGAAATGATCAAAAGAAATTAGGGGTAAAAGGCATTTGAAATGCTAATGAGTAAACCTGGATGAGGACTTAGGGTGTGAAGGAGATTTTCATTGTTAGATAGGTGAAGGGTTTTTCAGGTTTCAAAGGGAGGGTAGGATGTTTAACAACAAGATAAGGGAGGCCAAGCAATGTGTCTATTTTTCCCAAAAGGAAGAGGTTATGGACAACATGAAAGTTTTTATATTATGGGGATAGTGCATTTCTAAAGACCTGTAGAACAATGGATTTTACAGATTAAAGCAAGAGAAAATATATAAAAAGAAGGATAGAAGGGGATGTTTGTGGCCGTCTGCTGTGTCCATTAACCAAAGGGATGGAGAAAAACCTTTGGGATTCCACCATCTGTGGTGAATTTGCTGACTTGGTATTTATATTTAAAATCTATTTTGGACTGTTGCCTTAAAGTGGTTGTATATTTGGGAGCCTGATTAATTAAGAATTTTGGGTACTTTAAAGATAAATAACCATGTAACTGGAATCTTGTGTGTGTTTATTATTATTTTTTCTTTTGTTAATAAATATTTTAACTTAATTTTAAAATCTCTAAAAGTATTAGCAGACTCAATTCTTCTGAATTCAATGCATAGAAATACATACAAATAATACACACAAATTGTAAAACCGTTGTGAAAGTGTGGCCAAGTTTCCCTTGTGGATTTGGTCTGCCAGGCACATATCATCTACTGCGTCATAACAAAGGGGCAAAAATGGCGGTTCAACAATCCGGATATAGAGAGCAGAATCGTCCTAGATTTTTACTAAGTACAGCAGTGGATGGGTAAAACGATGTGCAGGTTTTCACGCCGTATTGTCCATGTCCTGCCACATTATTTATGCATTCCCAGAAAACATTCCATTTTGTTGGTGGGCAAGCTCTCATTTGTCCACCCGCCATTACCTCGCCACTTCATCCAGCCACACGCACATCTCAGTGCTTCCAGGCCATGACTGCTGCGGTGAAGGTGTCCACGAAAGGCGAAAAGTCTGCAGTCGCAAGGTATAATGACACATCACTGGAATGCCATTTGGGCACTGTGGAGGCCCGATGTGATGTCCTCCACCCCTGCTTTGGTCGCAGGAGGGGCAGCTACATTACCACTCTGGTTTGGTAGGCAATGGCAGTGGTGATCAGTGCCAATGTTGCATCAAAGAGGTTGGCCATCCAGTGTAGAAAGAGGATGAATGATCTTATTCACAGGCAGCATCACCACTTTTAGGGGGGCTCACGGGTAGGTCTCTGCCTACCAGATCAGCCATATTTGGGGGGCTTTTCAACAGCTGCAGGGCAAGTTTGGGGAAGAGGGAGAAGTGGCCTTAGACAAGGGAAGAGGCTGTAGGACGAGAGTTACATTGGTGAAGGAGGTCCCAGGGTGTGTGTAGGGGCACATGTTGAACTGTGCAAGGGGCCTCAAGATGGTGAGAGCTGACGAGGCAGTCTCCAGAGGAGATGAGGCCAAATGGACATGTGAGGGTATGTGTGTGAGAATGGGTGGTGGTGTCCCTTGAGCTGGCAGTGAGTGTGATGGCAGTGAATGTGTGATGGGCTTGAATGCGTGAGTGATGAGATGGTTGCCACACCTTGGCTGCCCCTCTTTTATTTCTGAGCTCAACCTATGTGGCCTGTGAAGCCTGGCGCTGATGACAGCGACGGCTGACTGAAGCAATGTAGGCAAACAAACCTTGAAGTCTTCAGTGAAGTGCATCCCGCCAGATGGGGTGGGGTGGGGGGTGTTGGGAATGAGTCCTGAGGGCTGGCCTTATAATGACATGCTGATGTGTAATAATGAGGTTCTCGATGTCCGATGGCAGGAAACGCGGCCCGCATCAGCTGAGCGGATGATCGTGAACTGGTTTCGTACGTCGTGAAACCCATTGCGCCAATTTGTCTGCTCATGACAACAAACATGCCTGACACCGATGGGCAGGATATGGAGGGGGATAAAAAAGGTGGTGGTGTAGAATCAATTACAGTTGTTAGGAGAAATGATATTCTAAATGAAGCATTAAATTAGGCCACATAAGTTGAGCTCAGAAATAAAAAAGGGGCATCCACAATGCTAGGAGTGTACTGTAGACTGCCAAACATGGCAGGGAGTTAGAAGAGCAAGAATGTAGACAGATTCCTGAGTGCAAAACCAATAGGGCAATAGTTGATGGAGCCTTCAGCTACCTTAATGTCAATTGACATGCAAACTTTATGAAGGGCACAGGGGCACAAAATTCTTGAACTGCATTCGAGAGAACTTTTTTAACCAGCACGTAACAAGCCCAACGAGAGGGGGAGCAATTCTAGAAATAGTCTTAGGAAATGAATCTGGGCAAGTGGATGAAGTAGCAGTGGGGGACCATTTTGGAGATAGTAACCATAATACAGTTAGATTTAGCATCATTATGGAATAGGACAAAGATAGAACAAGAGTGAAAGTTCTAAATTGGGGAAGACAAGTTTTACAAAGCTGCGAGGTGAGCTGGCGAGAGTGGACTCGTTGCAGATATCAGAAGGAAAAACTGTCACATCAGTGGGAGGCATTCAAAGGCGAGATTCTACAGCCACAGTGTAGACATGTCCCCACAAAGAAAAAGGGTGGTACTGCCAAATCTAGAGCCCCCTGGTTTTCCAGAAGCATACAGGCCTAGATAAAGCAGAAAAAGAAAACTTATGAGAGTCACAAAAAGCTTAAAACTGTAGAAAGCCTAGAGAGGTATGGAAAGTACAGGGAAGAAGCAAAAAAGGAAATTAGGAAAGCAAAGAGATGATGTGGAAAAATATTGGCAGGTAAAATCAAAGAAAACCCAAAGATGTTTTACCAGTACATTAAGAGCAAGAGAATGACTAAGGAAAGGGTAGAGCCTATCAGAGATATACATGGTAACACATGCATTGATGCAGAAGATGTGGGCATGGTTCTTAATGAATTCTTTGTTCTGTCTTCACTAAGGGGAGGGATGATGCAGACATTCTAGTTAATGAGGAGGAGTGTGATATATTATTACAATAAGCATAATGAGAGAGGAAGTATTGGAGGGACTGGCATTCTTGAAGGTGGATAAATCACCAGTGCTAGATGGTCTGTTAAAGGAAGCCATAAAGGAAATAGCACATACTCTTGAGGATCATTTTCCAATCCTCACTTAATACAGACAAGGGACCAGAGGATTGGAGGCCTGCGAACGTTGCGCTATTATTTAAAAATGGTGTGAGGGATAGACCAAAAAATTATAGGCTAGTCAGTCTGACCTCAGTGATGGGAAAACTATTGGAATCAATTCCGAGGGACGGGATAAATTATCATTTATAAAGGCACGGATTGATCAGGGAGAGTCAGTATGGTTTTGTTAGGGAAGATTGTGTTTTACAAACTTAATCAAATTTTTTGAGGAAGTAACAAAGAGGATTGATGAGAATAGCGTAGTGGATGTTGTCTACATGGTTCTGGAAGGCATTTGACAAGGTCCCACACAGCACTGGTCAGAAAAAGTGAGAACTCATGAGAAACAGTGGAAAATGGTGAGTTAGATACAAAATTGGTTCAGTTATAGGAAACTAAGAGTAATGGTTGATGGATGTTTCTCGAATGGAAAGCAGTTTCCAGTGGTATTTCACAGGGTTTAGTGTTGGGGCCCTTGTTATTTGATGTATATATTAATGATTTGAACTTAAATGTAGGAGGCATGATAGAGAAATTTGCAGATGACAAATATTGGCCATGTAGTCGATAGTGAAGAGGATAGCTGTTCTCTACGGAATGATATCAATGGTTTGGTTGAGTAGGCAGAAAAGTGGCAAATGGAATTCAATCTGGAAAACTGTGAGCTAATGCATTTGTGGAGGGCAAACAAAGCAAGGGAATACTCAATAAATGGGAGGATATCGAGAGGGGTTGAGGAAGTGAGAGACCTTAGAGTGCATGTCCATAGGTCCCTGAATGTGGCAGGTGTGGTAAAGTGATGTCCCCTGTCCCTTTAAGAGAATGCAAGTGTACTGATCATGTGACAGCACTGACGCATCACTGTACAGTATGGGCAACTGGGACCTGCAAGACCAGTTCTAGAGGTTTCTGAGTGACAACGTATGACCTGGTGCTCTGCCCTATGTCTCAATAAACTATCACTGCTTATTCTTACAGCAGTCTCTCCCCATTATTTATTGTAAGCAGCAATTGATGAGAACATAGGAAGGCATGCAGTTAGAGTTCAGTTGGCCAATGAACTCATTTACCCAAGACATAAAAGTGGCGATGAGGATTAAAACATTGCGAGATCCCTGAGTGTGAATCCATAAGACGGGTGAGCAAGGCATTGGAAAGAGCATTTGCACTTATCTTGTAAAATAGACAACAGCCGGCAATTGGAGCAGAAAGCAGTTCTGCAGTTTAAATTAAAAAAAAAAATACCCTGTGGAATTGCAATCACGGGGTTTCTGTCAAAACTTGAAAACAGTGCGAAACCCAGCAGAGAAAAGCCGACAGCTGCAGAGAAGAATTTTTAAAAACGGTGACTGCTCTTAAAGCGGCAATACATTTAAAAGGGTAAATGCATGAAAAATGGCTATGGACAGAAAATTATAAGAGACCCAGAGAGACCGTGACTCTACGGTACCCTGTCCTTTAAGAGAATGCAAGTGTACTGATCATGTGACAGCACTGACACATCACTGTACAGTATGGGCAACTGGGACCTGCAAGACTAGTTCTAGAGGTTTCTGAGTGACAATGTATGACCTGGTGCTCTGCCCTATGTCTCAACAAACTAGCACCGCTTATTCTTACAGCAGTCTCTCCCCATTATTGATTGCAAGCAGCAATTGATGAGAACATAGGAAGGCGTGCAGTTAGAGTTCGATTTTCCAACAAACTCATTTACCCAAGACATAAAAGCAGGACAGGTTGATAAGGTGATAAAGAAAACATATGAAATGCCTTCCTTTGTTGGGTAAGGTATTGAATACAAAATCAGGGATAACATGCTGGGACTGCATAAAACACTGGTTAGGCCACAGCTGGAATTTTGTGTGCAGTTCTGGTTCACCACTTTAAAGGAAGAACATAATTGCTCACAGACTCACAGACGGTTACGGCACAGAAGAAAGCCCTTCAGCCCATTGTGTCCGCCTGAGTCAACAAAGACCTGACAGCACTAATCCCATTTTCCAGCGCTTGGCCCATAGCCCTGGAGGCTAAGGCAATACAAGTGAATATCTAAATACTTCTTATGTATTACAAGAGTTTCTGACTCAACCACCCTTTCAGGCAGTGAGTTCCAGACTCCCACTACCCTCTGGGTGAAAAGATTTCTCCTCAAATTCCCCTCTTAGCCTTCTACCTCTTACCTTAAATCTATGCCCCCCGGTTATTGACCTCTCTACTGATGGAAAAGGTGCCTTCCTATCCACCTATCTATGCCCCTCATATTTTTATATGTCACTATCAGGTCCCCTCTCAACCTTCACTGCCCCAAGGAAAACAACCTCAGCCTGGGTAATCTTTCCTCACGGCTCAGACCCTCCAGCCCAGGCAGCATTCTGGTAAATCCCCTCTGCACCCTCTCCCCTCTGTACATCCTTCCTATAATGTGGTGATCAAAACTGCACACAGTTCTTCAGTTGTTGCCTAACCAACGTTTTATACAGTGCCAGCATAACTACCCTGCTCTTGTATTCTATGCCTCGGCTAATAAAGGCACGTATCCCATATGCCTTCTTATCTACCTGCCCTGCAGCCCTCAAGGATCTGTGGATATGCACACCACGGTCCCTCTGATCTTCAGTACTTTCCAGGGTCCTACCATGCATAGTGTAATCCTTTGCCTTGTTAGCCCTCCCCAAGTGCATTTCCTCACACTTTTCTGGGTTGAATTCCATTTGCCACTGCTCTGCCCACCTGACCAGTCCATTGATATCCTCCTGCAGTTTACGGCTATCCTCCTCACCTTTTACCACCCTACCAATTTTCATGTCATCTGCAAACTTCTTGATCATACCCCCTACATTTAAGTCCAAATCATTTATGTACACCAGGAACAGCAAGGGCCTGAGCACCAAGCCCTGCAGAACCCCACTGGAAACAGACTTCCAGTCACAGAAACATCCCTCTACCATCAGCCTCTGCTTCCTGCCTCTCAGCCAATTTTGGATCCAACGTGCCACTTTGCCTTGGATCCTTGGATCCCATGGGCTCTTACTTTCTTGACCAGTCTGCCATGAGGGACCTTATCAAAAGCCTTGCTAAAGTCCATGTAAACCACATCAAATGCATTGCCCTCATCAACACTCCTGTTTACCTCCTCAAAGAATTTGATTGAATTTGTCAAAAATGACCTCCCCTCAGAATCCTTTCTAGTAACTTCCCCACCACCAAGGTCCACTCGGAGAGAGTACAGAGGAGATTTAGAAGAATGTTGCCTGGGCTTGAAAAGTGCAGCTATGAGGAAAGATTAGAGGATTGGGTTGTT
The DNA here is from genome assembly GCF_017639515.1 of Carcharodon carcharias. NCBI lineage: Eukaryota > Metazoa > Chordata > Chondrichthyes > Lamniformes > Lamnidae > Carcharodon > Carcharodon carcharias. Next base: position 22,155,035 of record NC_054474.1, read on the forward strand.
TTCCTTAGAAAAGAGGAGGCTGAGGGGTGACCTAATTGAGGTGTACAAAATTCTGAAGCACCTAGATAGGGTAAACAGGAAAGAACTGTTTCCCCTAGCTGCGGAGTAAATTACCAGGTGATTGGTAGAAGATTTAAGGTGATTGTTAGAAGATTAGAGGGGACATGAGGAAATAATTTTTCACCCAGGGGATGGTGGACATCTGTTATTTGCTGCCTAAATTGGTGGTTGAATCTGAAACTCATTTAAAAAGAAGCTGGATCTGCACCTGAATTGCTGGAACTTGCAGAGCTACATACTAGGTGCTTGAAAGTGGAGTTAAATGAGCTGCTAGTATTTTTTTTCTCTTTTTTGGCCAGCACAAGCATGATGGGCTGAATGGCCTCTTTATGCATCATAACTTTTCTATGGTTCTATGGTTCTATGTGCATTGAACTGCTGTTATTTATGTACTTGTTTCATTTTTGTTTCAACAGCTTCACTTAGGGCTGGATTTTACGCTGGAGGCAGGTTCCTTGGACCCCAGCATAAATTTCGGGGGTGAGCCCGCCTCTGCTTAGTCAGCTCGCCCTGCTTTAATTTTTCAGGCGAAGGCCCTTTAATTAATGTGAGGTGGGTGTTCTCTCAGCCTCCAGGAGGAAGTCCTGCCTCCTGGTGCTGCCAGAGGCTGCAGCGCTGAGCAAGAGTGGCGGCCACTGCTGGTCTGCAGGTAGGACAGGAGGTGGCATTCAGCAATGGGCCCAGCCATTAAGGGAGGTCTGAGATCTCACCAGGGCCAGGCTAACAGGCCCCAGTGAGAGTGGGGTGGGGGGGGGGGGGCGGGTGAGGTATGATGGGGCTATGTTGAATAGGCCAGCGGGTTAGGGTGGTGTTATGACCAGGTAAGGAGGGATGAGCAGGGTCCCATTTAGTCAGCTTCCACAGTGGTCGCAACAAAGGTTTTTAAATTTCTTATCCCCCTTATGCCCTTTTCCAATCCAAATGTACTTCATTTTTAATAAGGTGCCAATCAAACCAGGATTTCTGAAGTCAAAGCAAGAGCAAGTTTAATAACTACTAAGCTGTGGTATAGAGTGCTGGGTACCCCGCACTGTGCCTGGTATTTTATGGAACCTGGAAGAGCAGGAATTGTGACAGGTGGGATCCGAATGGTAATTTGATGCAGGGATTAAGTTAGCAGCATTTTGTCCTGTGCCAGTTTCCCACTTGTAATACATTTGAATATCATGAATACTCATTATATTAAAGGTTTTTCTAATTACGTCCTATTTTTAAGATTAAGTCAGTGGCACATTGGAATCTTGTGGGTCCCTGTTCATGTTCGTTTGATGGTGGTGTTCAACAGTCGGCTTCTTGCAGTTGTGTCTGAAGTTTGCTTTGTGGCACAAAGGAGGAGATCAAGAGGACAACAGCTTGCCTGGAGACTCCCAACTGGCAAGGGTGAGTCAGGGTGAGAAGCGTAGGGTGGTGGTGGAATGCAGTCAGGGGCATGGAGGAGTGGAAGAAGGATCCAAGGAAGGACAGAGGGTGGGGTCAGGGAGCATGGAGGGGTGAAGTGGGAAAGTCCTGGTGTCCTGGGTGTGTTTGGTGGTGAGGGTTGGTGGGAACAGTCAGTCAAGGTAAGAAAATGAGAAGCCTAAATTGTGGTGTCAGTACTATTCACACGTGTGCCCAACTCAGGATGCTGACTGGCAGAAGGGATAAGGAAATGTTCCACAGTGTGGGGGTAGGGGGGTCAGGTTGGACAGTAGGGAGAAAGCACATTCTGAGGTTGGATTAATTAAATGTCTGGTAGGGCATGCCAGGAGATCTAACAAAAACTCTAAGTATGATGCAGGGAGGGTATAGGATCAGGGAGGGAATGTTGATGAGGACAGTGTAGGCTTGGGGGAGGGGAGCAGAGATGGCATTTCCAATTGGCGGGTGACAGGTCATTGAGTAATGGGGGGCATTGAAGAATAATAAAGGGAAGTTGCAAAGTGCAGTTGAGAGGGTCAAGGATGATGGGGTCAAGTGTGAAGGTGACAGTGGGAGGGTGAAGGATAACAGGCTCTAGCACAAACATTACAATGATCATCTTTACAATGTCTCCAAAAGCACATGCAGTGCCAGGATTAGAGATCAAAGTGGGAGGAGTCCATTGTGTGCTGGGTGGAGTTCGGTTGTGGATCATGGAAGGGGATGAAAAATAAATAATAAGCAATGTGGATAATGGGGGAACCTGTAGATGGGATGCATTTAGATTTCCAAAAGGTTTTTGACAAGGTGCCACATCAGAGGAGACTCCACGAAATAAGAGTTCATGGTGTAGGGGGTAGCATAGTAGCCTGGATAACTAACAGGAAGCAGAGAGTAGGGATAAGTGGGTCATTTTTGGGTTGGCAAACTGTGAATAGGCACAACGCTCAGTGTTGGAGCCTTAACTATTACGATTTATATCAATTACTTGGATAAAGGAATTGAATGTAAGGTACCTATATTTGTTGGTCACACAAAGATAGGTAGGAAAGTGCATTTTCAAGAGAACATAAAGAATTTATACAGGAATTTACAATGGGTCAAAATTTGGCAAATGGACTATAATCGGGAAAGTGTGAACTTGTCCGCTTTGGCAAGAAGAATAGAAAAGCAGCATATTATTTGAATCGAGAGAGATTGCAGAACTCTTTGGTACTGAGGGATCTGGATGTCCTGGTACATGAATCACAAGAAAATGGCATTCAGGTGCAGCAAGTAACTTGGAAAGCAAATGGAATGTTGGTGTTTATTGCAACAGGAATCAAGTATAAAAGTAAAGAAGTTATGCTACAGTTGTGCAAGGCATTGGGTGCAGCCACGTCTGGAGTGCTGTGTACAATTTTGGTCTCCTTACTTAAGAAAATTGCATTGAAAGTAGTTTAGAGAAGGTTCACTCAACTGATTCCTGGGATGAAGGGGTTATCTTATGAGGAAGGGTTGAGAAAGTTGAGCCTCTGCCCATTGGAATTCAGAGGGTTGAGAGATGACCTTATTGAAACAGATAAGTTTTAGGATATCACTGCAAGAGTTTCTCAGGGCAATGTGCTTGGCCCAACTATCTTCAGCTACTTTATCAATGACCTTCTCTTCATCATAAGTTCGTAAATGGGGATGTTCACTAATGTTTGCACAATGTTCTGTACCATTCACAACTCCACAGATACTGAAACAGTCCATGTTTATATTCAGCATGACCTGGACAACATTCAGAATGTGCTGAAAAGTGGCAAGTAACATCTGCTCCACACAAGTGCCAGGCAATGAATATATCCAATAAGTGAGAATCTAACCATCTCCACTTGACATTCAATGGCATTACCATCACTGAATCCCTGATTATCAACTTCCTTGGTGGTTACCATTGACAGATACTGAACTAGACCAGCCATATAAATAATACACATAGAAACACACATAGAAAATAGGAACAGGAGTAAGTCATTCGGCCCTTTGAGCCTGCTCCGCCATTCATTATGATCATGGCTGATCATCCAACTCAATAGCCTGCTCCCGCTTTCTCCCCAAGAGCTATATCTAACTCCTCTTGAAAACATACAATGTTTTTGCCTCAGCTACTTTCTGTGGTAGCAAATTCCATAGGCTCACCACTCTCTGGGTGAAGAAATTTCTCCTTATCTCAGTCCTAAATGGTCTACCCATATCCTCAGACTGTGACCCCCTGGTTCTGGACTCCCCCACCATCGGGAACATCCTTCCTGCATCTACCCTGTTTAGACCTGTTAGAATTTTATAGGTTTCTATGAGATCCTCTCTCATTCTTCTGAACTCCAGTGAATATAGTCCTAATCGACTCAATCTCTCCTCATATGTCAGTCCCACCATCCCAGGAATCAGTCGGGTAAACTTTCACTGCACTCCTTCTATAGCAAGGACATCCTTCCTCAGATAAGGAGACCAAAACTGCACACAATATTCCAGGCTGTTCCTGTACTCAAATCCTCTCACTATGAAGGCCAACATACCATTTGCCTTCTTTACCACCTGCCACATCTGCATGCTTACCTTCAGCCACTGGTGTATGAGGACATCAAGTCTCATTGCGCATTCCCTGCTCTCAATTTATAGCCATTCAGATAAAAATCTGCATTCTTGTTTTTGCTACCAAAGTGGATAACCTCACATTTATCCACATTATACTGCATCTGCCATGCATTTGCCCACTCACTCAGCTTGTCCAAATCACACAGAAGCACCTCTGCATTCCCCTCACAGCTCACCCTCCCACCCAGCTTTGTGTCATCTGCAAATCTGGAGATATTATATTTAATTCCCTCATCTAAATCATTAATATATATTGTGAATAACTGGGGTCCCAGCACCGATCCCTGCGGTACCCCACTAGTCACTGCCTGCCATTCGGAAAAAGACCCATTTATTCCTACTCTTTGTTTCCTGTCCGCCAACCAATTTTCGATCCATCTCAATACACTACCCCCAATCTCATGCGCTTTAATTTTACATGCCAATCTCTTAATTGGGATTTTGTCAAAAGCCTTCTGAAAGTCCAAATAAACCACATCCATTGGTTCCCCCTCATCAACTCTACTAGTTACATCCTCGAAAAACTCCAGTAGATTTATCAAGCATGATTTCCCTTTCATAAACCAATGCTGACTCTGTTCAATTCTGCCACCGTTTTCCATATGCTCAGCTATTAAATCTTTTGTAATGGACTCTAGAATTTTCCCCACAACCGACGTCAGGCTGACTGGTCTATAATTCCCTGTTTTCTCTCTACCTCCCTTTTTAAATAGCGAGGTTACATTAGCTACCCTCCAATCTGTAGGAACTGTTCCAGAACCTATAGAATCTTGGAAGATGATCACCTGTGCATCCATTATTTCTAGGGCCACTTCCTTAATTATTCTGGGACATAGATTATCAGGCCCTGGGGATTTATCAGCCTTCAATCCCATCAATTTCCACAACACCATTTCCCTACTAATACTGATTTCTTTCAGTTCCTCCCTTTCACTAAACCCTGTGTTCGCCGACATTTCTGGTATGTTATTTGTGTCCTCCTTTGTGAAGACAGAACCAAAGTATGTATTTAGTTGGTCAGCCATTTCTTTGTTCCCCATTATAAATACCCCTTTTTCTGACTGTAAGGGACCTACATTTGTCTTCACCAATCTTTTTCTCTTCACATATCTATAGAAACTTTTGCAGTCAGTTTTTATGTTCCCTGCAAGCTTACTCTCGTACTCTATTTTCCCCTTCTTAATCAACCGCTTGGTCCTCCTTTGCTAATTCTAAACTATGCTACAAATCAGGTCAGAGTCTGGAATTCTGTGGTGAGTAACACATGAACATAGCTCATAGGAACAAAGGAGCAGGAGTAGGCCATTCAGCCCATTGAGCCTGCTCTGCCATCCAATATGATCATGGCTGATCACTTCAATGCCTTTTCCCCACACTATCCCCCCACCGCTTTACATCATTGGCATTTAAGAATCTGTCAATCTCTACTACAAACATACAAACATACTCAATGACTGAGCTGCCACAGCCCTCGGCAGGGGGTGGGGGGGTTGCGTTGTGGTGGGGGTGGGGGGCGGGTGCGGGGGTAGAGAATTCCAAAGATTCACAACCCTCTGTGTAAAAAAAAGTTTCTCCTCATCTCGGTGCTAAGTGACTTCCCCTTATTTTGAAATTGTGTCCCCTGGCTCTAGGCTTTCTAACTAGGGAAGCATCTTACCTGCATCTACTCTGTCTTTCTTTAAGTATTTTCTAGGTTTCAATGAGATCACCTCTCAACCTTCGAAACTCCAGAGAATACAGACCCAGATTCTCCAATCTCTCTTCACAGGGCAGTCCAGCCATCTTGGGAACAAGTCTGGTGAACATTTATTGCACTCCCTCTATGGAAATAATATCCTTCCTAAGGTAAGGGGACCAAAGCTGTACACAGTACTCCAGGTCTAAACAATGTTCTGTACAATTGAAGCAAGACCACACTACCCCTGTATTCAAACCCTCTTGCAATTGGCCTTCCTAGTTGTCTGCTGCACCTGCATGTTAGCCTTCAGTGACTTATTAAAAGGACACACAGGTCTTTTTGTACATCTGCACTTTCTAATCGCTTACCATTTAGGAAATACTCTGCACATCTGTTCCTTCTACCAAAGTGGAAAACCTCACATTTTTCCACATTATGTTCCATCTGCCATGTTCTTGCCCACTCACTAACTCTGTCCAAATCCTCTTGAAGCCATTTTGCATCTTCCTCACAACACACGTTCCCACCAAGCTTTGTGTCATCTGCGAAATTAGAAATATTACATTTGGTCCCCACGTCCATAACATTGATATACATGGTGAACAGCTGGAGCCCTGTGGTACACGACCAGTCACAGCCTGCCAATGTGAGAATGACCCATTTATTCCTACTCTCTGTTTTTTGCTTGTTAACAATCCTCAATTCACGCTAGTATATCCCATCCTATCCCACGTGCTTTAATTTTGCTAACCAACCTCCTGTGGGAGATTTTATCAAAAGCGTTATGAAAATCCAAGTATACTATGTCCACTGACTCCCCTTTGTCAATTCTATTAGTAACATCCTCAAAAAACTCCAAGCAGTTCATCAAACATGATTTCCCATTGATAAATCCATGTTGATTATGCTCAATCAGGTCATTATTACCCCAGCGTCTATTTATCACATCCTTTATAATAGATTCTAGCATTTTCCCTACTACTGGTGTAAGGTTAACAGGTCTGTAGTTCACTGTTTTCTCTCTCCCTCCCTTTTTAAACAGTGGAGTGACATTTGCTACCTTACAATCTGCAGGAACTGTTCTAGAATCAATAGAATTTTGGAAGATAATCACCAATGCATCCATTGTCTCCATAGCTACCTTTTTCAACACTCTGGGCTGTCATTCATCTGGGACTTATCAACCTTCAGCCTCACTAATTTCTCCAATACAACATTTTTCACTAATACAAATTTCCTTCAACTCCTCATTCTCCCTAATCCCTTGGATCTCCGATTCTGGGTGATTTCTTGTATCTTCCTCAGTGAAGACAGACACAAAGTAATCATTTGGCTTCCTTGTCATTTCTCTATTCCTCATTATAAATTCTCCTGACTATGCCTGTAATGGACTCATATTTGTCTTAGCCAACCATTTCCTTTTTACATACCAAATGAAACTTTTACAGCCCATTTTTCATGTTTTTTACTAGTTTATATTCAAATTCTGTCTCCCTTTCTTTATCAGTTTCTTGGTCCTCCTTTGCTGTATTTTAAATCTCCCCAATCTTCATGTTTACTGCAATTTCTGGCAACTTTATAGGCTTTTTCTTTTAAACTTATACAATCCTTGACTTCCTTTATTAGCCACGGTTGACTAACTTTTCTTTATGGGTTTTTGTGCCTTAAAGGAATATGTAATTGCTGTAAGCTATGTAATAATTCTTTAAAGACTGTCCATAGCCTATGTACTGTCATACCTTTTATTGTATTTTCCCAATCCAATTCAGTCAATCTGCCCCTCATACCTTCATAATTTCCTTGTTCAAATTTAACACCCAGGCTTCAGATTGAACAACCTCACTTCCAAATGTACTGTAAAATTCTATCATATTATGGTCACTCATTCCTAAAGGTCCTTTTACAACAAGATTATTAATTATCCCTTTTTACTTAATAGTAGATCGAAAATAGCCTGTTCTCTAATCAGTTCCTCAATATACTGCTCTAGAAACTATCCCTAACACACTCCAGAAACTCGTCCTCTACAGCATTAGTTGGGTTTACCTAGTCTATATGCAGATTGAAGTAACCCATGATTACTATATTACACATGCTACATGCTTCTCTAATCTCATGATTAATTAATACCATGCCCCACACTACTGTTTGGTGGCCTATAACAATTCCTAACAATGTCTGCAGCCCTTTGCTGTTTCTTAGCTCTGCTCAAACAGATTCCACATTTCGTTCTTCCAATCGAAGATCCTCCCTTACTAATGTACTGATCCCATCCCTTATTACCAGTGCAACACCACCTCCTTTTCCTTTTAGCCTGTCCTTCCTAAATGTCGAATGTCCTTGAATATTCAGTTCCCTGCCTTTGTCACCCTGTAGCCATGTTTTCATAATAGCAATTAGGTCATTAACATTTACCTCTATTTGTGCCTTTAAATCATCTATCTTGTTACGAATACTGCACGTGTTCACATAGAATGCCCCTAACTAAGTCTTTTTGACATTATTCTGCATTCTAGGTTTAGTTGATGCTCACCTTCATTTTGCCTGCCTTCTAATTTCACTTGCCACTTTTCTAATTCCTGTTAGCAGCTTTACTTCCTTCTAATTCGAGCGGCCCCTCAGGTTCCCAATCCCATAAGTAGCTACTTTAAACCTTCCCTAACAGCACTAGCAAATCTCCTTGTAGGATATTAGTCCCAGCCCTGTTAAGGAGCAACCCATCCAGCTCGTACATCCCACCTGTCCCAGAACTGGTCCCAATCCCTCTGAAATCTGAAGCCCTCGTTTCAGCACCAATTCTCCAGCAATATGTTCAATCACTCAATCCCCCTCTTGCTATGCTCAGCAGCACATGACACTGGATTATTGCTCTTGAAGTCCTGCTTTTTAATTTCCTTCTTAACTCACTGAAATCTGCTTTCAGGACGTCATCCATCTTCCAATCTCTGTCATTGGCAACAATGTGGTCCATGACCTCTGGCTATTCACACACACACACACACACACACACACACACACACACACACACACACAAACACACACACCCCCCACCGCCCCCACCCCCCCACCCCACCCCACCAAAGGATGTCCTGCAGCTGTTCCGTGATACCCTTGACCCTGGCACCTTGGAGGCAACACACCATCCTGGAGTAAAACTTGCTGCCACAGGGATGCCTGTCTGATCCCCTGACTATGGAATCCCCTATCACTATTGCTCTCCCACTCTTCTTCCTCCCCTCCTGTGCAGTTGAGCCACCCATGGTGCCACGGACTTGATTCTGGCTGTGCTCCATGAGGAACCATCATTGTCACCAGTATCCAAAATGGAAAACCAATTAGCAAGCAAGGTAGACTCAGGGGACTCCTGCATTACCAACCTGGATCTCTTAGACTGCTGGTGGTCACTCATTCCCTCTCTGCGTGCATGCTCTTAACCTGCGGTGTGACCATCTCCCTAAACATGCTATCCACATTGTTCTCTGCCTTGCGGATGCAAAACAGTGGCTCCAGCCATCGCTCAAGTTCCGGAACTCGGAGCTCATCTGGGTTTCTGCAGCTGGTGACACTTCCTGCAGATGTGTTCGTCTAGGACACATGGTGCATCCATGATTTCCCATATATCACAGGATGTAGATTTCACTTGACCTGCTGGCCTACTGTACAGTAACTTCAAAAGCTATTCATTACATTTAGAATGTCTTGACAGTTACTCACCAATCAGCTTCATTCCCTGTAGCAAAGTAAGAGCCAGCTACTGGGGAGCTGAGGAAAGGTAGAAAAAGAAAGGAGCACCTCCTTCCCCTCTTCACCAAACTCTCTTATTTACCAAACTCTAACTTGAGCACTCTAATGCACACCTCCTGACTTCTGAAACCCTGGGCAGGATTTTTGGGTCACTGGTTGGCTGGCAGGTGAGACCCCCATTGCCTCCATTGAATACCACCTATCACGTTTATAGGCTTGTAGGGAGCAAGGCTTTACTTACTGAAGTGATCCTTGATGTTAAGCATAAGAGAGATAACTTAGAGATGTAAAGAACCGTTAACCATTTTTATGATTCAGTGCTTGTGTCATGATTTCTTATTATTGCTAATGTCTTGAAGTGCCAGGGATTCCTTGCTTCATGACCTTTCTTTTTGATTGTGTAACTGTTGAAAAAAGAGACATGTTGAAGCTTTTCATCTTGCACTCTTCAGGACACTTCACAAGAATATCAATATAAGGGGAAAACAACAATTTATACAATATGAGAAGAGAGTGCTGATTGGTTGGCAAGTGGACTCTGATTGGTACAGGTGTTGCCATGGAGAGTGCACCAATTGATGGTGACTGTCATTTAACTGCCAAGCATTGTTTGAAATTTAAAACAGACAGCTTGATCTTATTGGTCAAGACATTAGCTTGAGGAATGAGTCAGTGAATGGTTGTCACTTATTTTGTTTAGCTGAAATAGGTGCAATCTGTGTACATGTATTTTCTGCCTGCAAAGAATAGGGGCCTGTGTATTAGTATATGTAGCTTCCAGTACTGTGACACTCATTCACTGACTCATTCCTCAGGGCAATGCCTTGATCAATTATGGTCAAGCCACCTGGTTTAAATTTCAAACAATGCTTGGCATTTAACTGTCAGTCATGATCATCTGGTGCATTCTCCATGGCAATGTCTCTAGCAATCAGATTCCACTTGTCAACCAATCAGCACTCTTTTCTCATGCAGTAAAAATTGTTGTTTTCCCCTTATATTGGTATTCTTGCCAAGTGTCCTGATAAGTGCAAGACAAAAAGCTTCACCATGTCTCTTCTTTCAGCAATACTCAAGTTTTGTACTACCAAATGACAATTGTGTAATTGTTTTTAATAGGCTAATGGAAGCTATCTCATGAAATTTTCATTCTGAAAACATAGATACTACACAATTTTTAATAATTAATTTATTAATTAACTATTAATAATGTATTATTCATGAAATAAGGGCATCACTGGCATTTATTGGTTATCCCCAACTGCCTCTAGATGATAGCAGTAAGGAGCCTTCTTGAACAGCTACAGACCACCTGTTGAAAGTGCTGTTAGGTAGGGGGTTCCAGGATTTTGATCATGTGGGATGCCCGCCACTGACCATTTAGGTGCCTGTTCAGCATTTAATACTGCAGGCCTTCCACAAAGGAGGCAACAAGGGGCCCCGGCAGGCAAGATCCCCTTCACTTCCATTAAATGCCATCCATTATGTTTGTAGGTGGCAAGGCTTTAGTTACTTGAGTTGATGTTGCGCATAAGAGAGATAGCTTAAAGATGTAACAGTATCAGCCATTTTTCTGATTCCAGTGTTTCTGTCATAAGTCGTTATTAGTGCCAATGGTTTGAAGCCAGGGACTCCTTGCTGCATGACCTTTCTTTTTGATGGTGTAATTGTTTGTAACAAGCCAAAGAAAAATATCTCATGAAAATTTCCTCAGCTTTTCATTCCAAATAAATGCAGCATGGATACACCATTTTTAATAATTGAATGTATTAATTAGCAGTAATCTATTATTCATGAGATACAGGTGTCACTGGCATTTATTGGTCATCCCCAACTGCCTCGAGACAATGGCAGTGCGGCAGCTTCTTGAACAGCTGCAGACCACATGTTGAAAGTGTTGTTAGGTAGGGAGTTCCAGGATTTTGATTCAGCAACGATGAAGAATGGTGCTAAATTTCCACACTTGCAACTTAGAGGGGAGTTTGCACGGGTTGCTCTTCTAGGTAGCAGGGGTCGCAGGTTTGGGAGGTGCTATCAAAGAAGCCTTGACGGGTTGCTCTCATGCATCTTATAGTTGGAATACACAACGGCTATGTGCCAGTGGAAGAGGAAGTGACTATTTAAGGTGATGAATGGGGTGTCAAACAAGTGCATTGTTTTGCTTGGACAGTGTCGAGCGGTCGTCCAGGCTAATAGAACACTCCTAGCTTCTGACTTGTAGGTGGTGAAAAGGCTTTGGAAACTAAGGAGGTGACTCATTCACCATAGAATTCCCACGCCCTGACCTGCTCGTCTGGTCAATAGTGACCCTCAGGTAGATGGTGGGAGATTCAATAATGGGAATGTCTAGGGAAGGGGTTAGTCTCTCCCTTGCTGGGGATGGTCATTGCCTGGCATGTGAGGTAGGAATATTACTTGCCACTTATCAGCCCAAGCCTGGATGTTGTCCAAGTTGTTACAATGATGTGACTTGTGCATGAGCAATAATAATCTGTAGCCAGAGAATAAGGTTGCAAACCTGAAAATGAGAATAAATAGAATTAGCAAAAATACAACTAGAACAGAGATGAATAGAGTTAGAACTCCAAACATTGGAAAAGGAGAGAGAAGAAAGAAAGAGAGAAAGATTTCCAAAGAAGGCAGCAAGAGAGGAAAGAGAAAGAAAAATAGAGAGAGAAGAAAGGGAGAGAGAAAATGAGCTTTCCAAAGAGATCAGTGAGAGAGACAGGAAGCTTTCCAAAGAAGACAGCAAGAAAGAGAGATGAGACTATGTGAACAGTAGGGGAGGGGGAGGCGGGGAGAACGGCAGCTGGGGCAGGCTGGAGAATGATACTCCCGAAAAGTCAGGGACAGCCCAAAGGGGCTGAAAAGGTTGGAGAAAGCCAGCAGGAATCTGTAGGGGTACAGGGAACTGAGGGAGTTTCGAAAGTCCTACAGGGAACATTACAACAGTGTTGCCGATGTACAGGGAATTGATAGAGGTTCGGAAATCATGCAGGGAGCTGCTGAATTACAGGAACAGCAAGGGGTTTGGAAATCCTATGGGCGGGTGGTGGGAATAGAAACCGTGAGGATTAGAGTAGCTAGGGAACAAATACATGGACTTAAAAAGGCTGAAGCTAGACCAGTAGAAGTAAAATGAATAATAGTAGAATCCATGGGAGTTGGAGTACTGAGGAAGAGCTACTTGGCTGTATAAAGCTGAGGCTAGGCCAGTAAAAGTAAAACATGTCAGTTTAGAATCTGTGAGTGTTGAAATAGTTAAGGAACAGCCATTTGAATTTAAAAGGACTGAAGTCAGGCCAGCAGAAGTAAAGTGTATCAAAATAGGATTGACATGGTTAAAGAAAACCACCTGCATTTTAAATGGCCAAACCCAGGCCATTAGGGGTAAAAAGAGTCAAAATAGACACTGAGGAAGTTAAAAGGGCAGAAGCCAGGCCAGCAGAAGTGAAGGGAATCCATAAAGGGTCTGCAAAGGTTAACGAAGGGAGAGAGCCAGGGACCTGTTTAGCAGACACCAGTCGGAGCAGCAGCGGGAGCAGAGCCGACTGAACCTGGGGGTGAACGGCGCCAGCGGAGCTTCTCAATAAAAGCCCTAGTGTCGAGGCCCAGATCAAGCCAATAGGAGCAGTAGTTAACCCCAATAGGAACCCCTCCAGAATTCGAAAAGACTGACGAAAGTGACATCAGTGCAAAGCAGAGAACTGATTGGTAGATAGGGGGTAAGTTCTTTTTCCTCCACTTTAAAGCTACATTAAGGAAAGGTAAGAGTTCTAGCTTTTTTTTTAAAAAAAGGAACTTAAATAATTTTCTACTTGGCTTAAATTTAGAGTAAGAATATTTTAACTAAAGATATGGCAGGGGACCTCAGTCCCATGTGTTGCACAGCCTGCAGGATGCGGAAAGTCTGAGACGCTCCTAGCATTCTGGATGACCACATCCGCAGGAAGTGCCTCCAGTTTGACCAGCTCGAGCACTGGCCTTTGGAGCCTGAGCATTAGCTGGAGGCACAGCAGCGCATCCTCGAGGCTGAGAGTTATGTGAATAGCACGGTTTTAGACGTGGTCACCCCACAGCTTAAGGCAGCGCTGCCAGAGAAGGAATGGGTGACCACCTGTCAGAAGCAGGGAGGCAGGCAGGTAGTCAGGGACGCCCCAGAGTGCATCTCAGTCAAGAACAGTTTTTCTGTGTTGGAAAACTGTGAGAGTGACTGTTCCTCTGGGGAGTGCAGCCAGAGCCCAGCTGCACAAGGCGGGAGGGAAAATAAAGGAAGAACAATAGTGGTAGGAGACTCGATAGGGAAGGGAACAGACAGGCATTTCTGCGGCTGCCAACATGACTCCAGGATGGTGTGTTGCCTCCTTGGGGCCAGAGTCACAAAAGTCACTGAACGGCTGTAGGGCATTCTGAAGGGGGAGTGCGAACAGTCATAGATTGTGGTTCACATTGGTACCAACGACATAGGCAGAAAGAGGGATGAGGTCTTGCAACAAGAATTTCAGGAGCTAGGTAACAGATTTAGAAGCAGGACCTCGAAGATTGTAATCTCAGGAATACACCCAGTGCCACGTGCTAGTGAGAATAGGACTAGACGGATAGAGCAGATGAAAGCGTAACCGAAGAGTGGGTGCAGGAGGGAGGGCTTTAGACTCCTGAATCACTGGGTCTGTTTCTGGGGAAGGTGGGACCTGTACAAGTCCGATGGGTTGCACCTGAACCAGAACGGGACCAATGTCTTTGCAGGTTTGGGGTGGGGCGTGTTTGCTAGTGCTGTTGGTGGGGGTTTAAACTAATTTGACAGGGGGCTGAGATACAGAGTGGAGGTACAGTATGAGGTGATGCAAGGAAAAGTATAGAAGAAAGTCAGTCTGGAAAGCAGAGTGCAATAGTCAAGTAAGGCACAAGTGAGTATGGCAAGGCTGGATGACATTTTAATGCAAGGAGTCTTGCGAGTAAGGCAGATGAGTTGAGGGTGTTGATTAACACATGGGCATATGATATCATTGTGATCAAGATACATGAGTGTGGGAGGGGCAGCACTGGCAGCTCAACATTCTGGGGTAGAATATTGAGAATCTTCAGGCGAGATGGGGGTTGGGGGTGGGGTGTTGTAAAAGAGGCGGTGGGGTCGCAATATTGATCAAGGAGTCAATTACTGCAATAAGGAGAGATGATATCTTAGAAGTTTCCTCAAATGAGGCCATGTGGGTAGAACTTAAAAACAAAAAGGGGGCAATCACATTGCCTGGAGTGTTTTATAGACCCCCAAACAGCCAGGGAGAGATAGAAGGGCAGATATGTAGGCAAATCTCAGAAAAGTGTAAAAATAATAGGGTAATAATAGTAGGGGATTTCAACTTCTCCAATATTAATTGGGATAGACAAAGTGTGAAAGGTTTAGAGGGGGCCAAATTCTTAAAATGTATCCAGGAGAGCTTTTTAAGCCAGCACGTAGAAAGTCCTACAAGAGAGGGGGTATTGCTGGACCTAATTGTAGGGAACAAAGCAAGGGAAGTGGTAGAAGTGTCAGTGGGAGTGCATTTTGGTGATAGTGACCATAACTCAGTAAGATTTAAGGTAGTAATGGAAAAGAACAAAGATGGACTGGAAATAATTGGTCTGAATAGTGGGCCAATTTTAATATAAGATGACAGGATCTGGCCAAAGTGGACTGGGAGCAACTAATTGTAGGAAAATCTACGTCAGAGCAGTGGGAGTCATTCAAAAAGGAAATAATGAGAGTGCAGGGCCAACATGTTCCGGTAAAGATGAAGAGTGGGACTAACAAGACCAGGGAACCATGGATATCGAGGAATGTACAGGATTGGATAAGGAAAAAATGGGAAGCTTATGGCTGATACTAAGGGCTCAAAAGAGTGGACGCCCTAAAGAAGCATAGGAAGTGCAGGGGTTACTTAAAAAAGAAATTAGGAGAGCAAAGAGGGGGCATGAAAAAACACTGGCGGGTAAAATAAAGGAAAATCCAAAGCTGTTTTATAAATATATTAGGGGCAAGAGGATAACCAGGGAAAGAGTAGGGCCCATTAGGGACCAAAGTGGCAATCTGTGTGAGGAGTCGGAAGGTGCAGGTGAGATTTTAAATGAGTACTTTGCATCTGTATTCACTATAGAGAAGGACGATGTAGGTATATAAATCAGGGAGGGGGACTGTGATATACTTGAACAAATTAGCATTGGGAGGGAGGAGGTATTAGTGGTTTAGTGGGCTTAAAAGTGGATAAATCCCCAGGCCCAGACGAGATGTATCCCAGGCTCCTGTGGGAGGCAAGGGAAGAGATAGCAGGGACCCTGACATAAATTTTCAAATCCTCTCTGGCCACATGAAGGATGCCAGAGGACTGGAGAACAGCTAATGTGGCACCATCATTCAAGAAGGGTGATAGGGATAAACCAGAGAACTATAGGCCAGTGAGTCTAACATCAGTGGTAGGGAAACTTCTGGAAAAATTGTGAGGGACAGGATTAATCTCCACTTGGAGGGGCAAGGATTATTCAAGGATAGTCAGCATGGCTTTGTCAGCTGGAGATCATGTCTAACAAATTTGGTTGAATTTTTTGAGGTGGTGACTAGGTGTGTAGATGCGGGTAGTGCAGTTGATGTAGTCTACATGGACTTCAGTAAGGCTTTTGACAAGGGCTCGCATGGGAGACTGGTCAAGAAGGTAAAAACCCATGGGATCCAGGGCAATTTGGCAAATTGAAACCAAAATTGGCTTAGCAGCAGGAGGCAGAGAGTGATGGTCAAAGGTTGTTTTTGTGACCGGAAGCCTGTATCCAATAGCGTACCACAGGGCTCAGTGCTGATTCCTTTGTGGTTTGTGGTGTACATTAATGATCTAGGAGGTATGATCAGTAAGTTGGCAGATGACATGAAAACTGGTGTGGTAAATAGTGAGGAGGAAAGGCTTAAACAGACAGACTGGTCAGATGGACAGAGCTTTGGGAAATGCAATTTAATCCTGAAAAGTGTGAGGTGATGCATTTTGGGAGAACTAACAAGTCAAGGGAGTACATAACGAATGATAGGACCCTAGGCAATATAGAGGATCAGAGGGACCTTGGTGTGCATGTCCATAGATCCTTCAAGGCAACAGGGCAGGTAGATAAGGTGGTTAAGAAGGCATATGGGATATATGCCTTTATTAGTCAAGGCACTTGAATACAAGAGCAGGAAGGTTATGATGAAGCTGTACAAAACATTAGTTAAGCCACATCTGGAGCACTGTGTGCTGTTCTGGTCACCACACTATAGGAAGGAGGAGATTCACCAAGATGTTGCCTGGGCTGGAGCATTTCAGCTATGAAGAGCAACTAGATAGGCTGGGGTTATTTTCCTTAGGGCATGGAAAACTGAGGGGAACTTGATTGAGGCGTACAAAATTATGAGGGGCATATACAGGCTCAATGGCCTTCAAGTCTACTGTAAAGGTCTTTGATTCTCTATGACCAAATCATTGTACAGAGCTTCATGTTGCAATACAGAGTGTTTCAATACACAAAGAGCTGGAGACTAAGTTTACTCAGTGTATTTAAACTTTAATAAGATTATTGGTAGATTGGCAAAGAAAATTGTGTCTGATTTATAAGAGGTTCTTTTACATGTGACATACAATCATTAAAATGTAAATGAAGCATTATTCAGTCCAGGCTACATCAGTAAATTAAGAGGAAATTATGATTTTACAGTAACAGTTTAAAGCATCCTTAACTAAACTGGGATTGTGACAAAGAACCACTGCCTGTAAGAGGGGAGCATTTCACGTTCAAGTCATTGATTTCTTTTGACATTTCTTGTGAAAATCATTAAGCAGCAATGTTAAAGTATACATTGGCACAGCCGACTTTCCTTCCCTGGTGCTTCAAAATAACTGTTGCGGAGTAATAGCCATTTAACAGAAAGGATGAGATGGATGGACGTTGAAGATAATATGTGCCTGAAGCACTCCAAGGTCCCTGAAATGCAAAAGTTGAGTGTGAGCATAAAATTAGTCCATTTTTTGTCTAGCAGTGCAGGCAGGTTCAAATTTCAATGTCGGAACGGACCATAACTACTTCATTTTAATTCACTTTAGCTATCCATGATATGGATACTATACCTATACTTTTGGCACTTTAAACCCTATAATAAGAAATGTGTAATATGTCAAATCAAGTTTAACATTTATCATTACATTGACATGATGTTTCTATTGTATATTTTGTTATGTAGAAGATTCCATGTAAAATATTTGAGAAGCTTACACAAGATGTGTATCTGCAGTGAAAAGAAAGACTTTGATTTATATATAGCACCTTTCATAGCATGAGGACGTCTCAAAATCCTTTGCAGCCAATGAAGTGGTTTTCAAGTATAGTTAGTGTTGTGATGTAAGAAATACGGCACCCAATTAATATACAGCAAACAGCAATGTGATTTAAAAAAACAGCTAATCTGTCTTAGTGATGGTGTTTACGGGATAACTAATGACCTGAGTGAGCAGGCAGGGCCCCAATTTAACATCACACCTGAAAGAATACACTTCCACAATGCAGCATTCTCTCAGTAGTGTCAACCTAGATAAGTCTTTCATGTGGGGCCTGAATCCTCACTTTTCTGACTCAGAGGTGAGTGTGCTAGCACTGAGCCACAGCTGATATGTGTACATTAACCACAAAGACAAAGTCGAAAACACAGACAGAATTGTGATATGTCAATGCATATATTTCCTATACATCCAGCTTCCATCAAAATATGACTGGGATCCTGTGCTATTGTTGAGGGGGGGTACTCCCAGACTGAGTAACCTGAAGCGCCCATTGGTATATTGACAGCACTGATGCCAATGTCATGATATAAATTCAGGAGATTGTGTCTCCTTGCCTTCCCCCACGTTGATGTGGAGTGGCACCCTCAAGCTATATAACCAATTGTCTCTCCCTAATGGAGAGAGATGCCTTTGGGTACAGTGGTTAATTACCAATTCCCGTTTGTATGCCAAGACTGGAGCTAACGCAGTAAATCCATTGCAAGCCCACAGCTTTGGTGGGGTTTCATTGCTATTAGCACATGTGACACTGCACTGCACCAGCTCTATCACAGAGTCTGTAATTTCCAGGCAGTACTTTGGCCCATTCTCTGGGGTTTTCCACTGATCTTGCACCAAAGTTGTGGAGTTGTCACAATAAAGTCCTACCTGATATTTATAGTGTCCTTTTCTCTATCACTATAAGTGACTACAGAGCCAAAGTGATAGCAGGAAATAGCTGGGAATTAAATCATTCCATTTAGACACATGCCACCTACTGGAGCTGAATGGAACACCAAATAAATCTTGCCTTGTGGTGTCAATTGATGTTCTGTATATAGTATAGCATCTCATTCAGGATTGCTCAGTACTGTTTTAATCACTCTAACTACATTAGAATGAAGTCTGTGATGCTGCTGATGAATTGTCTTTGCTATTTTTGGGCCATTCGGGCAGTAACCTTCACCTTCTGTTTGTTGTGTGGGAATAAGACATTACAGTTGTGCCAGATTGTAGTGCAGTAGAATTTGCTGCAGAACATTTTATTTTTCATTAACCATTTTACTATGTGTGGTCCTTTTCACTGAACCTTGCAATTCTGTTGCAATTTCTTTTAATAGAACTACTGCTAATAGTAGTTATTTTTTTTAAATGCAAGGTATTCTAATTTTACTGTTGGTAAAAAGTCAAAAACAATTTTCCCAAACCTAATTAAAGTATCACAGTCAATAGAATGTACTCAATGTGTCAAGCAACTATTTGGGCTATTATAATGGGCAGGTAGAGGGTCTTGTGGTGCAGTGGGAAGTGTCCCTGACTATAAGGCAGAAGCTGCAGGTTCAAATCCCACTCCAGAACTTGATGGCAAGGAAGATGCATTGACAACACAATCAAGCAGGTTGAGTATCAACCTGTAAATCCTTCCAACACACGCCAATGGCAGGTGGTAAGAGTGGGAGAGGTTCCTGGTCAGCCATGTGATGGAAAGAGAATTGGAGCCTCCACCGTCACTATTCATAGCTCAGGATTACAATATGCATGTAACAGTGAATGTTTCCACAGCAAGTCAGGCTCTTTGAAGGGCTGGTTGGCCCATTCAGCTGGATGGCTGGAGCCAGATTTGTGCCAACAGCATGGGGTTCGATCCCAGTTCTGGCTGGGGTGGATTTGGGACCTGCCTCCTTGCTGTCCCTGTGGTGGAGGCTGTGGCTCTGTGCGTTGGAGCTGCCTTTGTTCAAAGAACTGAAGATGCTGATAGTGGGCAGGGCAATTAGTTTCATCATGGTAATTGGGGCCGATGTATGGATGCAATGTTCACACTTTGTAAACCAGTGCAACAGCCACTGGATAATTACGCTAATTGGAATGTGATTATTGACTGTTTAGACTGACAGGTAAGTTTTCTTTTAATACCAGAGCCAGTTATATTAAGGATTCATTTTATTCACCTGGAATTTGCATTTGTGATGTATTTGGTTGTAAAACAATGCAGCGGTATTTTATATGATAGTAACAATTCTGATGAAAATTGATTGACCTGAAACTTTGGGCAGAAATTTGCCGTCGGCGAGCAGGGGGTGGGGCCTGCTCGCCGATGCGTAAAATGACGCGGTCTGATGTTGGGCGGAACCCCCGATGTCACCCCGCCCCATTTAAGTTTTCAGGAAGGCGGGAGCGCAGCAAAATCAGCTGCGGGCCCGCCGACCTGTCAATGGCCAACTGAGGCCATTGACAGGATCAATTATACAATTAAAGGACCTGCCCGTCCATCCTTAAGGTTGGTGGGCAGGCCAGGGGCTCCGGCGGCAAACAGGACAAACATGAAACCTCGTCCATCGGTGGGATGAGGTTTCATGGAGCGTTTTAAAAAGCTTAATAAACTTATTATGTAAATTATGAACCTGTCCCAGCTCGTGTGACATTGTCACATGAGGGGGGACATGTTAGGGAAATTTTTTTTCTATTTTTCATATTTTTTTAAAAGTGTAAGCCATCCCCCTGAGGCAGCACTCTCACTTTTGGGGAGCCCCTGCCCCGCCCGCACAGGAAGCGGACGTCACGCTGGGCGGGCCTTAATTGGCCCGCCCACGGAAAATGGCGGCGGGGCCACTTCTCCCGTGGGGATCGGCTCCCCACCCGCCAGAGATTGGGTCAGACCCACCCGCCTGACAGGCAGAAAATTCTGCCCTTTAGCTCTGTTTCCCTCTTCACCAACGTTGCCAGATCTGCTGAGTAATTCCAGTATTTTCTGTCTTAGTTTCGGATTTCCAACATCTGTAGTGTTTTGCAATTGTATTGCTGCAGTTTTTTTTTGCCATAACCATTGGTAGATCTCTCCTAATTAGAATGTACATTAGTTACAACTCAATAAATCAGGTTCTCAAGAATGAGTGAATATAAGTAACCTGTGCTATGTCCTATACTGACATGAATGGTCTTTAAATGTGGATATTTGAATATATATAGATCATAATACTTGCATCATGTAAATGGAAAATTCAAACTTACACTCCTTAAAGGACATGGATAACTCAACATTTCACATACATCAAAGTTGCACTGAAATGAAGCAGGGCAGGGAATTTTCCACCAAAAGATAAACTTCTTGTACAGTGTTATTTCAGCCTAAGACAGTTAAAAATAAAAATAGCAGAGGTTATTTCATAATCTTCTTTTCTCTTCTCACACCAAGTGGCATATGAGTTAGACAGAGCATGTACTTATGCTTATTTCCATAGCTAAGTTTTTCTGGAAAAGATCGCTATCCTGTCACCAATTTCACAAAATGCTGTTCTATGAAATGAAGCACATTGAATCTACATCTCGGCTTCTCCTTGTGGTCCTCATAATGAGCAATGCCTAATGGAATTCTAGACATTTCAGTGCAGAGGAGGCCATTCAGCCCATAGTGCTGGTGTTAACTCTACACTGGAGCAATCTACTCTGCTCTTTCCTGCTATCTTTAGTATTTTTATTCTTCAGATCTACTTACCTGTTAGATATTACAAAGTATTTAGTTTCCATAATCACTTGTGGTAACACATTCCTTATACATTTCACAATAATTACCCGTCATATCACAAAATCTGTATTTTCACAAGGAAAGCTTTGTTTTTCCAAGCTGACCTGTTGTGAACCACTGATACTGAAACGTTTTGTACAATAAACCAAAAGGATTAAAGTTTCCATTGGAGTTTCCTGATCTCTTCATGCAAACTGTGGAGAAACAGCATAAATAGCTGAATCCACCTTTCTACTGCTGAAGTTACAGAGAGCTCCAGGAATAAAAAAGAACCATTCACAATTATATACTGCCTTTCATAACATCAGAATGCTCCAAAGTACTTTATAGCCTACAGAATACCTCTTAAGCATAGTCACTGTTGTAAGTGAGGAAACTGGGCACACAAGTTGCACACAGCCAGCTTTCAAAAACACGAATGCGGTAATGACCCGATAGCCATTTTTTGTCATGATGTTGATTGAGGGATAAATGTTGGCCTGGGAATCATTCTCTTCTTTGGGATAATGCCATGGGATCTGTTAAATCCATCAGATAGAGCTAACGGCATTCTGACTCAGGTGGGGGTGTCACCAAGTGAGCCATGACTGACAGAGCAGAAATTTTAGGCGATTTTTCAGTTTGTAAATAACTTTTTTTTAAAAAATGGGAAGGCCTAGGTGAAGGACTGAGGCTGGTAGTACAGGACATTGCCATGGGGGAAATATTGTAGGTGGGAAGAGAAGACAAATCAGGAAATGATGAGGTGATGTGAAGATTTAGATTTAAATTGTAAGATTAAAGTTTAAATGTGTGATTATAAGAAAGGGACGTGGCAGGTAGTTGGAAAAAAATGGACAGTATGACAAAAAGATTACTCTCTTGCATTTGATAGCCATCTCAGGATACACCTGCACGACTTCGCTGCGTGTATGAGATGCTACAGTTATGTTACTCCAAACAATTTAAGGTGATTCACCTACTGAAATTTAGAACATTTAAGCCAGCCATCCATTCATTTAAAACAACCACAGCACAGTTTATCTGACAGTTAGTCAAATCCTTACAACATCAGCACCGCAAATGTGACATTTAGTGACATTAAGTGTGCCAATCTGGATCGAATGAATATTCATTTACCGTCACTGACGAGAGGTCCTCTTTTAAGTAGCCAGATCCCTTATAGGAGGAACTTCCTGGTAGTCTAATAGGATCTGATTCAACTGAGATTTCCTTGAATTTAACAGGGTCATTTGCAGCACTACAGTCATCCCAGGAAAAGCCATTCGACTAAAAAGAAAAAGTGGATTAAAAATATACATAACATGACCAATTTTGATTATAACTAATGAGACTGAATTTTTTTTCTTAAGATTTCATGATAGCTTCTCACAAAAAGAAAAAAAAACAATAATGTTTAAAACATGCTAAATAAAACCTTTGGTTCACATTATTTTTAATCTCTGGCAGAATTACTCTGATCTTTAAATGCAGTTTTATATTTCATATGTAGAACGTTAAGCGCTTCTGAAAATATGGATTCTGATAGGAGGTATAACACAAATCCTGTATTATTTCAGTGGAGAAAACATAAAGGATAATTATTCCAAAACATACAAACATACTAAATAGGAGCAGAAGTAAGCCATTCAGCTCCTTGAGCTTGCTCTGCCATTCAATACAATCGTGGCTGATCTGTTTGTGTTTCGATTTCCACATTCCCTTCTACCACCGAAAGCCTTTGATCCCCTTGCCTAACAAGAATCTCTACCTCCATCTTACAAATGTTCAGTGACCCCGCCTCCACCGCCTTCAGAGGCAGAGAGTTCCAAAATCGCACAACCCCAAGGAAAAAAATGCTTATCTCTGTATTAAAAGTACAACCCCTAATTTTGAATGCCTCCAAATTCTGGACTTACCCTCAAGAGCAAACACCCTTTCCACGTCCACTTTGTCAAGACTGTTCAGGAACTTCTATACTCCAGTCAAGTTACCCCGCAATCTTCTAAACTCCATTGGAAACAAGCCAAGTCCATCTACCTTTCCTCATAAGACAGCCCGCTCATTCCAGGTATCAATCTAGTAAACCTCCTCTAATGCATTTACATACCTCTTTAAATAAGGAGACCAAAACTGCACACAGTATTTGTGATGTGGTCTCGCCGATGCCTCGTACAACTGAAGCATAATATCATTACTTTTATATTCAATCCCTCTTGTAATAAAAGATAATATTCCATTAGCCTTCTTAACTAATTGCTGTACCTGCATACTAACTTTGAGAGTCATGCACTAGAACACCTAGGTCCCTCAGCACCACAGAATTCTGCAGTCATTCTCCTTTTAAGTAATCCTCTATTTCTTTATTCTTCCTGCCAAAGTGAACAACTTCACGTTTTCACATGTTATACTCCATCTGCCGAATTTTTGCCCACTCACTGAACCTATCTATATCCATCTGCAACCTCATGTCCTTTCCCAACATACGTTCCTACTATCTTTGTGTCATCTGCAAATTTAGCTACCCTGCCTTCACTCCCCTCATCTAAGTTATTTATATAAATTGTAAAAAGTTGAGGCCCCAGCACAGACCCCTGCGGGACTCCATTCGTCATATCCTACCACTCAGGGAAAGACTCATTTAGGCATACCATTTTCTGCCAGCCAATCTTCTATCCAAGCCAATATGTTATTCCACCCCCATCCCCCACCCCACACCATGAGCTTTTATTTTCCACAATACCCTTTGATTTGGCAGTTTATCAAATGCCTTCTGGAAATCCAAGTACGGTACATCTACAGGCTCCCCTTTATCCACAGCGCATGTTAATCCTTCAAAAGAACTAATAAATTGGTAAAACATTATTTTCCTTTCACAAACCATGCTGCCTCTTCCCGATTACCTTGGGTTTTTCTAAGTGCCCCCAGTTAAAACCTCTTTAATAATCAATTCTAACAACTTCCCTACAATAGGTATCAAGCTAACTAGCCTGTAGTGTCCTGTTTTCTGCTTCCCTTCCTTCTTAAATAGAGGTGTTATATTTGTTACTCTCCAGTCTGATAGAACCTTCTAAAAATCTAGTGAATTTTGGAAAATAAGCACCAATGCATCTGCTACCTCATTAGCCACCTCTTTTAAGACCTTAGGATGTAGTGCACCAGGACCCAGTGACTTGTCAGCCTGCAGCTCCATCGGTTTGCTCAAACCACTTCCCTAGTGATTGTAATTTCACTAAGTTCCTCTCTCCCTTCCAACTCCTGATGTACAGCTATTGTTGGAATGTTTTTGCATCATCCAAAGTAAAGACAGAAGCAACATATTTGTTCATTTCATCTACTATTTCCTTATTACCTATTAACTTCCCATTGTCACTAAGGCACCAAAACTCACTTTTTTATTCTTTTCCTTTTTAAATACCTGTAGAAACTCTTGCTGTTTTTACTTTCCTCGCTAGTTTCATCTCATACTCTAATTTTAATTTCCTCTCATGCTCTAATTTCTTTCTCCTGATAACCTTTTAGTCATTCTCTGCCATTCTTCATATTCTGACCAATCATCTGACTTGCCATTCATTTCTGTGCAGTTATATGCTTTTTCCTTAAGTTTGATATTTTCCTTAACTTCCTTAATTAACCACGGGCGGTGGGTCCTCCCCTTAGAATTTTTCTTTATAGTAATATACTTATTCTGAGCATTCTGAAATACCCCCTTAAATTTTTGCCCAAAAAAAGAACCAAGTACTAATTACAGTGAGAGCAAAGTACATATTATATGCATTCCAAGAATGGCAGGATACATTAGATATTAATTTAGGTAGGAAGAGGTTACACTTACTGTCTATACCAATAAGAATACTATTCCCATTGCTTTGTTAAAATGAGATTAAAGTTATTCTAAGCATATCCATTTCCAACACGTCCCAAGTACAGTATATGCACTGATCGGAGCATAACAATTATTTTTAAAAAGTCTAGAAAGTTTTCATCATTTAGTTGTTCTCATTCATCTACGAACACGCAAAGAATTCTTATGATTATTATATGTAACAACATCATAAATGTATTTGTGAAGATTTCCCCTGTTCTAAATAAACATGCTTACAATTTCTTTAGAAAAGTCTGACATAACAACAAGCCTAGAGATATTCCAATCTCAAGGCTCTTAATAATGAATGATATGAGTCCTTAAAATCTAATTGAGAGTGCTGGCATTGAGGTTTGTACTTGATCAATAACGGAAGGTTCAAGTATGTACATGATGCAAGTGACACTTTGCAAAGGAACCTTTTTTTGCAATGGGAGCTGGACCATCTTCTGCTTCCAGTTTCAAGAGCATTGTTACTAAATTATGATGCCCTTAGTTCAATACTTAAGTGCATTCAAAAATAGAACTATGATTGGACAATTAATCTAATAAAATGGAAAACTTGTAGAATGGTCTTCCTTGAAGCACTCTGTTGTGCTGCATTATACAAGAGTTGTCAATTACTGAATCATTTCTTTGCTTTTCTGTTTAATATAATCAATGTCATGATTTGGAATTCCTCTCTGGAATTATGCAACATTGGGTCTACAATCTTCCCCACATCTTTGGCATCACTGGCTGCTTTAAGATTTACTGCGGACATCTCTGACTGGAGCTTCTGGGTAACTCTAAAAACATTTGCACTGAGAGCTAGAGCAATGAAACCTTTGTATTTTCTGGAAGCAGAAGATGGTCCAGCTCCCATTGCAAACAAGGTTAATTTGCAAAGTGTCACTTGCATTTTTAATCAGATATACATGCCCATTACAAATAGTCTTCATTCAACAAATGACTTCTTAATCAGAGCAACCAATTTCCAAGCACATTCTTTTCTTTCAGATAGAACACGTACACTTTGTTTTACAAAGTACTTACAGTTCTTAATTGGTAGAGAAAGAAAGTGGCCAGCAAGATGACACTAGAGGGTACAGCCATCTTTTCTTTCAATTCTGATCTTGATGTGAAGAACACAAAAGTTTGATTTTCCTGGAGTGTTTTATAGTTATGTGAAGAGGTGTTCCTTAGGGTGTGACCAATAGCCATGAAGTAGATTTGTATATCCTGCTGGATGTGTTGCAATCAGGGAAAGCTCAGTGAGTCAATCAGTGTCTTCAAAAGAGTTATTCATTCTGCATTCAATCTGCCATTTTTTTAAACCAAACACTTGTTTGCATGATTTTAAAGTTCTTCTTAGTAATTTAGACCATGACATTTAATTAAGGAACTCCCAGTCTCCAGCTGTAACACAGTGGGACATTGTTAGAAAATCCAGATAAATGACATGGAAATAGAGAATATGATAAAACGAAAAAAAAGAGGGAGTATGATACTGTCAGGTGAATTCTTCAAGCAAGAGTCAGGTCAAATTAAATAAGTTAAGATGGGAAGTGTAGGGGAAAATAAGAATGGCAAAGCGAGAATATGAGAATAGTATTGCATATGACATAAAAGATAACGCAAAAATCTTCTATGAGCATGTAAATAGGAATAGGCTTCACAAATATCCCCATGATCAATGATCGGGGAGCCCAGCACATCAATGCAAAAGATAAGGCTGAAGCATTTACACCAATCTTCAGCCAGAAGAGCCGAGAGGATGATCCATCTCAGCCTCCTCCGGAGGTCCCCAGCATCACAGATACCAGTTTTCAGCCAATTAAATTCACTCTTTGCAATATCAAGAAATGGCTGAAGGCACTGGATAGTGCAAAGACTATGGGCCCTGACAATATTCCGGCAAAAGTACTGAAGACTTGTACTCCAGAACTTGCCATGTCCCTAGTCAAGTTGATCCATTACAACCCTGGCATCTACCCGGCTATTTGGAAAATTGCCCAGGTTTGTCCCATTTACAAAAAGCAGGACAAATCCCACCTGGCCAATTACCACACCATCATTGGTAAAGTACTGGAAGGAGTCATCAACAGTGCTATCAAGCGACACTTGCTTAGCAATAAGCTGCTCCTGATACTCAGTTTGGATTCCACCAGGATCACTCAGCTCCTGACCTCATTGTCTTGGTTTAAACATGGACAAAAGAGCTCAACTCCAGAGGTGAGGTGACATCAAGGGAGCATTTGACTGAGTGTGCATCAAGGAACCCTAGCAAACTTAGAGTCAATGGGAATCGGGGGAAAACTCTCCGCTGGTTGGAGTCATACTTAGCAGAAAGGAAGATGGTTGTGGTTATTGGAGATCAATCATCTCAGTTCCAGGATATCTCTGCAGGAGTTCCTTAGGGTAGAGTCCTACACCCAACCATCTTCAGCTGCTTCATCAATGACCTTCATTCCATCATAAGGTCAAAGCGGGGATGTTCACTGATGATTGCACAGTGCATATTCATGACTCTTCAGATACTGAAACAGTCCATGTCCAGATGCAGCAAAACCTGGACAATATCCAGGCTAGGGCTGACAAGTGGCAAATAACATTCACATAACACAAGTGTCAGGCAATGACAATCTCTAAAGAGAGAATCTAACCATCGCCTCTTTAAATTCAATTCACTAAATCTCCCACTATCGACATCCTAGGGGGTTACCATTGACCAGAAACTGAACTGGGCTATCCATATAAATATTGAGGCTACAAGAGCAGGGCTGAGGCTAGGAATCCTGCAGCCAGTAACTCCCCAAAGCTTGTTCACCATCTACAAGGTACAAGTCAGGAGCGTGATGGAATACTCCCCACTTTCCTGATGATTGCAGCTCCAATAATACTCAAGAAGCTTGACACCATCCAGGGCAAAGCCGACCATTTGATTTTGCACCCCATTCACAAAATTTCACTCCCTCCACCACCGGTACACAGTGACAGCATGTGCACCATCTACAAGATGCGCAGCAGGAACTCACCAAGGCCCCTTAGACAGCACTTTGCAAACCAGTGACTGCTACCATCTAGATGGACAAGGGCAGCAGTTGCATGGGAATGCCACCACCTGGAAGTTCCCCTCCAAGCCACACACCATCCTGACTTGGAAAAATGTATCCATTCCTTCACAGTCGCTGGGTGGAAATCCTTCTCTAACAGCATGGACATGGACTTCAACGGTTCAAGGCAGCAGCTCACCGCCACTTTCTCAAAGGCAATTACGAATGGGCAATAAATGCTAGCCTAGCCAGCGACACCCAAATGCCATCAATGAATTTTTTAAAACCTTTGGAGACTGCCCAGTCATTCAATATGACCATGGCTGATCTTGGGCTTCAGGTCCACTTTTCCGCCCTTTCCCCACTCCACTTGGTTCCCCTGTTTTAGATTCCTGGACCAGTGAAAGCAATCTCTCAACATCTACCTTATCAAGCTGCTTTAGAATCTTGTATGTTTCAATGAGATTGCCTCTTTTTCTAAATTCCAGAGATTGTAGGCCAATTCACTCAGCATCTCATGCCTGGAACCAATTTAATGGACCTTCGCAGTACCGCCTCCAATGCAAAGATATTCCTTAATAATGGAGACCAAAACTGCATACAGAATTTCAGATGAGGTCTCACCAAAGCCCCATACAATTGTAGCAAGACTTTTTTATTCTAGTACTCCAATTCACTTGCAATAAAGGCCAACATGCCAACTGCCTTCCTAATTGCTTGCTGTACCTACATGCTAACTTTCTGCATTCCATGTATGAATAGATAAATTGTGGAGTGGATAAGTCACCTGGTATGGATGGCTTGCATCTCAGGTTGCTAAGGGAACTCAGGATGGAAATAGAGGAAGAGCTTGCCATAATCTTCCAATCTTCCCTAGATATGGGGGAAGTTGCCAGAGGATTGGAAAATGGCAAATCTGTTACCTTCCTTCATGAAAAGGTGTAATGACACTCCTAGTAACTATAGGTTGGTCAGTTTAACATCAATGTTGGGTAAGGTTTGAGTGAATTAAGAAAAGCCAGCATGGATTCATAAAAGATGCCTTTTCCAATCCAACTGTATTTACTTTTTTTAAAAATAAGGAGCCAATCAAACCAGGTTTTCTAGAGCCAAAGAAAAAGCAAGTTTATTAGCTACTAGACCCAAGGAAAAATAATAGAATACGCAACAACATGCACACACATATCAGAAGTAAGAGAAGTTAGAGTCCAAATACAAGTTGTGGGGCCGGGATGCGTGGGCTGGTGGCTTTTACACTGCTGATGGCACCTTGTCCTGATTTTCAGGTTCACTCAACTGCTTTCCCACCCGCGGGCAACTTGTAAAATTCAGCCGTTGATATATGGTGT
This sequence comes from Carcharodon carcharias, assembly GCF_017639515.1. Lineage (NCBI taxonomy): Eukaryota > Metazoa > Chordata > Chondrichthyes > Lamniformes > Lamnidae > Carcharodon > Carcharodon carcharias. Next base: position 22,184,816 of record NC_054474.1, read on the forward strand.
AGGATAAATCCAATCGTTAAACATCTGGCAATCCCCCATGCAACTTTGTTTATATCATTTTACCAATCTTCTGCCAAACTCCTGTGGTGAATCATCAGAAGTCCCACAAAAATTCTAACTCAAAGTAATTAACAGAAACTTATTACTGCCTACTCAAGAAATGTTACCAAAAGCCAAGCTAGACAAGTAATCTAAAATATGGAAACTAAAAATATCTAGAGTGAGAAAAGGGAAAAAAACAATACAACTTGGAATGTTATTATAAAAATATAAAATACTGAAAACACTCAGCAGGTCAGGGCAGAGAGAAACAGAGATGATATTTCATCTGAACTGGAAAAAGTTAAGCCATGTAACAAGCTGTGAGTAAATACAAAGGCAGTGTAAGAGGGGCAAGGTGGAGGAAGAACAAAAGGACTGTGATAAGGGATTAAATGACAAAAAAAAATCTAACAGTCAAGTAAAGAAACAGAAGGTACATCTTACCAAAGGATAATTAGCAGAATTATTACCACCTACTTATGTCCGAAGGAATGGGAGCAGTAAAATTGAAAAATGGTGTTAAATTGTTGAGCTCATCTTTGAGTTTGGAATGCTGTAAAGTATCCAATCAACAGATGAGGCACTGTTCCTTGAGCTTTGAGGTTCATTAGAACAGTGGGAACGACCAAGGATGTATCGGTCAGTGTGGGAGTGGGACAGATTATTCAAATGACAAGTGAAGCCCAAGATCATGCTTGCAGACTGAATGGAGGTGTCCACAAAGCCATCGCCCAACCTAAATTTTGTATCCCCAATGTAGAGGAGAAAACATCATGAGCAGTAAGTACAATATAATGTATTGAATGAAGTGAAATCACTGTTTCACTTGAAAGGGACATTTGGAAGCCAGGATGGCTGGAAGGGAGAAGATAAATAGAAAGCTGTTGGATTTCATGAACTCAATGGGGAAGGGAGGGGGGCGCAGATGTGATTGAAGGGTGTCACAGAGAGTACAATTCTTTTGGAATGCTAAAAGGAGAGAGTCCCTCCCTCACCACTTTTCCTGTAACATCGATGATTGTATCAGTGTCATTCCATTATTTTTAAAGTTAAGGTTTGCAGAATGCATTCAAAATGTGTCATTTACGAGAAACTTTATTTTCAGGAGTATATGGAAAACCCCTAAAAAGCCTATTAGTGCTAACCATCTGAATAACTAGTTACAAGTGATCAGGATATTCAAATGCAAGACTTAGGGTGTTCCTGTTTTTAGTTTGCTTTCACAAGGGTCTTCCCCTCAGTCTTAAGACTGGATTACATCCAGACCTATACATGCCCAGTATCACGACTGGAAAATATTAAGCTGCCAAGAGAATGTTGAGGACAGCTGAAACACTCCCTTGTTAACAAGCTAAGGAGACTGCCAAGCCTTGTTCAGTAATTTCTGACATATTGCTAATGTCACTTCAATGATTCTCTTACATCTTGCCTGTCCAGTAGATCAATAGTTTACATGTGTTACCTAAATGTCAGGGAGGACTGATTCTAAGCTCTAGTATAGAGTGCTGGGTATCCACACTGTGGCTAGTATTTTATGGGGTGTGGCAGATGGGATCCGAAATTTCAGTTTCCCCGAGGGCAAGTTGAGATGCAATGATTAAGTCGGCAGCCTAGCAGTGTTCCTAATTGTTATACATTTACATATCCTGAACACTCATCATACAAAGGTTTTTTATAATTATGTGTAATCTTCCAGATTAAGTCAGTGGCACATGGGAATCTCATGGCTCCAGTTCATGTTTGTTTGATGATGGTGTGCAACAGTCGGCTTTGTGCAGTTGTGTCTCCACACAACCAGCAAGGGTGAGTCAGGGTGAATGGGGTGAGAGGAGAGGAGTGGGGGTTGATGGTGGAACATGGTCAGAGGCAATGAGGAGTGGAAACGGGATCCAAGGAAGGACAGAGGGTGGGGTCGGTGGCATGGAGGAGTGAAACGGAATGGGTCTGGTGTCCCGGGTGTAGTGGTGGTGGGGTTGGTGGGGGACTCAGTCAGTCAAGGTAAGAAAATGAGAAGCCTAAACTGTGGTAATGTTCACACATGGGTCCAACTCAGGGTGCTGACTGGCAGAAGAAATAAGAAAATGTTCACATTGTGGGTTTGGGTGAGGGGTGGGGGGTGATTGGTGGGTGCAGGAGGACAATTCAGTAGAGGGGCAATACAGCCTGAGGTTAGATTAATCAAAGGTATCTTAGGGTGTGTCACGGGATCTAACAAAAACTCTAAGAATGATGCAGGGAGAGTATGGGATCAGAGGGTCAAGTATGATGGGGACAAGCGTGAAGGTGACAGGAAGAGGGTGGAGGGTAACAGGTTTGAGCACAAACCTTACAATGACCATTATTACAATGTCTCCAAAAGCATATGCAGTGCCAGGATTGGAAGTCAAAGTGTGAGGAGCCGAGTGTGTGGTGGGTGGAGTTCAGTTGTGGTTAATGGAAGGAGTTGAAAACCTAATTGCTCATAATAAAAAGTCATAATACAATCAGGCAGAATCAACATGGTTTTGTGAAAGGGAAATTGTGTTTAACTAATTGGTTAGAATTCTCCAAGGAAGTAACAAGCAATATGGATAATGGAGAAACTGTAGATGTGGTGCATTTGGATTTCCAAAAGGTATTTGACAAGGTGCCACATCAAAAGTGACTTCATAAAATAAAAAAAAACTCATGGTATGAGGGTATGATACTAGCCTGAATAGAAGATTGGTACCCAACAGTTGTATCTGAATGTGTGTAGCATTCATAAAAAGGTAAATGAATTGATACAAGAAGAAATATTGTGTGTATGATAAAGAGATGGCAATAATCATGGGTGATTTTAATCTACATATAAACTGAAGAATCAGATTGGCAGAAGTAGCCTGGGTGAAGAGTCGTAGAGTGTTTTTGAGACAGTTTCTTAGAGTAGCAGGTTAGGGAACGAACCAGAGAGCAGGTTTTTTAAGACTTGATATTATGTAATTTTATAGGATTAATTAATGACCTCAGAATAAAAGCACCCCTTGGTAGCAGCAACCACAACATGATTGAATTTTACATCCAATTTGAAAGGGAGAAGAGCAGGTCTAAGACCATTATCTTAGACTTAAATAAGGACAACTATGTGAGCATGAAAGCTGAGCTAGTTGAAGTGAACTGGGACACTAGGCTAGAGGATAGATAATGGAGAAGCAGTGGCAGATATTTCAGGGGATATTTCAGAATGAGTTTATCCCTACTACAAAGAAAAATCCTAAAGAATTTATGGAAAACATCAAACTTAAGGAAAAAGGATATAACTGTGCAAAGATGAGTGGCAGGTCAGATGATTAGTCATTCTTTGCTGTTCTTTATAGTCTGACCACAAGGTTAATTAGGAAAAAGAAATTAGAACATAAGAGGAAGTCAGCACGAAATGCAAAAATGGATGGCAAGAGATTCTACAGGTTATTTAAAAAGGAAGGAAGTAAAGGGAATGTTGGTCCTCCAGAAAGTGACAGTGGGGAGTTATAGTAGATAATAAGGAAATGGTGGATGCTTCTGCCTTCACTGTAGAAGATACAAAAAAATTCCAGTAATAGCTCTAAATCAGGAGGTGGAGGGAAGGGAGGAATTTGGTGAAGTTACAATCACTAGGGAAGCGGTACTGAGCAGACTGATGGAGCTATGGGCTGACAAGTCTCTGGGTCCTGATTGACTTCATCTTAGAGTCTTAAAAGAGGTGGCTCATGAGGTCATAGATGCATTGGCGTTAATTTTCCAAAATTCGCTAGATTCTGGGAAGGTTCCATCAAACTGGAAAGTAGCAAATATAACCCCTCTATTCAAGAAGAGCGGGAGGCAGAAATCAGGACACAGTAGGCAAGTTAGCTTGAGATCTGTCGATGGTAAGTTATCAGAATCGATCATTAAGGAGGTTTTACCTGGGCACTTAGAAAAACCCAAAGTAATTGGGAAGAGTTGGCATGGTTTCGTGAAAGGGAAATTGTGGGCAGAATCTTCTGTTTGGCGTGTGGGTGTGGGCCCCACACACCGATGTGTAAAATGACACGCGGTGATATCTATGTCACCGCGCATCATTCAGACCTTTAGTTCGGCAGGCGCGCACCGGAGTTGGCTGCGCGCCTGCTGAGCTGTCAAAGGCCTGTTAAGGCCATTAACAAACTAATTAAGGTAATTGTCAGGGATGCCCATCCAACCTTAAACCCTTCGCATTTTTCATGAAACCCCACCATGGGCGGGATGAGGTTTCGTGAAGGATTTATTAATGAAATAAAAATTTTTAAATCAAAATTCATAACCATGTCCCAGCTCACGTGACACTGTCACATGAGGGGACACGTCTGAATAATTTTTTTCTTTATTTCAATGTTTCATAATGAAATTAATCTCCCTGAGGCAACTCCGTGCCTCAGGGAGATTTCTGCGCTCTTTTGCGAGCATACACAAAAGAGCAAAAGCCCTAATTCTCCCCCCTATCCCCACCCGCACCAGTAGCACTGAGCATTTGCAGGTGCGCGTCACACTGGGTGGGCCTTAATTGGCTTGCCAACATAAAATGGCTCCACGCATATTCCCGACGGGGAGAAAATTCTCCCCCATGTTTAACCAATTTACTGGAGTCTTTTGTAGGAGTAATATGTGCTGTGGATAAAGGGGAGCCAGACATACTGTACTTGGATTTCCAGAAGGCATTTGATAAGGTGTTACATCAAAGATTATTGCAGAAAGTAAGAGCTCATGGTATAGGGGTGGGTTACATATTAGCATGGACTGAGGATTAGCTGGCTGGTAGTAAATAGGGTAAAATGGGTCTCAGTCTGATTGGCAGGTCGTGACTAGTGGAGTCCTGCACTGGGGTCTGTGCTGGGGCATCAACGTTTTACAATTTGCATCAATGACTTAGATGAGGGGAATGAGGCATGGTAGGCAAATTTAGAGATGACACAAAGATAGGTAGGAAAGTATGCTGGGAAGAAGGCATAAAGAGTTTACAGACAGATAAAGATAAGTTGAGTGAGTGGAGTATAATGTGGGAAAATGTGAGGTTGTTTACTTTGGCAGGAAGAATAAAGAAGCATAGTGTTACTTAAATGGAGAATTCCGAGGTGCAGAGGGATCTAGGTGTTCTAGTGCATACGTTGGAAAAAGTTAGTATACTGGTACAGCAAGTAATTAAGACAAATGAACACTATCCTTTATTGCAAGAGGAATTGAACATAAAACTAAGGATGCTATGCTTCAGTTGTATGGGGCATTGGTGAGAACCCATTTTAAATACTATGTGCAGTTTTGGTCTCCTTATTTAAGGAAAGATGTAAATGCTTTGGAGGCAGTTGAAAGGAGATTTACTAGACTGATACCTGGAATGAGTGGATTGTCTTATGAGGAAAGGTTGGTGAGACTGGGCTAGTTTCCACTATAGCTTAGAAGAGCGGGGGCTGATTGATTGAAGTATAAATGACACTGAACAGTCTCGGCAAGGTGGATGTGGAAAGTATGTTTCCTGTTGTAGTTGAGTCCAGAACTAGGGAGCACTGATTTAAAATTAGGGGTTACCCTTTTAGGACAGAGATAAGGTGGACTTATTTCTGAGGGTTGTGTGACTTTGGAACTCTCTGCCTCAGAATGTGGTGGACGTCATGGAATCACAGAATTTTAACGGCATGGAAGGAGGCCATTTGGCCCATCATGTCTGCACCGGCTCTCCAAATGAGCATTATGACCTAGTGCCATTGCCCTGTCTTTCCCCCGTACCCCTCCACATATGGATGATTATTTGAAAAGGAACAATGTCCTTTTGAATATCTCGATTGAACCTGCCTCCACCACACTTCCAGGCAGTGCATTCCAGACCTGAACCACTCGTTGGGTGAAAAAGTTTTTTCTCACATCTCATTTGCAAATCACTTTAAATCTGTGCCCTCCCATTATTGATCCTTTTACAAGTGGGAACAATTTCTCCCTATCTACTCTGTCCAGCTCCCTCATGATTTTGAACATCTCTATCCAAATCTCCCCTTAGCCTTCTTCTCTTCAAGGACAACAGTCCCACCTCTCCAGCCTATCCTCATAGCTTAAGTTTCTCATCCCTGTAAGCCTCTTCTGCACTCTCTCCAATGTGTTCACATCCTTCCTATAATGTGGCGCCCAGAACTGTACACAACATTCCAGTTGACATCTAACGAGTGTCTTATGTAAATACAGCATAACCTCCCTGCTCTTGCATGAAATGCCCTATTAATAAAGCCCAGGATACTATATGCTTTATTAACTGCTCTCTCCACCTGTCCTGCCACCTTCAATGATCTTTGCACATATTCACCCAAGTCTTTCTGCCCTTGCATCCCCTTCAAAATTTCACTGCTTATTTTATACTGTCTGTCCATGTTCTCCCTCATCCCAACTTCACCTATTAACTTATTATTCTCTATACAAGTGCCATTTGTCCCTCCCAGTATTTTGTGCACCCTGGTATTCCTCTCAAATATTTTCTCTTGATTCCAACACCCCTGCTGAGTTAGTTTAGAGCCCTCCCAACAGCAGTTGGTAAAGGCTGAGTTGTTTAAATCCCAGAGGGAAACTTGAACAACTGTCATAACCTATATTTTCAATTAGTACATTTGAGATGCAGCTCTGAAATCAGGAATAAGACCATTGAACCTCAAAAGATTTTAAATAAAAAAAATTAAACATTTATTAATTTAACAAATTAAACACATACACATGTCTACACTTTCTATCATAATAACTTTTTAAAAAATCCCCAAATGAATCACTCCCAGGTAAATCTTCACCAAGGCAACAGTAACCCATAGACTTTAAACAGACACCAGGCAAAGCACATTTGACCTCACGAATTCAAAATAAGGTTCCTTGCAGTTTGGTTCCTTTGCAGACACAGTTGTAGGCTTACAGGCTGGTTAGATCTTAAAATGCCTCTGCCGTATGCATACAAGCTCCATTGTATCCTAGGCTTTTAACGTCACATCTTCTAACAATAATATTTTCATCTCACTAATTTTATTAGTAATATAAACACATTGCTTGGCATTTCCCAGCTAGGTGAAGGATTTTACTCCCAGTCTTGAATGTTTTATTCAACTAATGCAAATTTACACTTTACCTTCTATCCTTACTCACTGTTTACCGAATTAACATCTCAAACTATTATACATCAAAGCAACCAAACTAGCAGGCTTTAATCCAATTAAAACATACATCACACACCCCACTACAATTCCAATAACATTATAGTAATTAATATCTCTTTATGATACTAGCAAAACACCCTGCAAGGAATTCTGTCCCAGCTCTGTTCAGGTGCAATCCATTCGGCTTATACAGGTGCCATCTCCCCCAGAGTCAGCCCCAGTGTCCCAGGAGGCTAAAGCCCTCCCTCCTGTACCATCTTTCCAGCATGCATTCATATGCCTTATCCTCCAATTTCTATACTCACTGGCACATAATACTGGGAGTAATCTGGACATTAGTACATTTGAAGCAAAAACAAAAATACCTGGAAAAACTCAGCAGGTCTGACAGCATCTGTGGAGAGGAACACAGTTAACGTTTCAAGTCTGAATAACTCTTCGTCAGAACTGAGGAAAAATAGAAAAGAGGTGAAATATAAACTGGTTTAAGGGAGGGTGGGACAGGTAGAGCTGGATAGAGGGCCAGTGATAGGTGGAGATTGCCAAAAGATGTCATAGACAAAAGGACAAAGAGGTGTTGATGGTGGTGATATTAGCTAACAAATGTGCTAAAGTTGATATTAAGGGTAGAAAGCAGGACAAGCAAGGTACAGATAGCCTTAGGGGGGGTGGGGTGGGAGGAAGGGATCGGAAATAGGCTAAAAGGTAGAAATGAAACAATGGATGGAAATACATTTAAAAATAATGGAAATAGGTGGGAGAAGAAAAATCTATATAAATTATTGGAAAAAGGGGGATCGGAAAGGGGATGGGGATGGAGGAGAGAGTTCATGATCTAAAGTTGTTGAACTCAATATTCAGTCCGGACGGCTGTAACGTGCCTAGTTGGAAGATGAGGTGCTGTTCCTCCAGTTTGCGCTGAGCTTCACTGGAACATTGCAGCAGGCCAAGGATGGACATGTGGGCATGAGAGCAGGGTGGAGTGTTGAAATGGCAAGCGACAGGGAGGTCTGGGTCATGCTTGCGGACAGACCGAAGGTGCTCCTCAAAGCGGTCACCCAGTCTGCGTTTGGTCTCTCCAATGTAGAGGAAACCGCATTGGGAGCAGTGAATGCAGTAGACTAAATTGAGGGAAGTGCAAGTGAAATGTTGCTTCACTTGACAGGAGTGTTTTGGCCCTTGGACGGTGAGAAGAGGGGAAGTAAAGGGGCAGGTGTTGCACCTTCTGCGGTTGCATGGGAAGGTGCCGTGGGAGGGGGTTGAGGTGTAGGGAGTGATGGAGGAGTGGACCAGGGTGTCCCAGAGGGAACGATCCCTGCGGAATCCGCCTGCTGGTGGGGGGGTCTGTGTACATTTCAGGTCCTGCTTGTTAATTTTCTACATAGCTTCCTAAATTCTGATTGCAGGACCACATCCTCCATCCTACCCAAGTCATTGGTACCAATGTGGTCCACGTCCTCTGGCTGTTCACCCTCCCCCCAGAAGAATGTCCTGAAGCTGCTCTGTGACATCCTTGACCCTGGCATCAGGGAGGCAACATTCCAACCTGGAGTCACGCCTACAGTCTCACGAACGCCTGTCTGCTCCCCTAACCAATGAATCCCCTATCGCTATTGCTTTTTGTGTCTTCTTCCTCTGCACCTGTACAGTCGAGCCACACACAGTGCCACAAACTTGGCTCTGGCTGCACTCCTCTGAAGAACTAGTGCCCTCACCAGCTTCTAAAATGGAATACCAATTCCAAGGGACTCCTGCACCGCCTGTGCACTTCTCATGGACTGCCTGATGATCATCCATTCCCTCTCTGCCTCCAGATGCTTAAGCTGCAGTGTGACCTCCTCTCTGAACGTGTTATCCATGTAGCTCTTAGCCTCGTGGATGTACCACAGTGACTCCAGCTGCTGCTCAAGCTCTGAAACCTGGAGCTCAATTTTCTGCAGCTGGCAGCTCTTCCTGCACACATGGTCGTCTAGGACACCAGTCGCGTCCATGACTTTGCAATTATTATAGGACACACATTCCACTCAACTGAGCTGCCCTATGTCTTAACTCTACTTCCCATGCATTAACATGTCTTAACTCTACTACCCACGCATTAACTTTATTCCACTTTGGATTATTTATATTGGTCTTATTATACTGGCCCTAAATTTCCCTTATTCCTGGTGCTTCAGTTAAATCCAAGTATAGCTACTAGTTTAAAAATATTATACTTTTCTAATTTACTCACCAGGCCCTACTTAGTAAGGCCACTGCTCTTCTTTGAGGAAAGGTAGAGAAGGAAAAGAGCACCTCCTTTTCCTCATGGAACTCCCTCAGTCACCTCTGCCCTTACACTCTTGCCGCTTCTCGCGCTGATTTGGCTGCCCCTCTGGGCACTGCTGACTGCCTGGCTCGGGGTCCTCCTCTCACACTCTCCTTAGGTAGGGGGTCAGTAAATATTTTTTAAGGCAGAGGTAGATATTCTTGTTAGGCAAGGGAATCAAATGTTGTCAGGGGAAGTTGGGAATGTGAACTCAAAGCACAAACAGATCAGCTATGATCTTATTGAACGTTGGATAGGCTTAAGGTGCCAAATGGCCTACTTCTGCAGCTATTTCATATGTTTGTAACAGGAGGCAGAGAGTAGGGATAGATGGGTCATTTTCAAGTTGGCAAGATGTGGAGTGTGTTGGCAAAACATATCTTCAAGAAATTTATTTTCTTTTAAAAGTTGGAAGGACATTGCATTATTTGGTACTTTGGAATTTTAAAAAAATATATCAAAAGTTCACCTTGGACTGGGAGCAAACATTCCTTTTTCAAGAAATCACCTGACCATCATGGCACCACACCTGGAGTACTGTGCACAGTTTTGGCCCCCTTACTTGAGGAAGATGTAGTTGCATGGAGGTGGTTCAGAGGAGGTTCACTAGATTGATTCCAGAGATGCGGGGCTTGTCTTATGAGGAGAGATTGAGCAGTTTAGGCCTATACTCGCTAGAGTTTAGAAGGATGGGAGGAGATCTAATTGAGGTATATAAGATGCTAAAGGGGATAGACAAAGTAGATGTGGAGCAGATGTTTCCCCTTGTGGGGCATTCTAGAACAAGAGGCCATAGTTTTAGGCTAAGGGATGGTAGATTTAAATCAGAGATGAGGAGGAATTGCTTTCCTCAAAGGGTCATGAATCTGTGGAACTCACTATCTCAGAGTGCGGTGGATGCCGGGATGCTGAATAAATTTAAGGAGGAGATAGACCAGCTCTGACATTTTTTTAAGGAAGGGAGTTCCAGGACCGTGACCAAGTGACAGTGAAGGAACGGCAATACAATTCCAAGTCAGGATGGTGTGTGGCTTGGAGGGGAGCATGCTGGTGGTGGTGTTCCCACAGATCTGCTGCCCTTGTCCTTATGGTTTGTAGGGTTCGGAAGTCTGGAAGGTGCTGTCAAAGGATCCTTGATTAAGAATAAATAAACTAAAAGTCCTGAGGACTTTATAAGGTGAATGCTGGAAGGGTTATTCCCCTTGTGGGGAGTTTGGAACAAGAGTCCACAGTTTAAAAATGAGCTTGGAATGTGTTACCACAGCAGACACAGAAATCATTGCTTTCTTTAAACAGCATGCCCCTCATTATTCAGACAAGTGCCTAGCTACCCTCCTGGAGGAAGTGGCAGTGCGGTGGGAGTTCCTTCTTCTGAGGTTTGGGAGGCAGAGGCCCCCGCCTGACCAAACATGGGTGGAAGGAGGTGGCGGGGAGTGCCAGCTCCCATGATGTGGTGCGGCACACATGCCTCCTGTGCCTTTAAAGGTTCAATGATCTCCTGAGCTCGGGAAGGGTGAGTACTATGTTGCCTCAAGTCACTTAATACACCCGTCAGTCACTCTTTCCCCCTGCAGCAACACCCCCCCACCCCAACCCCCGCCCCCACCCACAACCCCACCAACTCTAAGTACAGTAACGCCATTGATTCCCTCATGGCATGTATCCCTCGCTGGGTGTGACAGCAGAGATTGCCCACACCCATTTCACCCTGAGAGGGTTGAGCTAAGATGTGCTCTGCATCCACAGCATGTGTGACACTGACACCCAGAGTATAGAATGGGGTTGCTGGAACTGCGAAGCATGTCGAAGTCAGGGTGCTAACATGCTGGGAGGGGAGCTTCCAGTTAACAGGGCACCAATCCATCTCCTGGTCTTTGCGCTCCACATGTTTGTGTCTCCTTGCTTAGCAAAGTGGTACCTTGTGGTGCCACATGTGTAGGTGGCAGCATTTGGCCAATGGGGCATGGTGGGGGCTTAGCCCTGGTTTGTTTGGGTGAGTGTGCAGCAGCTGCGGGGTGACAAAGAACTGGAGTTCTGCAATGTCCCACTCTGGCTGGGGTGACAGGGATGTGATGGGAATTCAGGTGCAGGCTGGACTAATCAATGCTCCTCTCTCCTTTTCAGGAAAAAACTGCACACAATGCATCGGAACGAATGTGGACTGATGGAGGGCAGGCCCAGTTGATCATTCTTACAGCTTTCGAGCAGCAGGCCATGGGCCTTGAGAGGTGCCAAGCCCCCAGGTCCACCGGTGGCAGTGAGGCTGGGATGCCACAGGGAGTATGTTTGGTGAGCAGTCAGGTCACCATGTGTGTCACAGGAGCCATGGCACTGCTGAATGCTCCATGATTTAAGTTAGCAACATGGGTTTACCCTTGGTTATGGAAGGATGAGCGCATAATGATCTGGGGGAGTGGCCTGCAAGTTGACATTGTCTGCACTAATCAAATGTCCTTTTTCTTCCTTTTAGCATCACTGGAGCAGGGCCAGGAGGAGGCAGAGGGCTCACCTCTGACCCCTGAAGCCCCCGAGCAAATGCACTCCCCAGCGTCACACCATCTCAGCCAGGCAAGGACCAGCGCAAATACCAGCACGTCGGTGGGAATTAAATCTTCGACTAGTGACCTGGGGCACAGCGATGAGGGCACTTCACACTCACTTGAGCTGCGGGCAGGGACAGAGAGTGCCCAGGGTGTTGGCAATCGAAAAACTGCTGGGGACCAGGTACTTGCTCGGTCAGTGGCTGATGATGTGCCTCTGGAGTCGTATGAGAGGCAGCAAATGCTGGAAGTGTAGTAGGGTATGCGGGATGATCTGGTGGAGATACATAAGGCTAGGTGTGGCGAGGTGCCCTTGCTGGAGGAGTCCACGCGGAGCATCACCAATTCAATGAGCCTCATGGCTGAGCGCCATGCTTCCTCCATAGAGAGAGTGGAGAGGCTCCTCCAGGGGAACAATCAGGTCCTCCTGGGGTTGCGCTCGGACCTGCAAGCCCTCACAGCGGCATTGGCCACAGCTGGTCAGTGCCAGTGTGGGAGATGGTCTGGCCACCAAGTTTCTCAGCTCCGTGCCCATCCATCTACGGCAAGCAGGGAGATCCGAAGCGACCTCACGTCAGTGCAGCAGCTGCCTGTTGGCTCTGCGAGCTCCTCTCAGGGTGCTCCAGATGAGGGCTGCAGCTCCTCTGCCCCTCTCCCAGTGACCGTGGCATCTGATGAGGCTGCGATGACTGGGGAGATGCCAGCTGTGGAACTGGCTGCTCCCTCCCAGGTGGGCCCAGCACAGGCTCCATGGGCCAGAGGACGGCAGCCAAGGTCATCGAGGCCAACAGGACAGCACAGTGAGCAGGCTGGCTCAGATGCCAGTGTCAGCAAGGGGACAGAACCTAAACGTAGCACCCATAAGCGTAAATTTAAGGCACCTTAGATACGCTACGGATTTCTCACTGGTGCTTCTATGTTGGCCCATAGTACTAAGTCAAAAATTCAGTGTGATGTCCAACACCATTTTTGTTTTGCTTTATGGATTTACTTATGTTTGCTGAATATATTGTGACTTGTTGCCATGCCTCAGAGTGATTCCTTACTTCTGCATTTGTATGCGAGGCCATGATGTTGTGAGTGAGTTGTTTGGCATTGAGCTTTATTGACAAGGGCCGTAGTTAATGTTATTATCCAGGCTGATTTATCACTCAGGTATCTCAGCCTGCAGCCCTGGTGTGTGTTGAAGGTCCATCTGTGCTGTGCTAGTGGAAGGTTCTTTGGATTAAAGCCTCCCGGGTGTCCCTGCCTCCCTGGAGTATGCCCGGGTCAGCATCTACCCCCTCAGTGTTCTCATGTGCGTGCACATCCTCGGACTCACTACTGGACTCATTGTGTGCATCCGTGAGCCTGCCCCTGTATTCCAACGGGAAAATTCTGGCCAGTGATTCAATGGCCTTCATCTCTACTGTCAAGGTGTTTGATTCTCTATTACCAAATCATTGTACAGAGCATCATGTTGCACCATGTCTAGTATTGAGTTCCAATACAGAGTGTTTCAATACACAAAGAGCTGGAGACTCAGTTTAATCATAGAGTATTTCAACTTTAATAGGATGATTGGTAGATTGGTGAAGAAAATTGTACCCAATTTATAAGCGGCCCTTTTACAGGTAACACACTCATTAAAATGTAAATGATGCATTATTCGGTCCAGGATACATCAGTAAATTAAGGTGAAATTGTGATTTTACAGCAACAGTTTAAAGCATCCTAAACTAAATTGAAATTGTGACAAGAAGCATTGCCTGTAAGAGGGGAGCATTTAGTGTTCAAGTCTTTGATTTTTTTGCCACTTCTTGCCACTTCTTGTGAAAACGATGAAGCATCAATGGTAAAGTCGACATTGGCACAGCCAACTTGCGTTCCATGGCTCTTCAAAATAATTGTTGCGGAGTAATAGCCTCTTAATAGAAAGAGTGGGATGGATGGACGTTGAAGATAATACATTTTTCTGAGTGAACAATAGATCCCTAAAATACTAAAGTTCATTGTGAACTCAAATTAATCCTTTTTCGTCTAGCAGTGCAGATAGGTACAAATTTCAATGTTGGAATAGGCCATAACTGTTTCATTTTAATTCATTTTAGCTATCCGTGATATGAATGCTATATCTATACTTTTGGCCCTCTAAACCCTATAAGAAACGTGTAATATGTCCAACCAAGTTTAACGTTTATCTTTACATTGACATGATGTTTCTAGTGTATGTCCTGTTATGTAGAATATTCCATGTAAAATATTTGTGAAGCTTTAACAACATGTGTAACTGCACTGAAAAGAAAAGATGGCATTTATATAGCATCTTTCATAACATCACAAAGTCTCAAAGTACTTTACAATGCTTTTCAAGTATTGTTGGTGTTGTAATGTAAGAAACACAGCATTCAATGTGATAGTAACTAGTTAATCTGTTTTAGTGGTAGTGCTTAAGGAATAAATATTGACCTGAGTGGGCAGACAGGGCCTCACATCTGGAACAACAGTGCAGCATTCCCTCAGTACTGTCAATCTTGATATGTCTTTGGTGTGGGTCCTGAATCCTCAACTTTCTGACTGAGCTGAGTGTGCTAGCTCTGAGCCACAGCTGACATGTGTACATTGAGCAGAAAGAGCAAGTTGTAAATGCAGAATGAGTTGTGAAATGTCAATGCAGAAATCCCTCTTGTCCTGTTTAGAATTTGTACAAGGAATGTTGTAGTATGGATGATTCATGGTCACAGCATATTTATGTTGATATCTGAAACTGTAACACATTCAAATATTTGCCGAGATTCGGTGGAGCTGTTGCTGGTCCTGACAACTTGAAGTAAAGCTTGTGTCTTAGGGAGTGTGTGGATTCTTGTTGTGAACAAATGTCAGAAGCAGCTTTACATGATATTCCAATTGTTTAGCATTATGGGAGAGAACTAGCGGATGAAATGATCATGTGGGATAAAGCAGAAATAATAAGTTAGAGGAATGTTTTTGATTTTATTCTGCAGTTCAACTGGGAAACATACATTTGAACATTCACTGATGTGAGAACAACCCAAATTACCCTTTTGTATTCACCGTGTAGCACGGATTCTGGGGCAATACTCAACTCAGGCCATTCCACCTAACCTGTGCCAGCCAGCTGCATATATTTCCTACACATAATCTGTGATCTACACTTCCTTCAAAATATGACTGGAATCCAGTGTTCTTGTGATGGAAGTACTCCCAGATTTGAGTAAGTTAAAGAGTCCATTACTATAAATGAGAGCACTGATGCCAACAGCATGTTATGAAGTCAGGAGATTGTGCCGCTTTGCTTTGCCCCATAGTTGGTGTGGAATGGCAAACCTCAAGCTATATAACCAATTGTCTCTCTCAAATGGAGTATAATGTGGGCAAATATGAAATTGTCCATTTTGGCAGGAAAATAAAAAATAAAGCATGTTATCTAAATGGTGAGAGATTGCAGAGCTCTGAGATTAAGATCTGCGTGTCCTAGTGCACAAATCTCAAAAGGCTAGTATGCAGGTATGGCAAGTAATTAGGAAAGCTAATAGAATGTTCTTGTTTATTGCAAGGGGAATTGAATACAAAAATAGGAAACTTATGCTTCAGTTGTATAGGGCAGTGGTGAGACCACATCTGGAATACTGTGTACAGTATTGCTCTCTTTACTTAAGGAATGATGTAAATGTGGTAGAAGCAGTTCAGAGAAGGCTTACTAAACTAATACCAGGAATGGGCGGGTTGTTTTATGAGGAAAGTTTGACAGGCTAAGCTTGTACCCGCTGGAGGTTAGAAGAGTAAGAGGTGACTTAATTGAAACCTTTAAGATCATGAAGGGTCTTGGCAGGGTGGATGTGGAGAGGATGTTTCCTCTTGTGGGAGAATCTAGAGCTACTAGTCACGTTTAAAAATAAGGGGTCATTTAAGACAGAGATGAGGAGAATTTTTTTCTCTCAGAGGGTAGTGAGTCTTTGGAACTCCCTTCCTCAAAAGGCAGTGGAAGCAGAGCCTTTGAATAGTTTTAAGGCAGAGGTAGATAGATTCTTGATAAGCAAGGGTTGCAAGTTTATCAGGGGTAGGCGAGAATGTGGAATTGAGGTTGTGATCAGGTCAGCCATGATCTTATTGAATGGTGGAGCAGGCTAGAGGTGCTGAATGACCTACTCCTGCTCCTAATTCATCTGTTTGTATGTTCATATGTTCGTAATGGAGAAAGGTGCCTATGGCGCAGCAAGTAATTAAGAAGGCAAATGGTATGTTGGCCTTCATTGCGAGAGGACTTGAGTACAGGAGCAAGGATATCTTATTGCAGCTGTACAGGGTCTGGGTGAGACCACACCTGGAGTACTGTGTGCAGTTTTGGTCTCCATACCTAAGAAAGGATATAATTGCCATAGAGGGAGTGTAGCGAAGGTTCACCAGACTGATTTCTGGGATGGCAGGATTTTGTATGAGGAGAGGTAGGGTCGACTAGGCCTATATTCACTGGAGTTTAGAAGAATGAGAGGGGATCTCATTGGAAACATATAAATTTCTGACAGGGATGGACAGACTGGATGCAGGGATGAAACTTCCTCTGGCTGGAGGTCTAGAACATGTGGTCGCTGTCTCAGGATATGGGGAAACCTCTTCACTCAGGGGATGGTGAACCTGTGGAATTATCTACCAAAGAAGGCTCTGCAGGCCAAGTCACTGGATATACTTAAGAAGGAAATAGATAGATTTTTAGGCTCTAAAGGTGTAAAGGGGTATGGAGAGAGCACAGGAGTATGGCTTTGAGATAGATGATCACCCATGATGGCAGAGCAGTCTCGAAGGGCCGAAGGCCTACTGCTGATCCTATTTTGGATGTTTCTATGTTTTTAACTACGGCTAATTGCCAATTACCATTTGGATGTAAGACTGGAGCCAACACACTGTAATTCACTACAAGCCCATGGCTTTGGTGGGGTTTCATTGCTATTACCACAGGTAACGCTGCACTGAACCAGCTCTATCACTGAGTCAGTAATTTACAGGCAGTACTTTGGCCCATTATCTGGGGTTTTCCACTGATCTTCCATCAAAGTTGTGGAGTTGTCTTAGAACATCAGTCGAATCCCACCCGATATTTAAAGTGTCTTTTACTCAAAGGGTGGGAATGAAATCATTCCATTTATGCACAAGCCACCTACTGGAGCTGAATGGAATGCCAAATAAACCTTGCCTTGTGACGTCAATTGATATTCTGTAAATAGTCTGGGCAATTCATTCAGGATTGCTCAGTATTGTTTTAATCACTCCAACTACATTCAAATGAAACCTGTGATGCAGCTGATGAATTGTCTTTGCTTTTTTTGGGACATTCGGATGATAATCTTCACCTTCTGTTTGTTGTGTGGGAATAAGACATTACAATAGTACCAGTTTTCAGAATTTGCTGCAGAACATTTTATTTTCATTAACCACTTCACTATGTGTGGTCATTTTCATTGAATATTGCTAGTCCAATGCAATTTATTTTATTAGAGCTACTGTTAATAGTGTTCGGTAAACAGTGATAACTTATATTGATACAATGCCTTTAACATAGCAAATTTTTTAAAAAGTAAGGTATTCTAGATTTACTAGATGCAGTCTGTTGGTAAACTAGTCAAGAACAATTTTTCAAAACCCAATTGAGAGTAACACAGTGAAAGGAATATATGCAATGTGTTGAGCAGCTATTTGGGCTGTTATAATGGGCAGGTAGGGGGTCTTATGGTGCAGTGGGAAAGTCCCTGACTATAAGCCAGAAGCTGCAGGTTCAAGTCCCACTCCAGGACTTGATAGCAAGGAAGGTGTGCTTACAACACAGCCAAGCAGGCTGAGTATCAATCTCTAAATTCTTCCAACACATGCCACATGATGGAAAGAGAATTGGAGCCTCTGCCATCACTACTCATAGGTACCAACCACAACACGCATGCAAAAGTGAATGGTGCCTCAGCAACTCCAGATCCTTGAAGGGCTGGTTGGTTCATTCAGCTGAAAGGCCAAAGAAAACCAGATTTGTGCCAACAGCATGGGGTTCAATCCCAGTTCTGGCTGGGGTGGATTTGGGACCTGCCTCCTTGCCCTCCCTGTGGTGGAGGTTGTGGCACTGTGGGTTGGTGCTGCCTTTGTTCAAAGAGCTAAGGATGATGATAGTGTGTCAGGCTATTAGTTTAATCATGATGACTGGGGCTGATGTATGGGATGCAATGTTCACACTTTGTAAACCAGTGCAACAGCCATTGGAGGGTTACTCTAGTTGGAACATGATTATTAAAAGTTAATTGAATGTTTAGATTGACAGGTAATTTTTTTTATACCACAGCTAGTTATATTAAGGCTTCATTTTATTCATCTGAAATTTGCATTTATGATGTATTTTGTTATAAAACAAAGCAACTGTAGTAATAACAATTCTGCTGAAAGTTGATTGACCTGAAACATTAACTCTGTTTCCCTCTTCATCAATGCTCCAGACCTGTTTTGTATTTCCAGCATTTTCTGATTTAATTTCAGATTTCCAACATCTGCAGTGTTTTGCGTTTGTATTGTTGCAGTTGTATTTTATGGGTTTTTTTAGCCAGAACCATTGGTAGATCTCTCCTAATTAGAATGTGCATTGGTTACATGTGGATAAATCAGATCATCAAGAATGAGTTAATTTAAGTAACCTGTGCTATGTCCTATACTGACATGAATGATCTTTAAACATGGATATTTGAATATATATACATCATAATACTTGCATCGTGTAAATGGAAAAATCGAACTTACACTGCTGAAAGGATATGGAGAACTCAACATTGTACATACATCAAAGTGGAACTGAAATGAATCAGGGCAGGGAATATTCCGCCAAAAGAGGGTCTTCTTGTACAGTGTTATTTCAGCCTAGACAATTAAAAATAAAAATAGCAGAGGTTATTTCACAATACTTCTTTCTTCTTTTCTCTTCTCACACCTAGTGGCGTATGAGGTAAGCATGTACTTGTACCTGTTTCCAAAGCAAGGTTTCCCTGGAACAGGTCGCTAGCTGGTCTCCAAATTCACAAAACACTGTTCTATGAATTTAAGCGGATTGAAGTTACATCTCAGCTTCTCCTTGTGGCAGTAACTCCTAATAGAATTCCAGACATTTCAGTGCAATGGAGGCCATTCTGTCCATTGTGCAGGTGTTAACTCTACACTGGAGCAATCTACTATGCTCTTTTCCATTATCTTTTAGTATTTTTATTCTTCAGCTGTTTATCTATTTGCCTGTTAGATATTATGAAGTATTTAGTTTCTGTAATCACTTGTGATAACGCTTTCCATATGCTGAATTTCCATTAACTAAAAAGGTATCTTCTAACCTTTGCCCTCCATGGCCCTTGTTACTGATTTACTCGCCATTAGAGATTTCTGCACTCTTTCGGGCGCATGCCCCGACTCTGGGAATCCCCCCACCCAAACCCCACCCCCCCCCCAACACCCGCACAGGGAGCGCACAGTGCTTCCGGGTGTGCATCATTCTGGGCAGGCCTTAATTGGCCCGTCCACATAAAATGGCGGTGTGCATCCCGATCAGAGTTTAAATGTGTGATTATAAGAAAGGGATGTGGCAGGAACTTGGAAAAAAATGAAGAGTGTAACAAAAGGATTACTCTCTTGCGTTTGATAGCCATCTCAGGATACACTTGCGTGACTTTGCTGTGTGTATGAGATGCTACAGTTATGCTGCTAGACAAAGAATCACAGAATTACAGAATCACACAGTGCAGAAGAGGCCCTTCAGCCCATCGAGCCTGCACCAACATGTGAGGAATACCTGACCTACCTACCTAATCCCATTTACCAGCACTTGGCCCATAGCCTTGAATGTTATAATTTGCCAAGTGCTCATCCAGGTACTTTTTAAAGGATGTGAGGCAACCCACCTCCACCACCCTCCCAGGCAGTGCATTCTAAACCGTCACCACCCTCTGGGTAAAAAAGTTTTTCCTCACATCCCCTCTAAACCTCCTGCCCCTCACCTTGAACTTGCGTCCCCTTATGACTGACCCTTCAACTAAGGGGAAGAGCTGTTCCCCATCCACCCTGTTCATGCCCCTCATAATCTTGTACACCTCGATCAGGTCGCCCCTCAGTCTTCTCTGCTCCAACGAAAACAACCCAAGTCTACCCAACCTCGCTTCATAACTTAAATGTTTCATCCCAGGCAACATCCTGGTGAATCTCCTCTGCACCCCCTCCAGTGCAATCACATCCTTCCTTTAATGTACTGACCAGAACTGCACACAGTACTCCAGCTGTGGCCTCACCAAGGTTCTATACAACTCCAACATGATCTCCCTACTTTTGTAATCTATGCCTCGATTGATAAAGGCAAGTGTCCCATAAGCCTTTTTTCACCACCCAACTGACACCACCCTCCGCCTTCAGAGATCTATGGACACACAAGCCAAGGTCCCTTTGTTCCTCAGAACTTCCTAGTGTCATGCCGTTAATTGAATACATCCTTGTCAAATTACCCCTTCCAAAGTGTATCACTTCACACTTTTCAGGGTTAAATTCCATCTGCCACTTATCTGCCCATTTGACCATCCCGTCTATATTTTCAATAGCCCAAGACACTAACCTCACTGTTAACCATCCGGCCAATCTTTGTGTCATCCGCAAACTTACTAATCCTACCCCCCACATAGTCATCTATGTCGTTTATATAAATGACAAATAATAGGTGACCCAGCACAGATCCCTGTGGTACGCCACTGGACACTGGCTTCCAGTCACTAAAGCATCCTTCTGTCATCACCCTCTGTCTCCTACAACTAAGCCAATTTTGAATCCACCTTATCAAATGACCCTGTATCCCATGTGCATTTGCCTTCTTTACAAGTCTCCCATGTGGGACCTTGTCAAAGGCTTTGCTGAAATCCATATAAACTACATCAAATGCACTACCCTCATCTACACACCTGGTCACCCCCACAAAAAATTCAATCAAATTTGTTAGGTATGACCTCCCTCTGACAAAGCCATGCTGACCATCCCTGATCAAACCTTGCTCTCTCCAAGTGGAGATGGATTCTCTCCTTCAGAATTTTCTCCAATAGTTCCTTACCACTGACGTGAGACTCACTGGCCTGTAGTTCCCTGGCTTATCTCTACAACCCTTCTTAAATAGCAGAACCACATTAGCTTTTCTCCAGTCCTCTGGCACTTCCCCCGTGGCCAGAGAGGAATTAGGAATTTGGGTCAGAGCTCCTGTGATCTCCTCCCTTGCCTCCCGCAGCAGTCTGGGACTCAAATCATCTGGACCTGGAGACTTGTCCACTTTTAAGCCTGCCAACACCTCCAATACCTTGTCACTCCCTATATCAATTTGCTCAAGAGTCTCACAGTCTCTCTTCCTGAGTTGAATACCTTCATCCTCATTCTCTTGGGTGAAGATGGATGTGAAGTATTCGTTCAACACTCTGCCAAAGCAATCCTAGATCATTCACCCACTGAAACTTAGAACATTTAAGCCAGCCATCCATTAATTTAAAACAACCGCAGCACAGTTTATATGACAATTAGTCAAATCATTACAACATCAGCATCACAAATGTGAAATTTAGTGACATTAAATGTGCCAATCTGGATAGAATGAATATTCACTTACCGTCACTGACAAGAGGCGCTTATTGAAATAGCTAGATCACTTATAGGAGAAACATTTTGGTAGTTTAATAGGAACTGGTTCAACTGAGATTTCCTTGAATTTAACAGGCTCAAGTGCAGCACTGCCTTCATCGCAGGAAAAGCCATTCGACTCGACTAAAAAGAAAAAGTGGATTATAAATGCACATAACATGACCAATTTTGATTATAACTAATGAGACAGCAGATAGTATTGAAGATGTTAGTACTGATTTTTTTCTTAAGATTTCATAACAGTTTCTCACAGAAAGAAAAAAGTTGATCATGTTTAAAACATGCTAAATAAAACCTTTGGTTCACATTGTTTTTAATGTCTGACTAATTACTCTGTTTGAACTCTAAATGCAGTTTTATATTTCATATGCAGAGTGTTAGGAGCTTCTGAAGATATGCATTCTGTTAGGAGATATAACACAGATCCTGTATTATTTCAGTGGAGACAAACATGCAGGGTAATTATTCCAAAACACACAGAGGAGAAAGTACACATTAGATGCATTCCGATAATGGCAGGATACACCACCACCTTCTCATGGGCGACTAGGGATGGGCAACAAATGCTAGTCCAGCCAGCGAAGCCCACATCCTGTGAATGAATAAAAAAATTAGATATCCATTTAGATAGGAGAGGTTACACTCACTGTTATGTCAATTCACATGGTATGTGTTCCATTCAGACTTATTCTAAAGGTATTCTAAACATATCAATTTCCAACAGGTCCTAAGCGCAGTATTTGCACTGATCGGAGCATGACAATTATTTTTAACAACTCTTGAAAATTCTCATCATTCAGATGTTCTCATTCATCTGTAACCATACAGAAAGAATTCTCCTGATTATGATATGTAGCAACATCGCAAATATATTTGTAAAGATTTCCCCTGTTCTAAATAAACACTTGTAATAACGGGACTAGGGATATTTCAGTCTCAAGGCTCTTAATAATGTATGATATGAGTCCATGAAATCTAACTAAGAGTGTTGGCATTGAGATTTGTACTGCTTCAATAAAGAAAGGTTAAAATATGAAATCCATATGGTCATATTTTATGAACAATTTCAAAAGCTACACAAGTTTTACATTCTTCCCCAGATCTTTGGCATCACTCTGGTTGTTTTAAGAGTTGCTGCATTTATCCCTGACTAAAGCTCCTGGTTTACACCCAAAACTTTTTCACTGAGTGTATGAAACCTTTGTATTTTCTGGAAGCAGAAGATGGTCCAGCTCCCATTGCAAACAAGGTTCATTTGCAAAGTGTCACTTGCATTTTTAATCAAACATACATGTCTGTTACAAATTGTCTCCATTCAATGAATGACTCCTTAATCAGAGCAAAAAATTTCCAAGCTCATTCCTTTGTCTCAGATAGAACACTTACATAAATATAAAAACAAAAAAACTGCGGATGCTGGAAATCCAAAACAAAAACAGAATTACCTGGAAAAACTCAGCAGGTCTGGCAGCATTGGCGGAGAAGAAAAGAGTTGACGTTTCGAGTCCTCATGACCTTCAACAGAACTAGGTGAATCCAAGGAAGGGGTGAAATATAAGCTGGTTTAAGGTGTGTGGGGGGGAGGGGGGGAGAGAAGTGGAGAGGGGTGGTGTGGTTGTAGGGACAAACAAGTAGTGATGGAAGCAGATCATCAAAAGATGTCACAGACAACAGAACAAAAGAACACATAGGTGTTGAAGTTGGTGATATTATCTAAATGAATGTGCTAATTAAGAATGGATAGTAGGGCACTCAAGGTATAGCTCTAGTGGGGGTGGGGAGAGCATAAAAGATTTAAAAATATTTAAAAATAATGGAAATAGGTGGGAAAAGAAAAATCTATATAATTTATTGGAAAAAACAAAAGGAAGGGGGAAGAAACAGAAAGGGGGTGGGGATGGAGGAGGGTGCTCAATACCTAAAGTTGTTGAATTCAATATTCAGTCCGGAAGGCTTAAAGTGCCTAGTCGGAAGATGAGGTGCTGTTCCTCCAGTTTGCGTTGGGCTTCATTGGAACAATGCAGCAAGCCAAGGACAGACATGTGGGCAAGAGAGCATGGTGGAGTGTTAAAATGGCAAGCGACAGGGAGGGTTGGGTCATTCTTGCGGACAGACCGCAGGTGTTCTGCAAAGTGGTTCCCCAGTTTACGTTTGGTCTCTCCAATGTAGAGGAGACCACACTGGGAGCAACGAATGCAGTAGACTAAGTTGGGGGAAATGCAAGTGAAATGCTGCTTCACTTGAAAGGAGTGTTTGGTCCCTTGGACGGTGAGGAGAGAGGAAGTGAAGGGACAGGTGTTACATCTTTTGCGTGGGCATGGGGAGGTGCCATGGGTGGGGGTTGAGGAGTAGGGGATGATGGAGGAGTGGACCAAGGTGTCCCGGAGGGAATGATTCCTATGAAATGCCGACGGGGGCGGTGAAGGGAAGATGTGGCATCATGCTGGAGTTGGCGGAAATGGCGGATGATGATCCTTTGAATGCGGAAGCTGGTGGGGTGATAAGTGAGGACAAGGGGGACCCTATCATGTTTCTGGGAGGGAGGAGAAGGCGTGAGGGCGGATTCGCGGGAGATGGGCCGGACACGTTTGAGGGCCCTGTCAACGACCGTGGGTGGAAAACCTCAGTTAAGGAAGAAGGAGGACATGTCAGAGGAACTGCTCCGATTGGCATAGGGGGCATGGGAAGAAAACAAGCTCCACCACTTTAACTAACTAGCAGCTTGCAGGCCAGACTGCATGTTCAGCACGAGCCACTCCTGCCAGCCATTATATCAGAGTAGCGGCAGAACGTGGCCCTTAACTGTGCATTAATTGCCCGCTTAAAGGCCTCATTTGGGCCACGACAAGACATCTTCCCAGCTGCCTGTAAAATTGTGACGGGGCTGGGATGCGTGTGCCGTTGGTTTGTACACCGCCAATGGAACCGTGACTGAATTTACGGGTTCACCCATCTGTTTTCCCACCTGCAGTGATGTACTGTGTAGAATAAGTCCAATTGTTAAATATCTTGCAACCCTGCATGCAACTTTTTTTATACCATTTTACCAATCTTCTGCCAAACTTCTATGGTGAACCATCGGGAGAGGTCCTGCTGAAATTCAATCTCAAAATAATTAGCAGAAAGGTGTTACTGTGTGCTCTAGAAATATTACCAAGTGCCTAGCTAGACATCAGGGGGGCTAGTGACACTGTACTCCAATTTATCAAGTTATCCAAAATACGCAAACCCAGAGAACAAAAAGGGAAAAACACAATCCAACTTGGAATATTATTATAAAAATAGAAAATGCTTGGAAACATTCAGCAGGTCTGGCAGTATCTGTGGAGGGAGAAACAGAAATGATATTTAAAGTTCATAATTTTTCATCAGAATTGGAAAAAGTTAGAGATGCAACAAGTTATAGAGGCAGAGAAAGAGAAGAGAGATGATTGTGTTATGATGTGGCAGATGACACATGCAGGCAGACAAATCCACACCCATAAACCTACATTGCAATAAACCACAATAATATAATGGAAAACATGCTAGTTTCATGGCAGTAGAAGGACAAAAGGACTGTGATAGGGTGGAAGCAAGGGATTAAATGGCAAAAGGGATCTAACAGGCAAGTAAAGAAACAAAAGATACATCTTAGAACCATAGAACCATAGAAAAGTTATGACACAGAAAGAGGCCATTCAAGAGGCCAAAAAATAAAAAAAATAGCTGCCCGTTCTAATCCCACCTTGCAAGCTACAGTACTTTAGGTGCAGATCCAGGTTATTCTGGAGTATTTTGTTGGGCATACCGTAAGAAAACTGGAAAAGGGCTTCTGGTAGTGAACTGTTCTGCTGGTGAACTGGCTGCCATTGTCTTAGTTTGGATTCAGAGATGGTTTTCTAGACCTTAATCACAATTTTGAGGTTTAAGTGGACAAAGCACACACATGTCATTGGGTAACCTAGCCAACAGCCATTAAAAGAATGGCTGGAGACCGCTCAGAAAAGGACCTTGAAATGCTTAAATTTGATTTTGGTGGGGTCAGGATTGTTCAACCTGAGAAAGAAAAAGCTCTGGCCCATCTGAGCACCTGCTCCCACCACAACTCCAACTGTCGACTGGCTCAGAATGGGAGACTTCCCACAACCTGTAAACTGCAGTGGGATGGCTGCTTGGTGCCTGCAGTCTATGAAAGAGGCCCTGCCCTCAAAATAGCTCTGACCTCATCAGCAGCTACTGCAGTTCAAATTGTTCCAGTAGATCCCCAACAGGAGATACTCTGACTTCAGTCCCAACCGGTCATACTAAATTGAGAAATGGTTACTTCTGTTGTTCTAATCCAACAAAGGTATATGAATATATTGCTGAAAAGCGAGGCATTTTGCCAAAGCCTCTGGTCGTGCACTCATCAAGACAAATGCAAGAATGCCAAATTTCGAACAACCACAACAGTCCACGCGACAGGAGAAAAGGGTGCTGACTGGACAGTGAGTCTACTCCGACCAGCCAAGGCACCACCTTGGTGAGTCCAAGGGGAAGCCAGGGGCTCCCCAAGATCCCAGGCAATTCAGAAAAGCACAACGCCCAAACACACTCCTCCTGCCTGGAGAGAATGGGTGGGTCCCTGTGCATGAATGCTTGTCACCTTCAGCAAGCACAAACAAGACACGTTATAAGCCTGATTGAGCACGTTAAATTGGGGTTAAAATGAGCAGCTAGTTTTTTTAATTTTTATTTTTCAGCTGGCGCAGGCATGATGGGCTGAATGGCCTCTTTCTGTACTGTAACATTTCTATGGTTCTATGGCTGTTGGTGTAACTAAATGCAGTCAGGATTGTTCAGCAAGTGCTGCCCAATAGCAGAATCGCATTGCCGAGGTGTGATTAGCAATAGCAGAATTATTACCAACTACTGATGTCCAAAGGAATGGGAGCAGTAAAATTGAAAAATGGTGTTAAGTTGTTGAACTCAATGTTGAGTTTGGAATGCTGTAAAGTACCCAATCAACAGATGAGATGCTGCTCCTTGAGCTTCCTTTGAGGGTCATTAGACCAGTGGGGAAGACCAAGGATGTATAGGTCAGAGTAGGAGTGGGACAGATTATTAAAATGACAAGTGAGCTGAAGCCCAAGATCATGCTTGCAGACTGAATGGAGGTGTCCGCAAAGCCATCACCCAACCTGGATTTGGTATCCCCAATGTGGAGGAGACAGCAGCATGAGAAGTAAATATAGTATAATATATTGAATGAAGTAGAATCACTGTTTCACCTGGAAAGAGGGTTTGGAGGCCCGGATGTTGGGAAGGGAGGCAACAAATGGAAAGCTGTTGGATTTCCTGCACTTACTGGGGAAGGTACCGTGGGAAGAGAGGTTGGGGGAGGTGATTGAAGTGTGTCACAGTGAGTACAATTCCTTTACACAATCACAGAACCACAAGACCTTTACAGTGCAGAAGGAGGCCATTCGGCCCATCAAGTCTGCCCTGGCTCCCTGAAACTGCATTCCATCTAGACCCACTCCCCTGCCTTATCCCCATAACCTTGCACATTCTTTCTTTTCAGAAAGCAGGCCAATTCACTTTTGAATACCTCGATCAAACTTCCCTCCACCACCCTCTCAGGAAGTTCATTCCAGACTGTCAGGAATAATTTTCATAATGTTATCAGAATTTATTGCAAAGTAAATTAATAGTGGGGTTTTTGACTATGTGTACGTGGAGGCGTCTTAATTGAATTAAAGGCAGCAGGTCTGTAGGGTTCGATGTATCAGAAGATAAATTAGGTTTGAAATGCTAAGTATTTAACATGGGGACAGTTTTAGAAATCACTTTGACTCCTTTTGCCAATTATTTTGAATCTGTGCCCTCTAGTCCTTTATGCTGGGAACAGTTTCTCACCATTTACCCTGTTTGTAACCCTCAGGATTTTGAATACTTCTGTCAAGTCTCCGCTGAGCCTTCTTTTCTCCAAGAAAAACAGTCCCAAGCTCTCCAAACTATCCTCAAACTATTCTTTATCCCTGGAATCATTCTTGTGAATCTCCTCTGTACTCTCTCCAATGCTTTCACATCATTCCTGAAGCATAGCGCCCAGAACTGGACGCAGTGCTCCAGAGGCCAAACTTAGTGTCTTATACAATTTCAACATGACCTCCCTATTCTTGTATAAATTAAGCCTAAGATACTATATGTTTTATTAACTGCGCTCTCAACATGCCCTGACATCTTCAATGATTTATGTATAAATGCACCAAGGTCCCTCTGTTCCTGCATCTCCTTTAGAGTTTCACCCTTTATTTTATACTGTCCCACCATATCCGTCCAGCCAAAATGAATGACCTCACACTTCTCCACATTGAACGTCATCTGCCACTTGTCTGCCCAATCACCAACATGTCTTTTTGAACTTCCAGACAATCCTCATCACAGTTGACGTTTCCAATCTCCATAACTTCTTCAAATTTTGAAACCATGCCCTGAACACCACAGTAGAGGTCATTAATATATAGCAGGAAGAACAAGGGTCCCAACACTGACCCCTGGGGAACTCCACTACAAACTTTCCTCCAATCTGAAAAACAACCATTTATCATTAATGTATGTTCCCTTTAGAATACTAAAAGGGGAGAATTCCTCCCTCACCACTTTTCTGCAACATTGATGATTGGTATCATTCCATGATTTAAAAAAAAATTAAGTTCTTATTGCACAATACATTCAAAATGTATCATCCATAGGAAACTTTATTTTCAGATTTTTACGGAAAACCGCTAAAAAGCCTATTAGTACTAAACATCTGAATAACTAATTACAGATGCTCAGGATATTCAAATACAAGACTTGCAAAACTTCCTATTTTAAGTTTGCTTTTACAAGGGTCTTCCCCTCAGTCTCAAGACCGGAATACATCCAGAACTATACATGTCCAACATCATGTCTGGACAAAAATTACTGTTAAGAGCTGCCAGGAAAATGTTGCATTCAGCTGAGCCACTCCCTTGTTAACAAGCTAAGGAGACTGCCAAGCCTTCCTTCAGTAATTTCTGACATATTGCCAAAGTTGCTTCAATAATTCTCTTACATCCTGGGCAGAATTTTTTGCCTGTTGGGTGGGCAGTGCTGGAGCAGGCATGGGCAGGCGTGGACCTGACCACCACCCGTGATCGGGTCTGCACCGCCATTTTATGTGGGTGGGCCAATTAAGGCCCGCCCAGCATGAATCGCGGCTCCCAAGGACAGCGGGAGCAGGCGGGCGGTGGTGGGACTGCAATGACCACCGGGTCCAATGGCGACTCGGGGGCCTGTTTAAAAGAGCTGTTGGAGCCTTTCAATGGCTGTGAATCATGGCCAGTGGAAGGGGTCCCAAAGCGCTGCTGGTGAGCAGACCAGGCAGAAGGGTAGGGCAGAGGAGGCACTGTGCCCCTCATTTTTCCGATGATTGCCTTGCTGCCCTCCTCGAGGATGTGGCTGTACGGCGGGAGGGGCTGGTTCCCCAGGATGGGAGGAGGAGGCCCCACCACATGACCAAACGTGCCTGGGAGGAGGTGGCGGAGGTGGTGAGCTACCGCAAGGTAGTGCGGCGCACCTGGATCCAGTGTCGCAAGTGCTTCAATGACCTGTTGCCCTAAGGAAAGGTGAGTACCATGTTAACATTGGTCATTTAACCCAGCAGATAGGCTTTGCCCCCTAGCATAGCATCACCGCCACCCCCCCTCACAAGTCTGAGTGCAGCGACTGCATCGAATCATCAATGACATGTGTCCTTCACTGGGTGGGCCAGCAGATATTGCCCATGCCGATGTCACCCTGAGAGGGTGGTGAAGAGATGGGATCTGCCCCCGCAGCAAGTGGTACACTGAGACCCACATGACTGTTTTGGGGGCAACCTGGTGGAACTGCACCAAGGCGCACGGCTGGAACTCCAGGACATGCTAAAGTCAGGGTGATGACATACTGGGAGGGGAGCTTCAATGTGGCATGGCACCGATCGATCTGCTGTCCTCTGTGCTCCACATGCTTGTGCCTCCTTGCTATGAAAGGTTAGACTGTGTGGTGCCTAATTTGATGTAGGCAGCATTGGGCCAAGTGGGTGGGGGTCAAGCCTGGCATCTGAAGGTTAACTTGCAAGGTGAGTCGGTAGTTAGGAAGGCAAATGCAATGTTGGCATTTATTTTGAGAGGACTAGAATATTAAAGCAGGGATGTGCTGCTGAGGCTTTACAAGGCTGTGGTCAGACCACGTTTAGAATATTGTGAGCAATTTTGGGCCCCGTATCTCAGGAAGGATGTGCTGGCCCTGGAGAGGGTCCAGTGGAGGTTCACGAGAATGATCCTAGGAATGAAACGCTTAACATATGAGAAACGTTTGAGGACTCTAGGTCTATATTCGATGGAGTTTAGAAGGATGAGGGGGGATCTGATTGAAACTTACAGAATACTGAAAGGCCTGGATAGAGTGGACGTGGGAATGATGCTTCCATTAGTAGGAGAGACTAGGACCCGAGAGCATAGCCTCAGAGTAAAGGGAAGACCTTTTAGAACAGAGATGAGGAGAAACTTCTTTAGCCAGAGAGTGGTGAATCTATGGAATTCACTGCCACAGAAGGCTGTGGAGGCCAGGTCATTGAGTGTATTTAGACTGAGATAGATAGGTTCTTAACAAAAACAGAAACAGAATTACCTGGAAAAACTCAGTAGGTCTGGCAGCATCGGCGGAGAAGAAAAGAGTTGACGTTTCGAGTCCTCATGACCCTTCGACAGAATGTGAGTGAGTCCAAGAAAGGGGTGAAATATAAGCTGAGTTTATACAGCTTATATTTCACCCCTTTCTTGGACTCACTCAAGTTCTGTCAAAGGGTCACGAGGACTCGAAATGTCAACTCTTTTCTTCTCCGCCGATGCTGCCAGACCTACTGAGTTTTTCCAGGTAATTCTGTTTCTGTTTTTGTTTTGGATTTCCAGCATCTGCAGTTTTTTTGTTTTTTGTTTTTATTATTAGATAGGTTCTTGATTGGTAAGGGGGATCAAAGGTTACGGGAGAAGTTAGGAGAATGGAGTTGAGAAACTTATCAGCCATGATCGAATGGCAGAGCAGACTTGATGGGCTGAATGGCCTAATTTCTGCTCCTATGTCTTATGGTCTTTGTGTGAGTGTTTGCCAGCAGCAGGGTAAGCAGACAGTGGAGTCCTGCAATGTCCCACTCTGGTTGGGGTGGGCCGTCCATGAAGAGAGCCCAGGTACAATTTGCACCAGTCAACGCTCTTCTCTCCTTTTCAGGAGAGGAATGCACATAATGCCGCTGAGCGGGTGAGGACTGGCAGTGGGCTGGCACAGTTAGCGCTTCTCAGCTGCTTCGAGCGGGAGGCCCTAGATTTGGAGAGGCGCCATGCACCCAGGTTCACCAGTGTCAGTAAGGCTGGGGTGCCACAAACAGGTATTTATGCCCAGCAACGAGATCACCATTGTTCTCCCAACAGCCATGGCAGTGCTGAAGTTTGCAACATGGCTTGACCATTGTTTATGGAAGGATGAGTGCATAATGATCCGGTGGACAGGGATGCACATTGACACTGTCTCCACGTTAACTGATCCAATGTCCCTGTTCTTCCTTTCAGCATCAGTGGAGCAGGGCCGGGAGGAGGAGCAGCAGAGGCTCCGTCTCACACCTGAGGGCCCTGAAGTCTCACCAGCGTCACACCATCTCTGTCAGGCAGGCACCA
Organism: Carcharodon carcharias; assembly: GCF_017639515.1. Classification (NCBI taxonomy): domain Eukaryota; kingdom Metazoa; phylum Chordata; class Chondrichthyes; order Lamniformes; family Lamnidae; genus Carcharodon; species Carcharodon carcharias. Next base: position 22,216,212 of record NC_054474.1, read on the forward strand.
GTGCAGAAACTGACTCCTCGGTGGGAATTAGATCATTGGCTAGTGTCACAGCGGTGAGGGCACTTCACGGTCACTGGAGGAGCTGGCAAAGACAGAGAGTGCCCAAAGACGGAGGACTGCAGGGGACCAGGCACCTGCTCAGTCGGTGCCTGATGATATGCCTCTGGAGTTGTCCACGACACATCAAATGCAAGAAATGCGGCAGGGTGTGCAGGAGCATGTGGTGGAGATATGTGAGGCTATGCTTGGCTTAGTGTCCGTGGTGGAGGAGTTTACGCAGACTATTGCCGAAGCAATGAGCCTCATGGCCGAGTGCCATGCATCCTCCATAGAGGGTCCTCCAGGAGGCCAATCAGGGCTTCCTGGGGATGCGCTCAGACCAGCAAACCCTCGCATTGGCATTGACCTCAGCTAGTCAGTGCCAATGTGGGAGATGGTTTGGGCACCAAGTTTCTCAGCTCGGTGCCCATCCATCCACGGTGAGCAGGGAGTTCTGAACCAACCCCACGTCGGTGCAGCAGCTGCCTGTCGTCTCTGCGGGTTCCTCTCAGGGCACTCCGGATGAGGGTGGCAACTCCTCCACCCTCTGCTAGTGACCAATGCATCCGGTGAGGCTACAATGACTGGGGAGATGCCAGATGTGGAACTGGCAGCTCCCTCCCAGGCGAGGCCAGCACAGGCTCCATAGGCCAGAGGATGACCACCAAGATCATCAAGGCCAACAGGACAGCAGAGTCAGCAGACTGTCTCAGGTGCCACTCCCAGCAAGGGGGCAACCCCAAGACATAGCACCCGAAGACATAAACATAAGGCACATTAGGCACACCACAGGTTTATCATGTGCTTTTGTGTTGTCCCGCAATGAGGTCTTTATGAGTTGGTGTGATTTTTAACATCTTTCTCATTTTGTTTTAAGTTCCTTTGGTTGTAATATTAAATTCAGACATGTCACCATGGCTGAGGGTGCCTCTTTTCTTCTGCAGGTGGATGGTTACCAATAATGTTATGAGTGATTTGTGGGACATTCAGCTTTATTAGCAAGGCCCTTAGTTAATGTTCCTATCCAGGCAGATTTTGCACTTAGGTATCGAGTATGGAGCCTGCAGCACAGACTTGTTCTGGAGGTCCATCTGTGGTGTGCTAGCTGAAGGTTCATTGGATTAAAGCCTCCTGGTGTCCCTGCCTCCCTGGAGTGTACCCGGGTCAGCGTCTGCCCCCTCAGCATTTTCCTGTGTGTGCTCATCCTCGGACTCACTGCTTGACTGGTGCGCAGCCGCAGCCACTGCGTCTACATCTTCATCATCCACAGCGTCCCCCCACTTTCCAGCACAAGCTTGTGGAGAGTGCAGCATGCAACCACTATCAGTGACACACAATCTGAGGGGTACTGGAGTGCGCCCCCTGAACAGTCCAGGCATTGGAAGCGCATCTTGAGAAGACCAATGGCTCTCTCCACCTTGTGGAGTTGTGGCTACTATTGTACCGCTGCTCAGCTTCTGTTCTTGGATGGCGGAGAGGCATCATGAGCCACCTTCTGAGGGGATAGCCCTTGTCACCCAGCAGCCATCCATCCAGCTGGGCTGGAGCACTGAAGAGCCCCGGCACCTGGGAGTGTCTGAGGATGTAGGCATCGTGGGAGCTGCCTGGGTACCTTGCACAGACTTGTAGAATCAGCATCCTGTGATCACACACTATCTGCACGATCATGGAGTGGAAGCCCTTCCTGTTGACGAAGGCACTGGGCTCACCTGCTGGTGCCTTGATGGCGACATGTGTACAGCCTATTACACTCTGGACGGGGGGGAAGCCAGCAATGGCCGCGAAGCCTCTGGCTTGCTGTGTCTGGCTTGCCTGGTCCCTTCCTGGTGGATGAAGGTCAATGCCCGTCTGAACAGAGCATCTGTAACCTGCTTGACACAAGTATGGACAGTTGATTGGGAGACACCGCAAAGATCACCCACCGAGCCCTGGAAGGAGCCAGAGGCATAGAAGTTGAGGGAATCTGTGACCTTTAGAGCCACTGGCATGGGGTGTCCACCCACACAGTTAGTGGAGATCTCGGGCCCAATCATCTGACAGATATGGTTGACTGTCTCCCTTGAGGGACAGAGCCTCCTTTGGTACAGCACCTCAGACATATTGAGGTAGCTGCTTCACTGCCTGTATACCCTGGCAGTAGGATAGGCATCTTCTGCGGCCCCTTCCACCTTGGACTACCTCTTGGCCCTGCGCCCCTTGTGCCTGCCCCTGTCCTCCCAATGTAGCTCCCCTGGAGGCTGAATGTGCACTCCTGGCCTCCTACTTCTAGCCCTCCCTTCCTCCTCAGAGGAAGTGCCTCCAGTGAAGAGTTCAGATCCCATTCCCAAGCTAAGGGAAGGCTTCCTGAAACCTGCAGGTTCAAAAAAGATTCCTCACTGCAGAGTGCTAACCTGAAGGCTGTGAGTCCAGACCAAGCAGCTGGTATGCGTTTTGAAGTATTGCAGATCACACATGCAAGTATCAGTAACTTTGAAAAAATAATATTTGACAGAGAACACTCACGACCCTACTGAGCACTCTTATCCCGTCCGTGGATGAGGTTTATACAAATGTGTCCTACCCGTCTGCCCTCTGTGCCCGTGCGCCAACCCAAAGATCACACGGGCACTTAAAAATCGCCGTTGATTAGTGCCTCAAGAGCCTTAAGTGGCCCATTAATTAATGGCGGGCGCATATCGGATATCATCGTGCATCCGCTAACGAAATATCGCGATGGCGCTCGGTGATGTCGGGATGCTCGCTCGATGTCACTGTGTGTCATTTTACGTGCAGGTGTGTGGGGCCTGACCCCGCACCCCTGATCACACAAAGATTGGTAGGAAAGTAAATTTTCAAGAGGACATAAAGAATCTATAGAGGGATTTAGAGGGGGCAAAATTTGGCAGATGGGATATGATGTGGGAAACAGCATATTATTTGAATGGAGAAAGAATGCAGAACTCGATGGTACAGAGGAATTTGGGCGTCCTGGGTGCAGGAATCACAAAAAGTTGGTATGCAGGTGTAGCAAGTAACTAGGGCAGCAAATGGAATCTTGGCGTTCAATGCAAGAGGAATTGAGTATAAAAGCAGTTTAGAGAAGGTTCACTCGACTAATTCCTGGGATGAAGGGGTTTCCTTATGAGGAAGGGTTGAGCAGATGGAGCTCGCAGGAATGAGACAGATAAAATCCTAGGATATCACTGCAAATGTTCCTCAGGGCCCAACGATCTTCAGCTGCTTCATCAATGACCTTCCTTCCATCAGAAGGTCAGAAGTGGGGATGTTTGCTAATGATTGCACAATGTTCTGCAGCATTTGTAACTCCTCAGATATTGAAGCAGTCCATGAACATATGCTGCAAGATCTGGACAGCATCCATGTATGTGCTGATAAGCGGCAAGTAATATTCACACCACACAAGTGCCAGGCAATGACTATCTCCAACAACAGAGAATCTAACCATTTCCCCTTAACATTCAATGGCACTAGCATCACTGAATTCCCCACTATCAACATCCTTGGGGGTTACCATTGACAGAAACCGAACTGGACCAACCATATAAGTATTGTGATGCAACAGTGGGTCAGAGGCTGGGAACTCTGTGGTGAGTAACTCATCTCCTGACTCCCCAAAGCCTGTCCACCATCTGCAAGGCACAAGTCAGGTGTATGATGGAATACTCCACTTGCCTGGATGAGTGCAGCTCCAACAACACTCAAGGACTTTGACACCATCCAAGACAAAGCAGTCTGCTTGATTGGCACCCTATCCTCTACCTTAAACATTCACTCCTTCCCCCACTGATGCAGCGTCAGCAATGTGTACCACCTGCAAGATGCCCTGCAGCAATTCACCATTGATTTCGTCTATAGAACTGATGAACACAAGGACACAAGAATTAAGAGCAGGAGTAGGCCATCCACATCCTTAAGTCTGTTGTGCCATTCAATAAGATCATGGCCGATCAGGTTGATCAATAACTCCACTTTATTGTCTGTCCACCAAAACCCTTGATTCCCTTGCTGATCAAAAATCTATGTAACTCATTTTCACTGACCCAGCCTCCACTGCTCTCTGGGGAAGAGAATTTCAAAGTCTAATGAACCACTGAGGGAAAAGATTTCTCCTCATTTCAGTCTTCAATGGGAGACTCCTCATTTTTGAATTGTGTCCCCTTGTTCTGAACTTCCCATAAGGGGAAATATCCTTTCAGCGTTCATCCTATCAAGTCACTCCAGGATTTTTTTATTTTATTTATTCTTCACCAAGGATCTTTCGACAGCACCTTCTGACATTCCGATCCCTACCAACCAGGAGGAAAGGGGCAGGAGATCCTGCAAGTTCCCCTCCAAGCCACACACCACTGACTTGGAACTATATCATCATTTCTGCACGGTTGCTGGGTCAAAATCCAGGAACTTCCTCCCTTAAAAAATACAAAAACAATAAAGAAAATGTCCCTAATCTTCCAGTAAACATCGATGTGTCCCAACCTTGAGGTGTGCCAGTACATTTAGATCTCTGACTAATTAGCTCCAACAAAGAACAATGATGCACATATGAATAAAGTGAAACCACTGTTTCCTGAAATATTTACAAGTGACGTTTACATTTGAAAAACACCCATGCCACCTTTGTTTACTCAAAAAGCCTTTTGGTAATGGTAATAGATTTGGGCAGGAAAATTCTGGCCATCTTGCAGGGCCGTCCGTTTGACCAGGAGGCTCTTTTTTGGCCTGCCCGCCTGTTGCATCGCAAGCTGATAGTGGGTTTCTCCAATAAGAATCTTCTCCTGCCGTGTGATTCATGTGTTTCCTGTGCCCACCACTGGCACTTTAAAGGTTAATTGTAATCACGTGGGAGATGGCTCCTAAAACCACCCATTTCCGGTTCCGCCATTGGGAATGGCATGCCACAGATAAAATACTGCCCTGTGCTTCTGCCAGTAGACGCATGCATGGCTAACAACAGTGGAACCCTGAAGGTGAACCTATTGTCCAGCTCGATTCCATCACTCCGTGCCTTCAGCTGTCTAGGCCCTGATCTCTAGAATTCCCCCCAAACCTCTCCACCTCTCAGCTTCTCGCTCCTCCTCTAAGTCGCTCCTTAAAGTCTAGCTCTTTAATCAAGCAATGGTCACCTGCCCTAATATCACTTTATGTGACCTGTTGCCAAATTTTGCCCGATGATGCACCTGTGAAGCAGCGAGGGATATTTTAATCTGTTAAATTGCTAAATAAATGCAATTTGTTGCTGTATAATTTTCAATGGTTTCCATCATGATATCTGGGAGAAATAGGCCATATTTGTCCAAGGGGGAAGTAACTGATGTGCTGCTGCAGGATTTATAGACCTGTGGCAGGTTAAAGGGGAAGGTTGCACAAATTCTGCAGAGGAAAATTAAAGACAATGACAGCTGCAAGGAGATCTGTGGGAAACGGAATGTCTTCATTCTCAGATGCTGAGATGAAAAGACTTTTGGAGCCATGAGGGCTAGGCTGGCAAGATTGTTTGGCGCCCAGAGAAGGAGGCTATCACGTGAAGGGAGGTTGCCAAGACTAAGATTGCTAGATCCAGAATTCCTCTAGACCAACCTTACAATAGAAAAAAAGCTTAATAATTTGACCAGAACGGACAAGGTAAATGTCCATCACAGCATACAGAAGGGTTTATTTGCACAACCTTGTCTGTTATCCGTTAAGCTCAATCACTATTATTTTGTTGCCTGGCATACCAGGTATTGTCGAACACTCATGCCCACTGACCATTGACATCCATGTAGGGATGACACACCTGTATACCAACATGTGAAACTATCAATGTCCCCCATCATAATGTCAGAAAAATGAGTCTTCCCCCTTAACATAAGGTGAAAGGGACAAACATTAGCTTTGAATGCATTAATGTTACAGGAAAAGATGGTGTATAATGACAAAAACAGATGGTAAATCCTCGTGAATTGAGGATGTACTATTGAAGGGACTGGAATATGAGACCCTAATTTGTGCTGATAAGAAAGGACAGAAAGATTTTTTAAAATATTGTTATGGAGTAAAGGTGGTGATAAGAGGTTTAGGGCTATGGGAAAATGAGGGGAATACTTTTGTTTTGGACAGAAGATAAGCTAATCGTTCTTGGGTTGCCTATCTGATTCTTCCTTGAGTGTCGATGGTATGCACTAATCCTGTTCCTTTGTCCATGATAGTTTATTGTCCCCTTGCTTCTCCCTTCAGCTGAATTGTGGAGAACACAGTACTATTCCACAGTAGTGGAGCATCTGGGCTGGAAGATATTGTGCAGCTCCACCAGACGGCAAGCAGGAGAATCAAACCTCACAGGTTCCAATAGTGTGTTTTTTCTTTATTCACTTTTCATTAAAAAAAACTCATATTGACATTATGAAGTGTGATGTTTCATCAAAGGCTTGATTCTGCTTGTTGTAACTGCATTCCTATGTACTGTGTTGTTTAAAATAGAAAGATGTATTAGAACAAGAAAGTCATCCAACCTACAGGGAAACAAAGGGGTTAATTTTCCTGGTCCTACAGAGGAGGGACTGGGAACAAAATTAGAAAATTATATCAATCTTGCCCGAGGCAAAGTCTAACTGGTACTAACTGCCTGGCGCAGATGGGTGGCTAATTAAGCTCAATTATGTTCCCCACTTGGGGTCAAATTTCTCCCCCTGCTGAGGCCAAAGCCTGGTCATTACATGGAGGCTGTTTCCCAGAAGCAAGGCCTCCTTTAAATCTCTCCACCTCCCTGATTCCCCTCTACCCTGATAGCCTGGCTGCTGTTGCCATATTTATTTTATAGAATGTTATAATTCCTCACTGGGCACCTCCATGTTGAGGTGCCCTCATGTTCTTCCATCTACATCAGCAGGGCCCACTTCTCCCAGTGGGCCTGCTGTCTGGACATCACTGTGGACCCTCTGATCAGGCCTGATTCTTTCCTTGTCTGCCTGCTGTCCTTAATTGAGTGGGGCTTCTTGAGACAGCTTCTTAATTGGCGGGAAGATTGCAACCAACATAACACCAAGGCTATTTCCGGGTTCACAACCTGGAATTTTGTCAGATGCCAGGGTCCCATGATCTTGGAAAAATTCAGCCCAAGTTGTCTCCTTTCAGAAGGCAATGCATCCCAGAGAAAATTGCTTCCCTTCAGCTCTCACTGTTCCTGTGGCCTTTACTAGACCCACAGTGGAATCCATGCACCAAGGATGGCAAGCTACCTAGAGTTCCAAGGATATCCAAGGAATGCCCCCAGATATTCCCAAAAGCTGCCTGTAAACATTGGGATGGTGATGGGGCACCTCATTCACAACACCACCACCCAACACCAGAACTGAATTTGGGGCGCATTATGCAGAAACCTGGTAAATGAGTTGCTCTGACAAGCAATGCATCTGAAACTGGCTTATGAATAGTGAATTGGATCATGTTGCTGATGTCTCCAAGAACTATTTTGTCACATAAAAGTTCATGAATGGATATGATCTTTACAGCCACTAACAATGCAGTTCCTCTGGTGGAGGGGTAGGTTGTGTTGTGCTAGGTAGCATTACTGCCTGAAGTATTCCTTTGTGAAGTGTAGCCTCAGTAAACATGCTGATGGGCGATCTCAATGTGGGAATGCCTTGGTGTCTTTATTCTGGTATGGCAGGACTGGTGAGGGTGGGGGCACAGGGGGTGGATGGAACGCATCTCCAGGGCCAGAATTTTTAGTTCGTCGGGCAAGTGTCCCGATGTCATCACTCACTCGTGCAATATTTCAGTCGGCGGGCATGCACTGGAGTCTGCAGCGCGCCCGCCGACAACTAAAAGACCTATTAGGAGCATTAAAAAGGTAATTGAAAGAAATTTTTTGCTGTCCGTCCAACAAAAGCGTTATAAAACATGTGGCTCCGTCACATGAACAGGGACATGTTATAAATGGAATTTTTAAAATTTTATTTTATGCTTATTTGCTGTTGGAAACCTCATCCCGCCCGTGGATGAGATTTCCTAAATAATGCAAAGTCCGCTTGGCATTTTCGCCTGCCCGCTCATGTGACGGAGCCACATGTTTTATAATGCTTTTAAAATCTTTATTTTTCCTGTTTTAAATTGTTCATCTCCCTGAGGCAGCTCTGTGCCTCAGGGAGCTTTTCCAGCACACACCTGCGTCCATGCGTGAAGTTCCCCACTCGCCCTCCTCCCCCACCCCCTCCCCACCCCACGCTGAGTGCTGCAGCGCACGTTTCATGCTGTGTGGGCCTTACCTGGCCCGACGGCGCGAAATCGCAGTCTGGCTACAATTGCGCGCGGCGGTCGGCTTCCTGAGTGCCCTTGCCTACCCTGCCGAGCCTGCCAGACGAGGGAAAAATCCTCCCCCAGGGCTGCCTGACCCATCTGGCCTACATCTTCACTTCTTCCAAAATGCAAAGATGCAGCAGAATCTCAGCAACCCATTCTGACCTCATTAGGATTTGGAAAGAGAAACTGGCAGTCTAGAGCAAAAAGTAGAAGGACTGAGGGCTCTGCAGTTGTCGGAAGCATAATAATTTTAGAAAGACTAAAATTGACTGGGAAATAAACTTCCTGAAAACTCTTAGAAAGTGTCTGTGAGGTCATACAAACCTATTTGCAATGTTGTTATGCCACCTTGTGAGGCTGGTTGCTTGTTTTAGTCAGATGGTACTTGAGTATAAATGAGGTGGCAATTATGGAAAGTGGGATGTGTGACATTTGCATACCATTATGCTTCATTTACATAAACCCCTAACAAACCACCACGAAGCACCACGCACCCACCCCCCACCACCCCCAACACCACCCCCCCAGCCACCATTTCAGATCAAGTGCAGGTAATGCTGCTGGAAATTGCTGTGGGGTACAGAGCCCTGCCCCCACTGGATCAAATAATAATTGGGCAACAGTCTTGGGAAAATTCTGGCTGATGATCGTTTCATGGCGCTCGTCAATATGTACCAAATTTCTTCCATAGCCTATCACAGTGGATCAAAAATTGGATACTATGGCCAGGATTTTACATTGGTTGGGCAGGCTCGGCGGGAGCAGGCGGGGGCGGAGCTGACACCGCGGCCTGTGATCGGCTCGGCACCGCGATTTCACGCAGGAGGGCTAATTAAGGCCCTCCCAGCGTGAACTGTGAGCGGTAGCACTGAGAGCGCTACCTGTGCGGGCAGGGGGAGGAGGGACAGTCGGGTCCAGCGGTCTTTAGCGCATGTGCGCGAAAGAGCACTTCAATTTCCCTGAAGCTCAGAGCTGCCTCAGGGAGATTGAAGCACTTCTTAAATAAATTATTAAAAACATTAAACTTTTAATGAAACATGTCCGCTCTCGTGTGACTGTGTCACATGAGATGGAGCATGTTTTTATTTTCAAATTAAAGTTCGTATATAATCAATATTAGCTTTAGGAAACCTCATCCCATTCGTGGATGAGGTTTCCTAAAAAACATAAAGGCCGCTTGGCCTTTTCGCCTGCCCGCCAACCGTTAGGTTGGACGGGCAGCATAAATTTGGGGTTAATTAGTGCATTAATGGCCTTAATAGGCCTTTCAATTCTTGACTCCAGCGCACGCCCGCCGAACGAAACCTCGTGAGACAGCGCAATGGCGTCAGGACGTACGCCCGACATCATCGCGCATCATTTTGTGATCCAGCATGTCAGGCCCACCCCCACACGCTGAATGTAAAATTCTGCCCTATGTTAACATTGACTCCACAAATTACAAATTATAGGGACTATTTACTTGCAACCTTGGTTGCTATATCGTCTTCAAAAGCAAGGCCATTATTTAGAATTCCAACTTTTTTTCTAAAAGCCTTTTTCTCTCTTATGCCACTGGAAGAATGCTTTGATATTATAGTTAGCATTCTTTGATGTTCTGATTGCTGAACCTCATTTGAACTTGTGAGTTCTAGGTTATAATTATATTCAAAAATTCCTCTCATGATTTTTCTCTCTGAACTTTGGACGGTTGGTTTTTGTTTCTTAGTTACTACACAATAGATTCTAAATATGTTAGGTGTTTGATATTTTTAGGAGCGTGGAGAAACCTCCTCCTCTGTCTCATCATGGGTAGGGAAAATTACGCATATAGTTTTTAATGAGGGAGCTGCTGCCAAACCCAGAATTACTTCCTGGAGTCATTATCCAGTTTGCAACTGAGTCAAGCTCACCATTAAAACAAACGTTATAGATTACAACATAGATTGCTTCACTTAGTTTTTTTACAAAAGGTCCTATTGTTCTTTAATGACATGTGATCCAGAGACTGAAGTGCAGATTTGTTCAATTTATGTATCTGGCACGTAACACCTTACAAATTAAAATCAACACTCTAGTGATTTTTCACTCTGATCTGTCTGTCAGCAATGACAATATTTCTCATATTTTTATGGCTACAGTGGTTTTATCATGTCAAGGATTCTCTCTTTGCATTGGAACCATAACATTGGTAAGGAGGAATGGCTTCAAAATATGTGGCTTTTCCCAGGGAATTTCTGGCCTAAGTCCACAGGAGGGCAACAGAAGGCCGAAAAATTAGGCCAAGATCCAGATACAGTGAGCCTCGTACTCTGATAACAGTATTTGAGGGGCTCTTGCACTCCAAGGTCTCTAACTTCCTCAACCCATCTCAATAACTTCCCATTTAGTGAGTATTCCTTGCTTTGTTTTTGCCCTCTCCAAATGCATTACATCACACTTTTCCAGATTGAATTCCATTTGTCACTTCTCCGCCCCTCAGCCAAATCATTGATATCATTCTGGCTATCAACAGCTATCCTCTTCACTACCAACTACACAGATAATTTTTGTACCATCTGCAAATTTCCCAATCATGCCTCCCACATTTAAGTCTAAACCATTAATATGTACAGAAAACAGCAAGGGCCCCAACACGGAGCCCTGTGGAACACCACTGGAAACTGTTTTCCATTCGCAAAAACATCCATCAACTAGCACCCTTTGTTTCCTATCACTGAGCCAATTTTGGATCCAATCTGCCACCTTCCCCTGTATCCAATGAGATCTCACTTCCCTGACTAGTCTGCCATGTGGGACCTTGTCAAATGCCCAACTGAAATCCATGTAGACAACATCTACTGCACTACCCTCATAAATCCTCCTTGTTACTTCCTCAAAAAATTCTATTAATTTAGTAAGACACAATCTTTCCCTAACAAAGCCATGCTGTCTATCCCTGATCAATCCGTGCCTTTCGAAGTGACAGTTTATCCTCTCAGAATTGTTTCCAATAATTTGCCCACCACCGAAGTCAGACTGACCAGCCTATAATTTTCTGGCCTATCCCTCGCACCCTTTTTAAATAATGGAACAATGTTTGCAGACCTCCAATCCTCTGGGACCTCCCCTGTATCTAGTGAGGATCGTAAAATGATCCTCAGAGCATCCATTATTTCCTTCCTGGCTTCCTTCAACAGCCTGGGATACAATCCATCCAGCCCTGGTAATTTATACAAATTCAAGGATGCCAGCCCCTCCAGTACCCCCTCTGTCACTATAATTATCTGATATTTCACACTCCTCCTCTTTAACTAGAATGTCTGCATTGCCCCTCTCCTTAGTGAAGACAGAGACAAGGTACCCATGAGAACCCTGTCCACATCTTCTGCATCAACCCACAAGTCACCATTTACATCTCTGAAAGGCCCTACCTTTTCCTTAGTTATTCTCCTGCTCTTCATGTACTAGTAAAATACCTTAGGATTTTCTTTGATTTTACCTGCCAATATTTTTTCAAAACCTCTTTTTGCTTTCCTAGTTTCCATTTTTACTTCACTCCTGTGCTTTATATACTCCTCTAGTCTTTCTACAATATTAAGTCTTCTGTGACTGTCATAAGCTTTCTTTTTCTACTTTCCCTTGGCCTGTATGCTTCTGGATAACTAGGAAGCTCTAGATTTGGCAGTGCCACCCTTTTTCTTTGCAGGGACATGTCTACACTATGTCTGTAGAATCTCACCTTTGAGTGCCTCCCACTGATCTGACAGTTTTTCCTTCGAATTGCTGTATCAAGTCCACTCTCGCCAGCTCACCTCTCAGCTTTGTAAAATTTGTCTTTCACCAATTTAGAACTTTTACTCCTGTTTTATCTTTGTCCTTTTCCATAATGATGCTGGTGGCACAGATAGACACATGGTAGCATGATATCATTGTTTTTACTATCTCCAAAATGGTCCCCCACTGCTACTTCATCCACTTGCCCAGCTTCATTTCCAAAGACTAAATCTAGAAATACGCCCCATCTCATTGGGCTTCCTACATTCTGGCTAAAAGTTCTTTTGAATGCAGCCAAGAATTTTGCACCCTCTGTGCCCTTCATGCTCATGTTCATATCCCAACTGATATTAGGGTTGTTGAAGTCCCCAACTATTACTGCCCTATTGTTCTTGCACTCAGAAACCTGTCTACATATTTGCTGTTCTAACTCTCTTCCACTATTTGGGGGTCTATAGTACACTCCTGGCAGTGTGGCTGCCACTTTTTTATTTCTGAGCTCAACACTATGGCCTCATTTAATGCTTCTTTTGTATATCATCCCTCCTCACAGCTGTAGTTGATTCTTTAGCCAATAATGTTACACCCCCATCTTTTTTATCCCCCTCCCTATCCTGACTGAAAACTCTATATCCAGGGATGTTGAGCTGCCATTTTTGCCCCTCCTTAAGCCAAGTTTCCAGTAGACCAATGATATCATTCTACCATGTGTCTATCTGTGCCACCAGCTCATCGGCTTTATTTACTATGCTCCTTGTATTTACACATATACCTTTTAACACTGCCACATTCCTGTGCTGCACACTTTTTAACCTGTGCTGCTTCTGTCTTTCAGAGTCACTCACTAATTCTCCATCTCCCATTCCCTGATCTGAAGTTGCCCTCAGATTCCCACCCACCCTGCCAATCTAATTTAAACCTCCTCAACAGCACTAGCAAATCTCTCTGCAAGGATGTTCGCCCCAGTCCTGTCCAGGCACAGACTGTCTGGCTTGTACAGATCCCACCTTCCCAGAACCAGAGCCAATACCTCAGAAATCTGATGCCCTCCCTCCTACACCAGCTTTCCAACCATGTGTTTAATTGCTCAATTCCCCTATTTCTATACTTGCTTGCATGTGGGACTGGAAGTATTCCTGAAACTACTGCTTTAGAGGTCTTGCTTTTCAGTCTGCTTCCTAGCTCCCTAAAATCTGCTTTCAGGACCTCACTCCCTTTCCTACATAAGCCATTAGTATCGACATGGACCACGACCTCTGGCTGATCACCCTCCCCCAGAAGAATGATGTCCTGCAGCCATTCCATGACTTCCTTGACCCTGGAACCAGGAAATCAACATACCATCCTAGAGTCACATCTATGGTCACAGAAATGCCTGTCTGTTCCCATAACTAACAAATCCTCTATTACTACTGCTCTTCCCCTCTTCTTTCTCCCCTGCTGTACAGCAGAGCTGCCTGTGGTGCCACAAACTTAGCTCTGACTGCACTCCTCCGAGGAACCAATGCCCTCAAGGTATCCAAAATGGAAAATCAATTGATGAGCATGACCCAGGGGACTCCTGCACTACCTGCCTAATTTTCTTGGCCTGCCTGGCAGTCACTCATTCCCTCTCTGCCTCCAGGCTCATAAGCTGTGGTGTGACCACCTGTCTGAATGTACTATCCACATAGCTCTCAGCCTCAAGGGTGCACCACAGTGACTCCAGTCGCTCCGTGAGCTCTGCAACCCATAGCTCAAGGTTCTGCAGCTGGTGACACTTCCCACATTTGTGGTCTTCTAGGACACCGGTAACGTCTATGAATTCTCACATATTACAAGACACACATTCCACATGATGAGCTATCTTGCCATTGCTTCAATTTACTTCCCTTGCATTAACTTTATTTTACTTTGCTTTACTCATGTAACTTTAATTTACCTGGCCTTGACTTAACTTTATTTCCCTATTGCTTGTGTTTCTCATTTAAATGTAAGTGAGAAACAATGTAAGCCCTTTCTTTTTAAAGTTTTTCTAATTCTCAACTACTTGATGACATTTCCTAACAGCAGTTTCTCATCAACCATTGAACTTATGTTTCTCCTGATGTTAGGTGTTAGGTGCAGCTGACTGCCTGGTTTGGGGTCCTCCTCTCACATTCTCCTCTAGGTGCTGCTGACTGCCAGGCTCGGGGTCTACATTAGGTTTAGCATGGTTAAATGCAGTATAAAGTCCACTCCATACCTGCACAACAATGTCCTCAGCCCCAACCTCAGAAAGATTTTGCCTGCTTTACCTATGTGACATTTCCATTGCTCATGCCAGTCAACCTGGAATCTCCCTGATGAGAACGCCAATTTAAGTCAGAGTATGTGCTGTGGGAACATTACTACAAGGTACTGAATTTAAACTGTTCAAACTCAATTCTTATTGGTCCCTGTGAACAGACAGAAGTTTCATTCCACCAGTCTGAGATTGATTCAGACCTAGGTCCAAGGTAGGGTTGTCAACCCTGGTTTGATATATTCCTGGATGTTTAACCATGTGATATTTAATCACATTGTATGTGATTACACAACATTGCTCATATGATCCTTAATCATGTGACATTTGCTGATTTGTCATTTGCTATTTTCAAATGATGCATTCATCTTAGTTGGGTGTCTGAGCCCCAAGTCAAATATTTCACTTTCTGTTATATTGTGAAACAAATAACACCTATATTTCAATGGAACACAAAGAATAGAAACATTTAAAGGTGAACAAAGTTTCAGTTAAGCTACTTCTGTGATGTTTCTACAGTCTTGACTACAATGAGGAACACAGACATAATTGCTATAAGTAACATCTAACTAAAGTTTAAATACATCTTATGACTTTTTACAATATACTGCAAATTATAAAATGAATATTTAAGACCAGAATCAAACCTAATGCAGTTCATTGTCTCCTACACCCCAGTGCTGAAGTTCAATTTCAGCGAAGTGAATCTCAGGAAGAAGCATCAAAGCTGCCTGACAACAGTAATAAAACACATTGGGCAGAATCATACCAGATTTGCACAAAGTGTGGTAGTGGACCGGAAAAAAGTTGTTTTACCCATTGGCCACAATGGCGGGTTTTCATGCCAAATCACCCCATTCCCACTTCGTCAATTATGCAGACATAGGAAACATACAGCCTTGCCGGTGCGCGCCCTCCGATTTGCCCACCATGCCGTTACCTCACTGCTTCCTCACACTGGACTGCAGCCACGCGCACATTTCTCAATGCTTGCAGCCCAGGACTGCTCCAGTGAAGACATGGCCCCAAAAGCCATAAAGAGTGCAGCCTCCTGATTCAGTGACACATCCTTGGATCATCTTCTGGATACTGTAGAGGTCCACCGCGATGTCTCCTACCCCCCTCTGGCTACAGGGCGCCCATCAGTCTCATCACTCCGGTTTGGGAGGCAGTGGCAGTGCTGGTCAGTGCCAATACTGCACACCAGTGTAGAAAACGGATGAATAAATGATCTCATCCGTGCTGCCCAGATAAGGCAACCATCTTATCACTCTAAACTCACACACACACTCCACACATTCACCGCCATCTCACTGTCTCTCACACATACCTTCACATCTCCATCTGGCCTCATCTCTTCTGGAGACCGTCTCCTCAGCCCTCAACACCTTAAGGCCACTTGCACAGATCAACATGTGCCCCCATCCACACAGCCTGGGATACCTCCCTTCCCCAGTACAGCCCTCGCCCTGCAGCCTCTTCCCTTGCCTGAGGCCCCTTCTCCCCCTTGCTCAAGCAAACTCTAGCCCTCCAGCCACTGAAAAGACACCCCTACCTTACAGCTGGTCTGGTAGTTAGAGAGCTTCCCATGAACCCTACCTAAAAGTGATGTGGTGCTGTCTGCGAAGCCTGGCGCTGATGACTGTAAGTGCTGCCCAAAGCAAGGTAGGCAAACAGACCTCGAAGGCTCGAGCGAAGTACAAGTCACTTATGCACAGTTGTGATACATGTCATCATGATGCCCAGATGATCCAGTGCTGTGGATGATTCTGGTGAGCAGGGCTTACAATGAGAGTATTGAAATTCAGGCAGCAGGAAATACGACAGACAAGTGAGGTTCAAGTGGGATGTCTCACCCTCTTGAATTGCCAGCCAATCCGATTGGCTGGCAGGTCCATCAGTCCCAGCAGTGCCAGAAAGGTGTCAGTGGCAGATGCTGGGTCTGCTGCTAAAGAAACAACCTCAAGACCTTGGATCCCCAGAACAGGTAAGCCAGGGGTTTTGGGTAGGTTAGGGAGAGGGGCATTGGAGAAGGAGTGGTGGTTTAAGGAAGGGAGTGAGTAGAGAGGAATGGGGGGCTGGGGGGAAGCTCGACCTAAGGGGAGCCGCCCTGTGGTCAGCATAGGGCAGCCCCTGAAAAATAAGATCCACACCTTCCTTCCAGCCCTTCACCCACTTGAAGTGAAAAATCAGGCTTCCCGCTCCTCCCCTGCTGTCCACACCAAATGTTTTATGGTGTGGGCAGCATATTATTAGTCAATTGGCTTGATAACAACCCTAACTGACCCTTGATTATTCATTTAAATATGACCCCTATCCACCCCGCGTATTATGGAGGTGAGCTCGGCAGTAGGAGTTAAGTGAAGGGATGGGCGCTCATCCCATTTTATGTGCCTCCCTCCTCCCACTCCTTGGGAAACACACCTTAAACTCAGATCTTGTAGAAGGAGAGAGGCTTACTACAATTCTACAACCAACCAGGAGAAGAACACTCACGATGACAGGAGGGAGAGTATGGAATGTCCTCAACCTCAAAAGGAGAGCAGAACAAGATCAGGGAGATTGGTCAAGGCTTCTCAGAGGCTTATCCTGTGAAGTCTAAGACTTTGGGGGGGAGGTGTAGGAAGATGTAAATATGATGAGGATAAAGAGTTGGGGGGAAATGAAGAGCAAAGGTTTAACATCAGAAGCACACATGATGCTGATGTAATAATGATGTCAGATCACATGACTGAGAAGTAAGAGCGACCTGGAAGAGGAGAAGCTCTAACCTTGTGTAGAGATCCAAATGTGTAAATACATGTTGTAAATAAAGAGTAATGGTGAAAGAAACAACGGACACAAGCAGCACACTTTTGGGAGACAAGGCAATCCCCCAATCTTGCCTAGAACCCTACATTACCAAGTATTTTAAGTTAATTGTGATTGATTTTAGAACAAAGCAAGTTATCTGTAATAAATGGTTGCTGCTTGATTTTCAGTCAAAACACTGTCACATAGGAATAATGTTATGAAGTGACATTTTGCATAACAGAGAACCATGTTTCTCCTTTAAAATGTACAAAACTTTTAGTGGTGTCAAGGATAAAGTGACCAACTGCAACCAATAAAGGAATATAAAAATATATAGGCGCCTTTATGATTTGAATTTTGAATGTCTATATTGCCACAATGGGGATAAGGAAGCAAGGGATCAAAACAATTGATATGGTCAGAGTTTATTGGTTTTATTGTTGTCCACCAATTTAAATGATACAAGCTTTTGTGAATTTAAAATGAGAGATTATTATTAGCACACATTTGTCCTGGAGGTTTAAACACAATGTCTTACACACACAATTAGACATACAAGGATTAAATACAGATGAAGAATAAAACAATATGATAACAATCTGATAAAAACAAAAAAACTGCGGATGCTGGAAATCCAAAACAAAACTCAGACCTGCTGAGTTTTTCCAGGTAATTCTGTTACTTCCTCTCTCCTCACCGTCCAAGGACCCAAACACTCCTTTCAAGTGAAGCAGCATTTCACTTGCATTTCCCCCAACTTAGTCTACTGCATTCGTTGCTCCCAATGTGGTCTCCTCTACATTGGAGAGACCAAACGTAAACTGGGCGACCGCTTTGCAGAACACCTGCGGTCTGTCCGCAAGAATGACCCAAACCTCCCTGTCGCTTGCCATTTCAACACTCCACCCTGCTCTCTTGCCCACATGTCTGTCCTTGGCTTGCTGCATTGTTCCAGTGAAGCCCAACGCAAACTGGAGGAACAACACCTCATCTTCCGACTAGGGACTTTACAGCCTTCCGGACTGAATATTGAATTCAACAACTTTAGGTCGTAAGCTCCCTCCCCCATCCCCACCCCCTTTCTGTTTCCCCCTTCCCTTTTTTTTCCCAATAAATTAGAAAGATTTTCCTTTTCCCACCTATTTCCATTATATAAATAAAAAAAAAACCCCACTAGAGCTATACCTTGAGTGCCCTACCATCCATTCTTTATTAGCACATTCGTTTAGATAATATCACCAACTTTAATTTTAACACCTATGTGTTCTATTGTACTATTGTCGTTGACATCTTTTGATGAGCTGCTTCTATCACTGCTTGTTTGTCCCTACAACCACACCCCCGCCCCCCCGCTCCACCTCTTTGTCTCTCTATCTCTCCGCCCCCCACACACACACCTTAAACCAGCTTATATTTCAACTCTTTCTTGGACTCGAACGCAAGTTCTGTCGAAGGGTCATGAGGACTCGAAACGTCAACTCTTTTCTTCTCCGCCGATGCTGCCAGACCTGCTGAGTTTTTCCAGGTAATTCTGTTTTTGTTTTTGATAACAATCTGAAATTATTTTATTGCACACCTGTTGCTCCTTAAATGAATTGATGGTCTTGTAAAAAGCATAGGATCCTTAGTAAGCGTGAGCCTTCTTGAAGTTGATTTGCCAGGTGGTTGGCTCTCAGGTGAATTTGAAGTTGGAACACGTTGTGGGTTGGGGAGTTGGGGAGAGTCCCACTTTCATGGTACAGCTCTATATTACCTTGGCTGCATAATTATCTTGCAGCTGGTTTGATGGCATAGATAATGTTTTTGATGGTATTTGTTCCAGAACAGCTTCTTCTGTTATATTTTAAAAGCAAGTAACAAACATGGCTGCCTTACCAAATGTGACCTTTGCAAGTCAAAAGTGCTTTTCCAAATTAAAAACAAAAAAACTGCGGATGCTGGAAATCCAAAACAAAAACAGAATTACCTGGAAAAACTCAGCAGGTCTGGCAGCATCGGCGGAGAAGAAAAGAGTTGACGTTTCGAGTCCTCATGACCCTTCGACAGATTAGCTGATATGCTAGGCCATTAAACAGCCTGTCTTGTGGCTTTTCACGCCCTGTTTCAATCAGCCAAGGTCTTTGTGTTTGGGATGAAGAGCCATCACAATACATTGAAAGATCAATGAAATCCATTCAATATTCATTCTAACACCCACTGAGTTTCAATATATCTATTGTTCGTGGTGAAGCAGGAAGATGAGTCATCTTATGTGTTATAATCCTTTCTGTTGATCCTTAACAAAGTGATGTGTAAATTTCACAAGTGGCTGTGATTGTCCATATTTTAATTAGGTATTTGCTTGAGTTTCAGAACGGTCTTTAGCTGAATAATGCCCAGTCACATGATATGATACAGCCATCTTAAATAGCTTTTGGTGTCTGCTTTTTAAAATATAGGTTTAAAATTTGTAACATCTTCATGTCTGTACTGGGCATGACACAGATGTTAATATACCCACTCATTATACATCCAGCAATATTTCAATAGAAAGGAACATCAGGTGATCAAGCAATTCGTCACCACCTGTTTTGTGTCCCTGTCATTGAATTTTCCTGCCATCATATTACTATTGCATCAATGTAAGATAGCCTTTGTTGTCCTCATTGTTGTGCATCTTTTTACTAGGTATGTGGACATTCCTTTCAAAGGATGGGAAATAACCTTGTACTTTCAGAGTGTTAACAGTAGTAAAATATATGCTCTTCACTCCAAGAATACAAGAAACATCTGAAAGATGTGGTCTGCTGAGTACTTGAGAATGTACAAATTATAGGGAATTAATGCAAAATTTTGTCACTAATCTTACTGTACCCTGTCATAATTGAAACAAAAATAGCAATAAAAATGAAAGTCTTCCTGAAATCATTTTGAAAGGTTTTCTATAGTTATTGCTGAAACAATTGGTCTGTGTATCTCCTTCTTCTTCTTAGGCAGACCCTTGGGATTGAGGATGCCTTGCTTCCATTCCAGTGCAATGGGCTCTGAGATGCCTGGTAAGTCCAAGGTACGATCTGCAGACTCTGCCACAGGTGGGACAGGTGGCTCTTGAAGGTTTTAGGTAGATGAGTTGTTCAGAGGTTCGTGCACTCTCTCTGACATCTTGACTTTGTCCGCATGTTCCCTATTAATTCTTTCAAAGTAAACCTTTCTGAATCAACATTCTCCATTTTGGTTGGTTATAAGCCAGGGTCTCCCATGACTCGGGGGCATGTTTGACCTCTTCAGGGATGTTTTGAGGTCATTGCTAAAGCATTTCCGTTGTCTTCAGAGTCTGCAGTCATGTCTGAGTTCTGAGTAAAGCAGTTTCTTCAGGAGTCTTGTGTCATGCATACGAATGACATATCCCCTCACTGAATCTGGTTTTGAGTGATTAGCACCTCAATGCTGGACATGTTGACCAGGGAGAGAATACATCTGCTGGACCATCTTTCTTGCCATGCCACTGCATTTGGAGGATCTTGTGAAAGCATTGCTGGTGGTACTTCTCTAATGCTTTGAGGTGCCTGCTGTCCAAGACTCCAAAGAATATAGGAGTACAATTCCACTGCTGTCTAGTATACTGTGATCTTAGTCTCGGGTTTGAGATCCTGGTCCTCATATTCTTTTCCTCAGTCAGTCAAAGGCTGAGCGGGCGCAATTGAGGCAACAATCTTGTCTGCCTTTGTTGAGAGGAGGCTCCCTAGATATGAAAAATGGTACACATTTTCCAGCATCTTATCATTGATCTTAATTGATAGGGGGCAGATGTTATGTACCGGGAATTGGTTGAAAGAAGACCTTAGCGTTCAAGGTATTTAGTGAAAGGCACATTTGCTCATATGCCTGAGAGAAGCAGTTGACATTGGTCTGAAGCTCAGTTTCTGAGTGAGTACTGTCCTGAAATTGCTCCTTCTGTCTTGGACTTTAGGCATGCGACTTGGTTGTTAGACAGACTGTAGACATACTCTGGTATCTGCTTAACACTTGTTTATTAGCACTGCATCTAAAAAAGTTACAGGGTAGGCACATAGGCTCAAAGCAACCCCTTTCGCGAGTCTAACACATGGCTGACTGGTGTCAGTAGTACATCATCATCTACTTCATACATTAGCATATCCCATCTGTTAACACTTTATACTGTGTCTTCCCAAGCATGATATCCTAATTTTTAACAACATTAAACTCTGCCTTTAACTATTTACATTATATTTCTAGAACTCCCTTTTTATAACTATTGATTCTAGCCAACTCCAACTCCTACTCTTCCTCTATCCAACTCACAGTCCTGGGGGTATTCAATCTCCCTCAGTGTTCTTGCCTCTTAGAGAAGACATTTTGGAGACGTGAACGATTTCTTCTGCATCTAGAAGGACACCATTATCTGCAGAATAGGACAATACTTTTTCATTATTGCTGTCAGCATGGCTGGGAAGCAAAGTGTAGGTTTCAGGATGATTGAACTGCAAGGATAATGAAGACTTTTCAATGAAAGACAGAAAGAGAAGACTGATGAGAATCAGCCTTTGGATCATCTGGGACTAGAAGAGAAGAACTCAGGACACTGTGAGGAACTTGTTGTTCCCTCAAAAGACTTTGGGAAGAAGCTTCTGAAGAGAAATGATCTTCAACTCCAGGGAAGACTATCGCAGCTGTATCCGCCACTGCTGTGTCAAAGACTGAAAAGGCATTGAAGATCTGAGGTTTCAATGAACTTAGACAATGAAGGAAAAAAAACAAAAGGCTTCCCATAAGACTCAGGAAAGGAAGAAGAGATGAGTTCTCAGTGATTTTTTGGGAGGACTGTCTATTTTCTGTCGACAGTGGCAAGACAGACTTCTCTCTGAGGTTGCTCCATTATGGACAATGGGAAGAATTGCTGAGGATATGGAGACAAAACAGCCTCATCTTCTGTGAGACAAATTTCCTGTAGACAGTCAACTCTGAGACTAGATTAGTGTACAGGATTCTACAGCTTCACATGTGCTAAATATCCTGCCACAGCTTCTATGCTGACCTCCAGCTCTGAAGAGGAAGACTTTCAGCTTAGACTGAAGTATGGGGGCCACTTGACTTGCACCCTGGGAAGGCACCAGCTCTTTAGCAATTTGAACCTCTATGAACTCTGACCTGGGCTCAGGTGAAGTGTTCTCTGTGGAAGATTTTTCATGGACAACAGGACAGTCTGTAGGCAATACATCAGTAGATTCAGTGGAACTAAGATCTGAATGCTGCTCAGCCACTAAAAGCACAGCTGATTCTTCTCAAAAGACAACAGAGACTTCATGAGGTGCATCTATCAACAGGAAAGGCGTTTCATTGTCTAGGACCTCAATCTCCAAGAGATCACTCAGTACTGCAAAGGATTCTTCCTCGAGCCTGCCCCGCCATTCAATATAATCATGGCTGATCTCATTTCAGCCTCAACTCTAATTTCCCACCCTCTCCCCATAACCTTTCAACCTGTTACTAATTAAAAATCTGTCTATCTCCTCCTTAAATGTATTCAGCGTCCCTGCATCCACTGCATTCTGAGGAAGTGAATTACACAGATTCATGACCGTTTGAGAAAAGTAATTCCTCCTCATCTCTGATTTAAATCTACCACCCCTTAGCCTAGAACTATGGCCTCTCATTCTAGAACGCCCCACAAGGGGAAATATCCACTCCACATCTACTTTGTCCATCCCCTTTAGCATCTTATATACCTCAATTAGATCTCCTCTCATCCTTCTAAACTCCAGCGAGTATAGGCCTAAACTGCTCAATCTCTCTTCATAAGACAAGTCCCGCATCTCTGGAATCATTCTAGTGAGCCGCCTCTGAACCGCCTCCAATGCAACTACATCCTTCCTCAAGTAAGGGGACCAAAACTATGCACAGTACTCCAGGTGTGGTCTCACCAATGCCTTGTACAGTTGCAACAACACTTTCCTATTTTTATACTCTATTCCTTCAGCAATAAATGCCAAAATTCCACTTGCCTTCCTTATTACCAGCTTACCTGCATACTAGCTTTCAGCGATTCAATCACGAGGACACCCAGATCTCTCTGCACTGAAGCATTCTGAAGTTTCTCTCCATTTAAATAATAAGCCGCCTTTTTATTCTTCCAACCAAAATGGATAACCTCACACTTATCCACATTAAACTCCATCTGCCAAATTTTGGCCCATTCATCTAGCCTGTCCATATCCATTTGTAAATTTCTTATTTCTTCATTGCAACTTACTTTCCCACCTATTTTGGTGTCGTCTGCAAAGTTAGCTATAGTACCTTCTATCCCTGAATCCAAGTCATTAATATAGATTGTAAATAGTTGGGGCCCAAGAACCGAACCCTGTGGCACCCCACTAGTTACAGCTTGCCATCCAGAAAAAGACACTTTTATCCTGACTCTCTGCTTTCTGTTGGTTAGCCAATCCTCTATCCAAGCTAATATATTACCCCTAACTCCATGTGATCTTATCTTGTGTATTAATCTTTTGTGCAGCACCTTATCAAAGGCCTTCTGGAAGTCCAGATATACTACATTTACAGGATCCCCATTATCCACTTTGCTTATCACATCTTCAAATAACTCTAGCAAATTAGTCAAACATGATTTACTCTGCATAAAACCATGCTGACTCTGATGGATTGCATTTTGACTTTCCAAATTCCCCATTACTACTTCCTTAATAATGGATTCCAACAATTTCCCAACGACAGATATTAAACTAACTGGTCTATAGTTTCCTACTTTCTGCCTCCCCCCCCACCCACCTCCCTGCTTTTTGAATAAAGGCGTTATATTACCATTTTTCCAATCCACTGGAACTCTTTCCAGAATCCAGGGAATTTTGGAATATTAAAGTCAATGTATCCACTATCTCCTCTGTCACTTCCTTTAAGACCCTGGGATGTAGGCCATCAGGTCCTGAGGGCTTGTCACCCTTTAATCCCAATAGTTTGCTCAGTACTTTTTCTCTAGTGATGTTGATTGTCCTAAGTTCCTCCTTCTCTATACCCTCCACACTACTTGTTACTATTGGGGTGGTACTAGTGTCCTCCACTGTGAAAACTGAGGCAAAATATTGATTAAGCGTCTCTGCCATTTCTGCATTCCCCACTATTAACTCCCCAGTCTCATTCTCCAAGGGATCAACATTCACTTTAGCTACTCTCTTTCCTTTTATATGCTTGTAGAAGCTTTTGCTATCAGTTTTTACATTTTGCGCTAGTTTTCTTTCATAATTTACCTTTGCTCTCTTTATTATTTTTTTAGTAACCCTTTGTTGATCTTTAAAAGTTTCCTAATCTTCCAGCCTGCCACTGACCTTTGCAATTTGGTATGCCTTAGTTTTTGCCTTTATGTTATCTTTAATTTCCTTGTTTAGCCATGAATGCTTTTGCCCCCTCTTACCATTTTTCTTACTCATTGGGATATATTTTACTTGGGAGGAAATGAATATGTCCTTAAATATTTGCCACTGTTCATCAACTTTCCTATCTTGTAGTTTTCCTGCCCAGTCCACTAGGGCCCAATCTGCCCTCATACCTATGTTATCTTTGTTTAACTCCAGAACACTAGTGTGGGACTCAAGTTTCTCGCTCTCAAACTGAACTTGAAATTCCATCATGCTATGATCACCCTTCCCGAGAGGATCCTTTACTATGAGATCATTAATTAAGCCCATCTCATTACACAAAACCAAATCCAGAATAGCCTGCTCCCTAATTGGTTCCACAACATATTGCTCCAAGAAACAATCTCTAATACACTCTATGAACTCTCCCTCAAGGCTACCCTTGCCAATTTGATTAGTCCAGTCTAAATGCATATTAGAATCACCCATGATTATTGCCATGCATTTCTTATATGCTCCTGGTATTTCCTGGTTTATACTGTGCCCTACTGCTAAACTATGATTGGGGGCCTATAGATTACTCTCACCAGGGACTTCTTTCCCTTGCTATTTCTTATTTCTACCCAGACTGACTCTATGTTTTGCTCTCCAGTGCCTATATCATTCTTCACTATAGCACTGATCTCTTCCTTTACTAACAAAGCTACACCACCTCCTTTTCTTTCCTGCCTATCCTTCTGAAACACTGAGAATCCTTGGATATTCAACTCCCAAACTTGTTTTCCCTGTAACCACGTGTCAGTAATCGCCACCAAATCATACCTAGTTATGTTTATTTGCGCTGTTAACTCATTAGTTTTATTCTCTGGTATCTGCTTAACACTTGTTTATTAGTACTACTTCTAAATAGGTTACAGAGTAAGCATGTAGCTACTAGGCATGATTCTAACCTTTGGAGTCTAAACCATGACTGACTCATGACTCATCATCTATGCCATAACAGATCCAATCTGTTGACTCTTTATACTACAAGTGCACAGACAAGTGTCACCTGCATACTGAAGAGCAATTACTGAGGTTGGAGTGATTTTGGTTTTGGATTGAAGGCAGCAAATGTTGAATGTTTCCCATCTGTTCTGTAGATTATCTCCATGTCTGTAGGTAATTTGCTGAAGGTGAGGTGCAGTACTGCAGCAAGGAAAATGGAGACGAATGTTGGTGCAATAGCACAACCTTGTTTGATCCCAGTCTTCACTGAGATAGGGTCAGGGGTAGTTCCGTTGGTGAGAATCGCAGCTTGCAGGAGGTCATAGAGTCAGTGGACCATGGCGGCAAATTTCTAAGAGCAGCAAATTCGAGGAGGCCACTCCATGAGCCTTCGCTGTTATCTGAGCGAAAGGCTTTCGTGAAGCCGAAAAAGGCCTTGTAAAGCAGTTGGTGGTGTTCCTTGCATTTTTCTTGAATTTTTCTGTGTAATAAGCAAGTCTGGCAACATGTACCAGGCTGGGTAACAAACAATCAGTGTCCTTGGCGTTTATGTAAATATATTAGGTTTTCCAAAATTCAGAATTTCTGAATCATAAGTGGTTTGCCATTAAATTTAGTGATCGCTGTCCACTTACCCTCCCACAGCTGGGAAAAAGTCGGAGATGTTTCCTATTTACCACAAGTTTTAGTTTTACCACATTTGAGCTAACTGCAGTAATATAAATTGCATCACTCAATGGAATACTTGACGGTCCATTTCAAAGTTAACAGCTAAAGAACAAGAAATGAATCACTTGACAATGAGTCAGAAGTTATTGGGACTATACAGCTGGTCAGTCAGCATCTGTAAAGGGAAAAGGTAGGCTAATGTTTCAGGTGTAAACCCTTCTGTAATCTACATCCAGGCTGTTAACATATCCTCAGTTCCATTTTGACTGACTTAACCTGGATATGAGCATCTAATTCAAACCTATTAACTGGCTGAGTAAGAGTACATCTAAATAACATTGTTCATAGCTATATGTATTATGTATGACTGTGTATGTATTTAAGTGTCTTTCTCTAAAGTGGATCAATTTTAACTGTCCCACTACCACCCCCAGAATGCCTGGCAAAATCAGGCTGGGAGGGTGGGCACACTGGTTTGTGTTAGTACTGTCAGAGAAGTCACATTAGAAGATTTCACAGCATTCATTTACAAGAGCAGCAACTGGTGTATATAGTGTTCCTCACAATTGAAAAATCACTCGAAATACTTTGCAGTGTACAGAAAATAAAATTGGACTCCAAGCAAAAGGGAAAAATGGGTAGATGCAAGAGGGAACACTGCTATAAACAGGGAGCTAAGACAAAGTTTTTCCAAAATTTTGAAAGTAGAAAGAGGGGTGGTAAGGCGGGGGGACTTTGGGAGAGTTTATCAGACAGCAGTGGCCTCTGACAACAGTATGGATGATAGGATACAAGGAGCTTATTAAGATCAGAGAAATGAAGGATGCAATCAAGCAGGTCACTGAGGTAGTATAGGGCAAAGTCCTAAAGGCATTTGAAAGTATGGTTAATGATTTTAAATTGATAAACAGGGAGCCAGTAGGAGCCCTGAGTGATGGAAATGTAATGTTTTATGTTGGTTAAGACTTGGGCAACTGCATTCTGACTGAGATATATGTGAGAGCCTCAGCAGCACTGGATAAAAGACAAAGATAGGGAATGCAACAGGCGGAATTTTCCATTCCAGTCCAAAGTCCCGTGGCAGTGACGGAAACTGGGAGTGTTTCCCACCATGGAGGCCGGTGGGAATTCGCACCAAATAGTGCAACGCTGGCCTCGTTAATTATGCAGTTGGGGGTTTCCCTATGTACCATGGGGCGGGGTCGGGTGCCCCACCATCATATCCTTTTAAATATGGCGCCCGGACATCAACTTCTTACCCACTGTTGAAAAAGTAGATGGCCCAACGGTCCAGGGAGCTCTGGCCCCCAAATACAGTGATGTTTCCTTCAAAGTGCTGCTCAATGCAGCGGAGGCCAGGAGGGGCGTCCTCCACCTCGAGGATGGAAGGAGGAGGCCTGCATGGGAGGAAGTTGCCAAAATGGTCAGTGCCCAGGGCACTGGTGGACCAGAAGACTGCCTTGCAATGCTGAAAATGGGAGAATGACTTCATCTGCAATGCCAGGATAAACAAACCCTCAACTGCTCTTACACACCTCACTGAATGGTAAAGGGGACATGGGCCTCAGTGTTGGCACAATCCATGCGGCCCATGCATAAAAGAGCTACTCAATGGTGATGAGGTGATGCCTCATAGCCCCACTGGAGTCCATCTAGTCTGCATGTGGAGAGGCCACTGTTGGCCCCTGAACCTTCGACACTGAGAGCTCAGATTCTGTCTGGGATGTGTGGGAGGGGAAGGACCTTAGGCATGGAGGGTACCAGGCAGCACTTTAATGATGGGTCTCTGTGAGCCTTGTCCTTCTATCTGCATGGGCTCACCACTCTGGAGGCTGCTGCCCTTGAACCCTTGTGGACAACCTGCAGTTCATAAATCACATGGAACACAATCCAGTGGGTATTTGTAAGACTGGAAGCATGAAAAAGATACAGGAAACTCAATTTCTCTCAACCTCATCTTCTCTCCTTGCACAGGAAAAGTTGAGGCACAACAGGAGCGAGAGAGAGAGAAAAGATAGGAGGGGCCCGGCCTGACCTCAAGAACCTCAATGAGTTTGAGGAGCGGGCAACCCTAATGGCAGGGGAAGAACCAGACTGAGCCTGTGCGGATAGAGAGATCAGCAGGCAGCTTCCATCCAGTAAGGATCCAAGCATAAAGTAGTCACATAGAAAACAAGGGGTCGCGCATTTCTCCAAGTTGGAGGCAGCTCATGCAGTCACTCACTCTCTCCTCGCTCACTTACAGATACTAGCAGAAAGAGGGGAAGGGAAGAGTAGGAAGTCCTGTCCAGCAGTTCCCCCAGCCCACAGTGGACCGAGGACATTGGGGAGGAGGAAGAAAGTGCACCTTTAGAGACGTCACGGTAGTCACCTGCACTCTACACCGCTGCAGAGGCACACACCTCAGTGGGTACTTCATGTAGCAAAGGCAGGGTTTAAATTGCTGGTGGTCACGGCATGGACACATGTTCAAGCAGGAGGAGGCCGTGTCAGCCAAGTTCACCGGCACTCAGAGGAATGCTGGGGAAGAGGCATCTGCGATGCCCAAATTGGATAATGACCCTCTGGGATGGCCCTGCACAAGATACTGGGGAAGCTGCGAGAGGCAGGAGAACATCAGGCAGAGGTGTCGGAGGCCTTCATCAGAATGGCACATGTGGCGGAGAAGTCTGTCCAGCTGCTGGCTGATGAAGTGGTGCTGATGTGTGTGCTCATCAAGGTCTCCATGTGAAGGGTAGCAGATGCCATCAAGAAATTGGTCCAGCAGAAGGTCCAGTTTCTGACGGGGATGCACGCAGACCTGCATTCCATTGCTGTAGCTATGGGTCGGCTTTTGTAGTGGCTATATGAGAGAGGGATGGGGCACTTCCCCCCCAGCTGCCTCTTCCCCTCAAGGAATTAAGCAGGGGTCCTCAGGCACACAAAGGGAGGAGAAGCAACTGTTGGACACCCCTGGAACCTCCATTCTGGACTCCCTGAGGGTATCCTGCCCTTCAGAAACCCCTTGCCTATAACCCCTTCAGCTTTGTCTTCTGTGACCACAGAGGGAGCAGTTGTCCCACAGTAGGACAGCCAAAATAAGCTGGGGCCCTCCAGGCCTCGGGTCTCCAGAGGATGGTTGCCAAGGTTATCCAAGACAACAGGGCAAACTGGTCAGCAGGCTACCTCCACCCCTGTTACGGATGTTAGGGGATCACCCAGAAGAAGTGGTAGGGAACGTATGATTAAGAAGTTTTGATTTCACATGTGTTGCATGGGTGCACTATAACTGTTAACGTTATAAAACTTTTGTAAATAGATTACACTTGCACTTTCATGATGTTTGATATGGTTTATTTGTGATTCATAGTCATTAATCCTGTATGCACCCCACCCTCCCCCCACCATCTGCAGAGGGACACACCAGGCTGGGTCTATTTCCCCCGGAATCATGCAAAAGTATTTGCCAGGGACCTTACGAGCCATGTACAAGAAGTCTCCTATGCACATTGAGCCTTTGCTCTTCACACACTCATCTGTTCTAACTCCTTAGCATTGTAAATACCACATGCTGATGTTCCCCTTCAGTTGTCCAGTTGAGATGATCTGCAGCTCCGCTCACCCCCGATGGCCCAACTCCAATGCAGCATCTCAGGATCTCCACCATGAGGCTCTAGATAGTTACGAGCAACCAAGGTTCATGTTAGCATCGATGTGCAATCCACTACTTTTACCCCTCCCCCCGTGACAAATACCCTCCCCACCATAACTCTTGACCATCCCCAAGTGTAACATTTGACCTTCCCACATTTCCCTTCAACCCGCCTCCATCACCCTGTCCCATGCAGGTGAATGTCCATGTCCTCTACCTTCCCGAGGAGCCCACCCCCCATTACAATTGACATGCCCTGTCACCCAATCATCCTGCCTACCCCCAGAATCTACCTTTGCTTCTGTATCCCCTCCAACAACACTGAGCATCCCTTCACTCATCATCGCCAAACCCTCATCCTCCCACCCTACTGGCTCCTACTATGCCCTTTAACCCTCACCATTCATTCCTATCGGCAATTCTCTCAGTGTGCCTCCCTCCGAACTCTTTAGTTGCCACCAAGGGCCTCTCCCTCCAAAACCTTTTTCCCTCTTCCCCTCCATGCCCGTTCATACCTGTACACCCTGCAACCCCCAACTCCCCCATCGCCTGGACTCCACCACAGCCTTTCCCGCCCTCCAACTCTATGCCAGTTCACCCATCCCACGGCTCCACAGCATCTTTCTCTTTCCCCTGCCACCCCCAGCCTCCCCCACCCCCATATAGGTCTCCACCTCTGCCCCACCTCTTAATTCCTCTTCTCCCTGTCTAACCAGCCCCCACCCCACACCAGCACAGATCATCGCCACCCAACATTACCTCATGCAGCCGTCCACCTGCAGCGAGAAGATCCACCTCCTGGAAGCTCCAGCGTGAGAAGATCCACATGGTTTATGCTCCGCCTACCCACTGCTGCCCATGGTGTTCCAGGGTCATGGTCGCTGGAGACCTCCATCTTCCACTATTCTCTAGCTGCCCCAGGCCTTCTTCCAGGTGAGTCCTAACATGTCCTCACCACATTGGTCTGGATGGGATGCAAAACGGTTTCACACCAACCTCTGGCAGGAATGGCAACCTGCCATGACAGTTAGGAATGCATGTTCCCGCCATCATTTCACAGTGGCAGGAAAGCAATTTTTCAGCTCCGTTGCATTGTCCCCCTCTGCCCGCCATTACACCCATCGGTCTTGGGACTGGAAAATCCCACCCAGTATTTCAAAGAGGAACAAAGGCAGTCTTGTTAACAGAACGAATGTTGAGAGGCAAAGCAAAAGCCTGATTAAGAAATGTGCAGAGACTCTATAATATTAGAGTTAGCTGAAGATGATAATTGGGGATGTTAATAAAGTTAACGATGACAGCAACTTGAATTTATATGTTGAATTTAACATAGCAACCTGCAGGTCCCACAAAAAACTGGACATGCCCCCACATCAAATTAATCACCATTGAGAGTTTCCATTAATTACAATCATTTGCAGGCCTTGATGGGGCATCTAAAAATTAAACATTTTTTTAGATTCAATAGACAATAATAGACACTTTTTAAAAGCTTTTGATTTTTTTTTATTTCAGTAAGAAGCTGACTATTGTATAATTATGTAACTGGCAAATGGCTCTGTATAACTTTTAAAGCCACTTTTAGTTATTTAAAATATGGTTACTCACAGATGGTATGGGCTAGATGCTCTGATTAAAATGCTTTTATTTAAACAAAAGTATATTCTAAAACATTGCCCAGTTGTGCTGGTTCATTGAAGATTTTAAATATGGCAATATGCAATTGAGTTAAGCGGAAACTAGAGAAAATAAAACTTTTCAAAGTTAGTGTGATTTTAGTAAATTTGTGCTCTCATGAACCTCTGTGTGAAGAACACTAAATCAGAAAGTTTACCCCAGTTCAAACTGATTTGTCATACACCACAAACTTTGTCAGAGCTGTATCTGGTCTGGAAGTGAAACAGAAACCTAGAGGTTAATGAGGATTTCTTGTATGTTACTGAGCCTGATCTTTCCAAACATTCACACCTTATACTTGCAAACTGTCAATGGTGTAACATTCAGCTCTGTTGGGCAAGATATGTAATTTGCTTGCCTGATACCAGACTCCTGAAGCAACTACTCTGCTCAGAACCAGGTTGTGGCATGAGACTCCCAGAAGGATGGCATAAATGCTTTAGGGATGTCCCCAAAGCATCATTGAAGAAGTCAAACGTTTCCCCCCAACTCATGGCAGCCTCTGACCTGTGACCAGTCAAAATGGAGAAGGGTCATTCTGGAAAACCTCAAACACCGAGAGACTTCATCGGCAACACAAAGAGGTGAAGTCGAGGTTGGGGAGAAAAAGCACAAACATCCAAACAACTCATCTACCCACCCTCAAGCACCACCTGCCCTGCTTGAGAGTCTGCAGATCATGCATTAGACTTTCATTTCAGAACCCATTGAACCAGAGTGGAAGTAAGTCATGCTCCGTCCCGAGGGATTGCCTAAGAAGGACATACTTCACAGTAATCAGAAGTCCCTTCTATCCAGCGAGTCCAAAAAGGAGTGTTGTACTTTCAGCGGTCTTGCTCAATTTATAGTTTACTGAGCAAACATTGTAAAGTGCTGCCTCTACTGACAATTTGTTATTTTAAATTTAATTAGTCCACCACATGATTACTCAGCTGTGATAAGGTAACTTGTGATTAATATAGAAGATATTTTGAGATATATTATCTTACACAAGAATGCTTCTACATTATATTTGTGTAACAAGCAATGAAGTGGATTACTTTATTTTGAATACAAAAACCCAGGTGAAGGATAACATATCAAGTGTAGAATATGAGCTATTTTTAAGGAAGTGTTAAAGAGGTTAGAAATAGCAGCTTGCTCATACCAGTTTTAGAATAAAAGCAAAATACTGCAGATGCTGGAAATCTGAAATAAAAATGGAAAATGCTGGAAAATCTCAGTAGGTCTGGCAGCATCTGTGGAGAGAGAAACAGAATTAAACTTTCAAGTCCAACATGACCCAATATGAGTCATACTGAACCAGCTTTAGAAGCCTGATCAATTGTAGAAGGAATGGATGATTAATGCAAGTAAGGAGCTACACTCTTTTGACACCTTGAGAAAGAAGGAGCTAGTGTAGGAAATCAATGTTGAGGCTGTGTGGAGGGGGGAATATGTTCCATAGTAGTCTCCTCCTCTATTTTGTCTGACCCTATCCACGTATCTGATTAATTTCAGACTGTAAGGGACCTACATTTGTCTTCACTAATCTTTTTCTTTTTACATACTTATAGAAGCTTTTACAGTCCGCTTTTATGTTCCATGCAAGTTTACTCTCATACCTATTTTTCTCCTCTTAGTCAATCTCTTGGTCCTTCTTTGTCGAATTTTAAACTGCTCTCAATCTTCAGACTTGCTACTTTTTCTAGCAGCTTTACATGACTCCTCTATGGATCTAATACTATCCTTAATTTCTTTTGTTAGCCATGGTTGGGCCACTTATCCTGCTGTGTTTTTGCACCAGAAAGAAATGTATAACTGTTGTAATGCATACACTTGTTCCTTAAATATTAGCCATTGTCTATCCACTATCATGCCTTTTAATGACGTTCCCCAATCTGTCTTAGCCAACTCACACCTCATACCTTTGTCGTTTCCTTTGTTAAGATATAGGATCCTATTTTCAGATTGGACGATTTCTCTTTACATCCTAATGAAGAATTTTATCATGTTATGGTCACTGTTCTCTAAGGGACCCTGCAAAACAAGGTTATTAATTAAATTCTTGTCATTGCAGAATACCAAATCTAAGATAGTTGGTTCCTCGACATACTGGCATAAAAAACCATCTCGTACACACTCCAGGAATTCATACGCCACAGTATTATTGCTAATTTGGTTTGCCCAGTCTATATGTAGATTAAAGCCACCCATGATTACTGTAGCACCCTTGTTACATGCATTTCTAATTTCCTGTTTACTGCCTTCCCCTACCTTATCACTACTGTTTGGAGACCTATAGATAACTCCCACTAACGTTTTCTGCCGTTTGTGGCTTCTTAGCTCCACCCAGACTGCTTCTACGTCTAGATTTTCTGAGCCAATATCCTCTCTCACTATTGCACTGATCTAACCCTTAACTTACAATACCACATCACCTCCTTTTCCCTTTTACCTGTCTGTCCTAAGTATCGAGTACCCTTGGATATTCAGGTTCCAGCCTTGGTCACTCTGCAGCCATGACTCCGTAATCGCAATCATATCAAACCCATTTACATCTATTTGCATTGTTAATTCATCTACCTTATTGCTAATGCTCTATGCATTCAGATAAAGTGCCATTAGACTTGTCTTTTTTAACATTTTTATGCATTTTTTTGTTCTATGGCCCTACTTGCAGCTAGCCCTTGTTTCCTCTACTTTCATTTTTGTTTTCGACTTTTCTTTCATTCCTATCTTTGTTTTCCTTTCTTGTGTCTCCCCACTCAGGTTCTCATCCCCCTGGCAATCTAGTTTAAATCCTCCCCCACGGTACTAACGACTACCCTTGTGAGGATATTGGTCCTGCTGGAATGCAACCCGTCCAGCTTGTACAGGTCCCATCTTCCCTGGAATCAGTTCCAATGCCTCAGGAATGTAAATCCCTCCCTCCTACACCATCTCTCCAGCCACGCATTCATCTGGTCTATTCTCCTATTCCTGATCTCGCTAGCACAGCGTGCTACAGATCTTGTGGTGACGAGGCCAGGGTGATCCTGATATTACTACCTTTGAAGTCCAGCTTTTTAATTTATTTCCTAGCTCCCTATATTCTGCTTTTAGGATCTCATTCCCTCTTTTTACCTATGTCATTGGTACCGATATGGACCATAACTTCTGGCTATTTGCCCTACCCCTTCAGAACGTCCTGCAGTCTCTCGGTGACATTCTTGACCCTGGCACCAGAAAGGCAACATCCCATCCTGGTGTCCCATCCACGGCCACAGGAACACCTATCTGTTCCCCTTACAATAGAATCCCCTGTCACTATTGCTTTCTCACACATCAGCCCCCCACCACCCCCCCCCGCGCCCCCCCCTCCCCCCACCACCCACCACCCACCACCCACCACCCCCATAAAACTGAACCACTCATGGTGCCATGGATTTGGCTCTTACTGCATTCCCCTGAGAAACTATTCCCCCCAGCAGTATCCAAAATGGAAAATCTGTTGGAGACGGAGATGAAATCAGGGGACCCCTGCACTACCTATCTAGTGCTTTTACTCTGTCTGGTGGTCACCCATTCCCCTTCTGCCTGTGTACTCTTTACCTGCGGTGTGACCACCTCACTGTACGCGCTACCCATAAATTACTCCCTTTACTTTTCCTTCCTCTAGTTTGGAGAGTATTAAAGACGGATGAAATATTTACCATGTCCTACTTATCACCACTCTTCTTACTGAAGAAAGGTAGAAAATGAAAGGATCACCTTCTTCCCTCTTCAGCGAACTTCCTGTCTCACTAAACTCCAAGTGAAGCACTCTAACACAACCCAAAGCAGCACTCCAGTGCAGACAAAAGTAGCACTGTAGATGGCTTGCTTTTATGCTGTCCGAATCTAGCTTCTGAAAACCTGTTTAAGCCAGTTAACTAATTTACTATCGGAAGCTGCAAACAGAGCCTGCATGAACCCTGTTTTAAAGCTGGACTAGAACTCTCCTTCTCCCAACCCAAACAGCAACATTTAGTTAGTTGCTAAATTAAAGAAAGGTTAGATTTTAGGTGGAAATTAACCCTTAAAAGTACCTCTTTCACCAAACTCCAACTGAAGCACTCTAATGCAGCCCAAAGCACACTGGCTTGGCATTTGGCTTCAAGGCAATATTAAGCAGTTTGGAGATTCCCCAGGCCAGTGAATGGTTTCAGAAATTCCTTTGTGTGGCAATCGTCTGCCCGTGTAATTTCAGTGGGATGCCCCTCGGATTGTGGAGCCGGATGGTAGATAGCTGGAGAAGCTCAGGGTTAGCCACTGTGAAGCTCCCGTGTCTAATTTAAAATCCATCTTGTGGCCATTGACCATGATATCTGCACTACAAAAATTCCCCTGGGACTTAGCAACTTCGCCCAG
This sequence comes from Carcharodon carcharias, assembly GCF_017639515.1. Taxonomy (NCBI): domain Eukaryota; kingdom Metazoa; phylum Chordata; class Chondrichthyes; order Lamniformes; family Lamnidae; genus Carcharodon; species Carcharodon carcharias. The sequence continues at coordinate 22,252,024 of NC_054474.1, forward strand.
GAAAGGCACTTCATGTTCATCAGTCTTCCCTGTTTCTTGGATACTGGTTGACCAGACTGGTCTGTCTGCAAATTTTTAACTGGAGTTGAAAGCTTGCTGCTGCAACATACTGCTTTAAAATGGCCTGCCTCCTGCTGGAATGGCGCTCTGTATTTATAGCAGGACAGTCTTTGTGTTAATGGGGTTCCCTTGCGCCGTAATGGGAGCACTGGAAAATGGCAGCGACCGTTCCTTCTTCATTCTGGGTCTGGTTTTTAGTGGGTGTGCCAGTACTTCGATTGATCACTAACTGTATTGAGTCAGTGGTTTGGCTCCACAAAAGTTCTCCATCACCCCAGAGCAAAACTCAGTTCTGCTTCCATAATTCACTCTATCTCACTAACTGTACTGCCTCAGATAATGTTAGATCCTCCCTGGACTATAGAAAATCGGGTACAGTTTCATCAAGCACTCCCAACACAATGTGATCTCAGATGACTTCATCCTTTAGAGCCCCATACTCACAACTATCAGCCAAATAGTACAGGTCATTAATGGAAAAGTCAATACTTTCTCCGGATTCCAGAGTGTACCTGCTAAATTTCACCCAGTCAATAATAATGTCCCTCCAAAGATTGAAATATGAATCAAAGGCCTTAGTAGCCTTTCCATAGGTTGCTGTGCCCTCATTAACATGCTGTCTTATTAAAATGTCATCTGCATTGCTGCCAATGGAATAGAGAAGTATACTAACCTGATCTTTATCAGGTTTCCATGGTAACCATGAAGCGGTCCTATACCTGTTGAGTGTGCAATGCCAGTTTTGCCAGTCAGGGCCTTCCATGTGGTCAAAGGATCTGGGTGGAGGCAGGACTTTCTCCATGATTGTCTATTACTTTTAGTTGACTATTTTGGGACTCTGTTGATGCTTTTCCCTCTGATTCTCAGCCACAGCCGTTCCCTAGCTGTCTTGTGTTTGGTGACTTTCACTTTCCTGCCACCATCAGTTTCTTCAGAGATCCGAGCTATTCAGTGGGTTTCCTGAAGTCACCATGAAGTATCATCACAAATGGTCCCAGGGTGTGTTTAACATAGACTGCTGAAAACTAGGGCTGCAGGAACTTTCCAACATTTATACATACAGGGATAGCTAAGTACGAGGCTCCTTCCAGAATCATCTCTCTCTGAGCTCTGATCACACCTGATCTGACATCACTGATTATGTACATTAGCTATTAGCATAATAGCTATTAACCCTTTATACTACAAACTGTGGCTGAGTTAGTAGCACTTTCACATCTGTGTCATGAAGTTCTGGGCTCAAGTCCTACTAGGACTTGAGCACAATAATCTAGGCCAAGGCTTTATTTTCATATCTTAGCTCTTCCCAAATTATAACCCTTGTTGTACAAGCCTTTGACATCTCATCTGTTACAGTACCAAAAGTAAGAGGAATCTATTTATTTATACTACAGTAATTTCCTTCTCCATGCCCACCGTTGTTTTAGTAAAAAGTCTGTCTTTTAAAAGCCTACGGAGAAAAATTTGATTAGGTGGGAAGTGTGATGTGAGATTAGCCCATTGAGACAGGCAGCATGCAAATGTGGTACTTCCATCTAAATGATTGCAGCATGCAGCCGATGCATAAAACATGTTGTTGATTGGCTGCATGCTCAGCAGTGGACTCAAAGGCAGGCTTGGCTGGCATACCATACAGCTAGCCTGGACCTCTTAAAGGAGAGCTGCACTCTTGTATTTTTATTCATTCAAGGGATGTGGCATCACTGGCTATTGCCTATCCCTAACTGCCCTTGTTCAGAGGGCATTTTTAAAGTCAACCACATTGGTCTGGAGTCATATGTAGGCCAGACTAAGTAAGATTTTCTTCTCTAAAGGACATTAGTGAATCAGATAGGTTTTTACAACAATGGTTTCATGGTCATCATTAGACTTTTAATTCCAGGTTTTTATTGAATTCAACTTCCACCATCTGCCGTAGTCGGATTTGAACCGCAGGTCCTCAGAGCATTACCTTGGGTCTCTGGATTACTAGTCCAGCGACAACATCATTGCACCATTGCCTCCCCCTCATGCAATAGAAGCTGCTGCAACTGTCTCACGTAGGCTTGGCTGGGAGGTACAGGGCCGCAAACGGAGAGACAGGGCACAGAGAAGTCTCCCAGGTTTTCAGATGCAGCACTGGAGGTTTTAGTCAAGACTATGGCCCTGTCAAGACTGTCGCGGTGGTGGTGTGACACTTATCACAAGATCACACCTTTGCCTGGTGCACCGCCCCTCCCCCCCCCCCCCCCCCCCCCCCACCACCACCCCCACTTTTCCTCTGGCATTTTCTACTTCTTTGAGCATCTCACCTACTTCCACCCCTCTTTTAAAATCATTGTTCTGTATCACAAGGTACCTCTAAGACTGCCTTTTTTAAACCTCCATAAAATCACTTGACTTCACCCCTTTCTCAGCTGATCTGCTGCTAAAACCTTCATCCATTTCTTCGTTAATTCTAGACTTGGCTATTCCAACACACTCCTGGCTGGTCTCCAACATTTTATATTCTGTAAACTTTGAGGTCATCTAAAACACTGCTGCCATATCGTAAAAAGCAGCAAATCCAATTCCCCATGTCACCTCTGTGCTCGCTGACCTTCACTGGCACTCAGTCAAGCAACAGTGTAAGGGCTTGAGAGTACCTTGCAGAATCTCACTTAGGTTCAGAGCCGTACTCTGAGTGAACAGGAATTAGTGACTCAATACCTGATAATATGTGAAAACGACAAATGTTATTAAATAACTATTAAATAATTATTAATGATTAAAAGAAAATGAAAGAAAGATAATTTTATAAAAGAGAAAGTAAGGAAGAAAGACAACTTTACATGCATAGTATATTACAAATACATACAGTTATATACTATATTACAAATCGTAACATCAAATTGGTCTGTTCAAGACAGCTCCCCAGGATGGTAAAATTCTCCTTGGTTCATACATCATCAAGGCTGAAATGTTACAGCCCCTTCGAGGCGAGAATTGGGCCGTAAAATGCGGCGAACGATTCTAAACTCCATTGACTTCGGCGGGACAGTAAAATCATGCGGTCGTAAAATTCCATCCCAAATCTCTGGATAACCCTGCATGAGGGTAGACACTCCGGTCAATTGCTCTGTTGACAGTCCTTCCTCCCATAGTTTTGAGTGGTGGACAAATCCACTCAGGCTGCAGCCCTAAAAGTTGAAGGCTATCCTCCGTAAAAGTCTAATTTCTAGCTCCGTTCCAGCCTTTTGAGGTCTCTGCTCAGACTTTTCCAAGGGTCTGGTAAACATAAGTCCTTATCGATTCTCTTCACAGACATTGCAAGGATTACAAGCTTCGCAATATTTCAATTGTTTGCGTATCTTTTGATAGTGTCTCCCATCTGCTATCAATCAGGTTGTATGTCTATAAGTCAAATTCCATCTCCTGATTCCACACCATATTTGACCACCCCACATGCAAAGTTATGCATTGTTCTGGCTTATAATTCAAGGGTCATCGAATGTATTATGACACAGTCGATGGTCAAGGCTGAGTTGTGCAAACTCCAGAGGGAAACTTGAAACAACCGTCATCACCCATTTTTGCAATTTGTATGTTTCGAGATGCAGGCTTCCAATTCAATGGTAATAAGACCACCAATTCTCAAGGGTTTTTTTTAATAAAACTAAATTTAACATTTATTAATACAAGAAAGATTGTAAGCACATATATATGTCTACAAAATTACTACTGTGATAACTACAAATATCTCCTAATTAATCTGACTCTCAGTTAGACCCCCGATAAGGCAACATTAAAAAACATAGATTTAAACTGACCCTTGGCAAAGCACACCCTGGACAGAAACATTCAAAATGAGTTTCTTTCAGTCCTGGATCCTTGCAGACAGACTTAAGTCTTACAGGCTGGATGCTTTAGATCTTAGAATCCCTCCTCCTTTTATCAACAGCCTTCTCTTCCTTTGTACATATTTTCCTCTTTGAATGCAAATTCTCATTGTCACTTTTTTTTAAACTTTAAACCTTTGAACAATAAATCCCTTTTATAATACCCACTTTACTAGTAAGGTTTAAACAAAATAAATACATTGTTTCTGAGCTTCACCTGGCTAGGTGTGATATTTCGTCTGCTCCTTTGAACGATCTATTTACAAATGTATATTTCCCCTTTTACACCTCACCTTCTATTTCCCTATGTTCACCTAATTACCATTTCAACCCTACTTCTCTTCCACACATCAAAGCCTCTAGAGCAGCTGGCTTTAATCCAGTTAAGGCACACGCACGTATACACACACATAGACACAAACACCATTAAACTCTTGCTTAAAATAATTTCCAATAACATTATTATATCTTCTTGACAAATGGAATAAGACAAATGACTCCTGCTAAACATAAATAACTTTTATTTTATTAAATTGAAAAGGAAAAACAACATTGTAGATAAAATGCCAGCTGTGAGTGGCCTATATGAAAAACAAAATCTGGGAAAACAGTTAATAGTATCACTACTGATTTCTATTCATTAATTATGTGATTTAATCAAAGCACAATCATATTTCGTTTTAAATTAAGGCCTACAAAGTCATTTCAAATATTCAATGCAAGTTTAAGAGAGGTTCTTTTAAAATTAAAAGCAAAGCAGAAAATTGCAAAAATTAGTGGCTGCAGGCCTCAGGCCTACAACACCATGTTCTGAAATTCCCACCCTTGGCCAGGATTTTCCATTCCGGGCCCAAGTCCCATGATGGGGGCAGGAACAAGGACTGTTTCCTGCTGAAATTCACATTGAATCACGCAATGCTGGACTCATTAATCATGCAGTTGGGGGTTTCCCAGCATATTGCGCGGTGGGGTGAGCTAGATGACACGTGCCCCGCTGTCACATCCAGGTACCATATTTAAAAGGCCCCCAGACATCAATTTATTTGTTGAAAACCCACATAGAAGGAGGAGATGGGCCTGCAATCCCAGGGAGCTCCGGGCGCCAGATTCAGTGACATTTCCCTCGATGTGCTGCTCAATGCAGTGGAGGCCAGGTGAGCTGTCTTGTACCTTGAAGATGGAAAGAAAAGGCTGAGCCATTGGCTAACTCTGCATGGGAGGAAGTCACCAGGGTGATTAGTGCCCAGGGCCTTCATTGGAAGACTGCCCTGCATGGAAACAGGTAAATGACCTCATCCGCACCGCCAGGGTAAGTGAACCCTCAACTGCTCACACTCACCTCACTGAATGGTAGAGGGGACATGGGTCTCAGTGGCAAGGGCACCATCCATGCAGCTCATGTATAAAAGAGCTACTCAATGTGATAAGATGATGCCTCATAGCCATTAAACCACAGCCCCTATCCTGCCATCTTCAGGGGCACACCCCAGGCTGGGCCTATGTCTCCCGGAATCATGCAGGGAGGCAAGGATCTTTCCCAGGGCCCTTACAAGCCATGTGCAAGAAGCCTCCCATGCATGCTGACCTTTTGCTTGTCACACGGTCATCTGCTGAAATGCCTTAACATTGTCAGCACCTCGTGCTGGGGTTCCCCTTCAGTTGTCCAGTTGAACTGATCTGTCACTCCCCCCACGCCCAAGGACCAAATTCCTATGCAGCATCTCAAGATCTCTGCCTCAAGGATCTAGATATTTGCAAGCGGCCATGGTGGGTGTGACTTTTCAGGCAGAGTCCAACACCTTCCAAACCCCCACTGTGACCCACACTCTCCCCTCTCATAAACATTGACTTTCCCAGCGTGATCTTTGACCACCCCACTGTCATCCTACAAACCTCGCCCATCACCCTCTGTCCCATGCAATTGAATGTCCATGTCCCCAACCTTCCCAAGGAGCCCAACCGTTCATCCAGCTGACCTCCAGAATCCGGTTTTACTTCTGCGTTCCCTCCAACAACCCTTAGCATCCCTTCACTCATCATCGTAGGACCCTGACCCTCCCACCCTACCGGATCGCACTACTCCCTTTAACCCTCACCATCCCTTCCTATCAACAATTCCCTCAGTATGCTCCCCCAGGACTCATCAGTTGACAGCATGGAGCATTCCCTCTGAACTCCTTTCCCCTCTTCCTCCCTAGACACAAACACAACTGCACACCCACCATGCCTGTTCACACTTGCACACACCACCCACCCCCTGAAGCTTTTTGTCTTGCAGTCATCAGGAACAGGTAAGAATGCCAAATTTCAAATGATCACAACAATTTATACTAGAGGAGAAAAGGTTGGCAAGTCGACTCTGATTGGCTGGGACATTGTCACGGAGAAAGCAACGGAGAACGAGAGACTCTCCGAGCTCCCAGGTAATTCAAAAAAGGCACAAGGCTTGAACATAATCCTTTTTTGCAGAGAACGGGCTCCTGCGTGTGAATGTATGTCGCGTCTAAACCTTACTCAAGAATAAAGCTGAAAGCTGTTCTCAACAGGACATACCCCACAATAGTGAAGGGGTTCACTTACAATTCCTATATAATCGTATTCATCATATGTACTCCTGCTGATCCAATTATAAATGATACTCATTTTTCTGCAGCGTGCACTGAATCCAGAAACACAAGCAGACCCATTTCACTGTTCCTGCAATTTCTCAGTTAAAGTAGAAAATGCCAGATGATGGTCTGTAGTGCTCCCAATTTTGGCACAAGCCCCCAGCTGTTAATAAGGAGGACTTGGCAGGGTCAGGGTTTGCCGCTGTTGTTTCTGGTTCATAGGTTGATGCCGGGTAAATGCAAGTATCGTAGATGTACTGGAGCAGCTTGGCTAGGGCTGTGTTATGACATGGCAGGTGATGTGTGCCAAACGGACCAAATCAACAAGGGAAACTTGGCCATGCTATCACAGCCGTTTCGCAATTTGTATTTATTATGAGCAGATTTGGGCACTGAATTCAGAAGTAACGAGTCCACTAACACCTTTAGTGATTTTAAAAACTAAATTTTTAAAATTATTAACAAAAGTAAAGGGTTCAAGCACATATAAGATTACAGTTACTTAATACTATAACAAGACCCAAATTTCCCAATTAAACTGACTCCCGACTAAGGCAACAATCCAAAATAACAGGCCAGCACAGTACCCACTTGACAATGGAATTCCAAAGGTTTTTCTCCAACTTTAGTTACTGGAAACAGCAAACTTTTGCAAAATTGGCTGGAGACTTCCCTGAGGCTGTTTTACACATTCCTTTTAGTTGTTATATGGCCCCACAACATCACGTTCCTTCTTTATATATGTTTCTCTCTCTCTTTAATCTGTTACTTCCATTGTTCTATATATCTTTGGAAATTTACTTTTCTCATTATATAAAAATCTTTCATGTAGCCACTATGGTTAGTACCTTTTGGAAAAAATAAACATAATAACTTTGCCCTATTTATTTGGTTCATTGTAAACATTCCACCGTCCATTTGAAATCCAAACAACTCCTTCACTTATCTAAAAATGCAAATTTCCTTCACACCCTACATGCTAAGCCCTCATCCATGTTTACTCATTAGCATTTCAAATGCCTTAAGAAATAATTGTGGGGAAACATTTTATCAGCATCTACTAACAGATATATTAAAAGCCTAAAAGTACCACCGTACCTGTCTAAGAACAGTAAAAGGGACTTTTAGCTTGCAGTCTATCTGACTCTCATTTAATTAAATCACTTAGACAAAACCATCTACACACACCCATAAACTTACTTTACAATAAACCACAATAAATATTATGAAAATAATTATAGTTTCGTGACAGGCATGGCACGTTCTGGAGCACAAATCTTCAATACTATTGCCAGAATATTGTCAGGGGCCATATTCTTTGCAGTGTCCAGTGTCTTCAGCCGTTACTTGATATCAAGTGGAGTGAATCGAATTGGCTGAAGATTGGGGATCATCCGCTCAGCACTTCTGGCTGAAGATTGTTGCGAATGCCTTATCTTTTGCACTGATGTGCTGAGCTCCCCCACCATTGAGGATGGGGACATTTATGGAGCCTCCTCCTTCAGTGAGTTGTTTAATTGTTCACCACCATTCACGACTGGATGTGGCAGGACCACAGAGCTTAAATCTGATCCATTGGTTGTGGAATCACTTAGCTCTGTCTATCACTTGCTGCTTATGCTGTTTGGCATACAAGTAGTCCTGTGTTGTAGCTTCACCAGGTTGACACCTCATTTTTAGTTATGCCTGGTGCTGTTCCAGGCATGCCCTCCTGCACTCTTCATTGAACCAGGGTGATCACCTGGCTTGGCGGTAATGGTAGAGTGGGGGATATGCTGGGCCATGAGGTTACAGGTGGTGGTTGAGTACAGTTGTGCTGCTGCTGATGACCACAGGACCTCATGGATGCCCAGTCCAGCCTTGAGTTGCTAGATCTGTTTGAAATCTATCCCATTTAGCAGGGTGGTAGTGCCACACAATATGGAGGGTATCCTCAATGTGAAGGCAGGACTTCGTCTCCACAACGACTGTGCAGTGGTCACTCCTACTGATACTGTCACGCACAGATGTATCTGCAGCAAGCAGGTTGGTGAGGATGAGGTCAAGTATTTTTTTCCCTCTTGTTGGTTCCCTCACCACTTGCCACAGACCCAATCTAGCAGCTATGTCCTTTAGTACTCGGCCAGCTCAGTCTGTGGTGGTGCTACCAAGCAACTCTTGGTGATGGACCAAGAATACATTCTGTACCCTTGCCACCCTCAGTACTTGCTCCAAGTAGTGTTCAACATGGAGGAGTGCTATTTAGCAGCTGAAGGGGTGGTGAGTTGTTTTGGGGGCGGGGGGGGGGGGGGGGGGGGGGGGGGGGGGGGGCGGGTGCGGCGGAGAGGTGGTGGGTAGGGTTTCTGTGGTATGTGATAAACAGCAGGAAGTTTCCTTGCACATGTTTGACCTGATGCCATGAGACTTCATGGGGGATGGACTCAATGTTGAGGACTCCCAGAGCAACTTCCTCCCAACATTATACCACTGTGCCGCCACCTTTACTGGGTTTGTTCTGCCGGTGGGACAGGATATACCCAGCAATGGTGATAGTGGTGGCTGGGACATGATCTGTAAGTTATGATTCCACAAGTATGACTATGTCAGGCTATTGCTTGACTAGTCAATGAGACAGCGCTCCCAATTTTGGCACAAGCCCCCACCTGTTAATAAGGAGGACTTGGCAGGGTCAGGGTTTGCCGCTGTCGTTTCTGGTCCATAGGTCGATGCTGGGTGGTCCACCAACAAGGCCTGTGGTCTAAATGGACACTAGGCAAGATTGAGAGAAAGTGTGAAAGCAAAAACACACTCAGAAGTCACAGCAAGCTGCAACTCAGCAAAAAAGCTTACAAGAATAAGAAAGAGTTCACCAAATACCAGTTCAAGCACAGGTATGTCCACGAGTGAGGCAAAGACCTGGACAACAAAAGAGCCACTGAGAAAACCCAACACATGTTCAAGAGTGAACAGACTTTTCATACGGTGACAATCGCACAGCATGTGGCTGCAATCACCCAATGGAAGCCTTCCTCACAGTTGAGGTCATATGTCCCAATAGAAGTGGCAAGCACAAGTTATGACTGAGGATAGATACTGGGGCACAGGCCAATATTTCACCACTGCGAAAACTTAGACATGTGTCTGGTGAAGTGGGAGTCTATGTTACAGCCAACAAGAGCCAGACTCACCATTTATTGCAGTTCACCAAACTACTGTTTGGGAATATTGACATTGAAGTATGGTCGTCTCAAGTCTTACACATTGTTGACACCAATAGGCAAGTGGTAGTAGGACCGTCAGCATACAATGAACTCCAAAGTGTGATGATTCATGAGACCAGTAAATGCTAGATGGTCATGTCACGTGTGATCCTATTGAGTGTATTCAAAGATCTGCAATCGAAATACATGATTATGTCTCACATATTGAGCAGGGGCTACCCAAACCCAAGAAGACAGAAGGTATACCATTGGGTGCCCAAGTGGATACTTCAAATGCAGAAATAGATGTATACAACATTGATCAAATGTGATTTGGACACGATAAATGTGAGAAGCTCTATACAGAGACTTGCAGAGATCCTATACTCAGGGCATTATGATAGGTTATTGTCAGTGGATCACCAGATATGGTGCAAGAGATCCCACAGATCTCAGGACCTTATGGCCATGATGAAACTAGCATTTCTAGATACAGGATTACCATTCCTAGCATCGAATACGTTCAGAAGGAAAGTCAGGACAACTTCCGAGTCATCATCTGATCAGATTATCATCAGTCCAGAAAAAATTATTAGAAAGACAAAAGAAAATAAAAATCACACATGACAAATATGCAGGTGTGGAATTGTCTCCTTTGCATGTAGGGCAGAAGGTCAGAGTGATCCATCTGCAAGCAAGGACATGATTGCCTGAGGAGGTATCAAAGATCTGTAATGAGCCATGGTAATATGAGGTGACCATCCCAAATGGAGAAATGTTGAGGAGAAATAAATGTCAGTTCAGAGAGTTATCCAACAGCATCATACCTAATACTCCTATAGCATCATGAATGAATGCATATTCAAGTAATGAGAGTGGAGTTAAGGAAGATGACAGTCGCAACACTCAAGTGCAAGGTGATTGTCAGTCCATATCTAAGCATCAAAAGAAAAAAAGTTGTCAATTCCAGATTTCAATAAAGCTTCACTGTTACCAGATCACATCGAATCAGCAAACCATCTACACATTTCAGAGACACTTGAACAATTAATGCGAAGGTCAATACATGTGTAAACACTGTTAACAGTAATCCTATTCTATCATGTACATAGCTTACATAGAACATGGAACATAGAGACTAGGAGCAGGAGTAGGCCATTCCGCCCTTCGAGCCTGCTCCGCCATTCATTATGATCATGGCTGATCACCCAACTCATTAGCCTGTTCCCGCTTTCTCCCCATATGCTTTGATCCCTTTCACCCCAAGAGCTACATCTAATTCCTTCTTGAAAGTATACAATGTTTTGGTCTCAACTACTTTCTGTGGTAACAAATTCCACAGGCTCACCACTCTCTGGCTGAAGAAATTTCTCCTCACCTCTGCTTATTTAACTTGTGTAATTCTTGTTATTTAAGGAAAGGGGGTTGTCATGATATTGCTTTTGTGATGGTGGGAAATTATGACTGAGTGAGATCTACCTATAACTTTACCAGCCAACCATAAAACATATTTAACTGTTTAAAACAGACAAGTTTAAAAAAAAGATACTGACAAAAAATGGCTGCCATGAGTCACATGATGTCTGGAATTATAACTTGGCCTTTTCTGGAAAGTTACTATATGGATTGCACTGCTGATATGTTGCTCATGGAATTTCACATCTGGTGGTGTCAAGGTCCACTTCAAAGGGGAACTCTTCAACGGAAGGGAATAAAAATGCAAAGTCCTGGACGTTAATCAACTGTAATTCTGTCAAGACATTGTGAACAGCGAACCAAATACCCAACAGACATTCAAAACCCTATGGAGGATGAAATAACCCCATTTGTTGGATTCTATTACCCTGATATGTGTCAAAGGTTTCTGAGATGAAAGATCAAAAATGTGATTACTTGTTCAACAAAAATGACTGCAAGGCATATTAATCAAATTCCTTCTTGGAATTATATAGATAGGAGGTTTAAGAATTGGTTTTGCCAAGCTAGGAACAGAGAAAAAAATCAAAGTAATCTGGAAACACAGCTGAAGGGAGCAGTGAGGAATCTCTCTCAGAAGCTAAGATTGACTCCAGCAAGGTGCAGTTGACTGAACTTCAACTCAACTCCAGGATTTCAAAGGAAACCAGCTAACTTCAAATAGTTGCAATGCTTAACAATCTATCCCTTAAGAACAAGCAAAAGGCTTAATAGTATATTCTTTTAACTTATTTGGAGTCTAACTTTTCTTACTTCTGAGATCTGTGTTTGTGTGTTGTCGATTTTTTTATTATTTTTTCTCGGGATTAGTAACTAATAAACTTACTCTTTCTTTGACTCAAGAAAACCTGGCTTGATTGGCTTCTTATTAAAAAAGTAAATACATTTGGATTGTACAAGGCGTTTACTGGAAAAAAGTGAGCCAGTTGCAAAATCCTGCTGTTTAAATGACTAATCCTCAAGCAAAATTTTGCAAATGCATCCAACTCTCTGTGCTTTTTGGGTGACATTTTAACGGTGCAACGGTTTCAATTCCCTTTGCAATGGTTTGTGTACTGTTTGCAAGCTGCAAGGTCTTATAAAATGTATGCAAAGTTATTTCATTGTGTGCAGGTTTATACATGAATTTAAATTACAGAGCTATTTTGCATTAATACTATTATAAGATTGTATTCTGAAAGGGGAAAGAAAAGTTTTTCCTTTTGCTTCTGGTTCTCTAACAATGCCTGTTACATAACACTATCCGTCAGCAAATTAGTTCTCCGTGGTTTTGAACAGTGCATGGTTATTGTCAAGTTGAAGTGGATGATAATCTCTGTCCTACGTGACACTGAACCAACACAAGAACAGTATTGTTGACCACGAACAGCACAGAAACTACCGGCAGAGCAGCCAACACAGCAAGAGAGAGGAACCTTAATAAATAATGCAGGAAACAACAGCAAAAGTAGAAGCAGCAAAGAACAATGGGAGAGAGGAGCAGCAGCAAGAGACAGGGAAATATCACAAAGTGACATCACAGAACAAGGTGTCATGTGGGCTTAGTACACTGGTATGCATTTAATATTAATTTCAATTTAATTAAATTAATTAAATCATTAATTAAACTAAATTAACTAAGACTTGATTAATTAATTAGCAGAAAAGTAAAGACAATTTATCATACAATTAGATTTATTTATTAAATCGAAGAATAAAGTTAAAATCAAAGGGATAGTAAAGCTAAATTATCCTGAATTTTTCAGCAAATTAAAATCTGAGCTCTATCTAATAAGTGTTAAGTAAAACATTTAAGTTAACTTCCCAAAAAATAATGTCAGCACAAGGGAAGTAGTTGATTCATGAGCAGTTAAGTCTTTCCTTAAATGTTTTCCTATTAAGCCAGTTAATAGTTTAATAAATTGATACATGGCAAGGCAACTCAGATCCATGGAGCATGCATTCTGTTCCATGTGGGAACTCCAGGATGCCTTTCATGTCCTGTAAAATGACTGGGCAGGAAGTGTTGTCAGCTGGAGTAGCTCATGCTGTGGATTTTGGAATTTGAGCTGCAGCTGGTGTCATTGTGGTGCATTTGCAAGGTTGAGAGTTCTGTGGAAAGCACAGTTTCCCAGGTGTGGTCATCTTGCCAGTTTAAGGGTAGAACTTATGGGTTGGCGAGCGGGGCGTCCCCACGTCACCGTGCATAATTTAGATTTTCAGTTCAGCGGGCACGTAGCCAACTTGGCTGCCTGCCCGCTGAACTGTCAAAGGCCTATTAAAAATGAATTGAAATAATTAAATAAGCTGCCCATCCAACCTTAAGGTTGGCGGGCAGGCAAAGAGCCCAGGTGGCCTTCGCATTTTTCATGGAACCTCATCCATGGCGGGATGAGATTTCATGAAATGTTTAAAAATTCAATAAAAATTTCCAAAAAAAATTTGACATGTTTAAAAGTTTTTAATTAATTTATTTAGATGATTAAAATTTAAACAAATCTCCCTGAGGCGTCTCTGCGTACGCTCACGAAAGAGTGCAGGCCCTGACTCAGGGAATCCCCCCTCCCGCCCGCACAGGGAGCGCTCAGCGCTTCCAGGCAAGCGTCATGCTTGGTGGGCTTTAATTGGCCCACCCACGTAAAATGGCAGCGCAACTCCGATCGGGGGCGCCGATCGAGTTCATGCCCACCCCCGCACAGCCCCCCCGATGAGGGGAAATTTCTGCCCTAAGTGTCCGTAGGCAGAGAAGGAAGGGGTGACTGCCAGGCAGGCTGCTAGTGCAGGAGTCTCTGGAGTGCACCTCCAACCAGTATTCAGTTCTGTAGCAGTTCTGAGGGTGTGGGGGAGGGAGGTGGATGGCGAACAGCCATGGATTGTGGTCCCTATCAGTACCAATGACATAGAAAGAAAAAGGGATGTGGTCATAGAGGCAGTAATCAGGGAGCTAGGAAAGAAACTAACAAGCAGAACCTTAATGGTAGTAATTTCCAGATTACTCCCAGAGTCACATGCTAGTGCGTGTGGAAATAGGTAGCTGGAGCAGATGAATGTGTGGCTGGAATGATGGTGCAAGAAGGAAGGCCTTAGATTCCTGGGACATTGGAACTGGTTCTGGAGGAGATCAGATTAGTAAAAATTAGACGGGTTGAGCAGAGCGGGAACAATGTCTTTGCAGGGTGGTTTGCTAGTGCTATTGGGGACAGTTTAAGGTAATTTAGAGGGGGGATGGGAACCACAAGGTAACATCTGAGAGGAAAAACAAGACGAACAATGAATTGGGAGATAGGCAGATAGCACTAGATTAAGAAATAGTAAAGTTGGGTCAGAATAAGGGGGAATGCAATAAGGTCTAAATTACAGTTAAAAACAGAAAGTGCTGGAAAATCTCTATAGGTCTGGCAGCATCCACGGAGAGAGAAATGGAGTTACAATGAGTCCAATATGACTCTTCTTTGGAACTCAGAATGTACCCAAGCCAGTGAAATTACCCTTGCATGATCAGTGTCAACATATTTGGGAGATTTGCCTTTGAGAGGACTGCTGCCGCATTCATGATTTTGTCATTCCATGAGATGCCCAGAATGCATCGCAAACCACAAAGATGAAAGTTGTTGAGCTTCCTTCCTTGATAGCTGAAAGTCCTCCATGTTTCACAGCCATACAATGAGGTGCTGGGAACACATATATCTTAAAACTTCAACTTGGTCCTAAGAGTCAGCTTGATGTTATTCCATGCACGTATTGTGAGTCAGCCAAAAGCTGCTTTCCCTATGCATGCATTGAGAGCTGCATCAAGGGACAGATTGACCTTTTCCGTTGACCTAAGGTGGCAGAATTTGCTAACCACTTCCACCAGGATATTATTTAATGTGATCAGGGACAGAGATATGACACCCTGTCTAAAGTCTTGCCTTGATGCTTATGGTAAGGGATGACAAGTTACAGGGATGGGAGAGACAATCCATGAGTCTTTGTTACTAAGTTTCCATGTTTGTGACAAGCACAGCATCATCAGGGTAAAGGAGTGCCCTGATCAAGAAGTGCTGCATGTTTGCCTTTGCTTTCAGTTTGGATAGATTGCAGAGCTTGCCTTCTAACCTAGATTGCAGGTAAACTCCTTCCATATCTGCAAGGAAGTCAAAATAAAGGTGCATGGAGAAGAAGATACCAAACTAAGTGGAGGCTAGGACACAGCCCTGTTTCACTAAATTATACACCCTGGAAGTGTCAGAAATAGTGCTGTCCAAATGTACCGTACAGTATAATGTGTCATGGAAGAAGTGAATGAGATTGAGAAGCTTTGGTAGACAGCCAGTTTTCCCCAAAATCTTGCACAGTCTTGTCTTCCAACTTGTTCTATGCTTTACTGAGATCTATACAAGCAAGGTAAAGAGGTATATCCTGTTCCATATACTTCCTCTGTAGCTAGTGTATGGAGAAGATCAGGTCTACAATAGGCCTGTCAGAATGGAAATGTGCTTCTGGATAAAATCGGTTTGCAATTTTAAAAATTCATTCATGGGATGTGGGCTTCGCTGGCTATACCAGCATTTATTGACCATCCCTAATTGCCCTTGAGAAGGTGGTGGTGCATAGCCTTCTTGAACCACTGCAGTCCAGGTGGTGCACGTAAATCCACAGTGCTGTTAGGGAGGGAGTTACAGGATTTTGACCCACTGACAGTGAAGGAACGACGATATATTTCCAAGTCAGGATGGCATGAGGCTTGGAGGGGAACTCCTAGGTGGTGGTGTTCCCATATGTTTGCTGCCCTTGTCCTTCTAGATGGTAGCAGTCATAGGTTTGAAAGGTGCTGTCCAAGGAGCAGTGCATCTTGTAGCTGGTACACACTACCTGGCACTCTGCATCGGTGGTGAAGGGAGTCAAGTGGGCTGCTTTGTCCTTATTGGTGTCGAGCTTCTTGAGTATTGTTGGAGCTGCACTCATCCAGGCAAATGGAGAGTATTCCAACTGACTCCTGACTTTGTGCCTTGTCGGTGGTGAAGAGGCTTTGGAGAGTCAGGAGGTGAGTTACTCATCGCAGGATTCTTAGGCTCTGACCTGTTCTTGTAGTCACAGCATTTACATGGTTTGTCAAGTTCAGTTTTTGGTCAATGGTAACCCCCAGGATGTTGATAGTGGGGGATTCGGCGATTGTAATGGCACTGAATTAGGTGAAGTCTTTTAAGCATGACTCCATTGAAGGTCTTCCTGTGATGTTAAGGATTGAGATGCCCCTATAGTTGTCGACTGGGTACTAAATACTCTTGGATGCCAGCTAGGAAAGATAATGAAGGAAAGTAAGAAGGAAGGTGGAAGATTTGATTAAGAATAATATTTCAGTATTGGAAAGAAAGGATACCCTAGAGGGGTCAAGGACAGAATCTGTTTGGTTAGAGCTAAGAAACAATAGAGATACCATTACACTGCTGGGTGTCTTCCAAAGTCCACCAACTAGGAGGAAAGATATAGAGGAACACATCTGTTAGAAAATTACAGAGAGGTGCAAAGTCCACAGAGTAGTTATAATGAGGAATTTTAATTATCCTGATATGGACTAGGATAGTAATAGTGTAAAAGGCAAAGACAGGTGGTGAGTAAGGGTTTCTGAAGTGTGTTCAGGAGAATTTTCTTGAGCAGTATGTTTCCAACCCGATAAGGAAGCGGGCCTTGCTGGATCTGGGAGTCAGAGAGGCACACCAATCAGTTGCTTGAAACTGGCCCATGCTGAGATTGAAAGAAGATTGAAAAAATAACAGTGCCATCACTGCAAAGAAGCAATTTGATTTGTTGGTGAAGAAGTTAGCTGTTGGATGAGTATCTGGTGAGGGGTTAAGGCCTATTCTATTCCTAAGGTTTAAAATGGTACAGGAACTGGTGGTAGAGTTAACAAAATACATAAAAAAGGAAAGTGAATAATTGAATAAGATAATTAAGTAGATAATTGAATTAAGGATGGCAGGGTAGGTGATGTATCAAGGCTGCAGCATGTGGGGGCTCCTGGTTTCCATTGTGATCCAGGGCAAACACGTCTGCAGTAAGTGTTTGCAACTCGAGTAACTTTGGTTCAGAGTCATTGAGCTGGAGGCTGAGCTGCAGACACTGTTGACACATCTGGGAGAGGAAAGTTACCTGGATGTTTTTGACCAGAAGGCGGTCACATCTCTTAGGATAGGGTCTTCCGATTTGGTTAGTGGTCATCGGTAGGTGGGTGTGACTGCGAGTGAAGCAGTAAGGGGACCCAGAGGGCAGGAGTGCAGGAGCCTCAGTCTCTGCAACGGGGAGGCAATGGCATAGGCTAAAAATCCAGAGATCCAGGGTAATGCTCTGGGGACCCAGGTTCAAATCCTGCCACAGCAGATGATGGAATTTGAATTCAATAAAAAATCTTGAAATAAAAGTCTAATGATGACCATGAAACCACTGTTGGTTGTTGTAAAAACCCATCTGATTCACTAACGTCCTTTAGGGAAGGAAATCTGCTGTCCTTCCCTGGTCTAGCCTCCATGTGACTCCATACCCGCAGCAACGTGGTTGACTCTTAACTGCCCTCTGAACAAGGGCAATTAGGGATGGGTAATAAATACTGGCCTAGCCAGCGATACCCACATCCCATGAATGAATAGGAAAAAATTATCTAACAGGTTTGAGGTACTTTTAGCTTGTTTGGATGAGAGTGGGGGCTGCAGCGTAGATGAGCTGACTGACCATGGCACCATGGTACAGGCAGCCATTCAGATAGGGGGAGCAAAAAGGAATGTAGTGGTGGTAGGGGACAGTATAGTGAGGGGGATTGACAAAGTTCTTTGCAGGCGAGAGCGAGAGCCCAGACAGCTGTGTTGCCTGCCCGGTGCCAGGGTTTGGGACATTTGCTCAGGCTGGAGAGGAACTTATGATGAGAGGGGAAGGATCCAGTGGTAGTGTTCCATGTACGTGCCTGCAACATAGGCGGGATGAAGAAGGAAGTTCTGCATAGTTAGTATGAGGAGCTAGGCACCAAATTAGGAAGCAGGACCCCAAAGATAATAATCTCTAGTTTATTACCTGAGCCATGTGCAAATTTGCATAGGACAAACAGGATTAGAAAAATGAATGCATGGCTCAGACTGGTGTGGAAGTGGGTTCTGGTTTGTGGGGCACTGGCATTAATACTGGGAAAGTGTGGCTCTGTTAATTAATGATGGTACGAGCACCTTAGAGAGGGATGACCTATGTTCAGGAAACCAGGATGTAGTAGTGATTTGGGTAGAGATGAGAAATGATAAATGCAAAAAGTCGCTTGTGGGAGTGGTGTACAGGCCCCCTAAAAGTAACCACATGGTAGGGCAGGGTATAAAAGATGAGATATTGGGAACTTGTCAGGGAGGTACAACGGTAATCATGGGTGCTTTTAATCTATATATAGACAGGGAAAATCAGATGGGAAAAGGAAGCCTAGATGAGTTCCTGGAATGTTTTGAGTTAGTTTCTTAGAACAACATGTTCTGGAGCCAACAAAAGAACAGGCAATACAAGACCAAGTATTGTACAATGAGATAAGATTAATCGATGATCTCATAGCGAAGGTGCGCCTAGGTAGCAGCGATCATAATATGACTGAAGTTTACATTCAGTTTGAGGGAGAGAAGAGTGAGTCCAAGACTAGTATTTTAAACTTAAATAAGAGCTATTATGAGGGCATTAAATTAGAGCGAGCTAAAGTGAACTGGCAAATTAGGTTAAGGGATCGGTCCATAGAGATGCAGTGGCAGACATTTAAGGGAATATTTTGGAATACATGGAATAGATATAGAATTTCAACGAGAAAGAAAAATTCCAAGGCAATGACCCATCACCATGGTTAACTAAAAATACTTAAAGATAGTATCAAACTTAAATAGAAATCATAAAATTGTGCAAAGATTGGTGCCAAGTCAGAAGATTGAACAGAATATAAAAAACAGCAAAGAGTGAATAAAAGAATGATAAGGAGGGAAAAATTAGAATATGAGAGAAACCTAGAAATATAAAACAGATAGTAAGAGTTTCTACAGATACTTAAAAAAGAAGAGTTAGCAAAGTGAGCACTGGTCCTATGGAAAGTGAATTTGGGGAATTAATAATTGAAAATAAGGAGATGGCAAATGAATTGGCCTTTACTATAGATGATACAAGTAACATCCCAGAAATAGCTGCAAATTAGGAAATAGGAGGGAGGGGGAACTCAAGAAAATTACAATCACCAAAGAAGTGGTACTGAGCAAATTGTTGGGGCTGCGGGCTAATAAGTCCCTGGGGCCTGATGGATTTCATCCTCGGTTCTTAGAAGAAGTGGTTAGTGAGATAGTTGGTTTTAATTTCCCAAAATTCACTAGATTCGGGGAAGGTTCCATTAGATTAGAAAATAGTGAATGTAACTCCTTTATTCAAAAATGAAGGGAGACAGAAAGTAGGAAACTACAGGCCAATTAGCTTAACATCTGTCATTGGGAAAATGTTAGAAGCTGTTTATTAAAGACGTTATAGTAGGGAACTTAAAAAAATTCAAGGAAATCAGGCAGGGTCAGCATGGTTTTGTGAGTGGGAAAAGGTCAGTGAGGGCAGGTTTCGGCCTGAGTGAGACAGAGGCTGAGTAAGAATATTTGGGAATTTGGTTCAAAGTGAGAATTAGGTGCATAGGGAGAAAGGGGTGCTTTAGGTAAGGCTTACTGCAAGAAGAAAGTGTGCTGAGTGGGGAGTTTGGTGAAGGGCGGGGAGGAGGTGCTTTTTGCTTCAACTGTTTTTTAGCCTACTGTATTTGATTTCCACTTTGGTGCAGCAGAAGGAGCAGGTATATCAGTAACTGGTATATTAGTTTTATCAGTATGCTAAGTTTATTGACTGTGCCAAAACCTATTGGGCTGTGTAGGTTTTATTAATTATAATTAATTAGCAATTATTAATTAATTGACACATATTGGTGATGGCAGGGCAGGTGATGTGTTGCGATTGCAGGATGTGGGTGCTTCTGGATACCGGTGTGATGCAGGGCAAACACGCCTGTAGTAAGTGTTTGCAGCTAGAGGAATTTGGGCTCTAGTTTATTGAACTGAAGGCTGAGCTGCAGACACTGCTGCATACTGGGGAGAGGGGAAGTTACCTGGACACTTTATTCTAGAATCCGGTCACACCCTTTAGGATAGGGTCTTTTGATTTGGTCAGTGGTCAGGGACTGGAGGGTGTGACTGTAAGCAAGGCAGGTAAGGGGACCCAGAGGGCAGGTTCGCAGGAGCCTCAGCCCTTGTAATTGTCCAACAGGTTTGAGGTTTTTTCAACTTGTTTGGATAAGAGTGGGGGCTGCAGGTTGGATGCGCTAACTGGCCATGACACCATGGTACAGGAAGACAGTCAAGTGGAGGGAGTAACAAGGAATATAGTGATAGTAGGAGACAGTATAGTCAGGGGGATTGATACCGTTCTGTGCAGCAAACAGCATGAGTCCAGACACCTGTGTTGCCTGCCTGGTGCAAGAGTTCAGGACATCTGCTCGGGGCTGGAGAGGAACTTGCAGTGAGAAGGGGAGAACCCAGTTGTCATGGTCTGTGTTGGTACCAACGACATAGGCAGGACTAAGAAGGAGGTTCTGCATAGTCAGTATGAGGAGCTATTTTTAAATTTATTCGTTCTTGGGATGTGGGTGTCACTGGCTAGTCCAGCATTTTTTGTCCATCCCATTGCCCTTGAGGGCATTTAAGAGTCAGCCACACACATTGATGTGGGTTTGGAGTTACATGTAGGTCAGACCAGGTAAGGAGAGCAGATTTCCTTCCCGAAAGAGCATTAGTGAACCAGATGGGTTTTTACAACAATTGACAGTGAATTCATGGTCACCGTTAGACTTTTGATTCCAGACTTTTATTGAATTCAAATCCTACCATGGCGGGATTTGAACCCAGGTCCCCAGAGCATCGCCCTGGGTCTGTGGATTACCAATCTAGTGGCAATACCACTACACCACCACATTAAGGAGCAGAACCTCAAAGATCATAATCTCTGAATTATTACTTGAGCCACATATAAATTAGCATAGAATAAATCAGATTAGGGAGATGAATGTATGGCTCAAAGATTGGTGTGAGAAGTGGGTCCCAGTTCAAGGGGCACTGGCACCAATACTGAAGAAAGTGGGATTTGTAACTTTGGGACAGTCTACACCTGAACCGTGCTGGGTTCGGTATTCTTGCGAGATGTATAACAAGGGAAGTAGAGAGGGTTTTAAACTAAGTAGTGGGGGGAAGGGATCAAATTTGGGAAGATGTGGTAAATCAATGAGTAGAGACATGGCAAAAGAGAACGGTATTATTACAGGAAATGAAAAACAGGCCGTTACAGGAAGGGGTAGAGAGTACAAATCTAACTGTAAATCAACAGATGAGACTAGGGGTTACAAAAAAAATAAAAGGATAAAACTAAAGGGCCTGTATCTGAATGCATGAAGCATTTGAGACAAAAGACATGAACTGAGAGAGCACATAGAAATAAATAAGTACAATTTGATAGCCATTACAGAGACATGGCTGCAGGAGGACATGGATTGGGACCTGAATATCAAAGGGTATTTAGGATATTTAGGAAGGACAGGAAGCAATGTATAGGTGGAGGGCTGGCTCTGTTAGTTAATGATGGTATTAGCACAATAGAGAGGGATGACCCAAGTTCAGGAAACCAGGAGGTGGAAATGGCTTCAGTAGAGATGGGAAATGGTAAAGGCAAGAAGTAACTTGTGGGAGTCATGTACAGGCCCCCTAACAGTAGTGTGAAGCATAAAGGAAGAAAAATGGGAGCTTATCAGAATAGCATGGCAATAATCATGAAAGATTTTAATCTACATATAGACTGGAAAAGTCAGATGGGCAAAGGTAGCCTAGATGATGAGTTCATAGAACGTTCCCAAAATAGTTCCGTAGAACAGCATGTTCTGGAGCCAACCAGAGAGCAGGCTATACTAGATCTGGCATTGTGTAATGAGGTGGGATTAATTAATGATCTCATAGTGAAGGTGCCCCTAGGTAGCAGAGACCATAATATGACTGAATTTTACATTCAGTTTGAGGGAAAGAAGAGTGGGTCTGAGACTGTTTTTAAACTTAAAAAAGGGCAGTTATGAGGGCATGAAAGCAGAGCTGGCTAAAGCGAATTGGTAAATTAGGTTAAGGTATAGGTCAATAGAGATGCAGTGGCAAATATTTAAGGGGATATTTTAGAATACACAGAATACTTACATTCTAATGAGTAAGAAAAACTCCAAGGGATGGACTAACTAGAAAGATTAAAGATAGTATTGACCTTAAAGAAAAAGCATATAATTGTGCAAAGATAGATGGAAGGTCAGAAGATTGGACAGACTATAAGCAACATC
This sequence comes from Carcharodon carcharias, assembly GCF_017639515.1. Classification (NCBI taxonomy): domain Eukaryota; kingdom Metazoa; phylum Chordata; class Chondrichthyes; order Lamniformes; family Lamnidae; genus Carcharodon; species Carcharodon carcharias. The sequence continues at coordinate 22,274,561 of NC_054474.1, forward strand.
AAATGATGACTAAAAGATTAATATAGAGGGAAAAATTACAGTACGAGAGAAAGCTATCCAGAAATATAAAAACAGATAGTAAGCGTTTCTATATATATTTAAAAGAGAAATGAGTTAACAAAGTGAGCATTTGTCCTATAGAAAGTGAGTCTAGAGAATTGATAATGGAAAACAAGGAAATGGCAGATGAATTGAACAGGTATTTTGCATCAGTCTTCACTATAGATGATACAAGTAACATCCCAGCAGCTAGAAAATAAGGAAATGGAAGGGAGGGAGGAACTCAGGAAAATTACAATCACCAGAGAAATGGTACTGAGTAAATTGTTGGAGCTGTGGGCTGACAAGCACCTGGGTCCTGATGGACTTCATCCTAGGGTCTTAAAAGAAGTGGCTAGTGAGACAGTTGATGCATTGGTTTTAGCTTTTCAAAATTCCCTAGGTTAGGGGAAGGTCCCATTAGATTGGAAGATAGCAAATGTAACTCCATGATTCAGAAATGGAGGGAAACAGAAAACAAGAAACTACAGGCCAGTTAGCTTAACATCTGTCATAGGGAAAATGTTAGAAGCTATTATTAGAAAAGCTATAGCAGGCCACTTGGATATGTTCAAGGTAATCAGACAGAGCCAACATGGTTTTGTGAAAGGGGAATCATGTTTAACCAACTTATTGGAGTTCTTTGATGAAGTAACATGTGCTGTGAATAGAGTGGAACTGGTGGATGTACTGTACTTAGATTTCCAGAAGACATTTGGTAAAGGGCCACATCAAAGGTTATTGCGGAAAATAAAAGCTCATGGTTTAGTGGGTAACATATTGACATGGATAGAAGATTGGCTGGCTGACAGGAAGCAGAGATTGGATCTTTTTCAGGTTAGCAAGATGTAACGAATGACACGCTACAGGGATCAATGCTGGGAACTTAACTGTTTACAATTGGATGAAGGGGTGAATGGGATGGCTGCCAAATTTGCTGATGACACAAAGATAGGAACGTAAGTTGTGAACAGGAAATAAGGACGTAATCTAAATGGTGAGAGATTGCAGACCTCTGAGATGCATTGGTATCTGGGAGTCTTTGTGCATGAATCGCAAAAGGCTGGTATGCAGGTAGAGCAAATAATTAGGAAAGCTAATAGAATGTTACTGAGATGAGGAGAAATTTCTTCACCCAAAGAGTGATGAGCCTGTAGAATTCGCTACCACAGAAAGTAGTTGAGACCAAAACATCGTATGTTTTCAAGGAGTTAGGTATAGCTCTTGGGGCGAAAGGGATCAAAGGAAATGGGGAGAAAGCCAGAGCAGGCTATTGAGTTGGATGATCAGCCATGATCATGATGAATAGCAGAGCAGTTTCGAAGGGCCGAACGGCCTACTCCTGCTCTTATTTTCTATGTTTCTATGTTTATCATTTCTTGCAAGGGGAATTGAATACAAAAGTAGCGAGGTTATGCTTCAGTTATACAGACCACATCTGGAGTACTGTGTACAGTATTGTTCACCTTATTTAAGTATGCATGTAAATGCATTGGAAGCAGTTCAGAGTGTGTCTACCAGACTAATACCTGCAATGGGCTTATGAAGAAAGGTTGGACAGACTGGACTTGTATCCTCTGGAGTTTAGAAGATTAAGAGGCGACTTGATTGAAACATATAATATGCTGATGGGTTTTAACAGGTGGATGTGGAGAGGATGTTTCCTCTTGTGGGAGAATTTAGAACTAGGGGGCACTGTTTAACAATAAGGGGGTGCCCATTTGAAATGGAGGTGAGGCGAAAATCTTTCTCTTAGAGGGTATGAGCCTTTGGAACTCTCTTCCTGAAAAGGTGGTGGAATCAGAGTCTTTGAATATTTTTAAGGCAGAGGCGGATAGATTCTTGGTAAGCAAAGGGGTGATAGGATATCGGGGGTAGGCGGGATGCAGGTTTGAGGTTATTATCAGATCAGCCATGATCTTATTAAATGGCGGAGCAGGCAAGGGGCTGAATGGCCTACTCCTTGTTCTTATGTCCAGATGTGTGTTTAACCCTTATTGGAGTTCTTTGAAAAAGTAACGTGCTGTGGATAAAGGGAAACCATTGGATGTACTGTACTTCAATTTCCAAAGGCGTTTGATAAGGTGCCATGTCAAAGGTTTCTTTATCCACAGCGTATGTTACTTTTTCAAAGAACTGCAATAAATATAAATTCAATTTATATAAACTGAATCCCCCACTATCAACATCCTGGGGGTTACCATTGACCAGAAACTGAACTGGACTAGCCATATAAATACTGTGGCTATAAGAGCAGGTTAGAGGCTAGGAATCATGCGACAAGTAACCCACCTCCTGACTCCCCAAATTTACTTGTTACAATTTTCTAAATGACTTGGATGAAGGGACCAAAGGTATAGTTGCTAAATTTGCTGATGACACAAAGATAGATAGGAAAGTAAGTTGTGAAGAGGATTTAAGGAGGTCACAAAAGTATACAGATAAAGTGAGTAGGCAAAGATCTGGCAAATAGAACATAATGTGGGGAATTGGGAAATTGTCCATTTTGGCAGGAAAGATAAAAAAAGCATATTATCTAAATTGGGAGATTGCAGAGTTCCGAGATGCAGAGGGATCTGGGTGTCCTATTGCATGAATCGCAAAAAGGCTAATATGCAGGTACACAAATAATCAGGAAAGCTAATAGATTGTTACTGATTATCGCAAGGGGAATTGAATATAAAAGTGGGGAGGTTATGCTTCAGTTAAACAGGGCATTGATGAGACAGCCTCTGGAATACTGAGTACAGTATTGGTCCCCTTATCTAAGGAAGGATGTAAATGCGTTGGAAGCAGTTCAGGGAAAGTTTACTTGGCTAATACCAAGAACGTGTGGGATGTCTTATGAGGAAAGGTTGGACAAGCTAGGTTTGTAATCAGCTGGTGTTTAGAAGAATAAGAGGCAATTTGATTGAAAGATAAAATCCTTTAGGGTCTTGACAGAGTGGATGTGGAGAGGGTGTTTCCTCTTGTGGGAGAATCTAGAAATAGAGGTCACTGTTTAAAAATAAAGGGTCACCCAGTTAGATGGAGTTGAAAAGTTTTTTCTCTCGGGGTCGTGAGTCTTTGGAACTCTCTTCCTTAAAAGGCAGAGGAAGCAGATTCTGAAAATATTTCTAAGGCAGAGCGAGATAAGGTTCTCGGATATCATGGGGGTGAAAGGTTATCTGGGGTAGGCAGGAGTTGAGGTTAAAATTAGATCAGACATAACCTTATTAAAGACGGAGCAGGCTCTGCTGCTCCTGATTCATATAAGGGAGGGGGGAAAGAAGAGAGGTGAGGGGGAAGGAAAAGGAGGATTATGTGGGGGTGCGGGAGGGGATTGGCCAGGGGTGGGGGTGCGGGAGGGGATTGGCCAGGGGTGGGGGTGCGGGAGGGGATTGGCCAGGGGTGGGGGTGCGGGAGGGGATTGGCCAGGGGTGGGGGTGCGGGAGGGGATTGGCCAGGGGTGGGGGTGCGGGAGGGGATTGGCCGGGGGTGGGGGTGCGGGAAGGGATTGGCGGGGGGGGGGGGTGGCGGTGCGGGAGGGGATTGGCGGGGGGTGGGGGTGCGGGAGGGGATTGGCTAGGGGTGGGGATGCGGGAAGGGATTGGGGGGGAGGTGGGTCGGAGTTAACAGTTAAACCGTCTCCTACCGCGCGCTCCCTTCTCCAGCTCGAGCGGACAGCGGCCGGTCAGCTGACCAGCACGTGACAACGATCAGCACGTGACCCCTGCTAGTTCCGCAGGGGGTAGCGAGAGAGAGAGCGCGTCCCCGACGCCGGGTGGCAACCGGAGAGAGAAAGAGAGAGCGCGTCTCCGAGCGCGGGTGGCAACCAGAGAGAGAGAGCGCGTCCCCGAGCGAGAACCGGTGACACCGACTCAGTCCCCATCAAGACTGTCATAGAACGGTCCACCTCTCCAGCCGGGGGGGGATCCGAGCCTCCCTTCAGACGGGGGGGGATCCGAGCCTCCCTCCAGCCGGGGGGGATCCGAGCCTCCCTCCAGCCGGGGGGGATCCGAGCCTCTCTCCACCTCTCCAGCCGGGGAGAATCCGAGCCTCCCTCCAGCCGGGGGGGATCCGAGCCTCTCTCCACCTCTCCAGCCGGGCGGGATCCGAGCCTCCCTCCAGCCCGGGGGGATCCGAGCCTCCCTCCAGCCGGGGGGGATCCGAGCCTCTCTCCACCTCTCCAGCCGGGGGGGATCCAGGTAAGGAAACAGCGCCTGCAGCCTCTGACACACACTTAAACGTTTTACATTAGAGTTAGAAAGTAATACTAGGCCTGGGCGACAGCGGTCCGGGATCACAATCCGCAGCCAGAGCATACTGTGATTGTGTCTAATGCATACCCATCCCTCTATCCCTTCTTCCTATTGTGAGGCTGGGCTGGAAAAACCAGGTTTACTGAGTCTATCTGGGTTTTACAAGTAGGCCCTGCAGTTCACATCACCCTTGTAGTACAGTAGTTACTGACCTACATTGGCTTCTGGTTTAGCAATGCTTTGAACTTAAAATCTTTCCTTGTTTTCAAATCCCCCTAATGCCCTAGTTTCTTGCAATCTCTGTAATCTCCTCCAGACTACAGCCCTCTGAGATATTTGTACTTCTCTAATTCTGGCTCCTTGAGTTTTCCTGATATTCATTGCTCCACTGTCAGTGGCTGTGCCATTCTCTTCTAAGAACCCAAGCTCTTGAATTCCTTGCCACACCTCCCTGACTGTCTTTCCTCTTTCAAGATGATCTTTAAAACTAAGCTAAAAACAAAAAAACTGCGGATGTTGGAAATCCAAAACAAAAACAGAATTACCTGGAAAAACTCAGCAGGTCTGGCAGCATCGGTGGAGAAGAAAAGAGTTGACGTTTCGAGTCCTCATGACCCTTCGACAGTCGAAGGGTCATGAGGACTCGAAACGTCAACTCTTTTCTTCTCCACCGATGCTGCCAGACCTGCTGAGTTTTTCCAGGTAATTCTGTTTTTGTTTTAAAACTGAGCTCTCTGGTCAAGCTTTTGATTACCTGTCCTAATATCCGCTTATGGGGCTCGGTGTCAAGTTTTGTTTGATAATGCTCTTGTGAAGCGTATGGGATGTTTTGCTCTATTAAAGGTGCCATATAAATGCAAGCTGTTGTCAAGGAAATGCAAACAGAATGCTGGCAGGGCTGCCAGCATCTGTGGAGAGAGAAACAGATATAATGTTTTGCCAGGGGAATTTTTTTATTCCCTGATGGAAATAAAAAAGAGCCAAATCTTAATTTGTAGTGTCCTTAGGGTGTAAATCATATAGTAAATTCAGCAGTATGAGATACACCATGGGTTACCAATTTCCAGAATCTGCTAGTGTATGACTGATGCAGTTGGTAAAGCAGAGTTATTTAAAATTCCCAGAGGGAAACTTTAAACAACTGTCATAATGTTTAAAATTATAGGTTGTGTTTGAGATGCGACTCCAAATTCAGGAATCAGACCATCGAGGTTTTATATTAGACTAAATGAAACATTTTATTAAGTTACACAGGTTAAGATGTTTATACACATGGCTACAAATTACTACTATCATATCTCTATTAAGGCAATAGCAACCCATAGACTTATCCAGGCACTAGGCAAAGCATTTTCACCTTACGAATTCAAAATGAGGTTCTTTTCACTTTGGTTCCTGTGGAGCCAGTTAGAGGCTTACAGCTGCCTTTTGATCTCATGTTGCCTCTGTCCTGTACACCCAAAACTGCTGAACTTATACCTCCCAGTCCCATTGAATGTTAATTCTCATTATATCTGAACCAAACCTCTCTAACAATAAAACCCCTTTCATAGTACCAATTTTATTAGTAATATTTACATATTGCTTTGTAGCTGCTAGATAGGTGTCAGTTTTCACCCTGCTTCTTGAATGCTCTATTCAAAAAATGCAAATGCCTGCTATCTCTCTTACATGTCAAAATTAGTACACTTCAAAGCACCCAGACTAACTGCCTTTAATCCAATTAAGACTATTGGAGACATTTCTGAAGGAGAGTATCTATCTCCACTTGGAGAGGCAAGTTTTGATCAGCGATAGTCAGCATTGCTTTGTCAGAGGGAGGTCATGCCTTACAAATTTGAATTTTTTAAGAAGGTGACCAGGTGTGTAGATGAGGGTCGCGCAGTTGATGTAGTTTATATGGATTTCAGCAAAGCCTTTGACAAGGTTGCACATGGGAGACTTGTAAAGAAGGCAAAGGCACATGGGATGCAGGGTAATTTGATAAGGTGGATTCAAAATTGGCTTAGTTGTAGAAGGCAGAGGGTGATGACAAAAGGATGCTTTAGTGACTGGAAGCCAGTGTCCATTGGCATACCACAGGGATCTGTGCTTGGCCCCCTATTATTTGTCATTTATATAAACGACATAGATGACTATATGGGAGTTAGGATTAGTAAGTTTGCGGATGATACAAAGATTGGCCGGGTGGTTAACAGTGAGATTGAGTGTCTTAGGCTACAGGAAGATATAAATGGGATGGTCCAATGGGCAGATAAGTGCAGATGGAATTTAACCCTGAAAAGTGTGAGGTGGTATGCTTTGGAAGGAGTAATTTGACAAGGAAGTATTCAGTGAACGGCATGGCACTAGGAAGTTCTGAGGAACAAAGGGACCTTGGCGTGTGTGTCCATAGATCTCTGAAGGCAGAGGGGCATATTAGTGGGGTGGTGAAAAAGGCATATGGGACATTTCCCTTTATCAATCGAAACATAGATTACAAAAGTAAGGAGGTCATGTTGGAGTTGTATAGAATGTTGCTGAGGCCACAGCTGTGTGCGGTTCTGGTCACCACATTATAGGAAGGATGTGATTGCACTTGAGGGGGTGCAGAGGAGATTCACCAGGATGTTGCCCGCGATGAAACGTTTAAGTTATGAGGAGAGGTTGGATAGACTTGGGTTGTTTTCGTTGGAGCAGAGAAGACTGAGGGGCGACCTGATCGAGGTGTACAAGATTATGAGGGGCATGGACAGGGTGGATAAGAAGCAGCTGTTCCCCTTAGTTGAAAGGTCAGTCACAAGGGGGCATAAGTTCAAGGTGAGGGACAGGAGGTTTAGGGGGAATGTGAGGAAAAACTTTTTTATCCAGATGGTGGTGACTGTCCGGAATGCACTGCCAGGGAGGGTGGTGGAGGCAGGTTGCCTCACATCCTTTAAAAAGTACCTGGATGAGCACCTGGCACGTCATAGCATTCAAGGCTATGGGCCAAGTGCTGGTAAATGGGATTAGGTAGGTAGGTCAGGTGTTTCTCACGTGTCGGTGCAGACTCGATGGGCTGAAGGGCCTCTTCTGCACTGTGATTCTGTGAGATTCTGTGAAGACACACCCACAGTCTAAACCTCTTTTAAAAGAAAAATGTTTTCCAAAATACATACATTAATAGCTTCATGACACTAGTCAATTTGCACTGTTGCTTGCTTTATGCAAGTGGTATCTCTTTCTTTCTTCGTCTCCGTTATTTCTAAAACCTGGCTAGATTTGTCCATTAAGCTTGCTTCAGAAAGTTAGCAAGGAGTGTGGGCTCCATGTTTCGTAAGGTGTCCATTTTTATTGCAGAAAGTAAGAGGATCAATTATGTGGCTTGAATTTCTGGTAAAAGAAACTGAGGCTAAGTGTCTGCTGTTGTGTGCTTGCAAATCGGGCAGCAACTTCCAGTCATTATGCCTGCGCAGTTGAATGTTGCAATCCGGTGATTGCTGTCTGATGTACCACAACATTTCTGCATAAACTTTCTGAAAATGGAATCCTACCTTTGTTTGAAGTATTTTGAAAGGTGAGGCAATGAAAAGTTCCTGTATTGACATTGCAGACTAAACTCGCCAGAAAACATTAGGATTTGTCCGTCCTGATGTACGTACCTTTTTAACGACGTGATCAGTCTTAGTTACTGGGAACATTGGAGCAGGAGTAGACCATTCAGCCCTCTGGCCTGTTCTGAATGCAACAAGATCATGACTGATCTATGAGCTAACCCTATATTTACTGTCAAACAAATTTGACACTGAAAACACATTTGTAAAAGTTAAGTCTCATTTCTTCAGCTTTTAATTATTGGAGATTTTAAATGTGTTTAACTTTTTCTTTACCTTAACTTTCTTAACCCAATCAACCTTTCACTTTATTTTGCTTTGTGCATCTGATTTGACACCGACCATATCATTCTAACGCTTCCTAGATCAGACTGTGCAGCTCATTGGATGTTAAATATGATTAGTTAAGGAGGTGCACAGTTGTTGTGGTGTTTACGTAGATCCTCGATACACTGAAGAGTGTTGCACTGTTTGGCAGGCAATACCTTGTGTAAAAGTTACTGTCAGCCTTTGGGCAAGTGCAAGTCTAACAGTGCTATTCATTTGTGCTCAGAACTTTTTGGAGGTGCATCTTTCATCAAACTTCAATTTTTTAAAACTCATTTCAAATTTGTAGCTTGGCCCTTTTTCTGAATTTCTAATCCATAGTGGATCTCGTCTGAACACATTGTTCAAATCTCTTCTACAGGAGCAAAATTTTAAGGTGAAATAGAGGTTGATTTTGAGTTAGAGATCCTATTGTGTGGTTCAGGGATGGCTTTCAGCTAACACCAAAGCTGTTATTATAGAATGCTGCTTTGCTTGTTAATAAATTTCAATGATTTTCTTTTCCCCAAATTTGAAAAATAATTGAAATACACTGGAGGAAATCCTCTTTCTGGTGGGACATGCAGTGATTTTTGTGCATGGGTGAAACTTGCAGATTTCTGCTTGGTAATTAGTTAGGGCTGGATTATTTACATCAGTTGCATTGTGCATTTTAAACCTAGAGCAAAATTTTTTAATCTCTCCATCAGCATGTAACAATGATATCTTGACAGCACCTTCCATTTTGCTGACCTGCTGATTCTTGACTTTGCTGGCATGAGGTAACAAAATTAAACCCCGAATGAGAATATATAATTCCTAACAAAGCTGTATTTCTATTTTCTGATCTAGTTAATAGAGTTTCTTGAGTGGATTGTAAGATGTCACTATTTCAGTAGAGAAATTCGAGTTCATATGTAACTAAAGATACATAGAGGACAAAGTAGTATTCCTCAGGAAGTGTTAACATTAAATCATCTTGCATCTGGCAGCACAATCCACGATATGACTTGTAGTGCAGGTCCATTTTTTCTGGGCATCATCAGTTATCATCCATTATGGTGGGCAATATTTTATTGAATTGCGTTGTCAAATACATTGTAACATGACTGGATTAATCTATTAAGAGAAGGGGACCTCTTTCTTGTCAGAATTAATTTTATGGTATGAGGATTTTGTTTGATAGAGCATACTACACACAACAGCAGGCCTTTGCGATATTGGCACAGTATTTTTAACAGTTGAGGGGCACCTGCAAGTTCCTCTCTAAGCACTATCCAGACTTGGAACTAATGTCATCACACCTTTGCTGGGGTTTTGGAGCTCCCTCCCTAGAAGTCCCCAGCATCACAGGTGCCAACCTTCAGCCAATTTGATTCACTCGATGTGATGTCAAGAAATGGCTAAGGAACTTATGTTGCAAAGGCTGTGGGCCCTGCCAACATTCCAGCAATAGTACTTATGACTTGTGCTCCAAAACAAGCTGCACTCTTAGCTAAGCTGTTCCAGTACAGCTACAACACTGGCAACTACCCAGCAATATGGAAAACTGCTCAGGTATGGAAATCAATCATCTCAATCCCAGGACATCGCTGCAGGAGTTCCTCAGAGTAGTGTCTTCAGCCAACCATCTTCAGCTGTTTCATAAATGACCTTCCCTCCATCATAAGGTCAGAAGTGGGGATGTTTGCTGATGATTACACAAGTGTTCACCATTCATGACTCCTCAGATTATGAAGTAGTCCGTGCTCATACGCAGCAAAACCTAGACAATATTCAGGCTTGGGTTGATAAGTGGCAAGTGACATTTGTGCCACACAAGTGCCAGGCAATTACCATCTCCAATAAGTGAGAATCCACCTATATCGTCTTCATATTCAATGGCATTATCTATGCTGAATCCCTCATTAGTGATTATCAGTGACCAGAAACTGAACTGGACCAGCCATATAAATACTGAGGCTGCAAGAGCATTTCAGAGGCTAGGAATCTTGCGGCAAGTAATTCACCTCCTGATTCCCCAAAGCCTGTCTGCCATCTGCAAGGCACAAGTGAGGAGTGTGATATAATACTGTTCACTTGCCTGGATGAGTGCGTGTCCAACATCAGTCAAGAAACTTGACACCATCCATGACAAAGCAGCCTGTTTGATTGGCATCCCACCCACCATCTTCAACATCTATTCCCCTCTACCATTGATGCACAATGGCAGCAGTGTGTACCATCTACAAGATGCACTGCAGCAACTCACCAAGGCTCATTCGGCAGCACCTTCCAAACATTCGACCTCTACCGCCTAGAATTACAAAGGCAGCAGGTGCGTGGGGACATCACCACCTGAAAGTTCCCCTCAAAGCCACACACCATCCTGATTTGGAACTATATCCCTGTTCCCTCACTTGCTGGGTTAAGATCCTGGAACTCCCTCCTTAACAGAACTGTAGGTATACCTACACCACATGGACTGCAGCGGTTCAAGAAGGCAGATCACCACCACCTTCTCAAGGGCAATTAGGGATGGGCAATAAAAATACAAGCCTAGCCATTGATGCCCACGTCCCATGAAAGAATTTTAAAAAGGCACTGTGGATGCACCTTCACCACAAGGCCTGCAGTGATTCAATAAGGTGGCTCACTACGACCTCGAGGCAGTTAGCAGTGACACTCACATCGTGTGAACCAAAGGCTTATCTTTAAGTTGTACCAAACTGTTGCAATTCTGCAATTAAAAGCCGAAGTTGCCAGAAATGCAATGTCATTTTTTTATCTGTTAGGGGAAAGACAGTTCAGAAGTGCTGTTCTGCACAAATGGGTTCACCCCTGAAAAATTGCCTATTTTTGGTTTTTGCACATAGGGAGCTGTTATGTTTTCATTTAAAGAAAATCAGATTTCTAACAATTATAGTTTTTCCTGTTTTTATAATGCAGTTGTTGTCTGAGCAACTTATCTCAGCTTGGGCAGCCAGTGTTGTGCCTGTGCCAAATGACAAGCTGCCTGGAAGTTTGTCCTCCATCTGCATCACTCACTATATCTGAAGGTTCAAAACATGCAATTGTCATGCATTAACCATTTTGTATTCTTTTGTACTTGGGATGACTAACTTCTGTGTTTTTTGTAATTAAGTCTGGTGTGAAAAGATTATTCCAGAAGCTTCTCCTTTGGTAATGTGGGTTATTGATCAGTACTGTTAACATTTATATAAACTTTCCCCTTTCCAACAGTGGTTCCATTTTAAAGTGTCTGTTGACCCAAAATTGCCAACCTTCTGTGGAAGTCCACATAACCTGGAGGTTTGTGATTGTATGCTAATTGCCAAAGGTTTTGCTGATTTCAGCCTGAATTCATGATCACTCTGAACCCCTTTAAAAGTCAATCCTTTTTACGAGTGGGGGAGGTGGTGGTAGGATGACCAAAACTGTATGCCATCCAGATGCCCCTCAGTATTCAATTGGATGTAATTATTATACATTGACCTGATACTTCTGAGGATGACAAATGATTACTC